>NW_027206568.1:3204459-3876778 GCF_024711535.1 Dipodomys merriami | reverse complement strand
AAACCTCAACCTAACCCTAACCGTCGCCATCACCCTTACCCTCACCTTAACCGTAACCCTAAACCTAAACCTAACAATAACCAAAACCCTAACCCTAACCTTCACCCTAACCATAACCGTCACCCTAACCCATAACCTCACCTTAACACTTACCCTCACCCTAACACTAAATCTAACACTAACACTAACCCTCACACTGACCCTAACCCAAACCAAACCCTGAAGCTCAACCGAACCCTCACCCTCAACCTAAACCTAACACTACCCCTAAGCCTAATCCTCACCTTAACCATCCCCCTAACCCCATATCAAAACCTCAACCTTACTCTCAACCTAACCTAACCCTAAAACTAACCCTAACACTAACCCTAAACCTAACCCTAAACCTAACCCTAAGCCTCAGCCTTAACCTCACCCTAACCCAAACCGTAAGCCTCATCATAACTCTAAGCCTAACCCTAACCCTAATCCTAATCCTCAGACTCACCCTAACCCTAACCCTAATCCTAAACCTAACCCTATCCATAACCCTAATCCTCACCCTAAGCCTCAGCTTAGCCCTCACCCTTAAACTTATCCTAAGCCTAAACCTCAACCTAACTCTAAACATGACACTAAACTTAACCCTAAACCTCACCGGAACCCTCGCCCTCTCCCTCACACTCATGCTCAGCCTAAGGCTAAGCCTAAACCTAACCCTAACCCTCACCCTAACCCTAAATCTAACCCTAACCCTAAACCTAAACCTCATCCTAACCCTAATCGGAACACGCACCCACACCCACACCGTAACCGTAAGCCTAACCCTAACCCTAACAACAACCTTAACCATAACTCTAAACCTCACCCTAACCATAACACTCATCCTAAAGCTAACCCTCACCCTAACACTTACCCTAACCCTAACAATAACCCTAAACCTAACACTAACCCTCACACTAACACTAACCATCACCCTAACCCTAAACCTGACACTAACTCTATACCTAAACCTCACCCAACCCTAGCCCTCACCCTAACCCTAACCCTCATCCTCACCCTAACCCTCACCCTCACCCTCAGCCTAACCCTAACCCTAAACCTCACCCTAACCCTAAACCTAAACCTAACACTAACCCTAATCCTAACCCTCACCCTCAGCCTCAACCTAACCCTATATCTAAACCTAAACCTCAACCTCAGCCTAACCCTAACCCTAACCATAAACCTCACCCTAACTCTAACCCTAAACCTCACCCTCACACTAGCCCTGGCGTTATCCCTATTCCTAACCCTAACCCTAATCTTAATCCTCCCCCAAACCCTAACCCTAAACCTAACCCTAACCATCACCCTCAACATCAGCCTAAACCTAAGCCTAACCCCAGACCTAACCTTAACAAACACACTGACCCTCACCCTAAACCTAACCCTAATCCTATCCCAAAACCTAACACTAAACCTTACCCTCCCCCTAACTCTCATGCTAACCCTAACCCTAAGCGTCACCCTAAACGTAATTCTAAACCTAAACATCACCCTCACCCTAACCCTAACTCTAACCCTAACCCAAACGCTAAACCTCAAAGTAACCCTAAACCTAACATTCACCCTCAGCCTCACCCTAACCCTAAATCTAACCCTAAACCTCACCCTCACCCTAAGCCCAACCCTAACCATAAACCTCACCCTAACTCTAACCCTAAGCCTCACCCTCACCCTAGCGCTTGCCCTAACCCTAATCCTAAACCTAACCCTAATCTTAAACCTCCCACTAACCCTAACCCTAACCCTAACTATCACTCTCACCCTCAGCCTAAAACTAAGCCTAACTCTAGACCTAACCCTAACAAACACACTGACCCTCACCCTAAACCTCAACCTAATCATATCCCTAAACCTAACACTAACCCTTACCCTCGCCTAACTCTCACCCTAACCCTAACCCTAAGCGTCACCCTAAACCTAAACCTCACCCTCACCCTAACCCTAAATCTAACCCTAACCCAAACCCTAAACCTCAACATAACCCTAACCCTAACCCTCACCCTCACCCTCACCGTAAATGTAACCCTAAACCTAAACCTAACAATTACCCTAACCCTAACCCTAACCCTCACCCTAACCCAAAACCTCACCCTAATACTTACCCTCACCCTAACACTAACCATAAAACTAACACTATCCGTCACACTGAACCTAACCCTAACCCTAACCTTAAACCTCAAGCTAACCATCACTCTCAATCTAAACCTAACACTACTCTAACACTAACCCTCACCCTATCCCTCCCCATAACCCTATATCTAAACCTCACCCTCACCCTAACAATAAACCTAACACTAACACTAACACTACCCCTAAACCTAACCCTAAACCTAAACGTAATCCTCAGCCTCAACCTCAACCTAACCCAAACCCTAACCCTAACCCTCATCCTAAACCTAACCCACACCCTCACCCTCAGCCTAATCCTAAGCCTAACCCTAACACTAACCTTCAACCTCAGCCTAATCCTAAGCCTATCCCTAACCCTAACCCTAACCCTGACACTCACCCTAATCCTAACCCTAATCCTACTCCTAACCCTAACCCTAACCCTCACCCTCAACCTAACCCTCACCATAAGCCTAACCCTAACATTAATCCTAACCCTAAACATCACCCTCCGCTTCACCCTAACCCAAACTCTAACACTAAAACTTATCCTAACACTAACCCTAAATCTAACCCTAAACCTCACCCTCAATCTAACCCTAACCCTAACCCTAACAGTAAACCCCACCCTAACCCTAACCCTAACTCTCACCTGCACCCTCACCCTCACCGTAACTCTAACACTAACACTAACAATAACACTAATCCTAAACAGAACCATCGCCCTAACCCTAACCCTCACCCTCATGCTTAGCCTAAGCCTAAGCCTAAGCCTAAGCCTAACCCTCACCCTAACCCTAAACCTATCACAAACCCTAACTCTAACCCTAAACCTCACTGTCACTCTAACCCTAATTCAATCCTTAACAGTAAACCTAAAACTCATCCGAACCCTAACCGTAACCCTCACCCTAACCCTCACCTTAACCGTAACCCTAAGCCTAACAATAACTTTAACCATAATCCTAACCCTCACCCTAACCATAACCCTCACCCTAAACCTTACCCTCACCCTAACACTTACCCTAAACCTAACAATAAACCTAACCCTAACACTAACCCTCACACTAACCCTAACCATTACCATAACCCTAAACCTCACGCTAACCCCATCCCTAACCCTCACCCAACCCTAGCCCTCACCCTAACCATAAACCTAATCCTCACACTAACCATCACCCTCATCCTCACCCTCAGCCTAACCCTAACCCTAAACCTAACCCTCACCCTAACCCTCACCCTAACCCTCATCCTAAACCTAACACTACCCCTAACACTAACCCTCACCCTCAGGCTCACGCTAAGCCTAAATCTAACCCTAAAACTCACCCTCACCCTAACCCTAACCCTAACCATAAACCTCACCCTAACTCTAACCCTAAGCCTCACCCTCACCCTAGCGCTTGCCGAAACCCTAATCCTAACCCTAACCCTAATCCTAACCCTCACCCTAACCCTAACCCTAACCCTAACCCTAACCTTAAAACATCACCCTCACCCTCAGCCTAAAACTAAGCCTAACCCTAGACCTAACCCTAACAAACATACTGACCCTCACCTTAACACTAAACCTAATCCTATCCCTAACCCAAAAACTAACCCTTACCCTCGCCTAACTCTGACCCTAACCCTAACACTTAGCGTCACCCTAAACTTAAACCTCACCCTCACCCTAAACCTAAATCTAACCCTAACCCAAACCCTAAACCTCAACCTAACCCTAACCCTAACCCTCACCCTCACCCTCACTGTAACCGTAACCCTAAACCTAAACCTAACAATAACCCTAACCCTAACCCTAACCCTCACCCTAACCATAACCGTCACCCCAACATATAACCTCACCCTAACAATTACCCTCACCCTAACATTAACCCTAACACTATCCCTCACACTGACCCTAAACCTGAACCTAATCTTAAACCTCAACCTAACCCTCACCCTCAACCTAAACCTAACACTACCCCTAACCCTAACCCTCACCCTATCCTTCCCCTTAACCCTATATCTAAACCTAACCTTCACCCTAACCTTAACCCTAACCCTAACACTAACACTACCCCTAAACCTACCCCTAAACCTAACCCTAATCCTCAGCCTCAACCTCACCCTAAACCAAACCCAAACCCTAAACCTCATCCTAACTCTAAGCCTAACCCTAACCCTAATCCTAACCCTCACACTCACCCTAACCCTAATCCTAAACCTAACCATATCCCTAACCCTCACCCTAACCCTCAGCCTAGCCCTCACCCTTAAATTTATCCTAACCCTAAACCTCAACTTAACTCTCAACCTAATCCTAACCCTCACCCAGACCCGAACACTAACCCTCACCCTCATGCTCCGCCTAAGCCTAAGCCTAAACCTAAGCCTAAGCCTAACCCTAACCCTCACCCTAACCCTAATCCTCACCTTCACTGTAACATTAACCCTCAACCTAATATTCACACTAACCCTAACCCTAACCCTAAATCATAAGCTAACACTAACCCTAACCCTCAATCTCACGCTAGCCCTCACCCTAACCCTAATCCTAACCCTAATCCTCATCCTTACCCTCACCCTAACCCTAACCTTAACCCTCACCCTAACCCTAACTCTAACCGTAATTCTCAACCTAACCCTAACCCTCACGCTCACGGTAACCCTAACCCTAACCCTCAACCTAACCCTAAGCCTCACACTCAACATAAACCTAACCCTCACCCCCAACCTCACCCTCAATCTAACCCTAAGCCTAAACCGAACCCTAACCATATCGCTCACACTCACCCTAACCCTTATCCTAAACCTAATCCAAACCCTAAGCCTAACCCTCACACTCAACCTAAACTTCACCCTAACCCTAAATCTAACACTAAACCTAACCCTCAAACTCAGCCTCACCCTAACCCTAACTCTAACCCTAAACCTTACACTCACCCTAACCCTAAACCTCACCCTAACCCTAACCCTAAACCTCACCCTCACCCTAATCCTAACCGTAACTCTCATCCTAACCCTCACCCTAACACTAAACCTAACACTCACCATCACCCTCAATCAACCCCTAATCCGAACCCTAACCCTCAACCCAACCCTAACCCTCACCTTCACCATAACCTTTGTCCTAACGCACAACCTAACCCTAAAATTAAACCGAACCATAACTCTCACACATACCCTAAACCTAACCCTCACCCCAAACCTAAACCTAAACCTCACCCTCACCCTAGCCCTCACCGAACCCTAATCCTAACCCTAACCTTCTTCCTAACTGTCCCCCTAATTCTTACCCTAACCCTCACCCTAACCCTAACCCTAGCCCTCAAACTCACCCTCAGCCTAACCCTAAGCCTAACCCTAAACCTAACCCTAACACACACACTCACCCTCACCCTAACCCTAATCCTAAACCTAACCCTAATCCTAAACCTCCCCATAACCCTAACCCTCAACCTAAGCCTAACCCTCACCCTAACCCTCACCCTAACCCTAACCCTAACCCTAATCCTACTCCTAACCATAATCCTTACCCTAAAACTCAACCTAACCCTCACCTTAAGACTAACCCTAAAATTAATCCTAAACCTATCCCTCATCCTCAGCCTCACCCTAACCCTAACTCTAACCCTAACCGTAAACCCCAGCCTAACCCTAAACCTAACCCTCACCCTCACCGTAACTCTAACCCTAACACTCACAATAACACTAATCCTAACGAGAAACATCACCCTTTCCCTAACCCTCACCCTCATGCTAGGCCAAAGCCTAAGCCTAAGCCTAACCTTAACGCTAACCCTCACCCTAACCCTATCACAAACCCTAACTCTAACCCTAAACCTCACTCTCACCCTAACCCTAATTCTATCCCTAACCCTAAACCTAAACCTCATCCTAACCCTAAATGTAACCCTCACCCTCACCCTCACCATAAACCTAAACCTAACACTAACAATAACCTTAAGCATAACCCTAATCCTCACCCTAAACATAACCCTCACCCTAAACCTTACCCTCACCCTAACACTTACCCTAACCCTTTAAATAACCCTAACCCTAACACTAACCCTCACACTAACAATAACCATCACCTAACCCTAAACCTCACGCTAACCCAGTCCCTAACCCTCACACAACCCTAGCCCTCACCATAACCCTAACCCTCATCCTCACCCTAACCCTCACCCTCACGCTCACCCTCAGCCTAACCCTAACGCTAAACCTAACCATAACCCTCACCCTAATCCTAACCCTAAAGCTTACACTAACCCTAACCCTAACCGTCACCCATAGCTTCACCCTAACCCTAACTATAAACCTAAACCTCACCCTCACCCTAAACTTAACCCTAACCATAAACCTCACCCTAACTCTAACCCTAAACCTCACCCTCACCCTAGCCCTTGCCCTAACCCTAATCCTAACCCTAACCCTAATCCTAACTCTCCCCCTATCCCTAACCCTAACCCTAACCCTAACCATCACCCTCACCCTCAGCCTAAACCTAAGACTAACCCTAGACCTAACCCTAACAAACACACTGACCCTCACCTTAACCCTAACCGTAATCCTATCCCTAACCCTAACACTACCACTTACGCTCCCCCTAACTCTCACCCTAACCCTAAACCTAACTCTAACCCTAAACCTCACCCTCACCCTAACCTAACCCTAACCCAAACTCTAAACCTCAACCTAACCCTAACCCAAACCCTCATCCTCACCCTCACCGTAACCAAAACCCTAAACCTAAACCTAACAATAACCCTAACCCTAACCCTAACCCTCACCCTAACCATAACAGTCACCATAACCCATAACCTCACCCTAACACTTACCCTCACCCTAACACTAACCCTAACACTAACACTAACCCTCAAACTGACCCTAACCCAAACCCTAAACGTCAACCTTACCCTCACCCTCTACCTAAACCTAACACTACTCCTAACCCTAACCCTCACCCTAACCCTCCCCCTGACCCTATATCTAAACCTCACTCAAACCCTAACCCTAACCCTAACCCTAACACTAACACTACCCTTAAACCCAACCCTAAACCTAGCCCTAAACCTCAGCCTCAACATCATCCTAACCCAAACCCTAACCCTAAACCTCATTCTAACTCTAAGCCTAACCCTAACCCTAATCCTAACCCTCACACTCACCTTAACCCTAATCCTAAACCTAACCCTATCCCTAACCCTAACCCTCAACCTAAACCTGAGCCTAGCCCTCACCCTTAAACTTATCCTAACCCTAAACCTCAACCTAACTCTCAACCTAACCCTAACACACACATTCACCCTCACCCTAACCCTAATCCTAACCCTACCCTCATCCTAACCCTCCCCATAACCCTAACCCTCACCCTAACCCTAACCCTAACCCTAACACTCACCCTCACCCTAGCCCTCACCTTAACCCTAATTTAACCCTCACCTTCACCCTAACCCTAACCCACATCCTCACCCTACACCTCACACTAACCCTAAACCTAATCCTCAATCTAACAACCAGCCTGACCCTAACCCTCACCCTTACCTTAACCCTAAACCAAACACTAACCCTCACCCTAACCCTCAACCTCAGCATAAACCTCACCTTTACCTTGACCTTCATCCTCACCCTAACCCTCACCCTAACCCTAAACCTCACCCTCACCATAACCCTAACCATCAACCTAACCCTCACCCTAACCCTAACTCTAACCCTCAACCTTAATCTAACACTAACCCTTAACCTCACCATCAACCTAGCCCTCACCCTATCCCTAATCTGCATTCTTAACCTCACCCTAACCCTAACCTTAACCCTTACCCTAAACCTAATCCTAACCTTAAGCCTCCACCTTACCCTAAAACTCAAGCTCACCATAAACCTAACCCTAATCCTCACACTAAACCTAAATTTAACCGAACCCTAACTCTCACCGTAAAGCTAACCCTAATCCTCACTCTCAACCTCACCCTAAGCCTAACCCTAAGCCTAACCCTAACCCTAACCCTCAAACGCACCCTAACCCTTATGCTAATCCTAATCCTAACCTTAAGCCTAACCCTCAACCTCAACATAACCCTCACACTAACCCTAACTCTAACACTAACCCTAAACTTAACCCTCAATTTCAGCCTCACCCTAACCCTAACTCTAATCGTAAACCTCACCCTCACCCTAACCCTAACCCTAACCCTAACCCTAAATGGCACCCTAATGCTAACCCTCACCGTAACTCTAACCCTAACACTAACAATAACACTAATTCTAAACAGAACCATCACCCTAACCCTAAACGTCACCCTCATGCTCAGCCTAAGCATAAGCCTAAGCCTAAGCCTAACCCTAACCCTCACCCTCACCCTAACCCTAACCCTATCACAAACCCTAACACTAACCCTAAACCTCACTGTCAGCATAACCCTAATACTATCCCTAACCCTAAACCTAAACCTCATCCTAACCCTAACCGTAAACCTCGCCCTCACCCTCACCTTAACCGTAACCCTAACCCTAACAATAACCTTAACCATAACCCTAAACCTCACCATAACCATAACCCTCACCCTAAACCTAACCCTCACCCTAACACTTACCCTAACCCTAACAATAACCCTAACTCTAACACTAACCATCACCCTCACCCTCAGCCTAAACCTAAGCCTAACTCTAGACCTAACCCTAACAAACACACTGACCCTCACTCTAACCCTAAACATAATCCTATCCCTAACCCTAACACTAACACTTACCCTCCCCTAAACCTCATCCTAACCCTAACCCACACCCTCATCCTCAGCCTAATCCTCAGCCTAACCCTAAACCTAACCCTAACACTAACCCTAACCCTAACCCTATACCTCACGCTAACCCTAACACTAACCCTCAACCTCAGCCGAACCCTAAGCCTATCCCTAACCCTAACCCTAACCCTCACACTCACCCTAACCTTAACCCTAATCCTACTCCTAACCCTAACCCTAACCCTAACCCTAATCCTACTCCTAACCATAACCCTAACCGGCACCCTCAACCTAAAACTCACCTTAAGCCTAACCCTAACATTAATCCTAAACCTAAACCTCACCCTCAGCCTCAGCCTAACCCTAACTCTAACACTAAACCTCACCATAACACTACCCTAAATCTAAACCTAAACCTCACCCTCAACCTAACCCTAACCCTAACCCTAACCGTAAACCCCACCCTAAGCCTAACACTAAACCTAACCTGCACCCTCACCCTCACCGTAACTCTGACCCTAATACTAACAATAACACTAATCCTAAACAGAACAATCAACCTAACCCTAACCCTCACCCTCATGCTCAGCCTAAGCCTAAGCCTAAGCCTAAAACTAACCCTAACCCTCCCCATAACCCTAACCCAATCACAAACCCTAACTCTAACCCTAAACCTCACTGTCACCCTAACCCTAATTCTATCCCTAACCCTAAACCTAAACCTCATCCTAACCCTAACCGTAACCCTCATCCTCACCCTCACCTTAACCGTAACCCTAACCCTAACAATAACCTTAACCATAACCCTAACCCTCACCCTAACCATAACCCTCAACCTAAACCTAACCCTCAACCTAACACTTACCCTAAACCTAACAATAACCCTAACCCTAACACTAACACTCACTCTAACCCTAACCATCACCGTAACCCTAAACCTCACGCTAACCCTATCCCTAATCCTCACCCAACCCTAGTCCTCAACCTAACCCTAACCCTAATCCTCACCCTAACCCTCACCCTCATCCTCAACCTCAGCCTAACCCTATCCCTAAACCTAACCCTAACCATCACCCTAACAGTCATCCCAAACCTAAACCTAAACCTAAAACTAACCTTAACCCTAACCCTCACCCTCAGCCTCACCCTAGCCCTAATTCTAACCCTAAGCCTCACCCTCACCCTAGTGCTTGCCGAAACCCTAATCCTAAACCTAACCCTAATCCTATCCCCCCCTAACCCTAACCCTAACCCTAACCCTAAAACATCACCCTCACCCTCAGCCTAAATCTAAGCCTAAATCTAGACCTAACTCTAACAAACACACTGACCCTCACCTTAACCCTAAACCTAATCCTATCCCTAACCCTAACACTAACCCTTACCCTCCCCTAACTATGACCCTAACCCTAACCCTAAGCGGCACCCTAACCCTAAACCTCACCCTCACCCTAACCCTAAATCTACCCCTAACCCAAACCCTAAACCTCAACCTAACCCTAACCCTACCCCTCACACTCACCCTCACCGTAACCATAACCCTAAACCTAAACCTAACAATAACCCTAACCCTAACCCTAACCTTCACCCTTACCAAAACCATCACCCTAACACATAAGCTCACCCTAACACTTACCCTCACCCTAACACTAACCCTAACACTATCCCTCACATTGACCCTAACCCTAACACTACCCTTAAACCTCAAACTAAACCTCACCCTCAACCTAAACCTAACACTACCCCTAACCTTAACCCTCACCCTATCCCTCCCACTAACCCTATATCTAAACCTCACCCTCACCCTCACCCTAACCCTAACACTAACACTACCCCTAAACCTAACCCGAAACCCAACCCTAATCCTCAGCCTCAACCTCACCCTAACCCAAACCCAAAACCAAAACCTCATCCTAACTCTACGCCTAACCCTAAATCTAAACCTAACCCTCACACTCACCCTAACCCTAATCCTAAACCTAACCCTATCCCTAACCATAACCCTCACCCTAACCCTCAGCCTAGCCCTCACCCTTAAACTTATCCTAACCGTAAACCTCAACCTAACTCTCAACCTAACCCTAACCCTCACCCGGACCCGAAGCGGAACACTCACCCTCATGCTTGGCCTAACCCTAAGCCTAAGCCTAAGCCTTAGCCTAACCCTTACCCTCACCCTAACCCTAACTCTAACCCTAACCCTAAACCAAAACTTCATCCTAACCCTAAACTAATCCTCACGCTAACCCTCACAGTAACAGTAACCCTACCCCGAAACCTACCAATACATCTAACCCTAAACCTAACACTCACCCTAACCATAACACTCACCCTAACCTTATCCTCACCCTAAAACTTACCCTCACCCTAACACTAACCCTAACCCTCACACTCACCCTAGCCTTCACCCTAACCCTAACCATCATCCTCATCTTAAACCTCACACTAAACCTAAAGCTAATCCTCAATCTAACCCTCACCCTCACCCTAATGTTAACACTCAACCTCACCCGAACCCTAACCCTCACCCTTATCGGAATCCTCACCCTCAGCCTCACCCTCACCTTTACCCTTACCGTCACTCCCCGGATAACCTGCACCCTAACCCTAACCCTCATACTAACCCGAACTGTACCCCTAAACCTCACCCTCACCATAACCTCATCCTAACACTCACCCTATCCCTAAACCTCATCCTAACACTCACCCTAACTGTAAACCTAACAATTATCCTAACCCTAACCCTTACCCTCAACCTCAAGCTCAGCCTAATCCTAAACCTAAGCCTAACCCTTACCCTAACCCTCACACTCACCCTAGCCCTCACCCTAACCCTAATCCTAATCCTAACCCTCACACTAACCCTAACCCTAACCATGACCCTAAACCTAATCCTCACACCCAAACTCACCCTCAGCCTAACCCTAAGGCTAAGCCTAAGCCTAACTCTAACCCTCACACTCACCCTCACCCTCATCCTAATCCTAACCCTAACCCTAACCGTAACCCTAAACCTCAACCTAACGCTCACCCCAAACTTAATCCTAAAACTAAACCTAACACTCACCCTCGACCTAACCCTCCAACTAACCCTAAATCTAACCCTAAACCTCACCCTCACCCTAACCCTAATCCTAATCCCTAACCCTAAACCTCAACCTAACCCTAACCCTAACCCTCACTCTCACCCTCACCATCACAATAACTGTAACACTAACCCTAACAATAACACTAATCCTAAACCGAACCCTAACCCTAATGCTAATACTCACACTCAAGCTAACCCTAATCCTAACCCTAAACCTCACCCTAACCCTAATCCTCACCCTCACTGTAACCCTAACCCTCAACCTAATCCTCACCCTAACCTTAAACCTTAATCTAACACTAACCGTAACCCTCAAACTCACCCTAGCCCTCACCCTAACCCTAATCCTAACCCTAATCCTCATCCTTACCCTCACCCTAACCCTAAACTTAACTCTCACCCTAACCCTAATTCTAACTCTAACTCTCAAACTAACCTTAACCCTCACACTCACCCTAAACCTAAAACTCACCCCCACCCTCACTCTCAGTCTAACCTTAAGCCTAACCCTAACCCTAACAATATCGCTCACACTCACCCTAACCCTTAACCTAAACATAATCCTAACCCTAAGCCTAACCCTCACACTCAACCTAACCCTAAATCTAACACTAACACTAACACTAACCCTCAAACTCAACCTCAACCTAACCCTAACTCTAACCCTAAACCTCATCCTCACCCTAACCCTAACACTAACCCTAACCCTAAACCTCACCCTAACCCTAACCCTAAACCTCACCCTCACACTAGCACTCACCCTAAACTTAATCCAAGCCTAACCCTCATCGAAACCCTCACCCTAAAACTAAACCTAACCTTCACCGTCACCTTCACCCTAACCCTAATCCGAACCCTAACCCTCAACCTAACCCTCATCCTCATCCTCACCGTAACCCTTACCCAAACCCTCAACCTAACCCTAAACTTATCCCGAACCCTAATTCTCACCCTTACCCTAACCCTAACCCTCACTCCAAACCTAAACCTAAACCTCACCCTCACCCTAGCCCTCACCAAACACTAATCCTTACCCTAACCCTCTTACTAACCCTCCCCCTAACCCTTACCCTAACCCTCCCCCTAACCCTAACCCTAACCCTCAAAATCACCCTCAGACTAACCCTAAGCCTAACCCTAAACCTTACAATAACACACACAATCACCCTCATCCTAACCCTAATCCTAACCCTAACCCTGAGCCTAACCCTCCCCATAACTCTAACCCTCATCCTAACCTAACCCACACCCTCACCCTCAGCCTAATCCTCAGCATAACCCTAACCCTAACCCTCACACTCACCCAAACCCTAATCCTATACCTCACGCTAACCCTAACACTCACCCTCAACCTCAGCCTAACCCTAAGCCTATACCTAACCCTAACACTAACCCTCACACTCACCCTTATCCTTACCCTAATCCTACTCCTAACCCTAACCCTAACCCTCACCCTCAACCTAACCCTCACCATAAGGCTAACCCTAATATTAATCCTAACCCTAACCCTCAAACTCAGCCTCACCCTAACCCTAACTCTAACACTAAACCTCACCATAACACTACCCTAAATCTAACACTAAACCTCACCCTCAACCTAACCCTAACCCAAACCCTAACCGTAAACCCCACCTTAACCCTAACCCTAAACCTAACCTGCACCCTCACCCTCACCATAAATCTAACACTAACACTAACAATAACACTAATCCTAAACAGAACCATCACCCTAACCCTAACCCTCACCCTCATGCTCGGCCTAAGCCTAAGCCTAAGCCTAAAACTAACCCTAAACCTCACCATAACCCTAACCCTATCACAAACCCTAACTCTAACCCTAAACCTCACTGTCACCCTAACCCTAATTCGATCCCTAACCCTAAACCTAAACCTCATCCTAACCCTAACCGTAACCCTCACCCTCACCCTCAACTTAACCGTAACCCTAACCCTAACAATAACCTTAACCATAACCCTAACCCTCACCCTAACCATAACCCTCACCCTAAACCTTACCCTCACCCTAACACTTACCCTAACCCTAACAATAACCCTAACCCTAACACTAACCCTCACACTAACCCTAACCATCACCGTAACCCTAAACGTCACGCTAACCTTATCCCTAACCCTCACCCAAACCTAGCCCTCACCCTAACCCTAACCCTAATCCTCAACCTAACCCTCACCCTCAGCCTAAACCTAACCCTAAACCTAACCCTAACCGTCACCCTAACCCTAAACCTAAACCTAACACTAACCCTAACCCTAACCTCACCCTCAGCCTCACCCTAACCCTAACTCTAACCCTAAACCTCACCCTCACCCTAACCCTAACCCTAACCCTAACCCTAGACCTCACCCTACCTCTAACCCTAAGCCTCACCCTCACCCTAGTGCTTGCCGAAACCCTAATCCTAACCCTAACCCTAATAATATCCCTCCCCCTAACCCTAACCCTAACCCTAACCCTAAAACATCACCCTCACCCTCAGCCTAAATCTAAGCCTAAATCTAGACCTAACCCTAACAAACACACTGACCCTCACCTTAACCCTAAACCTAATCCTATCCCTAACCCTAACACTAACCCTTACCCTCCCCTAACTCTGACCCTAACCCTAACCCTAAGCGTCACCCTAACCCTAAACCTCACCCTCACCCTAACCCTAAATCTACCCCAAACCCAATCCCTAAACCTCAACCTAACCCTAACCCTAACCCTCAACCTCACCCTCACCGTAACCGTAACCCTAAACCTCAACCTAACAATAACCCTAACCCTAACCCTAACTCTAACCATCACCCTAACCCATAATCTCACCCTAACACTTACCCTCACCCTAACACTAACACTATCCCTCACACTGACCCTAACCCTAACACTGCCCTTAAACCTCAACCTAACCCTCACCCTCAACCTAAACCTAACTCTACCCCTAACCCTAACCCTCACCCTATCCCTCCCACTAACCCTATATCTAATCCTCACCCTCACCCTAACCCTAACCCTAACCCTAACACTAACACTACCCCTAAACCTAACCTGAAACCTAACCCTAATCCTCAGCCTCAACCTCACCCTAAACCAAACCCTAACCCTAAACCTCATCCTAACTCTAAGCCTAACCCTAACCTAATCCAAACCCTCACACTCACCCTAACCCTAATCCTAAACCTAACCCTATCCCTAATCCTAACCCTCACCCTAACCTTCAGCCTAGCCCTCACCCTTAAACTTATTCTAACCCTAAACCTCAACCTAACTCTCAACCTAACCCTAACCCTCACCCGGACCTGAACCCGAACCCTCACCCTCATGCTCGGCCTAAGTCTAAGCCTAAGCCTAAGCCTAACCCTAAACCTAACCCTCACCCTAACCCTAATCCTCACCTTCACTCTACCCCTAACCCTCAACCTAATACTCACCCTAACCCTAACCCTAAACCTTAATCTAACTCTAACCCTAACCCTCAAACTCACCATAGCCCTCACCCTAACCCTAATCCTAACCCTAATCCTCATCCTTAACCTCACCCTAACCCTAACCTTAACCCTCACCCTAACCCTAACTCTAACCCTAACTCTCAACCTAACCCTAAACCTCACGCTCACCGTAACCCTAACCCTAACCCTCAACCTAACCCTAACCCTCACACTCACACTAAACCTAACGCTCACCCCCACCCTCACTCTTAATCTAACCCTAAGCCTAAACCGAACCCTAACCATATCGCTCACACTCACCTTAACCCTTACCCTAAACCTAATCCTAACCCTAAGCCTAACCCTCACACTCAACCTAAACCTCACCTTAACCCTAAATCTAACACTAACACTAACCCTAACCCTCAAACTCAGCCTCACCCTAACCCTAACTCTAACCCTAAACCTTACACTCACCCTAACCCTAACATGAAACCTAACCCTAAACCTCACCCTAACCCTAACCCTAAACCTCACCCTCACCCTAGCCCTCACCCTCACCCTAATCCTAACCGTAACCCTCATCCTAACCCTCACCCTAACAATAAACCTAACACTCACCGTCACCCTCACTCAACCCCTAATCCGAACCCTAACCCTAAACCCAACCCTAACCCTCACCTTCACCATAACCTTGATCCTAACGCTCAAACTAACCCTAAAATTAAACCGAACCATAACTCTCACACATACCCTATCCCTAACCCTCACCCCAAACCTAAACCTAAACCTCACCCGAACCCTAGCCCTCACCAAACCCTAATCCTAACCCTAACCCTCTTCCTATCTGTCCCCCTAACTCTTACCCTAACCCTCACCCTAACCCTAACTCTAACCCTCAAATTCACCCTCAGCCTAACCCTAAGTCTAACCCTAAACCTAACCCTAACACACACACTCACCCTCACCCTAACCCTAATCCTAAACCTAACCCTAATCCTAAACTTCCCCATAACCCTAACCCTCAACCTAAGCCTAACACTCACCCTAACCCTCACACTCACACTAACCCTAACCCTAATCCTACTCCTAACCCTAACCCTTACCCTAAAACTCAACCTAACCCTCACCTTAAGCCTAACCCTAAAAATAATCCTAACCCTATCCCTCACCCTCAGCCTCACCCTAACCCTAACCCTAACCCTAACCGTAAACCCCATCCTAACCCTAACCCTAATCCTCACCTGCACCCTCACCCTCACCGTAACTCTAACCCTAACACTCATAATAACACTAATCCTAACGAGAACCATCACCCTAACCCTAACCCTCACCCTCATGCTCGGCCAAAGCCTAAGCCTAAGACTAATCCTAACGCTAACCCTCACCCTAACCCTAACCCTATCACAAACCCTAACTCTAAACCGAAATCTCACTGTCACACTAACCCTAATTCTATCCCTAACCCTAAACCTAAACCTCATCCTAAACCTAAATATAACCCTCACCCTCACCCTCACCATAAACCTAAACCTAACACTAACAATAACCTTAACCATAACCCTAATCCTCACCCTAAACATAACCCTCACCCTAACCCTTACCCTCACCCTAACACTTACCCTAACACTAACCCTAACACTAACCCTCACACTAACACTAACCATCACTCTAACCGTAAACCTCACGCTAACCAAATCTCTAACCCTCACCCAACCCTAGCCCACACCCTAACCCTAACCCTCATCCTCACCCTAACCCTCACCCTCACGCTCACATTCAGCCTAACCCTAACGCTAAACCTAACCGTAACCCTCACCCTAAACCTAACCCTAAAGCTAACACTAACCCTAAACCTAACCCTCACCCATAGCTTCACCCTAACCCTAACTCTAACCCTAAACTTCTCCCTCACCCTAACCCTAACCTTAACCATATACCTCACCCTAACTCTAACCCTAAACCTCACCCTCACCCTAGCCCTTGCCTTAACCCTAATCCTAACCCTAACCCTAATCCTAACTCTCCCCCTATCCCTAACCCTAACCCTAACCCTAACCATCACCTTCACCCTCAGCCTAAACCTAAGCCTAACCCTAGACCTAACCCTAACCCTAACAAACACACTGACCCTCACCTTTACCCTAACCCTAATCCTATCCCTAACCCTAACACTAACACTTACCCTCCCCCAACTTTCACCCTAACCCTAACCCGAAGCGTCACTCTAACCCTAACTCTAACCCTAAACCCTCGCCCGCATCTAACCCTCAGCCTATCCCTAACCCTAACCCTAACTCTCACACTCCTCTAATCGTAAACCTCACCCTCACCCTAACCCTAACCCTAACCGTAACCCTAAATGGCACCCTAACGCTAACCCTCACCGTAACTGTAACCTTAACACTAACAATAACACTAATTCTAAACAGAACCAACAATCTAACCCAAAACGTCACCCTCATGCTCGGCCTAAGCCTAAGCATAAGCCTAACCCTAATCCTAACCCTCACCCTCAATCTAACCCTCTCCTTAAGCCTAACCCTAACATTAATCCTAACCCTAACCCTCATCCTCAGTCTCAACCTAACCCTAAGTCTAACACTAAACCTCACCCTGACCCTAAACCTAAACTTAGCCCTATGCCTCAACCTCAACCGAACCCTAAACCTAACCCTCAACCTCACCCTAACCATAACCCTCACCCTAAACCTAACCCTCACCCTAACACTTACCCTCAGGCTAACACTAACCCTAACCCTAAAAATAACCATCACACTAACCCTAACAATCATCCTAACCCTAAATCTCACTCTAACATTGACCCTAACCCTCACCCTCACCCTAGCCCTCACCCTAACCCTAACCCTCAACCTCACCCTAAACCTCACACTAAACCTAACACTAATCCTCAATCTAACACTCACCTTCACCCTCACCCTAACCCTAACCCTTACCCTAACCCTAACCCTCACCCTTAAAGTAACCCTCACCCTCAACCTAACCCTTAACTTTACCCTTACCGTCACCCCCACCTTAACCCTGACCCGTAACACAAACTCCACCCTTAAACCTCAACCTCACCCTAACCCTAACTCTAACCCTAACACTAACACTAAACCTCAACCTAACCCTAAACCTAACCCTCACCCTCAACCTCACACTCAGCCTAACCCTAACCCTAAGCCTACCTAACCCTAACCATAACCCTAACCCTCACACACATCCTAATCCTTACCCTAATCCTAATCCTAACCCTAAGCCTAATCCTCCCCTCACCATAACCCTCACCTTTACCCTAAGCCTAAATCTCACCCTAACCCTAACCCTAAAACTCACCCTCACTCTAGCCCACACCCTAACCCTCACCCAAACCCTCACACTCACGCTAAATCTAACCCTAATTCTAACAATAACACTAACCCTAAGCTTAAGCCTAACCCTAACTCTAAGCCTCACCCCCACCCTCATCCTCAGCATAACCCTAAGCCTAACTCTAACCCTAATTCTAAACCTCACAGTAACACTAAAACTAACCCAAACCCTAACCCTAATCCTCAGCCTTGCACTAACCCTAACCCACACCCAACCCTAACCCTCACCCTAACATTAAGCCTAACCCTAACCCTAACCCTAATCCTCACACTCACCCTCACTCTTACCCTTATCCTAAACCTAACCCTACCCCTAACCCTAACCCTCACCCTAACCCTCAGCCTAGCCCTCACCCTTATCCTAATTCTAATCCTAAACCACATCTTAACACTCACCCTAACCCTAACCCTAACACTCACCCAAACCCGAACCCTAACCCTCACCCTCATGCTTGGCCTAATCCTATGCCTCAGCCTAAGCCTAAACCTAACCATAACCCTCACCCAAAACTAAGCAGAACACTAAAACTAACTCTAACCCTAAATCTCACCCACACCCTAACCCTAATCCTAACCCTAACCCTAAACCTCATCCTAACCCTTACCTTAAACCTCAACCTCACCCTAGACCACACCCTAACCCTAATCCTAATCCACATCCTAACCCTCACTCTAACACTAACCCTAAACCTCACCCTCACCCTCACCCTAATACTAACCCTAACCCTCAACCAAACCCTAACCCTCACCTTCAAGTTAATCCTTACATTAACCCTCACCCTAACCCTAAACTTAACCCGAACCCTATCTCTCACCCGAACCCTAACTCTAACCCTAACCCTAACATTAACCCTAACCCTAACCCTCACCCTAACCATTACACTCACCCTCACCCTAAAACTTACCCTCAAACTAAAACTAACCCTAAAGCTAACATTAACACTCACACTAACACTACCCATCACCCTAACCCTAAATCTCACCCTAACTCTAAATCTAACCCTCATCCTAACCCTAAACCTCACACTAACCCTAACACTAATCCTCAATCTAACCCTCACCCTAACCCTAACCCTAAACTATACCTCACCCTAACTCTAACACTCACCCTTACTGTAAACCGCAACCTCAGCCTAACCATCACCTTTTCCCTTACCGTCTCCCCCACCCTAACACTCACTGTAACCGTAACCCTCTCCCTAAACCTCACTCTAACCCTAACTCTACACCTAAAACTCACCCTCACCAAAAGCCTAACTCTAACCCTCACCCTAACGCTAAATCTCACCCTAACCCTAACCCTAACCCTCATCCTCACCCTCACCATAACCGTAAACCTAATCCGAAGCCTAAAAACAACCCTAACCCTAACCCTAAACCTCACCCAAAACATAGCCCTCACCCAAACCATAGCCCTCACACTAACCCTAACACTAACCCCAACCCTAACACTAACCCTCACATTAACCCTAACCCTCAGCCTAATCCTCAACCTCACCCTAACCCTAACCCTAAACCTAACACTCACCATCACCCTAGCCCTCACTCTAACCCTAATTCTAACCCTCACCCTCACTCTAACCCTAACCCGCACCTTCACCCTCACAGTAAGCTTAACCCTAACCCTAACCCTAACAATAATGCTAAGCCTAACCATAACCATAACCCTAACCATAACCCTCACCCTAACCCTAACCCTCACCCTAACACTTTCCCTAGCACTAACCCTAACCCTAACACTAATCCTCACACTAACCCTAACCATCACCCTAACCCAAAAACTCTTCCTAACCCTATCCCTAAACCTCACCCTCACCCTAGTCTTCAGCCTAAACCTAACCCTCATCATCAACATGACCCTCACCCTAACCATCACCCCCAGCCTAACCCTAAACCTAATCCTAATCTTAACTCTAAACCAAACCCTCACCCTCACCGTCAGCCTCACCCTAACCCTAACTCTAACCCTAAACCTCACCCTCACCCTCACCCTAACCCTAACCCTAAAGCTCACCCTGAACCTAACCGGAAACCTCACCCTCATCCTAGCCCTTATCCTAACCCTAACCCTAAACCTAACCCTCACCCGCACCCTCTCCTACACTGTAACTCTAACCCTAATCCTAACAATAACACTAACCCTAACCCAAACCATCACCCTAACCCTAATCCTCACCCCCACCCTCACCCTCAGACTAACCATAAGCCTAAGCCTAACCCTCACCCTAACCCTCAGACTTACCCACACCCTAACCCTGATCCTAACCTTAACCCTAACCCTAACCCTAAACCTCACCCTAACCCCAAACCTCACCCTCACCCTCAACCTCACCGTAACTCTAAGCCTAACCCTAAAAATAATACTAACCCTAACCCTAAAACTAACCCTAACCCGAACCCTAACAAAAACCCACACCCTCAGCCTCAGCCTCACCAAAAACTTAACCCTAACCTTAACACTAACAATAACCCTAAAACTAAGCCTAACCCTAACCCTAACTCTAATCCTCAACCCCAACCTCACCCTCAGCCTAACCCGAAGCCTAAACCTAACCCTAACCCTAACCCTCAATGTAACCCTAACCCTAACCCTAAACCTAATCCTAATCCTCATACTCACCCACACCCTAACCCTAACCCTCACCCATATTCTAACCTTAACCCTAACCCTAACCCTAACCCTTAACCTCACCCTAACCCTAATCCTAAACCTAATCCTAACCCTCACACTAACCCTCAACCTAGCCCTCATCCTTACCCTAATCCTAACCCTAAACCTCATCCTAACCCTCAACCTAACCCTCACTCTGATCCTAACCCTCACCCTCACCCTCATGCTCTACCTAAGCCTAAGCCTAAGCCTAAAACTAACCCTAACCCTCACCCTACTACTTACCCTCACCCTAACACTAACCCTAACCCTAGCCCTCAACCTAACACTTACCATTACCATAACACTAACCCTATCCCTAACACTAACACTCACACTAACCCTAACCATCACCCTAACTCTAAACCTCACCCTAAACCTAAAGCTAACCCTCACCCTCACCCTAGCCCTAACCCTAACCCTAACCCTCATCCTCACCCTAAACCTCACACTAACCCTAAAATTAATCCTCAATCTAAACATCACCCACAACCTTCCCCTAACCCTAACCCTCACACTAACCCTAACCCTCTCCCCACCGTCACCCTCACCCTCACCCTAACCCTCACGTTAACCCTTAACATCACCCCAACCCTAACAATTACTCTAACGATAACTCTACCCCTAATCCTCACCCTCACCCTAACGCTATGATCCTATGTGAATAGGACACAGTAGCTCATTGGACTATTCATTTGTCAATGACTTTGTGAAAGGAATGTGCTTTGGGACTGGGAAAAATAAGATATGGTTTCATGTGATATATTCACTTCAGCCTATTTCCTTAATTCTTATATTCCCCCCTCTGTTTAGTACCCAGATATTTTCAGCATGCCAACAAAATTATTGTGGGACATCAATCAATAAGTTCAGATAATTTTAGATAGTTAACTGATAACAGAAAATAGAGTGCAATATGAGAACTGACATCTCCTTATAAGTTGAAAGCCTAACCCTAACCCTAACCCCCAAGCTAACACTAAACTTAACCCTAACACGAACCCTAACCCTAACCCTCAACCTAACCATAACCCTCATCCTAACCCTAATCCTCACACTAAAACTTACCCTCAACCTAACACTAACCTTAACCCTAACACGAACCCTAAACCGAACCCACGAACTAACCCACCCCTAACCAAAATCTAAGGCTAAACCTCACCCTCACCCTAACCCTCATCCTACCTGTAACCCTAAACCTCACCCTAATTATAATCTTAACCCTCACCCTCAACCTCACCCTCACCCTCACCTTAACTCGAACCCTAACCCTAACAATAACACTATTTTTAACCCTAAACCTAACCATAACCATAACCATAACCCTAATCCTCACACTCACCCTCAGCCTAACCCTAATCCTAACCCTAACCCTCACCCAAACCCTAAGTCTCACCTTTACCATAACCTTAACCTTCATCCTAACCCTCACCCTAACCCTAACCCTAACCCTAAACCTAACCGTAATCCTCAGCCGCACACTCACCCTAACCCAAACCCTAACCCTAAGACTAAGCCTAACCCTAACCCTAACGCTCACACTCACCCTCACCCTAAACCTAATCCTAAAACTAACCCTATCCCTAACCCTAACCCTCACACTAAGCCTCACCCTAGCCCTCAACCCAACCGTAATCCTAAACATAAACCTCATCAGAACCCTAACCCTACTCCTCACCATTACCCTAACTCTAACCCTCACCCTCATGCTTGGCCTAAGCCTAAACTTAAGCCTAAGTCTAACCCTAACCCTAACCCTAAACCTAACACTAAACCTAAGTCTAATCCTAAACCTCACCCTCACCCTAACCCTAATTCTAACCCTAAGCTTAAACCTAAACCTCATCCTATCCCCAACCCTAACCCACACCCTTACCCTCACCTTAAACAAAACCCTAACCCTAACACTAACAATAACCCTAACCCTAATCCTAACACTCACGCTAACCATAACCATAACACTCATCCTAACCCTAACCCTCAACCTAACACTAACCCTAACCCTAACACTAACCATCACACTAACCCTAACCATCACCCTAATCCTAAACCTCATCCTAACCCTAACCCTAACCCTCACCTTCACCCTAACCCTCACCCTAACCCTAACGCTCATCCTCACCCTAAACCTCACACTAACCTTAACAATAATCCTCAATCTAACCCGCAACCTCACCCTAAACATAGCCCTAAAACTCACCCTAACCCTAACTCTCACCCTAACCCTAATCCTCATCCTCAACCTCACCCTCAGCCTAACCGTAAGCCTAACCCTAAACCTAACCCTACGAATAACTCTAATCCTAACCCTAAACCTAACCCTAACCCTAAACCTAACCCTAATCGTAACACTCACACTCATCCTAACCCTAATCCTAACCCTAACCCTGACACTAACCCTAATCCTAATCCTAACCCTAACCCTAACCCTCACCCTCACACTAACCCTCAACCTAACCCTCACCCTAACACTAACCCTAAACCTAAGCCTCACCCTCAGGCTCAATCTAACCCTAAATCTAACCCCAAAATCTCAACCTCACCCTAACCCTAACCCTAACCCTAACCCTAAACCTCACCATAACCATAACCCTAAACCTCACCCTAACCGTAAGCCTAAACCTAAGCCTAACCCTAACCTTCACACTCACCCTCACCGTAACCTAAACCCTAACCCTAAACATAACAATAAACCTAACCCTAACCCTAACCCTCACATAAACCATAACCCTCAACCTTACCCCAACCCTCAACCTAACACCCTCACCCTAACCCTAACCCTAACCCTCACCCTTACCCTAGCACTCACCCAAAACCTTACACTCATCCTCAACCTAAATCTCACCCTGAACCTAACCCTCACCCTTACAGTAACTCTCACCCTCAGCCTAACCCTCATGTTTACCCTTACTGTCACTCCCACACTAACCCTCACCCTAACCCTAACCCTCACCCTAACCCTCACCCTATCCCTAACTCTACTGTTAAACTTCACCCTCACCCTAACCCTAATTCTAACACTAACCCTAACACTAAACCTCACCCTAACCCTAAACCTAACCCTCAACCTAAACCTAAACTTAACCCTCACCCTCACATTCAGCCTAAACCTAAGGCTAACCCTAACCCTCACACTAACCCTAATGCTAATCCTAATCCTAACCCTAACCCTAATCCTCACCCTCAACCTAACCCTCACCCTAACCCTAACCCTAACACTAACCCTAACATTAAACCTCACCCTCAGATTCACCCTAACCCTAATTTATCCCTAAACCTCACCCTCACCCTAACCCTAATGCTAAACATAAGTCTCACCCTAACCCTGACCCTCCCCCTAACTCTCAACTTAAACCTAAGACTAACACTAACCCTAACCCTAACACTAAATCATACCCTAACCCTAACCCTAACCCTCACCCTCACCATAACCCTCACCCTCACCCACGCCCTCAGCCTAACATTTTGCCTAAACCTAATCCCAACCCTAAACCTAACACTAACCAAACCCTCACCCTAACCCTCACCCCAACCCTCACCCTCACCCTAGCCCACAACCAAACCCTAAGTCTAAGATTAACACTCACCCTAACCCTCACACTAACCCTAATCCCAACACTCACCCTAACCGTAACCCTCACCCTCACCCTAACTCTAATCCTAATCCTAACCCTAAACCTAACACTCACACTCACCCTCACCTTAACCCTAATCCTAATCTGAACCCTAACACTAACCTTCACCCCCACACTAAACCTCACCTTATCCCTAACCTAACAGTAACCTAACCCTAACCCTAACCCTAACCCTCACCCTAAATTTAACTCTAACCCTAAACCTCACCTTCACCATAACCCAAACCCTAACCTTAACCGTAAACCTCACCCTAAACCTATACCTTACCCTAACACTTATGCTAACCCTAACATTAACACTAACCCAAAAACTATCCCTCACACTACCACTAACCATCACCCTAAACTTAAACCTCACCCAAACCCTAACCCTAACCCTCAACTTTACCCTATTCCTCACCCTAACCCTAACCATCAGCCTCACCCTAAACCTCATACTAACCCTTACACTAATCCTCAGTCTAACCCTCATACTCACCCTAACCCAAACACTCACCGTCAACCTTACCATAACCCTCACCTCATCCTCAACCTAAATCTCACCCTGAACCTAACCCTCACCCTTACAGTAACTCTCACCCTCAGCCTAACCCTCATGTTTACCCTTACCGTCACTCCCACACTAACCCTCACCCTAACCCTAACCCTCACCCTAACCCTCACCCTATCCCTAACTCTACCGTTAAACTTCACCCTCACCCTAACCCTAATTCTAACCCTAACCCTAACACTAAACCTCACCCTGAGGGTTAGGCTGAGGCCTAACCCTCATCTTTACTCTTACTGTCACCCTCATCCTAACCCTCACCCTAATCCTAACCCTCATCCTAACCCTCACCCTTACTGTAACACTAACCATCACCCTAACCCTAACCCTCACCCTTACCTTCAGCCTTAGTCTAACCCTAAGCCTAAGCCTAAACTTAACCCTAAACCTCACACTCACCCTAGACCTCACCGTATCCCTAATCCTAACCCTAACCCTCATCATAACACTCAACCTAATCATAACTGGAACCATCATTCTAAACCTAATCCTCATCCCCAACCTCACACTCAGCCTAACCCTAAGCCTAAGGATAACCCTCACCCTAACCCTTACACTTACCCTCATACTAACCCTAATCCTAACCCTAACCCTAAACCTAAACCTCAACCTAACCCTCACCCTAACCCTAACCCTAACACTCACCTTAGTCCTCACAGTAACCTTCAGTCCAAACCTAACCCACACCCTCACCTTAACCCAAACCCTCAGCCTAAACCTCAACCTAACCCTAGCCCTCATCCTAACCCAAATCTTAACCCTACCCCTCATGCAAACCCTCACCCTAAAACTCACCCTAAACCTAGCCTTAATACTATCCCTCAACCTAAACCTAAACCTCACCCTCAACATAACCCTAACCCTAACCTTCACCCTATCCCTAAACCTAACCTTAACCCTAACCCTAAACCTCACCTTAAACCTAACCCTAACTCTCACCCTAAACCCAACCCTAAACCTCACCCTAATCCTAAACCTAACCCACATCCTAACACTCACCCAAACCCTCACTGTAACCCTAACTCTCACCCTCACCTTCAGCCTATCCCTAAGAAAAACCCTAACCCTAACCATAAACCCCACACTCACCCTCACCCAAAACCTAAACCTAAACCTAACCCTATCCCTAACCCTAACCCTTACCATAATGCTCACTCTAACCCTAACCCTAACTCTAACCCTAAACCTAACCCTCACCCTAACCCTCACCCTTTCACTCACACTCAGCCTTTCCCTAAGCCTAACCCTAACCCTAACCCTAACCCTTAACCTCACCTTCACCCTAACCATAAAACTTACCCTAACCCTAACACTTACCCTAACCCTCACCCCAGCCCTGAGCTTAACCCTAATTGTATCTCTAACCCTCATCCTAACACTCACCCTAACCCTAAACCTAATTCTAACCCTCAACCAAACCCTAACCCTGACCCTCACCATAACCCTAACCCTAACCCTCACCCTAACCCTAAAACTTACCCAAAACCTAAACCTCACCATTACCCTAAACCTAACACTCACTCTCACCCTAGCCCTCATCCTAACGCTAATCCTAACCCTTTCCCTCATGATAACCCTTACCAAATCCCTAACCCTAACATTCAACCTAAACCTAGCCCTAATCCTAACCCTCAACCTAACCCTAACCTTCACCCTCAAGATAACCCTAACCCTAAACCTCAACCTATCCCTAAACCTAAACCTAACATTAAAACTACCCTAACCCTAACCCTAACCCTCACCCTAAACATAACCCTCACCCTCAACCTAACCATTAGCCTAACCCTAAGCCTAACCCTAAACCTAACCCTACCCCACACACTCACCCTCACCCTCAACCTAATCCTAAACCTAACCCTAACCCTCACCCTCACCCTCGACTTAACCTTCACCCTAAGCCTAATCCTAGCCCTAACCCAATTTCTAACTGTAACCCTAACCCTAAACCTAACCCTAAACCTAACCCTAACCCTCACCCTCACTGCAAGTTTAACCATAAACCTAACCCTAACAATAACCCTAACCCTAACCATCACCCTAACACTTACCCTCACCCTTACACTAACCCTAACCATAACATTAACCCTCACACTAATCTTAACACTCAACCTTAACCTAAACCTCAACCTCACCCTAAACCCAACCCTAATCCTCACGCTCACCCTAGCCCTCACCCTAACCCTAATTCTAACCCTAACCATCACCCTAAACCTAACCCTCATCCTTACCCTAAACCGCACACTAACCCTAACCCTAATTCTCAATCTAACCCTCACCCTCACCCTAACCCTAACCATAAAGCTTAACCTAACCCGCACCCTAACCCTAGCCCTTACCTTATCTTAACCCTCACCCTCAGCCTAACCCTCACATTTACACTTACCATCACAATCACCCTAAACCTAACACTCATCCTAACCCTCACCCTAACCGTAAACCTAACCATCACCATAACCCTAACCCTCACCCTCAACCTCACACTCAGACTAACACTAAGCCTAAGCCTATACCTAACCCTATCCCTCAACCTCACCCTAGCCCTCACCCTAACCCTAATCCTAACCCTAACCCTCATCCTAACCATCAACCTAACCATCACAAAAACCCTAATCCTCGCCCCAACCTCACCCTCAGCCTAATCCTAAGCCTAAGCCTAACCCTAACTCTAACCCTAACCCTAAACCTAAACCTAATCCTCATCCCCACCCTCACCCTCAGCCTAACCCTAAGCCCAACACTTACACTAACCCTATCTCCAACCCTAACTCTAAATCTCACCCTAATCCCAACCCTAACCCTCACCCGCAACCTCACCCTCACCATAACTCTAACCCTAACCCTAACAATAACACTGACTCTAAACCTAACCCTCACGCTAACCCTAATCCTCACCCCCACCCTCATCCTCAGCCTAACCCTAACCCTAACGCTAAACCTCACCCTCAGCCTAAATCAAACCCTAACACTAACCCTAAACCTAACCGTCAGCCTAACCCTAACCCTAACCCTAAACCTCACACTCACCCTCAACCTAACCATAATCCTAAACCTAACCCTATCCCTAACCCTAACCCTCACACTAACCGTCACTCCAGTGCTCACCTTAACCCTAATCCTAACCCTAACCCTCATCCTTACCCTCAATCTAACCTTAACTCGAGCCCTCACCCTAACCTTAAGCCTCACATTCAACCTCAGTCTAAGCCTAACCCTAAGCCTAACCCTAAACCTAACCCTAACCCACACACTCATCCTCACCCTAACCCTAATCCTAAGCCTAACCTTCACTCTAACCCTAACCCTCACACTAACTCTCACAATAACCATAACCTAAAACTGTCCCTAACGCTAACCCTCACACTAACCCTCACCCTAAGCCTAACTTTAATCCTAAACCTCACCCTCAACCTATTCCTAACTCTAAACCTAATCATAACCCTAAACCTCACCCTAACACTAACCCTAACCCTCACCTTCACCCTCAACCTCAACATAACCCTAAACCTAACAACAACAATAACCCTAACCTAACCCTAAACATCACCCTAACTATAAAACTCACCCAAACCCTAAACCTCACCCTAACACTTACCCTCACACTAACACTAACCCTAACCCTAACACTAACCCATACACTAACCCTAATTGTCACCCTAACCCTATAACTCACCCTAACCCTAATCCTAACCCTAACCCTCACCCTCACCCTAGCCCTCACCCTAACCTTAACCCTCACCCTAACCCTAACACTCATCCTCACCCTAAACCTCACACTAACCCTAACCCTAATACTCAATCTAACCCTTACCCTCACACTAACCCCTAACCCTCACCCTTACCCTAACCCTCACACTAACACTAACCCTCACCCTGATCTTAACCCTCACCCTCAGCCTAACCCTCAACTTTACCCTTACCATCACCCTCACGCTAACCCTCACCCTATGTCTAAACCTCATGCTAACCTTCAACCTAAACGTAACACTAACCATCACCCTAATGCTAAACCTTCAGCTCAACCTCACCCTCAGCCTAACCATAAGCCTAAACCTAATCCTAACCCTAAACCTCACCCTCACCCTGGCCCTCACCATAACCCTAATCCTAACCCTAACCCTCATCCTAACCCTCACCCTCACCCTAACCCTAAAAATCACCAGAACCTTAATCCCCACCCCCATCCTCACCCTCAGGCAACACTAAGCCTAAGCCTAAGCCTAACCCTAATCCTCACACTCACCCTCACCATAACCCTAATCCTAAACCTAACTGTAAGTCTAAACCTAAACTTCAACCTAACCCTCACCCTAACCCTAACCCTCATCCTAACTATCCCCCTAACCTTAAGTCTAACGCTAAACCTTACCCTCACCCTAACCCTAATCCTCACCCTAACCCTAAACCTCACCCTAAACCAAACCCTAACACTCACCCTCACCTTCACCCTCACTCTCACCACAACTCTAACCCTAACATTAACAATACCACCAACCCTAACCCTAAAGCTAAACTTAACCCTAATCCTAACCCTAACCCTCACCCTCAGCCTCACCCTCACCACAAAGTTAACCTTAACCATAACACTAACAATAAATGTAACCCTAACCCTAATCCTAACACTCACCCTCACCCTATCCCTAATCCTAACCCTAACCCTAACCCTCACCCTCACCTTAACCCTAACCCTAAACCTAACCCTAACCCTAACACTAAAACTCACCCTAAACCTAACCCTAACCCTCACACTAATCCTAACCCTCACCCTCATCCTCAACTTCAGCCTAAACCTAAGGTTAACCCTAACACTAACCCTAACCCTCACACTCACCCTATCCCTAATCCTAATCCTAATCCTAAGCCTAACCCTAACCCTCACCCTCAAACTAACCCTCACCCTATCCCCAAACCTAACACTTACCCTAACACTAACCCTCACCCTCAGCCTCACCCTAACCCTAATTCTATCCCTAAACCTCACCCTCACCCTAACCTTAAGGCTAACTCTAACTGTAACCCTAACCCTAATCCTCCCCCTAACTCTCACCCTAACCCTAACACTATTACTAACCCTAACTCTAACCCTAACACTAACACTAAAGCTCACCCTAACCCTAACCCTCACCCTAACACAGCCTTCACTCTCACCCTCAGCCTAACCCTATGCCTAACCCTAACCCTATCCCTATCCCTCACACTCACACTAAGCCTAACACTAATCCTAATCCTAACCCTAACCCTATCCCTCAACCTCACCCTAAACCTCACCCTAACCCTAACACTAACCCGTACCTTAATCCTCACCTTTAACCTCACACTCAGCCTAACCCTAAGACTAACCCTAAACCTAACCCTAACACACAGAATCACCCTCACCCTAACCCTAATCCTAAACCTAACCCTAACCCTAACCCTAACCCTCCCTCTACCTCTCACCCTAACCCTTACCCTAACACTAACCCTACCCCTAACCCTCAACCTAACCCTCACCCTAAACCTAACTCTAACCCTAAACCGCACTCTCACCCTAACCCTAACTCTAACCCTAACCCAAACCCTAAACTTCACCCTAACCTTAACCCTAACCCTCATCCTCACCCTCAACGTAACTGTAACCCTAAACCTAACCCTAACAAAAACCCTAACACTATTCCTAAACCTCACCCTAACAATAACACTCACCCTAACCCAAACCCTCACCCTAAAACTTACCCTCACCCTAACATTAACCCAAACCCTCACCCTAACACTAAACCTCAATCTCACCCTCACCCTAACCCTAACTCTATCCCTAACCCTAAACCTAAATTCATCCTAACCCTAAACCTCACCCTCATCCTCACTGTAACCGTAATCCTAACCCTAACAATAACCTTAACCCTAACCCTAACCCTCATCCTAACCGTAAACATCACCCTAACCCTAACCCTCACCCTAACACTTAGACTCAACCTAACACTAACCCTGACCTTAACACTAACCCTCACACTAACCCTAACCATCACATTACCCTAAACCTCACCCTAACCCTAGACCTCACCCTCAGCCTAATGCTCACCTTTACCCATAAAGTCACCCTCACCCTAACCCGCACTCTAACCCTAATCCTTATACTAACTCTCACCCTAACTTTAACCCCATCTATCACCCTAACCCTAAACCTGACCCTCACCCTCAGCCTCAGCCTAACCCTAAGCCTAAGCCTACCCCTAAACCTAACACTCACCCTCATCCTAGCCCTCACCCTAACCCTAATCAAAACACTAACCCTCCTCCTAACCATAACCCTAACCATCATTCTAAACCTAATCCTCATCCCCATCCATACCTTCAGCCTAACCCTAAGACTAAGCTGAACCCTAAACCTAACCCTCAGGGAAAATGTAGTCCTAAACCTAATCCTAACCTTAACATTAAACCTCAACCTAACCATCACCCTAACCTTAACCCTCACAACAACCCTAACCCTAACCCTCACACTAAACCTCTCCCTAAACCTAACTCTAACCCTCCAGCTCACCCTCACCCTAACCATAACCCTAATCCTAAAACCCTAACATTAACCCTCACCCTCATGCTCGGACTAATCCTAAGCCTAAACATAAGACTAACCCTAACCCTCACACTCACCCGCACCCTAACCCTAACCATAACACTAACCCTTAACCTAACACTCACACTAACCTAACCCTAACACTAAATCTAACCCTAAACCACACCCTCACCCTAACCTTAACCCTCACCCTCACCCTCGGCCTAACATTAAGCCTAACCTTAAACCCACCCCTAACCCTAACCCTAACACTAACCCTCACCCTAACCCTCAACCTAACCCTAACCTTAACCCTCACCCTCACCCTAGGCCATAACCAAACCCTAAGACTAAGCCTAACCCTAACTCTAACCCTAACCCTCACACTCGCCCTAAAAATAACCCTAATCATAACCCTAAACCTCACACTAACCCTAACCCTAAAACTCACCCTCACCCTAAACCTCACCCTAACCCTAACCCTAAACCTAACTCTAACCCTCACCATATACATAATCCTCACAATAACCCTAAACCTCACACTAACCCTTAACCAAACCCTCACCCTCACCCTCACCCTAATCCTAACCCTAACCCTCACCCTCACCCTAAACGAAACCCTATCCCTAACACTCACCCTAATCCTACGCCTAACCCTAACCCTAACCCTAACCCTCACATTCACCCTCAATCTAAACCTAATCCTAAACCTAACCCTATCCCTAACCCTAACCCTAACCCTCACACTAACCATCACCCTAGTGCTCAACCTAACCCTAATCCTAACCCTACACCTCATCCTAACCCTCACCCTAACCTTAACCCGAACCCTAACCCTAACGTTAACCCTAACCCTCACCCTCACTCTCATTCTAAGCTTAAGCCTAACCGTAAGCTTAAGCCTAACCCTAACCCTCACACTAACCCTCACCCTAGACCCTAACACTAACACTAAGGCTAACTCTAACCCTAAACCTCACCCCCACCCTAACCCTAACTCTAACCCTAACCCTTAACATAAACCTCACCCTAAACCTAACCCTAACCCTCACCTTCACCATAACCATAACTCTAACATTAATCCTAAAAATAACCCTATACCTAACCCTAACCTTCATTCTAACCATAACCCTCACCCTAACCCTAAACCTCATCCTAACACTTAACCTCACCCTAACACTAACCATAACCCTAACACTAACACTAACCCTAACCATCACCCTAACCCTAAACCTCACCCTCACCCTAACCCTCACCCTCACCCTAGCCCTCACCCTAACCCTAACCATCATCCTCACCCTAAACGTCACACTAACCCTAAAACTAATCCTCATTCTTAACCTCACCCTCACCCAAACCCTAACCCTAAACCTCAACCTAACCCTAACCCTCACCCTCACCCTCAGACTCACGCTAACCCTCAGCCTAACCCTCACCCTCACCCTAGACCTCTACCTAACCCTAATCCTAACCCTAACCCTAAACCTAACCATCACCATAAACCTAAAACTCATTCCCACCCTCACCCTCAGCCTAACCCTAAGCCTAAGCCTAAGCCTAATCCTAACACTCACACTCACCCTCACCATAACCCTAATCCTAAACCGAACCCTAAACCTCAACCTAACCCTCACCCTAACCCTAACCCTAAACCTAACCCTAACCCTAACCCTCACCCTCACCTTAACCGTAACACTAAACCTAACCCTAACAATAGCCATAACCCTAAAACTAAGCCTAACCCAAAACATAACCCTCTCCCTAAACCTAACCCTCACCCTAACACTTACCTTCACCCTAACAGTAACCCTAATCCTAACACTTACCGTCACACTAACCCTAACCATCACCTTAAACCTAAACCTCAACATAACCCTCAAACTCAGACTAGCCCTCACCCTAACCCTAACCCTCATCCTCACCCTAAACCTCACACTAACCCTAAAACTAATCCTCCATCCAACCCTCACCCTCACCCTAACCCTAACCCTAATCCTCACCCTAACCCTCACCCTAACCCTAACCATCAACTTTACCCTTACTGTCACCCTCACCGTAACCCTCACCCTAACCCTAACACTCATCCTAAAACTCAGCCTAACCGTAACCTTAACCATCATGCTAACCCTAACCCTTAACCTCAGCCTCAGCCTCAGCCTCAGCCTAACCCTAAGCCTAAGCCTAACCCTAACCCTAAACCTCAACCTCACCCTCGTCCTCACCCTAACCCTAATGCTAACACTAAACCTCATCCTAACCCGAACCATAACCCTAACAATAACCCTAACCCTAAACCTCATTCTAACCATAACCCTCACCCCAACCCTAATCCTCTGCCTAACATTTACCCTCAACCTAACACTAACCCTAACCCTTACACTAACCCTCACACTAACTCTAACCATCACCCTAACCATAACACTCACCCTAAACATAACCCTAACCCTCACCCTCACCCTAGCCCTCACCCTTACCCTAACCCTCATCCTCACCCTAAACCTCACAGTAACCCTAAAATTAATCCTCAGTCTAACCACACCCTCACCCTAACCCTAACCCTAAACCTCACCCTAACCCTAACCCTCACATTTACCGTAATCGTCACTCTCAGCCTAGCCCTCAACTTTACCCTTATTTTCACCCTCACACTAACCCTCACACTAACCCTAACCCTCATCCTAACCCTCACCCTGACCGTAACCCTAAGCATCACTCTAACCCTAACTCTCACCCACACCCTTAAACTAACACTAAACCTCAGACTAACCCTCACACTAACACTAAGTCTAAGCCTAAACCTCACCTTCACCCTAACCCTAAACCTCACCCTCACCCTCAGCCTAAACCTAAGCCTAACCCTAAAACTACCCCTCACACTCACACTCACCCTCAGCCTAACCCTACCCCTAACACTAACACTAACCATAAACCTCACCCAAAACCTCACCATAACCCTAACTCTAACCCTAAACCTCACATTCGCCCAAACCCTAACCCTAACCATAACCCTATACCTCAGCCTAAACCTAATCCTAAACCTCACCCTCACCCTAAACCTCACCTAACCCTAACCCTAAACCTCACATCACCGTAGCCCTCACCCTAACCCTAAACCTAACCGTAATCCACACCCTAAACATAACCCTCACCGTAACACTATCACTCACACTAACCCTAAACCTAAACCTCATCCTCACCATCAGCCTAACCCTAAGCCTAACCCTAAACTTAACCTTAACCCACGCACTCACCCTCAACCTAACCCTAATCCTAATCCTAACCATAACCATAACCCTCACCCTAACCCTATCACTCACCCTAACCCTAACCTAACCCTAACCCCAACCCTCAACTCTACCCTTACTGTCACCCCCATCCTTACACTCACACTAACTCTCACCCTCATGCTAACCCTCTCCCTGGCCGTAACCCTAAGCATCACCCTAACCCTAACTCTCACCCACACCCTAACTTTAACACTAACCCTCACACTAACCCTCACCCTAACCCTAACAATAACCCTAACCCTCACACTAAACCTCACCCTAAATCTAACCCTCACCCTCAACCTAACCCTAAGCCTAACCCTTACCCTAAACCTCACACTCACCCTAACCCGAATCCTAATACTAACCATAACCATAACCCTCATCCTACCCCTAACACTCACCCAATCCCTAAGCCTAACACTAACCCTAACCCTAACCCTAACCCTAAACCTAACCCTAAGCCTAACACTAAACTTCACCCTAACCCTAGCTCTTACTCTAACCCTAATCCTAACCCTAACCCTCATCCTGACCCTCACACTAACCCTAATGCTAACCCTCAACCTAAACCCAACCCTCACACTCAACCTCACCCTCAGCCTAACGCTAAGCCTAACCCTAAATCTAACCCTAACCCACACACTCAACCTCACCCTAACCCTAATCCTAACACTAACCCTAACTCTAACCATAACCCTCACAGTAACCCTCACCCTAACCCAAACCCTAACACTAACACTAACCCTCACCCTAAGCCTAAATCTAACCCTAAACCTCACCCTCACCCTAACCCTAACTCTAACCCTAATCCTAACCCTAAACCTCACCCTAACCCTAACCCTAACCCTCACCCTCACCCTCACCCTCAATGTAACACTAAACCTAAAACTAACCTAACCCTAACTATAACCCTCACCCTAACCCTAACCCTCACCCTAACACTTACCCTCACCCAAACAGTAACGCTAACACTAACACTAACCCTTACACTAACCCTAACCCTCACCCTAACCCTAAACCTCACCCTAACCCTAACCCTAACCCTCATCCTCACCCTAGCCCTCACCCTAACCCTAATTCTAACCCTTACCCTCACCTAACCCAAACCCTCATTCTCACCCTAAACCACACACTAACCCTAACCATGCTCCTCAATCTAACCCTCACCCTCACCCTAATCCCTAACTCTCAACCTTAACCTAACCCTCACCCTAACCTTAACCCTCACGCTTATCTTAGCCCTCAGCCTTAGACTACCCCTCAAATTTACCCTTACTATCACCATTACCCTAACCCTCATCCTATCCCTAAACCTCATCCTAACCTTCAAGCTAAACGTAATCCTAACCATCACCTTAACCCTAACCATAATACTAACCCTAAACCTAACCCTGACCCTAACCCTCCGCCTAAACCTAACACAAAACCGAAACCTAACATTAACACTCACACTTACCCTAAACCTCACCTTAACCCTAAACCTCACCCTAACGCTAGGGTTAGGGGTAGGGTGAGGTTTAGGCTGAGGGTGAGGTTTAGGGTTAGTGTTAGGGTTAGTGTTAGGGTTAGGGTTAGTGTTAGGGTGATCGTGTTAGGGTGAGGGTTAGGATGAGGATGAGGATTATAGTTAGGGTGAGGGTTAGGGTTAGGGTTAGGATTATTGTTCATTGTAGGTTTAGGGTTATGTTGAGGTTGATTTTGAGGGTGAGGGTAAGGGTTAGGGTTAGGGTGAGGTTTAGGGTTAGGTTTAGTGTTAGAGTTAGGGTTAGGGTGAGGGTGAGGTTTAGGGTTAAATTTAGGCTTAGGGTGAGGGTTAGTGTTAGTGTTAGTGTTAGGGATAGTGTTAGGTTAGGGTTAGGTTGAGGGTTAGTGTGAGGGTTAGGGTTAGATTTAGTTTTAGGATTAGGGTTAGGGTGAGGTTGAGTGTGTGGGTTAGGGTTAGGTTTAGGGTTAGGCTTGGGGTTAGGCTGAGGATGAGGTTGAGGTTGAGGGTTAGGGGTAGGGTGAGGGTTAGGATTAGGGTTAATGTGAGGGTGAGGATGAATGTTAGGGTTAGGATTAGGGTTAGAGTGAGGGCTAGGGTGAGTGTGAGGTTTAGTATTAGGGTTAGGGTGAGGTTTAGGGTTATGTTTAGGGTAAGGGTGAGGTTAAGTGTTAGAGTTAGCGTTAGGTTGAGGGTTAGGATTAGGGTTAGTGTTAGGGTTAGGGTGAGTGTTAGGGTTAGGGTGAGTGTTATGGATATGATTAGGATTAGGATTAGGTTAGGCTTATGGTGTGTGTGAGGGTTTGGGTAAAAGTTAGGCTTAGGGTTAGCTGAGGGTGAGGGTGAGGGTGAGGGTTAGGGTTAGGGTGAGGGTGAGTGTGAAGGTTAGGGTTAGTGTTAGGGTTAGCCTTAGGTTTAGGCTTAGGGTGAGTTAAGGGAGAGGGTTAGGGTTAGGCTTAGTGTTAGGGTTAGGGTTAGGGTGAGGTTTAGTTTTAGGGTTAGGGTTAGAGTTAGGGTTAGGGTGAGGGTTAGTGTGAGGGTAAGTGTTAAAATTAAGATGTGGGTGAGGGTTACGGTTAGGGTGATGATTAGGGTTACGGTCAGGGTGAGGTTGAGTATGTGGGTTAGGGTTAGTGTGAGGGTTAGGCTGAGGGTGACAGTAAGGGTAAAGTTGAGGGTTAGGCTGAGAGTGAGGATTACGGTAAATGTGAGGTTTAGGGATATGGAGAGGGTTAGGGTTAGGGTTAGGGTGAGGGTTTGGTTTAGACTGAGGATTAATTTTAGGGTTAGTGTGAGGTTTATGGTGAGGATGAAGGTTAGGGTAGGGTGAGGGCTAGGGTGAGGGTGAGGTTTAGGATTAGGGTTAGGGTGAGTGTGAGGATTACAGTTAGTGTTAGCCTTAGGTTTAGGCTGAGTGTATGGGAGAGGGTGAGGTTTAGGGTTAGGGTGAAGGTTATGGTTAGGGTTATGGTGAGGTTTAGTGTTAGGTTTAGGGTTAGAGTTAGGGTAATGGTGAGGGTGAGGTTTATAGGAAGAGTTGGGTTTAGGGTGAGGGTTAAGGTTAGCGTGAGTGTTAGGGTGGGGATGAAGGTAAGGTTAAATGTTAGGGTTGGGCTGAGGGTGAGAGTTACTATAAGGCTGAGGGTTAGGGTTAGGGTGAGGGTTAGGGGTAGGGGTAGGGTGAGGGTGAGGGTTAGATTGATGATTAGTGTTAGGGTTAGGGTGAGGTTTAGGGTAAGGCTGAGTGTTAGGGTTAGGGTTATTGTTAGCGTTATGTTTAGAGTTAAGTTTGCGGTCAGGGTGAGGTGACGTTGAGGTTTATGGTTAGAGTTAGGTTTAGGGTGAGGGTTTGGGTTAGTGTTATTGTTAGGGTTAGGGTTAGAGTTACAGTGAGGGTGAGGGTTAGGGTTAGGGTGAGGATTAGGGTGATGGTTAGGGTTAGGGATAGGATTAGGTTTAGGCATAGGGTGAGGGTTAAGGTTATGGTGAGGTTGAGGTTTAGTTTTAGGTTGAGGGTTAGGATTAGGTCTAGGTTTAGGGTAAGGATTAGGGTTAGGGTGAGGTTTAGCATGAGGGTTAGGATTAGGAATAGGGTTAGGATGAGGGTAAGGTGAGGCTGAGGGTTAGGGTTACAGTGAGGTTTAGGGTTTGGGTTAGTTTTAGGGTTAGGTTTAGGTTTAGGGTTAGGGTCACGGTGAGGCTATGGGTTAGTGTTAGTTTAAGGTTAGAATAAGGTTTAGGGTTAGGGTGAGGGTTAGGGTTATTGTTAGGGTGACGGTTAGTATGAGGGTTAGGGTTACAATTTGGGTTAGTGTGAGGGCTAGGTTGAGGGTGAGGTTTATTGTTAGGGTTAGGGTGAGGTTTAATGTTAGGGTTAGGGGTAGGGTTAGGGTGAGTTTTAGGGTTCGTGTTACGGTGAATGTGAGGGTTAGGTTTGAGGTGAAGGTTAGGGTGAGGACTAAGGTGAGTGTGAAGGTTAGGGTTAAGTTTATGGTTAGGGTCAGAGTTAGGGTGAGGGTTAGTGTTCAAATTAGGCTTAGGCTTAGGGTTAGGCTGAGGATGAGGGTGGGGATGAGGATTAGGATTCGAGTTATGGTTCCGGTTATGGTTAGGTTGAGGGTTAGGATGAGGGTTAGGGTTTGGATTAGGGTTAGGGAGACGGCTAGGTTCAGTGTGAGGTTAAGGGTTAGGTATAGGCTTAGGCTTAGGTTTTGGCTGAGGCTGAAGGTGAGGGTGAGGGTTAGGGTTAGGGTGATTGTTAGAGTTACGGTTAGGGTGAGGGTTAGGATGAGGTTTAGGATTGGGGTGAGGGTTAGGATGAGGGTGACAGTAAGAGTAAAGATGAGGGTTAGGCTGAGAGTGAGGATTACAGTAAATGGGAGGGTTCGGATAAGGGTTCGGGTTAGGGTTAGGGTTAGGGTGAGTGTTATGGTTAGGATTAGGGTAGTGTGAGGGTTAGAGTTAGGGTTACGATTAGGCTTATGGTTAAATTGAGGGTGAGTGTGAGGGTTAGGATTAGGGTTAGGGTTAGGCTTAGGGTTAGAGTGAGTGTTAGGGTTAGGGTATGGTTTAGGGTGAGGGTGAGGTTTAGGGTTAGGGTTAATGTGAGGGTGAGGGTGAGGGTTAGGGTTTGGGTTAGAGTGAGAGTTAGGTTTAGGGTGAGGGCTAGAGTGAGGGTGAGTTTTAGGGTTAGGGTTAGGGTGATGTTTAGGGTTAGGCTGAGGTTTAGGGTTAGGGGAAGGGTGAGGTTTAGGGTTATGGTTAGCGTTAGGGTTAGGGCGAGGGTGAGGTTTAGGGTTAGAGTTAGGGTTAGGGTGAGGGTTAGGGTGAGAGTTAGGGTTAGTGTTAGGGGTAGGGGTAGGGTTAGGATGAGGGTTAGGGGGACCCTAACACTAATCCTAACCCTAACCCTCACAATCACCCTCACCTTCGCCGTAACTCTAACTCTAACCCTAACAATAATACTAAACCTCACCCTAACCCTAACACTCACCCTCACCATAACCTTAACTCTAACCTAAACCCTCACCCTAACCCTTACCCTAACCCTAACCTAAACCTCAAACTAACCATCACCCTCAGCCTAACCCTCACTGTAAACTTAAACCTAACAATAACACTAACAATAACACAAACCCTAACCCTAATCTAACCCTCATTCTCACCCTCACCCTACCCTAACCCTCACCCTAACCCTAACCCTCACCCTCACCGTAATCCTCACCCTAAAACTCACCCTAGCACTAAACCTAACCCTAACGCTAAACCTCACCCTAACTTTAACCCTAAACCTCAGACTCACCCTAGCAATCACATTACCCTAATCTTAAACCTAAATCTCACCCTAAACCTCACCCTAACCCTAAAACCCTAAGAATCACCCTAACCCTAACCCTCACCTTCACCCTCAAGCTTGGCCTAGGCATAAGTCTAAGGCTAAACCTAACCCTCACACTCACCCTCACCCTCACCATAACCATTACAATAACACTAACCCTAAACCTCACACTAACCTGCACTCTAACGCTAACCCTAACCCTAAACCTCACACTCAACCTAAACCTAACCCTCACCCTCACCCTCACCCTCCGCCTAACACTAACCCTAACACTTACCCTAACCCTAAACCTCACCCTCACCCTCACCCTCAGCTTAACACTAAGCCTAAGTCTAACCCTAACCCTAACCCTCACCCTCACACTAGCCCTCACCATAACCCTAACCATAACACTAACCCTAACCCTAACACTCACACTAATCCTAACCCTAACCCTAACAATAACCCTAAACCTCACCCTCACCCTAACACTAACCCTAACTAAAAACCTCATCCTAACCCTAACCCTAACCCTCAAAATCACCCTAATCCTCACCCTTATCTTAACCTTAACTTTAATCCTAACCCTAAGAATAACCATAACCTTAAACCTAAACTTCAACTTCATCCTCAACGTAACTCTAACCCTAACCCAAACCCTCACCCTAACGCTAACCCTGACCCTAACCCTAACGCTAAACATCACCCTAAACCTAACACTAACCCTCATTCTCACCCTAGGACATACCCTAACCCTAATCTAACCCTAACCCTCACCCTAAACCTCACTCTAAACCTAAACCAAAACCTCACCATTAATCTAACCCTCAGCCTCAGCCTAACCCTAAGCCTAACACTAACCCTAACCCTAACTGTCACACTCACAGTCACCGTAACCCTAATCCTAATCCTAACACCAACCCTAACCCTAACAATAAACCTAAACCTAACCCTCACCCTAACCCTCACTCTAAAGCAAACCCTAACCCTATTGCTCATCCTAGCACATACACTAATGCTAATCCTATCCCTAAACCTCACCATAAGCCTCAACCTTACCCTCACTCTAAACCTAACCCAAAAGCTAACCCTCACCCTCACCCTAACCCTAATGCTAACCCTAACCCTAACCCTAACACTAACCTCACACTCACCCTCACCTTAACCCTATTCCTAATCCTAAACCTTACCCTAACCCTCACCCTCACCCTAACTCTCAGCCTAACCCTACCCCTAACACTAACACTAACAGTAATCCTCACCCTAACCCTCACCCTAACCCTAACTCTAACCCTAACCCTCACCCTCGCCTTAACCCTAACCCTAAACATAACATAAAACCTCACCCTAACCCTAACCCTAAACCTCACCTTCACCCTAAACCTCACCCTAACCCTAACCCTAAACCTCATTCTCACCCTAGCCCTCAACCTAACCCTAACCCTAACCCTCAATCTCGGCCTAAGCCTAAACTTAAACCTAAGCTTAAGCCTAACCCTAACCCTCACACTAACCCTCACACTAACCCTCACCCTAACACTAACACTAACACTAACGCTAACTCTAACCCTAAACCTCACTCTCACCCTAACCCTAACTCTTACCCTAACCCTTAATATAAACCTCACCCTAAACCGAACCCTAAACCTCACCCTCAAAGTAACCGTAACCCTAACCCTAACTCTAACAATAACACTAAACCTAATCCTAACTCTCATTGTAACCCTAAGCATCACCATAAAATTAACCCTCACCCTAACACTTCCCCTCACATTAACACTAACCCTAACCCTAACACTAATCCTCACACTAACCCTAACCATCACCCTAACCCTAAACCTCACCCTAAAACCTAGACCTAATCCTAACCCTCAACCTTACCCTAAACCTCACCCTCATCATAACCTTAACCCTAATCCCCACCCTATTACTAAACCTAATCCTAACCCTAAACCTCACCCTAACTGTAATCCTAACCCTCACCCTCATGATAGCCCACACCCTAACCCTAAACCTAAACCTAACCCTTATCCTAATGCTCACCCTAAACCTAAACCTAACCCTCACCCTAAACCTAACCCTCACCCTCACTGACAGCCTAACCCTAAGCCAATCCTAACCCTAACCATAACTCTCACACTCAACCTCACCCAAAACCTAATCCTAAACCTAACCCTATCCCTAACCCTAACCCTCACCCTAACCCTCACACTTTCCCTAACCCTAACACTAACCCTAACACTAACCCTCACACTAAACCTCAACTTAACACTAACTCTAACCCTAAACCTCACCCTCACCCTAACCCTAAACCTCACCCTCACCCTCACCCTCAACCTATCCCTAATCCTAAACCTAACTCTAACCCTAACCCTCATACTCACCTCACACTAACCCTAACCCTAATCCTAACCCTAAACCTAACCCTCACCCTAACACTAACCCTCACTCTAACCCTAACCCTAACACTAACCATAACCCTAAACCTCACCCGATCCCTTAATGTAACCCTAACTCTAACTCTAATACTCATCCTCACCCTCACCCTAAACCTAATCCTAAACATCAACCTCATCCTAACCCTCACCCTAACTCTAACCCTACAATAATCCTAAACCTAATCCTAATCCTAACTCTCACCCTAACCCTAACCCTAACTCTCACCAAAAGCTAACCATAACCCTAATCCTCACCCTCACCCTCACCCTCAGCTTATTGTTAAGCCAAACCCTAACCCTAAGCCTAACCCAAACACTCACCCTAATGCTAACCCTAATCCTAATCCTAGCCATAACACTAAACCTCACCCTAACCCTCACCCTCATCCTAACCCTCACCCTAACCCTAACCCTAACACTAACCCTAACCCTAAACCTGACCCTAAACCTCTCCCTAACCCTAAATCTAACCCTAAACCTCACCCTCTCCCTCACCCTAAACCTAACACTAACCCTAATCCTCACCCTAGGACATACCCTAACCCTAATCTAACCCTAACCCTCACCCTAACACTCACTCTAACCCTAAACCAAACCCTCACCCTAAATTTAACCCTCGCCCTCACCCTCAGCCTCAGCCTAACCCTAAGCCTAACACTAACCCTAACCCTAACTGTCACACTCACAGTCACCGTAAACCTAATCCTAACCCTAACACCAATCCTAACCCTAACACTAAACCTAAACCTCAACCTCAACCTAACCCTTACTCTAACCCTAACCTGAACGCTATTGCTCATCCTAGCACATACCCTAAGGCTAATCCTATCCCTAACCCTCACCATAACCCTTACCCTTACCCTCACTCTAAACATAACCCTAAAATTAACCCTCACCCTCATCCTAACCCTAATGCTAACACTAACCCTAACACTAACACTAACCCTCACAGTCAACCTCACCATATCCCTAATCCTAATCCTAAACCTTACCCTAACCATCACGCTCACCCTAACTCTCATCCTGACCCTACACCCAACATTAACACTAACACTAACCCTCACCCTAAACCTCAACTTAACCCTAACCCTCACCCTCGCCTTAACCGTAACCCTAACCATAACCCTAAACCTCACACTAACCCTAACCCTAAAACTCACCCTAAACCTCAACCTAAGCATAACCCTAAACCTCACTCTCATCATAGCACTCGCCCTAGCCCTAAACGAAACCCTCAGTCTCGGCCTAAGCCTAAACCCTAAGGTTAATCCTAACCCTAACCCTAACACTAACCCTCATCCTAACCCTAACACTAACACTAACGCTAACTCTAAACCTAAACCTTACCCTCACCCTAACCCTAACTCTAACCCTAAACCTTAATATAAACCTCAACCTAAACCGAGCCCTAACCCTCACCCTCACAGTAACCGTAACCCTAAACCTAACTCTAACAATAAAACTAAAACTAAACCTAACCCTCATTGTAACCATAACCGTCACCATAAACCTAACCCTCACCCTAACAATTACCCTCACATTAACACTAATCCTAACCCTAACACTAATCCTCACTCTAACCCTAACCATCATCCTAACCCTAAACCTCACCCTAAGCCTAAACCTCAACCTCACCCTAACCCTCACTCTAACACTAACCCTCACCCTAAACCTAGACCTAATCCTAACCCTCAACCTAATCCTAATCCTGAACCTAATACTCATCCTAACCCTCACCCTAACCATAAACCTAACCCTCACCCAAAACCTAACCCTCACCCTCACCCTCAGCCTAACCCTAAGCCTAATCGTAATCCTAACCATAACCATCACACTCAACCTCACCCAAAATCTAATCTTAAACCTAACCCTATCCCTAACCCTAACACTCACCCTAACCCTCACCCTAACCCTCACCCTAACCCTAACCCTAACACTAACCCTCACATTAAACCTCAACTTAACTCTAACTCTGACCCTAAATCTCACCCTAAACCTAACCCTAAACCTCACCCTCACCCTCACCCTCAGCCTATCCCTAAGCCTAAACCTAACCCTAACCCTAACCCTCATACTCAGCCTCACACTAACCCTAATCCTAATCCTAACCCTAAACCTAACCCTCACCCTAACACTAACACTCACCCTAACCCTAACCCTGACACTAACCATAACCCTAAACCTCACCCTATCCCTTACCCTAAACCTAACTCTAACCCTAAAAGTCACCCTCAACCTCACCCTAACCCTAATCCTAAACATCACCATCATCCTAATCCTCACCCTAACCCTAACCCTAACACTAATCCTAACCCTAGTCCTCATCCTAACTCTCACCCTAACCCTAACCCTAACTCTCACCCAAACGCTAAACCTAACCCAAACCCTAACCCTAATCCTCACCCTCACCCTCACCCTCAGCTTAATGCTAAGCGAAACCCTAACCCTAAGCCTATCCCAAACACGCACCCTACAGCTAACCCTAATCCTAATCCTAGCCCTAACTCTAAACCTCAACCTAACCCTCACCCTCTTCCTAACCCTCACCCTAACACTAACCCTAACGCTAAACCTCACTGTAAACCTCACCCTAACACTAAATCTAACCCTAAACCTCACCCTCACCCTCACCCTAAACCTAACCCTAACCCTAAACCTCACCCTAACCCTAACCCTCACACTCACCCTCACATTCAAAGTAACTCTAAACCTAACCCTAACAATAACACTAACCCTCACACTAAACCTAACACTCACCCTCACCGTAATCGTAAACCTGACCCAAACCGTCACCCTAACCCTTACCCTAACCCTAACATAACCCTCATCCTAACCCTAAACCTAACCATCACCCTCAGCCTCACCCTTACTGTAAACTTAAACCTAAACATAACACTAACAATAACAATAACCGTAACCCTAAAATTACCCTCAACCTCACCCTAACCTTCACCCTAAACCTAACCCTCACCCTCAATGTAACCCTCACCCTAACACTCACCCTAAACCTAAACCAAAACCTATTCCTGAATCTCACATTAACTCTAACCCTAACCCTCACCCTCAACCTAGCACTCACCGTAGCCCTAGTCTTAATCCTAAACCTCACCCTAAACCTCACCCTAACCCTAATCCTAACCCTCACCCTAACCCTAAAACCCTAACAATCACCCTAATCCTAACCCTCACCTTCACCCTCAAGATCGGCCTAAGCATAAGCGTAAGCCTAAGGCTAAGCCTAACCCTCACACTCACCCTCATCATCACCGTAACCGTAACACTAAACCTAACCCTAACCCTCACAGTAACCCGCAACCTAACGCTAACCCTAACCCTAAACCTCCCCCTCACCCTAAACCTAACCCTCACTCTCACCCTCAGCTTAACACTAAGACTAAGCCTAACCCTAACACTCACCCTCACACTAGCCCTCACCATTACCTTAACCATAAAACTAAACATAACCCTAACACTCACACTAACCCTAACACTAACCCTAACAATAACCCTAAACCTCACCCTCACCCTAACACTAACCCTAACTCTAAACCTCATCCTAACCCTAACCCTAACCCTCAACATCACCCTCACCCTCACCCTTACCTTAAACTTAACCTTAACCCTAACCCTAAGAATAACCATAACCCGAAACCTAAACTTAAAATTCACCCTCACCGTAACTCTAACCCTAACCCAAACCCTCACCCTAACCCTAACCCTGACTCTAACCCTAATGCTAAACCTCACCCTAAACCTAACACTAACCCTAATCCTCACCCTAAGACATACCCTAACCCTAATCTAACCCTAACTCTCACCCTAACCCTCACTCTAACCCTAAACCAAACCCTCATCCTAAATCTAACCCTCACCCTCATCCTCAGCCTCACCCTAACCCTAAGCCTAACACTACCCCTAACCCTAACTGTCACACTCACAGTGATCGTAAATCTAATCCTAATCCTAACACCAACCCTAAACCTAACACTAACCCTAAACCTAACCCTCACACTAATCCTCACTCTAAACCTAAACCAACCCTATTGCTCATCCTAGCACATACCCTAACGCTAATCCTATCCCTAAACCTCACCATAACCCTCACCCTAACCCTCACACTAAACCTAACCCTAAAGTTAACCCTCACCCTCACCCTACCCCTAATCCTAACCCTAACCCTAAGCATAACACTAACCCTCACACTCAATCAAAACTTAACCCTAATCCTAATCCTAACCCTTACCCTAACCCTCACCCTCACCTTAACCCTCATCTTAACCCTACTCCTAACACTAACACTAACCCTAACCTTCACCCTAAGCCTCACCCTACACGTCACCCTAACCGAAAATCTAACCCTTACCCTCAACTTCGCCTTAACCGGAACCCTAAACATAACCCTAAAACTCATCCTAACCCTAACCCAAAACCTCACCCTCACCCTAAACCTGTAACCATAACCGTCACCATAATCCTAACAATCACCCTAACAGTTACCCTCACACTAACACTAACCCTCACCCTAAGCCTAAACCTAACACTAACCCTAAACCTAAACCTCTCCCTATCCCTTACCTTAACCCTAACTCTAACCCTAAAACTCACCCTCACCCTCACCCTAACCCTAATCCTAAACATCACCCTCATCCGAACCCTCACCCTAACCCTAACCCTAACACTAATCCTAACCCTAATCCTCATCCTAAATCTCACCCTAACCCTAACTCTCACCCAAACGCTAAGCCTAACCCAAACCCTAACCCTAAACCTCACCCTCACCCTCACCCTCAGCTTAACGCTAAGCCTAACCCTAACCCTAAGCCTGTCCCAAACACTCACCCTAACACTAACCCTAATCCTATTCCTAACCCTAAATCTAACCCTCACCCTAACCCTCACCCTCATCCTAACCCTCACCCTAACCCTAACCCTAACACTAACCCTAACACTAAACCTCACCCTAAACCTCACCCTAACCCTAAATCTAACCCTAAACCTCACCCTCACACTCACCCTAAACCTAACCCTAACCCTAAACCTCACCCTAACCCTAACCCACACACTCACCATCACCTTCGCCATAACTCTAACCCTAACCCTAAAAATAACACCAACCCTCACCCTAACCCTAACACTCACCCTCACAGTAATCCTAACCCTAACCCAAACCCTCACCCTAACCATTACCCTAACCCTAAGCTAAACCTCACCCTAACCCTAAACCTAACCCTCACCCTCAGCCTCACCCTCACTGTAAACTTAAACCTCACTATAACACTAACAATAACACTAACCCTAACCCTAATCTAACCTTCACCATCACCGTCACCCTAACCCTAAACCTCACCCTAACCCTAACCCTCACCCTCACCGTAATCCTTACCCTAACACTCAACCTAACCGTAAACCTAACCCTAACCCTAAACCTCACCCTAACTCTAACCCTAACACTCACCCTCACCCTAGCACTCACCCTAGCCCTAATCTTAAACCTAAACCTCACCCTAAACCTCACCCTAACCCTAACCCTAAACCTCACCCTAACCCTAAAACCCTAACAATCACCCTAACCCTTACCCTCACCTTCACCCTCAAGCTCGGCCCAAGCATAAGCCTAAGCCTAAGGATAAGCCTAACCATCACAGTCACCCTCACCCTCACTGTAACCGTAACACTAACCCTAACCCTAACCCTCACACTAACCCGCACCCTAACACTAACCCTAACCCTAAACCTCACCCTCACCCTAAACCTAACCCTCACTCTCAACCTCAGCCTAACCCTAAGCCTAAGCCTAACCCTAACCCTCACCCCCACCCTCAACTTAACACTAAGCCTAAGCCTAACCCTAACCCTAACCCTCACCCTCACACTAGCCCTCACCATAACCCTATCCATAACATTAAACATAACCCTAACACTCACACTAACCCTAACCCTAACCCTAACAATAACCCTAAACCTCACCCTCACCCTAACACTAACCCTAACTCTAAACTTCATCCTAACCCTAACCCTAACCCTCAACATCACCCTCACCCTCATCCTTACCTTAACCTTAATTTTAACCCTAACCCTAAGAATAACAATAACCCTAAACCTAAACTTAAAACTCACCCTCACCGTAACTAACCCTAACCCTCACCATAACCCTAGTGCTAAACCTTACACAAAAAGTAACCCTAACCCTAATCCTCACCCTAGGATATATCTTAACCCTAATCCTAACCCTAATCCTCACCCTAACGCTCAGTCTAACCCTAAACCAAAACCTCACCCTAAATCTAACCCTCACCCTCACCCTCAGCCTCAGCCTAACCCTAAGCCTAACACTAACCCTAACCCTAACTGTTACACTGACAGTCATCGTAACCGTAATCCTAACCCTAACATCAACCCTAAACCTACCACTAAGCCTAAACCTAACCCTAACCCTAACCCTCTCTCTAACCCTAAACCTAACACTGTTGCTCCTCCTAGCACATACCCTACCGCTAATCCTATCCCTATCCCTCATCATAACCCTCACCCTAACCCTCACTCTAAACCTAACCTTAAAGCTAACCCTCATCCTCACCCTACACCTAATTTTAACCCTAACGCTAACACTCACATACACCCTCACCTTAACCCTAATCCTAATCCTAACACTTACCCTAACCCTCACCCTCATCCTAACCCTCATCCTAACCCTGACCCTAACACTAACACTAACCCTAACCCTCACTCTAACCCTCACCCTAAACCTAAATCTAACCCTAACCGTCACACTCGCCTTAAACCTAACCCTAACCATAAGTCTAAAACTCACCCTAACCCCAACCCTAAAACTCACCCTCACCCTAAAACTCACCCTAACCCTAACCCTAAACCTCACACTCACCCTAGCCCTCACCCTAAGCCTAACTCTAACCCTAACCCTCACCCTAACCATAAACCTTACCATAACCCTAAATTTCACACTAACCCTAACCCTAACCCTCACCCTCACCCTCACCCTAACCTTAACCCTAACCCTCACCTTCACCCTAAACCAAACCCTAACCCTAACACTCACTCTAAACCTAAGCCTAACCCTAACCCTAACCCTCACACTCACCCTCAATCTAAACCTAATCCTAAACCTAACCCTATCCCTAACCCTGACCCTCATATTAACCACCACCCTAGCAATCACCCTCAGCCTAAACCTCACCCTAACCCTCACTCTAAACCGAACCCTAAAGTTAACCCTCACCCACACCCTACCCCTAATACTAACCCTGACACTAACCTTCACACTCACCTCACCTTAACCCTAATCCTAATCCTAACCCTTAACCTAACCCTCAACCTCACCCTAACCCTCATCCTAAACCTACCCTTAACACTAACACTAACCCTAACCCTCAACCTAACCCTCACCCTAACCCTAAATCTAACCCTAACCCTCACCCTCGCTAAAACAGTAACCCTAACCATAACCCTAAAACTCACCCTAATCCTAACCCTAAACCTCACCCTCACCCTAAACTCACCCTAACCCTAACCCTAACCCTCACTCTCACCCTAGCCCTCAACCTAAGCCTAACCCTAACCTTAAACCTCACCCTAAACATAACCCTCACCATAACCCTAAGTTTCACACTAACCCTAACCCTAACCCTCACCCTCACACTCACCCTAACTCTAACCCTAACCCTCACTCTCAGCCTAAACCGAACCCTAACCCTAACACTCACTCTAACCCTAAGCCTAAACCTAACCCTATCCCTAACCCTCACACTCACCCTCAATCTAAACCTAATCCTAAAACTAACCCTATCCCTAAACCTAACCCTGTCATTAACCACCACCCTAGCAATCACCCTCAGCCTAACCCTCACCCTAACCCTAAACCTAACACTAACCCTAACCCTACCCTTAACCATCAACCTAAACCTAATCCTCATCCCCACCCTCACCCTCAGCCTAACCCTAAGCCTAAGCCTAAGCCTAACCCTCACACTCACCCTCACCATAATCCTAATCCTAAACCTAACCCTAACCCTAACCCTAAAACTCAACCTAACCCTCACCCTAACACTAACCTTAACCCTCACCCTCAATGTCACCCTCAGACTAACCCTAAGCCTAAGCCTAAACCTAACCCTAACCCTAAACCTCACACTAGCCCTCACCTCAAACCTAATCCTAACCCTTACTCTCATCCTATAACTGAACCTATCCCTAACCCTAACCATCACCCGAACCCTAATCCTCACCCCCAACCTCACCCTCACCCTAACCATAAGCCTAAACCTAAACCTGACGCTAACCCTCACACTCACCGTCACCCAAACACTAATCCTAACACTAATGCTAACCCTAATCCTAATGCTAACAGTAACCCTAAACCTAAACCTAACCCTCACCCTAACCCTAACCCTAACATTAACCTTAACCCCAACTCTCACCCTAAATATATCCTTAACCCTAACTCTAACCCTAAACCTCACACACATCCTAACCCTAATCCGAACCCTAGCCCTAAACCTCACCCTAATCCTAAAGCTAACCCTCACCCTTACCCTCGCCCTCACCCTCAATGTAACTCTAACCCTCACACTAACAATAACACTAATCCTAACCCTTACCTTATCCTAACACTAATCCTATACCTAACCCTCACCCTCAGCCACACCCTCACTGCAAACGTCACCATAACCTTAACACTAACAATGATCCTAACCCTAACCCTAATCCTAACCCTCACCCTCACCCTAAACCTCAGTCTAACCCTAACCCTCACACTAACCCTCACACTAACCCTAACCCTAACCCTCACCCTCATGCTCTGCCTAAGCCTAAGCCTAAACCTAAGCTTAAGCCTAACCCTAACCCTCACACTAACTGTCACCCTAACCCTAACACAAACACTAACGCTAACTCTAACCCTAAACTTCACCCTCAACCTAACCCTAACTCTAACCCTAACCCTAAACAAAAACCTCACCCTAAACCTAACCCTAACCATCACCCTCACTGTAACCATAACCCTAACCCTAACCCTAACAATAATCCTAAACTTAACCCTAACCCTCATTCTAACCATAACCCTAAACCTAACCCTAACCATCACCCTAACACTGACCCTCACCCTAACACTAACCCTAACCCTAACACTAATCCTCACACTAACCCTAAACGTCAACCAAACCCTAACCCTCAGCCTCAACCTAGTCCTCACCCTAACCCTAACACTCACCCTCACCCTCACCCTAACCCTAACCCTAACCCTAACCCTCAACCTCACCCTAAACCAAACCCTAACCCTAACACTCACACTAACCCTAAGCCTAAGCCTAACCCTAACACTAACCCTCACACTCACCCTCAATCTAAACCTAAACCTAAACCTAACCCTATCCCTAAACCTAACCGTCACATTAACCATCACCCTAGCGCTCACCCTAACCCTAATCCTAACACTACACCACATCCTAACACTCACCCTAACCCTAATCCTAACTCTCAACATAACCCTAACCCTAACCCTCACCCTCACTCTTGGCCTAAGCCTAAACCTAACCCTAAGCTTAAGCCTAACCCTAAACATCACACTAACCCTCACCCTAACTCTAACACTAACACTAACGCTAACTCTAACCCTAAACCACACCCTCACCCTAACCCGAACTCAAACCCTAACCATTAATATAAACCTCACCCTAAACCGAACCGTAACCCTCACCCTCACAGTAACCGAAACCCTAACCCTAACCCTAACAATAAACCTAAATGTAGCCCTAACCCTCATTGTAACCATAAATGTCAAAATAACCCTAAACCTCACCCTAACACTTACCCTCACCCTAACACTAACACTAACCCTAACACTAATCCTCACACTAACCCTAACCATCACTCTAACCGTAAACCTCACCCTAACCCTAAACCTGACCCTCACCCTAGCCCTCACCCTAACACTAAACCTCACCCTAAACCTAGACCTAATCCTAACCCTCAACCTTACCCTAACCCTCACCATCATCATAAACTTAACCCTAACCCTCACCCTATGCCTAAACTTAATCCTAACCCTAAATCTCTCCCTAACACTAACCCTAACCCAAACTCTCATGCTAGCCCTCACACTAATCCTAATCGTAAATCTAACACTCATAATAACCCTCATCCTAAACCTAAACCTCACCCTAACCCTAACACAAACACTAACGCTAACTCTAACCCTAAACCTCACCCTCACCCTAACCCTAAATCTAACCCTAAACCTAAACAAAAACCTCACCCTAAACCTAACCCGAAGCCTAATCATAACCCTAACCATAACCCTCACAGTCAACCTCACCAAAAACCTAATCCTAAACCTAACCCTATCCCTAAACCGAACCCTCAACCTAACCCTAACCCTAACACTAACCCTAACCCTAACACTAACCCTCACACTAAACCTCAACTTAACACTAACTCTAACCCTAAACTGCACCCTCACCCTAACCCTAACCCTCACCCTCACCCTTACCCACAGCCTATCCCTATGCCTAAACCTAACCCTAACCCTAACCCTCATACTCACCTTCACACTAACCCTAATCCTAATCCTAACCCTAAACCTAACCTTCACCCTAACACTAACCCTCACACTATCCCTAAACCTAACACTAACCCGAACCCTAAACCTCATCCTATCCCTTACCCTAACCCTAAATCTAACCCTAAAACTCACCTTCACCCTCACGCTAAACCTAATCCTAAATATAAACCTCATCCTAAACCTCAACCTAAACCTAACCCTAACACTAATCCTAACTCTAATCCTCATCCTAACTCTCACCCTAACCCTAACACTAAATCTCACCCAAATGCTAACCCTAACCCAAACCCTAACCCTAATCCTCAACCTCACCCTCAACCTCAGCTTAATGCTAAGCCTAACACTAACCATAAGCCTAACCCAAATCCTCACCCTAATACTTACCCTAATCCTAATCCTAACCCTAACTCTAAACCTCACCCTAACCCTCAACCTCATCCTAACCCTCACCCTCACCCTAACCCTAACACTAACCCTAACCCTAACCCTAAACCTCACCCTAACCCTAACCCTCACACTCACCCTCAACTTCACCGTAACTCTAACCCTAACCCTAACAATAACATTAACCCTCACCCTAAACCTAACACTCACCCTCACCATAATCGTAAACCTGACCCAAACCCTCACCCTAACCCTTACCCTAACCCTAACCTAAACCTCACCCTAACCCTAAACCTAACCCACACACTCAGCCTCACCCTCACTGTAAACTTAAACCTAATCATAACACTAACAATAACAATAACCCTACGCTAATCTTACCTTCACACTCAACCTAACCATAACCCTCACCCTAACCCTAACCCTCACCCTCAATGTAACCCTCACCCTAACACTCACCCTAACCCTAAAACTAAACCTATCCCTAAACCGCACCCTAACTCTAACCCTAACCCTCACCCTGACCATAGCACTCACCCTAGCCCTAATCTAAAACCTAAACCTCACCCTATCCCTCACCCTAACCCTAACCCTAACCCTCAACCTCACCCTAAACCAAATCTTAACCCTAACACTCACTCTAACCCTAACCCTAAACCTAACCCTAACCCTCACACTCACCCTCAATCTAAACCTAATCTTAAACCTAACCCCATCCCTAACACTAATCCTCACATTAACCATCACCCTAGCGCTCACCCTAACCCTAATCCTAACCCTACACCTCATCCTAACACTCACCCTAACCCTAACCCTAACCCTCACACTAACCCTCACACTAACCCTAACATTAACACTAACGCTAACTCTAACCCTAAACCTCACCCTCACCCTAACACTAACTCTAACCCTAACCCTTAATATAAACCTCACCCTAAACCTAACCCTAACCCTCACAATAACCATAACCCTATCCCTAACAATAATCCTAAACCTAACCCTAACCCTCATTGTAACCATAACCATCACCATAACCCTAACCCTCACCCTAATAGTTACCCTCAACCTAACACTAACCCTCACCCTATCCCTAAAACTAACACTAACCCTAAACCTACACCTCTCCCTATCCCTTACCTAACCCTAAATCTAACCCTAAAACTCACCCTCACCCTCACCCTAACCCTAATCCTAAACATCACCCTCATCCGAACCCTCACCCTCACCCTAACACTAACACTAATCCTAACCCTAATCCTCATCCTAAATCTCACCCTAACCCTAACACCCAAACGCTAAGCCTAACCCAAACCCTAACCCTAAACCTCACCCTCACCCTCACACTCAGCTTAACGCTAAGCCTAACCCTAACCCTAAGCCTGTCCCAAACACTCACCCTAACACTAACCCTAATCCTAATCCTAACCCTAACTCTAACCCTCACCCTAACCCTCACCCTCATCCTAACCCTCACCCTAACCCTAACCCTAACACTAACCCTAACCCTAAACCTCACCCTAAACCTCACCCTAACCCTAAATCTAACCCTAAACCTCACCCTCACCCTCACCCTAAACCTAACCCTAACCCTAAACCTAACCCTAACCCTAACCCTCACACTCACCCTCACCTTCGCCGTAATTCTAACCCTAACCCTAACAATAACAATAACCATCACCTAACCCTAACACTCACGCTCACCATAATCCTAACACTAACCCAAACCCTCACCCTAACCTTTACCCTAACCCTAAGCTAAACCTCACCCTCAGCCTCACCCTCACTTTAAACTTAAACCTAACCATAACACTAACAATAACAATAACCCTACGCTAATTTTCCCTTCACACTCAACCTAACCATAACCCTCACCCTAACCCTAACCCTCACCCTCAACGTAACCCTCACCCTAACACTAACCCTAACCCTAATAGTAAACCTATGCCTAAACCGCACCCTAACTCTAACCCTAACCTCACTCTCACTCTAGCAGTCACCCTAGCCCTAATCTTAAATCTAAACCTCACCCAATCCCTCACCCTAACCCTAACCCTAACCCTCAACCTCACCCTAAACCAAATCTTAACCCTAACACTCACTCTAACCCTAACCCTAACCCTAACCCTAACCCTCACACTCACCCTCAATCTAAACCTAATCTTAAACCTAACCCTATCCCTAACACTAACCCTCACATTAACCATCACCCTAGCGCTCACCCTAACCCTAATCCTAACCCTACACCTCATCCTAACACTCACCCTAACCCTAACCCTAACCCTCACACTAACCCTCACACTAACCCTAACATTAACACTAACGCTAACTCTAACCCTAAACCTCACCCTCACCCTAAACTAACTCTAACCCTAACCCTTAATATAAACCTCACCCTAAACCTAACCCTAACCCTCACAATAACCGTAACCCTATCCCTAATAATAACCCTAAACCTAACCCTAACCCTCATTGTAACCATAACCATCACCATAACCCTAACCCTCACCCTAATAGTTACCCTCAACCTAATACTAACCCTCACCCTAAGCCTAAAACTAACACTAACCCTAACCCTAAACCTCTCCATATCCCTTACCTAACCCTAAATCTAACCCTAAAACTCATCCTCACCCTCACCCTAACCCTAATCCTAAACATCACATTCATCTGAACCCTCACCCTCACCCTAACCCTAACACTGATCCTAACCCTAATCCTCATCCTAACTCTCACCCTAACCCTAACTCTCACCCAAACGCTAAGCCTAACCCAAACCCTAACCCTAAACCTCACCCTCACCCTCACTCTCAGCTTAATGCTAAGCCTAACCCTAACCCTAAGCCTAACCCAAACACTCACCCTAACACTAACCCTAATCCTAATCCTAACCCTAACTCTAACCCTCACCCTAACCCTCACCCTCATCCTAACCCTCACCCTAACCCTAACCCTAACACTAACCCTAACCCTAAACCTCACCCTAACCCTAAATCTAACCCTAAACCTCACCCTGACCCTCACCCTAAACCTAACCCTAACCCTAAACCTCACCCTAACCCTAACCCTCATACTCACCCTCACCTTCGCCGTAATTCTAACCCTAACCCTAACAATAACAATACCCATCACCTTAACCCTAACACTCACGCTCACCGTAATCCTAACACTAACCCAAACCCTCACCCGAACCCTAAGCTAAACCTCACCCTAACCCTAAACCTAACCCTCACCCTCAGCCTCACCCTCACTGTAAACTTAAACCTAACCATAGCACTAACAATAACACTAACCCTAACCCTAATGTAACCCTCACCATCACCCTCACCCTAACCCTAACCCTAACTCTAACTCTAACCCTCACCCTCACCGTAATCCTCACCCTAACACTCACCCTAACCCTAAACCTATCCCTATCCCTAAACCGCACCCTAACTCTTACCCTTACCCTCACCCTCATCCTAGCACTCACCCTAGCCCTAATCTTAAACCTAAACCTCACCCTAACCCTAACCCTAACCCTCAACCTAACCCTAAAACCCTAACAATCACCCTAAACTTCAACCTCACCTTCACCCTCAAGCTCGGCCTAAGCATAATCCTAAGCCTAAGGTTAAGCCTAACCATCACAGTTACCCTCACTCTCACCGTAACCGTAAAACTAACCCTAACCCTAACCCTCACACTAACCCGCAACCTAACGCTAACCCTAACTCTAAAACTCACCCTCACCCTAAACCTAACACTCATTCTCACCCCCAGCCTAACCCTAAGCCTAAGCCTAACCCTTTCCCTCACCCCCACCCTCAGCTTAACCCTAAGCCTAAGCCTAACCCTAACCCTAATCCTCACCCTCACACTAGCCCTCACCATAACCCTAACCATAATATTAAACGTAACCCTAACACTCACACTAACCCTAACCCTAAACCTAACACTAATCCTAAACCTCACCCTCACCCTAACACTAACCCTAACTCTAAACCTCATCCCAACCCTAAAACTAACCATCAACATCACCCTCACCCTCACCCTTACCTTAACCTTAACCTTAACTTTAACCCTCACCATAAGAATAACAATAACCCTAAACCTAAACTTAAAACTCACCCTCACAGTAACTCTAACCCTAACCCAAACCCTCACCCTAACCCTAACCCTCACTCTAACCCTAGTGCTAAACCTTACACTTAAAGTAACCCTAACCCTAATCCTCACCCTAGGACATACCTTAACCCTAATCCTAACCCTAACCCTCACCCTAACCCTCATTCTAAACCTAAACCAAATCTCATCCTAAATCTAACCCTCAGCCTCACCCTCAGCCTCAGCCTAACCCTAAGCCTAACACTAACCCTAACTGTCACACCCACAGTCACCGTAAACCTAATCCTAACCCTAACACCAACTCTAAACCTAACACTAACCCTAAACCTAACCCTCACCATAACTCTCACTCTAACCCTAACCCTAACACTGTCGCTCATCCTAGCACATACCCTAACGCTAATCCTATCCCTAACCCTCACCTTAACCCTCACCCTAACCCTCACTCTAAACCTAACCCTAAAGCTAACAGTCAACCTCACCCTACACCTAATCCTAACCCTAACACTAACACAAACATGCACCCTCACCTTAACACTAATCCTAAACCTAACACTTACCCTAACCCTCACACTCACCCTAACCCTCATCCTAACCCTGCCCCTAACAGTAACACTAACCCTAACCCTCACCCTAACTCTCACTGCCCCTAACACTAACACTAACCCTAACCCTAAATCTAACCCTAACCCTCACACTCGCCTTAACCCTAACCCTAACCCTAAAACTCACCCTCACCCTAAAACTCACCCTAACCCTAACCCTAAACCTCACTCTCACCCTAGCCCCCACCCTAAGCCTAACCCTAACACTAACCCTCACCCTAAGCATAAACCTCACCATAACCATAACTTTCACACTAACCCTAACCCTAACCCTCACCCTAACCCTAACCCTAACCCTCACCTTCACCCTAAACCAAACCCTAACCCTAACACTCACTCTAACCCTAAGCCTAACCCTAATCGTAACCCTAACCCTCACACTCACCCTCAATCTAAACCTAATCCTAAACTTAACCCTATCCCTAACCCTAACCCTCATATTAACCACCACCCTAGCAATCACCCTCAGCCTAAACCTCACCCTAACTCTCACTCTAAACCTAACCCTAAAGTTAACCCTCACCCTCACCCTAATCCTAATACTAACCCTAACACTAACCCTCACACTAACACTCACCTTAACACTAATCCTAATCCTAAACCTTACCCTAACCCTCACCCTCACCTTAACCTTCATCCTAACCCTACCCTTAACACTAACACTAACCCTAACCCTCACCCTAACCCTCACCCTACCCTAAATCTAACCCTAACCCTCACCCTCGCTAAAACGGTAACCCTAACCATAACCCTTAAACTCACCCTAACCCTAACCCTAAACCTCACCCTCACCAAAAACTCACCCTAACCCTAACCCTAACCCTCACTCTCACCCTTGCCCTCACCCTAAGCCTAAACTTAACCCTAAACCTCAATCTAACCATAACCCTCATCATAACCCTAACGTTCACACTAACCCTAACCCTAAACCTCACCCTCACCCTCACCCTAACCCTAACCCTAACCCTCACTCTCAGCCTAAACCGAACCCTAAACATAACACTCACTCTAACCCTAAGCCTAAGCCTAAGCCTAACCCTAACCCTCACACACACTCTCAATCTAAACCTAATCCTAAAACTAACCCTATCCCTAATCCTAACCCTGTCATTAATGACCAGCCTAGCAATCACCCTCAGACTAACCCTCACCCTAACCCTAACCCTAACACTAACCCTAACACTCACCCTCAACGTCAGCCTCAGAATAACCCTAAGCCTAAGGCTAAAACTAACCCTAACCCTCAATCTCACCCTAGCCCTCACCCTAACCCTAATCCTAAACCTAACCCTCATCATAACCCTCAATCTAACGCTAAACCTAACCATCACCCGAACCCTAATCCTCACCCCCATCCTCATGCTCAGCCTAACCCTAAGCCTAAGCCTAACCCTAACCCTAACCCTCATACTCACCATCACCCTAAACCTAATACTAATCCTAACCCTAACCCTAACCCTAACCCTCACACTCACCCTCAATCTAAACCTAATCTTAAACCTAACCCTATCCCTAACACTAACCCTCACATTAACCATCACCCTAGCGCTCACCCTAACCCTAATCCTAACCCTACACCTCATCCTAACACTCACTCTAACCCTAACCCTAACCCTCACACTAACCCTCACCCTAACCCTAACATTAACACTAATGCTAACTCTAACCCTAAACCTCACCCTCACCCTAACACTAACTCTAACCCTAACCCTTAATATAAACCTCACCCTAAACCTAACCCTAACCCTCACAATAACCATAACCCTATCCCTAATAATAACCCTAAACCTAACCCTAACCCTCATTGTAACCATAACCGTCACCATAACCCTAACCCTCACCTAATAGTTACCCTCAACCTAACACTAACCCTCACCCTATCCCTAAAACTAACACTAACCCTAACCCTACACCTCTCCCTATCCCTTACCTAACCCTAAATCTAACCCTAAAACTCACCCTCACCCTCACCCTAACCCTAATCCTAAACATCACATTCATCTGAACCCTCACCCTCACCCTAACCCTAACATTAATCCTAGCCCTAATCCTCATCCTAAATCTCACCCTAACCCTAACTCTCACCCAAACGCTAAGCCTAACCCAAACCCTAACCCTAAACCTCACCCTCACCCTCACTCTCAGCTTAACGCTAAGCCTAACCCTAACCCTAAGCCTATCCCAAACACTCACCCTAACACTAACCCTAATCCTAATCCTAACCCTAACTCTAACAATCACCCTAACCCTCACCCTCATCCTAACCCTCACCCTAACCCTAACCCTAACACTAACCCTAACCCTAAACCTCACCCTAAACCTCACCCTAACCCTAAATCTAACCCTTACCCTTGCCTTAACCCTCACATTTACCATAATCCTCATTCTCAGCCTAACCCGCAACTTTACCCTTACTGCCCCCCACTCTAACCTTCACGCTAACCCTAACACTCATCCTAACCCTCACCCTGTCTGTAACCCTAAGCATCACCCTAACTCTAACCCTCACCCACACATTAACCCTAACCCTCACCCTCACACTAAGCCTAAGCCGAAGTCTAAACCTAACCCAAACACTCACCCTCATCCTAACCCTAATCCTAATCCTAACCATAACCATAACCCTCACACTAACCCTAACACTCAACCTAACCCTAACCCTAACCCTGACCCTAACACTAACTGTAACACTAAACCTCACCCTGACCCTAACCCTAACCCTAAAGCTCACCCTAACCCTAACCCTAAACCTCACCCTCACACTAGCCATCACCCTAAACCTAATCCTAAACTTAACCCTCATCATAACCCTCACCCTAACCCTAATCCTAACCCTCACCATAACCCTAATTATCACCCACAACCTCACCCTCAGCCTAACCCTAACCCTAACCCTAAACCTAACCCTAACCCACACACTCACCCTCAACGTAACCCTAATGCTAACCCTAACCCTAACTCTAACCCTCACCTTCAGCCTCACCCTCAGCCTAACCCTATGTGTAAGCCTAACCCTAAACCTAACCCTCACACTCACCCTCACCCTAACCCTAATCCTAACACTAACCCTAACCCTAAAGCTAACCCTCCCCCTAACGCTAACTCTAACCCTAAACCTCACACTCACCCTAACCCTAATCTTAACCCTAAACCTCACCCTAACCCTAACCCTAAACCCCAGCCTTACCCTCACCCTCACCCTGACCGTAACACTAACCCTAACACTAACAATAACACTAATCCAAACCCTAAACCTAACCCTAAAACTAATCTTATCCCTAACCCTCACCCTCAGCCTCACCCTCACTGCAAATGTAACCATAAACTTAACACTAATAATAATCCTAACTCTAACCCTAATCCTAACCCTAACCCTCTTCCTGACCCTAACCCTCACAGTAATTCTAGCCCTCATCCTCAGCATAAACCTAACCCTCATCCTAACCCAACCTCACCCTAACCTGAACCCTAAACTTCACCGTAACACTAAACCTATCCCACCCCCTCAACTTAGTCCTCACCCTAACCCTAATCCTAACCCTAATCCTCATCCTAACACTAACCCTAACCCTAACCCTAATCCTCCCACTAACCCTAATCCTAACTTTAACCCTCAACCTAACTCTAACCCTCACCATCACTGTAACCTGAACCCTAAACCTCACCCAAACTCTAAACTTAACCCGAAACCTAACCCTCAACCTAACGCTAACCCTAACCCAAACCCTAACCCTAACCCTCACCCTTACCCTCACCCTCAGCTTAACCCTTAGCCTAACCCTAACCCTAAGCATAAACCAAACACTCACCCTAACACTAACCCAAATCCTAATCCTAACACTAACCCTAACACTCACCAACATCCTATCCCTCAACCTAATCCTAAAACTAAGCCTAACCCTAACCCTCACACTAACTCTCACACTAAACCTAACTGTAACACTCAATCTCACCCTCACCCTCATCCTAACCCTAACCCAAACCCTAAACTTCATCCTAACCCTAACCCGGATCCTCACCCTCACCCTCACCCTCACCGTAACTCTAACCCTAACCCTAACAATTACACTAAACCTAACCCTAAACCTAACACTCACCCTCACCATAACCCTAACCCTAACCCTAAACCTCACACTAACCATCAACCTAGCGCTCAACCTAACCCTAAACCTCACCCTAACCCTGACCCTAACCCTAACCCTAACCCTCACCCTCACACTCGGCCTAAGCCTAAGCCTAAACCTAAGCTTAAGCCTAACTCTAATCCTCACACTAACCCTCACCCTAACCCTAACACTAACAATAACACTAATTCTAACCCTAAACCGCACCCTCACACTAACCCTAACTCTAACATTAACCCTAAACATAAACCTCACCCTCAACCTAACCCTAACCCTCACCCTCACCGTAACTGTAACCCTAACCCTAACCCCAACAATAACCCTAAACCTAACCCTAATCATCATTCTAACCATAACACTCACCCTAAAGCTAACCCTCACCCTAACACTTACCCTCACCGTAACACTAACCCTAACCCTAACACTAATCCTAACAATAACCCTAATCGTCACCCTAAACCTAAACCTCAACCTAACACTGACCCTCACCCTCATCCTAGCCCTCACCCTAACACGAACCCTCACCTTCACCCTAAACCTTAGACTAACACTAAAACTAATCCTCAATCTTAACCTCACCCTCACCCTAACCAGAACACTAACCCTCAACCTAAACCTAACCCTGACAGTTACCGTAATCCTCACTCTCAGCCTAACCTTAACTTTTACCCTTACCGTAAACCTCAACCTAACACTCACCCTAAACCTAACCCTCACCCTGACTGTAACCCTAAGCATCACCCTAACCCTAACCCTCACCCTCACACACAGCCTCAGCCTAACCCTAACCCTAACCCTAACCATAACCCTAACACTAACCCTAGCGCTCACCCTAACCCTAATCCTAACCCTATCCCCAATCCTAACCCTAAACCCTCTCCCTCAAAGTAGCCCTAAACCTAACCCTCACCCTAACCCTAACCCTAACCCTAAACATAAACCTCGCCATAATACTAACTCTACAACTCACCCTCACCCTTTCCCTCAACCTAACCCTAATCCTAATCCTAAACCTCATCCTAACCCTCACCCTAACCCTAACCCTAACCCTCACCCTAACCCTAACCCTCCCCCTCAGCCTAACCCTAAGCCTATGCCTAACCCTAACCGCCACACTCACCCTAACCCTAATCCTAACACTAACACTAACCCTAACCCTAACCCTCCCCCTAACCCTCACCGTAACCCTAACCCTCACCCTAAACCTAAACCTAACACTAACCCTAACCCTAAACCTCCCCCTAACCCTAACTCTAAACCTAAACCTCACCCTCAACCTAAAACTAACTCTAACCATAACCCTAAACCTAAACCTCAGCCTAACCGTAACCCTGATCCAGACCCTCAACTTCACTGTAACAATACGCCAAACCCTAACCTTAAAAATAACACTAACCCTAACACTAATCCTAACAGAAACCATAACTCTCACCCTAACCCTAACCCTCATCCTAACACTTACCCTCAACCTAAAACTAACCCTAATGCTAACACTAATCCTCACACTAACCTTAACCATCACCTTAACCCTAAACCTCAACCTAACCCTATCCCTCACCCTCACCCTCACCCCAGCCCTCACCCTAACGCTACCCCTAACCCTCACCCTAAACCTCACACTAATCCTAAGACTAATACTCAATCTAACCCTCACCCTCACCCTAACCCTAACTCTTATCCTCACCCTAACACTCACCCTAACCCTAACACTCACATTTACCCTTACTGTCACCCTCACTATAACCCTCACCCTAAACCTAACCCTCATCCGAATCCTCAGAATAACCATAACCCTAACCATCATGCTAACCCTAACCTTCAAACTCACCCTCAGATTCAACTTAAACCGAAGTCTAACCCTAACCCTAAACCTCACCCTCACCCTAGCCCTCACCCTAACCCTAATCCTAACCCTAATCCTCATCCTAACACTAACCCTAACCCTAACCCTAACCCTCACCCTAACCCTAATCCTAACCCTAACCCTCAACCTAACCCTAACCCTCTCCATCACTGTAACCTGAACCCTAAACCTCACCCAAACCCCAGCCTAACCTTCACATTTAGCCTTATTGTCAACCTCACCCTAACACTCACCATAACCCTATCCCTCATCCTAACCCTCAACCGGACTGTAAACCTAAGCATCACCCTAACCTTAACGCTCACCCTAACCCTCAGCCTCAGCCTAAACCTAAGCCTAAGCCTAACCCTAACCCTAAACCTCACCCTCACCCTAGCCCTCACCCTAACCCTAATCCTAACCCTAACCCTCAGCCTAATCTTAACCCTAACCCAAAAAATAGCCCTAACCCTAACCCTAACCCTCATTCTAACCATAAGCCTCACCCTAACCCTAACCCTCACCCTAACACTTACCCTCACCCTAACACTAACGCTAACACTAACACTAACGCTCACACTAAACCTAACCATCACCCTAACCCTAACACTCACCCTAACCCTAACCCTAACCCTAACCCTAACCCTCACCCTCACCCTAGCCCTCACCCTAACCCTAACTATCATCCTCACCCTAAACCTCACACTAACCCTAAAACTAATCCTTAAGCTAAACCACAAGCTCACCCTAACCCTAACTGTAACCTTCACCCTAACCCTAACCCTCACATTTACCGTAATCCTCATTCTCAGCCTAACCCTCAACTTTACTCATACTGTCATCCTCACCCTAACCCTCACACTAACCCTAACCCTCATCCTAATCCTCACCCTGACCGTAACCCTAAGCATCACCCTAAACCTAACCCTCACCCACACCCTAACCCTAACTCTCACCCTCACCCTCAGCCTAACCCTAGGACTAACCCTAACCCTCATACTCAGCCTCACACTAACCCTAATCCTAATCCTAACCCAGAACCTAACCCTCACCCTAACACTAACACTCACCCTAACCCTAACCCTAACACTAACCCTAACCCTAACTCTCACCCTTACACTAACTCTAACACTAAACCTCACCCTGACCCTAACCCTAACCCTAAAGCTTACCCTAACCCTAACCCTAATCCTCACCCTCACGCTAGCCCTCACCCTAACCCTAATCGTAACCCTAACCCTCATCATAACCCTCACCCTAACCCTAATCCTTACACTCACAATAACCCTAACCCTCACCCTCAACCTCACCCTCAGCCTAAGCCTAAGCATAACCCTAAACCTAACACTAACCCACAGACTCACCCTCAGCGAAACTCTAATGCTAACCCTAACCCTAACTCTAACCCTAAGCGTCCCAGTAACCCTAACCCTAAACCTAACCTAACACTAACCCTAACCCTAACCATCAACCTAACCCTCCCCCTAACCCTAACTCTAACCCTAAACCTCACATTCACCCTAAACCTAATCCTAATCCTATCCCTAAACCTCACCCTAACCCTAACCCTAAACCCCAACCTTACCCTCACGCTCACCCTGTCCGTAACTCTAACCCTAAAGCTAACAATAACATTAAAATTAAACCTAAACCTAACCCTAACACTAATCCTATCCCTAACCCTCACACTCAGCCTCACCCTCACTGCCAATGTAACCATAACCTTAACACTAACAATAATCCTAACACTAACCCTAATCCTAAACATCACACTAACCCTAACCCTCATTCTAACCCTAACCCTCACGGAAACTCTAACCCTCACACTCACCATAACCGTAACCCTCATCCTAACCCTCACCCTCACCCTAACCCTCACCCTAAACCTCACCCTAACGCTAACCCTAACCCTCACCCTCACCCTAGCCCTCACCCTAACGCTAATCCTAACCCTAATCCTCATCCTAACACTAACCCTAACCCTAACCCTAATCCTAACCCTAACCCTCAACCTAACCCTAACACTCACCATCACTGTAACCTGAACCCTAACCCTCACCCAAACCCTAAACTTAACCCGAACCCTAACTCTCACCCTAAAGATAACCCTAACCCCCACCCTAAACCTAATCCTCACCCTTACACTCACCCTCAGCTTAAACCTTAGCCTAACCCTAACCCTAAGTCTAACACTAACACTCACCCTAACACTAACCCTAATCCTAATCCTAACCTTAACCCTAAACCTCACCCTCATCCTAAACCTAAAACTAACACTAACCCTAACCCTCACACTAACTCTCACCTTAACCCTAACTCTAACACTAAATCTCACCCTCACCTTCACCCAAACCCTAACCCTAACCCTAAACCTCATCCTCACCCTAAACCTAATCCTAATCCTATCCCTAAACCTCACCCTAACCCTAACCCTAACCCTAACCCTAACCCTAACCCTAACCCTAACCCTAACCCTAACCCTAACCCTAACCCTAATCCTAACCCTAACCCTAATCCTAACCCTAAACATAACCCTAACCCTAACCATCACCCTAAACCTAATCCTCATCCCAACCCTCACTCTCAGCCTAACCCTAAGTCTAAGAATACCCCAAACCCTAACCATCACACTCATCCTCAACATAACCCTAATCCTCAACCTAACCCTAACCCTAACCCTAAACCTCAACCTAACCTTCACCCGAAACCTAAACCTAACACTAACCTTATCCCTAACCCTCACCCTTACCCTCGCCCTAAACCTAACTCTAAACCAAAACCTCACACTCACCCTAAATCTAACCCTAACCCTCCACCTCACCCTCACCCTCAACCTCACCGTAAATCTAACCCTAACCCTAACAATAACCGTAACCCTAACCCTAACCCTAATGCTCACCCTCACCATAACCCTAAACCTAACCCAAGCCTCACACTAACCCTAACCCTAACCCTAACCCTAAACCTAACCCTCACCCTTACCCTAACCCTAAATCTCAGCCTCAGCCTCACCCTCACTGTGAACTTAACTTTAACCATAACTCTAACAATAACCCTAACCCTAATCCTAACACTCACCCTCATACTAAACATCACCCTTACCCTAAACCTAAGCCTAATCCTAATCCTCGCCCTAATGCTAACTCTAAACCTCACCCTCACCCTTGCCCTCATCCTAACCCTAATCCTAACTCTAAACCTCATCCTAAACCTCAACCTACCCCTAACCCTAACCCTCACCCTAACTCTAACCCTCACCTTAAGCCTCACCCTCAGCCTAACCCTATGCGTAAGCCTAACCCTAAACCTAACCCTCACACTCACCCTCACCCTAACCCTAATCCTAACACTAACCCTAACCCTAAACCTAACCCTCACCCTAACCCTCCTCTAACCCTAAATCTAAAGCTAAACCTCACCCTCAACCTAACCCTAACTCTAACCATAACACTAAACCTAAACCTCAACCTAACCCTAACCTTAACCCTCACCCTGACCGTAACCATAACCCTAACACTAATCCTAAAATAACCCTAATCCTAATACTAATCCTAACCCTAAACATAACTCTCACCCTAAGACTCACCCTCACCCTAACGCTTACCCTCACCCAAAAACGAACCGTAATCCTAACACTAACCCTCACACTAACCCTAACCATCAACTTAACCTTAAACCTCCAACTAACCCTATCCCTAGTCCTCACCCTAACCCTAGCCCTCACCCTAACGCTACCCCTCATGCTCACCCTAAACCTCACACTAACCCTAACACGAATACTCAATCTAACCTTCACCCTAACCCTAACACTAATCCTCACCCTAACACTCACCCTAAACCTAACCCTCAATTTTAACCTTACTGTCACCCTCACCCTATCCCTAACCCTAAACTTAACCCTCATCCTAACCCTCAGCCTAACCATAACCTAACCATCATGCTAACTCTAACACTCAAACTCAACCTCAGCCTCAGCCCTAACCTAAGCCTAAGCCTATCCCTAACCCTAACCTTCACCATCACCCTAGCCCTCACCCTAACCCTAATCCTAATCCTAACCCTTATCCTAAGCCTAACCCTAACCCAAACAATAACCCTAACCCTAACTCTAACCCTCATTCTAACCATAAGCCTCACCCTAACCCTAACTCTCACCCTAACACTTACCCTCACCCTAACACTAACGCTAAACCTAACACTAACCCTCACACTAACACTAACCCTCACACTAACCCTAACACTCACTCTAACCCTAACACTCACCCTAACCCTAAACCTAACCCTCACCCTCACCCTAGCCCTCACCCTAAACCTAATCCTAACCCTAAACCTAATCGTAACCTAACCCTAACCATCACCCTAAACCTAATCCTCATCCCGACACTCACCCTCAGCCTAACCCTAAGCTTAAGCCTCAGCCTAACCCTAACCCTCACCCTCACCCTCACCAAAACCCTAATCCTAAACCTAACCCCAACGCTAAACCACCTAACCCTCACGCTAACCCTAACCCTAACCCTCCCCCTCTCCCTCACTGTAACCATAAACCTAACCCTAAACCTAAAAATAACACTAACCCAAATACTAATCCTTACCCTAACTATAACTCTCACCCTAACCCTAACCCTCACCCTAATACTTACCCTCACCCTAAAACTAACCCTAATCCTAACGCTAACCCTCACACTTAACCCTAAACCTCAACCTAACCCTATCCCTAACCCTCACCCTCACCCTAGCCCTCATCCTAACCCTACCCCTCATCCTCACTCTAAACCTCACACTAACCCTAATACTAATACTCAGTCTAACCCTCACCCTCACCTTAACCCTAACCCTAATCCTCACCCTAAACATAACCCTCACCCTAAAACTTACCCAAAACCTAACACTAACCCTAACCCTAACACTAAACCTCACACTAACCCTAACACTCACCTAACCCTAACACTCACCCTAACCCTAACACTCACCCTAAACCTAAACCTAAACCTCACCCCCACCCTAGCAGTAACCCAACCTTAACTATCATCCTCACCCTAAACCTCAAACTAACCCTAAAACTTATCCTCAATCTAAACCATAACCTCACCCTAACCCTAACTCTAACCCTCACTCTAACCCTAACCCTCACATTTACAGTAATCCTCATTCTCAGCCTAACCCTCAACTTTACACTTACTATCACCCTCACGCTAACCCTCACACTAACCCTAACCCTCATCCTAACCCTCACCCTGACCATAACCCTAAGCATCACCCTAACTCTAACCCTCACCCACACCCTCACCATAACACTAACCCTCACAGTAACACTAACACTAAACGTAAACATAACACTCAGCCTAACCCTAACTCTCATCCTCACACTCACCCTCAGCCTAACCCTAAGCCTAACCGTAATCCTCACACTCACCCTCACCCTAACACTAATCCTAATCCTAACCATAACCATAACCCTAATCCTAACCCTAACACTCACCCTATCCCTAACCCTAACACTAACCCTAACCCTAACCATCACCCTAACACTAACTCTAACACTAAACCTCACCCTCACCCTAATCCTAACCCTAAAGCTCACCCTAACCCTAACCCTAAACCTCACCCTCATGCTAGCCCCCACCCTAACACTAATCCTAACCCTAACCCTCATCCTAACCCTCAACCTAACCCTAATCCTAACGCTCACCCTAACCCTAAACCTCACCCTCAACCTCACCCTCAGCCTAACACTAAGCCTAACCCTAACCCTAACCCTAACCCACAACTCACCCTCAACCTTACCCTAATCCTAACCCTAACCCTAACTCTAACGTTAACACTCATACTAACCCTCACCCTAACCCTAACCTAACACTAACCCTAAACCGAACCCTAACTGTAACTCTCACCCTAAGCCTAAATCTAACCCTAAACCTCACCCTCACCCTAACCCTAACTCTAACCCTAATCCTAACCCTGAACCTCAACCTAAACCTAACCCTAACCCGCACCCTAACTATAAATCTCACCGAAACCCTAACCCTCACCCTAAAACTTACTCTCACCCTAACACTAACCCTAAGCCTAACACTAACCCTCACACTGACCCTAAACCTCACCCTAAGCCTAAACCTCAGCCTAACCCTAACACTAAACCTAACCCTCAACCTCACCCTAAATCTCACCCTAAAACTAATTCTAACCCTTACCCTCACATAACCCTAACACTCATCCTCAACCTCAACCTCACACTAACCCTAACCCTAATCCGCAATCTAACCCTCAGCCTCACCATAATCCGTAACCCACAACCTTGCCCTAACCCTCACCCTAACTGTAACCCTCACCCTTATCTTAACCCTCAACCTCAGCCTAACCCTCAAATTTAATCTTATCATCACCCTCAAACTAACCCTCACCCAATCCCTAAACCTCATCCTAACTTTCAAGCTAACCTTAACCCTAACCACCACCCTAAACCTAACCCTCACCCTCACCCTCACCCTAGCCCTCACCCTAATCCTAATCCTAACCCTAAGCATCATCCTAAACCTCACTCTAACACTAACCCTAACCATCACCCTAACACTAACCCTCACCCTCAACCTCACCATCAGCCTAAATCTATTCCTAAAACTAATCCTAACCCTAAACCTGAACCTCAAACTAACCCTCACCCTAACCCTAACCCTAAGACTAAGCCTCACCCTAACCTTAACCCTAACCCTCCCCCTATCCCTAACACTAACCCTAACCCTAACCCAACCCCTAACACCAACACTCACACGTATTCTAACCCTAAACTTCACCTTAACCCTAACCTTAACTCTCACCCTCACCCTCACCCTAACCCTCACCCTAATCCTAACCCTAAGCCTAAGCCAAACCCTAACCCTAACCCTCACATTCACAGTCACCCTAACCCTAATCCTAACCCTAACTCTATCCCTAAACCTCAACCTAACCCTCACATTCACCCTAAGGCTAACACTAACCCTAAACCTAACCCTCACCCTAACCCTAAACCTCACCCTAACCCTAATCGTAACCCTTATTCTCATCCCCACCCTCACCCTCAGCCTAACCATAAGCCTAAACCTAAGCCTAACCCTAACACTAACGCTAACTCTAACCCTAAAGCTCACCCTCACCCTAACCCTATCTCTAACCCTAATCCTAAACCTCACCCTAACCCTAACCCTAACCCTCACCCACACCCTCACCCTCACCATAACTCTAACCCTAACCATAACAATAACACTAACCCTAACCCTAACCATAACTCTAATCCTAATCCTCACACCCACCCTGACCCTAAGGTTACCCAGAGCCTAAGCCTAACCCTTACCCTAACTTTCACCCTCACCCTAACCCTAATCCTAACCCTAACCCTATCCTTAAACCTCAACCTAACCCTTTCCCTCACCCTCAAGCTCGGCCTAAGCCTAAGCCTAAGCATTACTGAACTCTAACCCTCACCCTAACCCTCACCCTAACCCTAAACCTAACACCAACCCTAACTCTAACCCTAAACCTCACCCTCACACTAAGCCTAACTCTAACCCTAACCTTAAACCTAAACCTCACCCGAACTCTAACCCGAACCCTCACCCTCACTCTCACCGTAACCGTAACCCTAAACATAACCGTGACAATAACCCTAACCCTAAACTTAACCCTCACCCTAACCATAACCCTCAACATAAACCTAACCCTCAATCTAACCCTCACCGTCAACCTAACCCTAACCCTAACCCTCACCCTAACCCTCACCCTAAACCTAATCCTCACCCTTACCATAAACCTCACCCTAACATTAACCCTCACCTTTACACTTACTGTCACCCTCACCCTAAACCTAACCCTCACCCTCATCCTTACTCTCACCCTAAACATAACCCTAACCATCACCTTAACCCTAAACCTCACCCTCAACCTCCGCCTCAGACTAACCCTAATACTAACCCTAACCCTCATCCTAACCCTCAAGGTAACTATAACACTCACCATCTCTTTAAACCTAATCCTCATCTCCACCCTCACCATCAGCCTAAACCTAAGCCTAAGCCTAAACCTAAACCTAACCCTAACCATAACTCTAACCCTAACCCTAACACTAACACTAACTCTAAACCCAAACCTCACCCTCACACTAAACCAAACCCTAACCCTAAACCTAAGCCTAGCCCTAACCCTAACACTCACACTCACTCTCAACCGAAACCTAATCCTAAACCTAACCCTATCCCTAAACCTAACCCTCACACTAACCCTCAGACTAAGCCTAACTGTAACCCTAAACCTCACCCTCACCCTCACCCTAAACGTAAACCTAAACCTAACAATAACAATAACTCTAACACTAACCCTAACCCTTACCCGAACACTTAACCTCACCCTAACCCTAACCCTAACCCTCACTCTCACCCTAGCCCTCACCCTAAACCTAATTCTAACCCGTTCCCTCACCCTAAACCTAACCCTCATCCTCAATCTAACCCTCACCCTCAACCTAACATCTAACCCTCACCCTTAACCTAACCCTAACCCTCAACCTTAATTTAACCCTCACAGTTAGCCTAACCCTCAACTTTACCCTTACCATCACCCTCACCCTAACCCTCACCCTATCCCTAAACCTCAGGCTAAACTTCAACCTAACCATCACCCTAAACATCTCCCTAAACCTAACCCTCACCCTCAACCTCACCCTCAGCCTAACCCTAAGCCTAAGCCTAAGCCTAACCCTAACCCTCACACTCAACCTACCCCTCACCCTAACCGTAATTCTAACCCTAACCCTCATCCTAACCCCCACCCTCATCCTAACCCTAACGATCACCCAAACCCTTATCCTCACCCCCACCATCACCCTCAGCCTAACCCTGAGCCTAAGCCTAACCCTAACCTTCACACTCACCCTCACCCTAACCCTAATCCTAAACCTAACACTAACCCTAAACCTAAACCTCAACCTAACACTCCCCCTAACCCTAACCCTCCCCCTAACCCTCCCCCTAACCCTAAACCTCACCCTCACACTAACCCTAATCCTCACCCTAACCCTAAACCTCACCCTAACCCTAAACCTAACCCTCACCCTCACCCTCACCATAACTCTAAATCTAACCATAACAATAACACTAATCCTAACCCTAAATCTAAACCTAACCCTAATCCTAACCCTAACCCTAACCCTCAGCCTCACCATCACTGCAAAGGTAACCTTAACCATAACACTAACAATAACCATAACCCTGATCCTAACTCTCAACCTCACCCTAACCCTAATCCTAACCCTAAACCTCACCCTAACCATAACCCTCACCCTCACCTTAACCATAACCCAAATCCTAACCCTCACCCTAAACCTAATCCTCACCCTCACCATAACCCTAACCCTTACACCTACCTTCAACCTCAGCCTAACCCTACGCCTAAGCCTAATCCTAACCCTAACCCTCACACTTACCCTCACCCTAACACTAATCCTAACACTAAGCCTTTCCCTAAACCTCAACCTAACCCTCACCCTCACCATAAGACTAACAATAACCCTAACCCTAACCCTCGCCCTAACCCTTCCAATAACCCTAACTCTAACCTTAAACCTCTGCCTCATCGTAAGCATAACCCTAACCCTAAAACCCTAACTCTAACCCTAACCCTCACCCTCACCCTTTCGCTTGGCCTAAGCCTAAGCCTAAGCCTAAGACTAATCCTGACCCTCACACTCACCCTCACCCTAACCCTAACCATAATACTAAACCTAACCCTAACTCTCACTCTAATGCTAACTCTAATTCTAAACCTCACCCTCACCCTAAATCTAACCCTCCCCCTGCCCCTCCCCCTCTGACTAACATTAAGCCTAACCCTAACACCAACCCTAACACTAACACTAACCCAAAACCTCACCATAACCCTAACCCTAACCCTCACCCTCACCCTAGCCAATACTCAAACCCTAAGCCAAAGACTAACCCTCAACCCAACCCTCACTCTAACCCTAAACTTAACACTCACCCTAACCATAACCCTCACACTCACCCTCACCTTAACCCTAAGCCTAATCCTAACCCTAACACTAAGCCTCACCCCCATACTAAACCTCACACTAACCCTAACCCTAACAGCAACCCTAACCCTAACCCTCAACTTCACCCTGGCCCTCACCCAAACCCTAACCCTCATCCTCACCCTAAACCTCACACTAAACCTAACACTAACCCTCAGTCTAACCCTAACCCTCACCCTAACCCTAATCCGAACACTCACCCTTAACATAACCCTCACACTCAGCCTAACCCTCACCTTTACTCTTACTGTCACACTCATTCTAACCCTCACCCTAATCCTAACCCACATCCTTACCCTCACCCTAACCGTAATCCTAACCATCACCCTAAACCTAATGCTCACCCTCACCTTCAGCCTCAGCCTAACCCTAATCCTAAACCTAACCCTAAACTTCACACTCATCCTAGCCCTCAAACCTAAACCTAATCCTAACCCTAAGCTTCATGCTAACTCTCAACCTAACCATAACCGGAAATATCACTCTAAACCTAATCCTCATCCCCAACCTCACCCTCACCCTCAGCCTAACCCTAAGCCTAAACCTAACCCTAATCCTCACACTAACCCTCACCCTAATCCTAATCCTAACCCTAACCCTAACCCTAACCCTATACCTCAACCTCAACCTAACCGTCACCCTAACGCTAACCCTAAACCTAACCCTCACCTTCACCTTAGTCCACACCCTAAACCTCACCCCCAACTTAACCCTCACCCGCACCATAACCTGAACCCTAAATCTCACCCTAACCCTACCCCTAACCCTAACCCTAAAGCTCACCCTAACCCTAACCCTAACACTCCCCCTCAACATAGCCCTCACCATAATCCAAATTGTAACCCTAAACCTCATCATAACCTTCACCCTAATCCTAACCCTAACCCTCACCCTAACCCTAAAACTAATTCTAACCCTCAACCAAACCTTAACCCTGACCCTCACCATAACTCTAACCCTAACCCTCACCCTAACCCTAAACCTAACCCAAAACCTAAACCTCACCATAACCCTAAAATTAAACCTCACCCTCACCCTTGACCTCATCCTAACCCTAATTCTAACCCTAAACCTCATGTTAACCCTCACCCTAACCCTAATCCTCACCCTAAACCTAGCCCTAATCTTAACTCTCAACCTAACCCAAAACCTAAACCTCACCCTAACCCTAACCCTAACCCTCATCAGCATGCTAGCCCTCATGCTAAACCTAATCCTAAACCTAACCCTCATTCTAACCCTTACCCTAAACCTAACCCTAACCCTCACTCTAACCCTAACCCTCACCTTCACCCTCAGCCTAACCCTAAGCTTAACCCTAAACCTAACCATAACCCTCACACTCACCCTCACACAAACCCTAATCCTAAACCTAAACCTATACTTAACAATAACCCTCAACCTAACCCTCATCCTAACCCTAACCCTAACACTAACGCTAACCATCACCCTAAACCTAAACCTCACCCTAACCCTAACCCTAATCCTTAACTTCAACCTACCCCTCACCCTAACCGTAACCCTCATCCTCACCCTAAACCTCACACTAACCCTAACACTAATCCTCAATCTAAGACTCACCCTCAAGCTCACCCTAACCCTAATCCTCACCTTAACATTAACTATAACCCTAAACCTCTCCCTCACCCTCACCCTAACACTCACCCTCCCCCTCCCCCTCAGCCTATCCCTAAGCCTAACCCTAACACTAACCCTAACCCTCAAACTCACCCTCACCCTAACCCTAATCCTAATCCTAACCCTAAACATAACCCTCACCCTAACCTTAACCCTCACCCTAACCCTAACCCTAACACTAACCCTAACCCTAAACCTAACCCTATCCCTCACCCTAACCATAACTGTAACGCTGAATCTCCCCCTCCCCCTCCCCCTTACCCTAACACTAAACATCACCCTCACCTTAGCCCTCACACTAAACCTAATCCTAACCTTAACCCTCATCCTAACCCTCCCCGTAACCTTGAACCTAACCCCCACTCTAACCCTAGCATTCACCCTTAACCTTACCCTTAGCCTAACCCTAAATCTAATCCTAAGCCACACACTCTCCCTCAACCTAACCCTAACTCTAACACTTACCCTAACCCTAACCCTCACCATCAAACTCACCCTTAGCCAACCCTAAGCCTAAACCTATACTTAACCCTAAACCACACACTCACCATCACCCTAACCCTAATACTAACCCTAACTCTAACCCTAACCCTCACATTCACTGTAAGAGTAACCCTAACCCAAACCTTAACAATAACCCTAAACCTAACTCTAAAACTAACCCTAACCATAATACTCAACCTAACCCTAACGCTCTCCCTAACACTTACCCTCACCCTTACACTAACCCTAACCCTAACATTAACCTTCACATTAATCTTAACCCTCAACCTAACTCTAAACCTCACCCTTACTCTAAACCTCACCCTCACTCTAGCCTTCACCCTAACCCTAATTCTAATAGTAACCCTTACCCTAACCCAAACCCTAACCCTAACACTTACCCTTATCTTAACCCTCACCCACAGCCTAAACTTCACCTTTACACTTACCATCACCTTCACCGTAACACTCAGCCTAAACCTAACCCTAACCCTCATCCTAAACCTCACCCTAAACTTAACCCTACCCATCACCCTAACCCTAACCCTCACCCTCACCCTCACCCTCAGACTAACAATAAGCCTAAGCTTAAACCTAAACCTAACCCTCAACATCACCCTAGCCCTCACCCTAACCCTAATCCTAACACTAACCCTCATCCTAACCCTCAACCTAACCCAAACCCTAAACATCACCCAAACCCTAATCCTCACACCCAAACTCACCCTCAGCCTAAGCCTAAGCCTAAGCCCAACCCTAAACCTAAACCTCACACTCACTGTCACCCTAACCCTAATCCTAACCTTAACCCTAACCATAAACCTTAACCTCAACCTAACCCTCACCCTATCCCTAACCCTAACACTAACCCTAACCTTACCCTCCCCCTAACCCTAATTCTAACCCTAAACCTCACACTCACCCTAACCCTAGCCATCACCTCACCCTAACCATAACCCTTACCTCAACTGTACCCTCACCCACAACCTCACGGTAAGTCTAACCCTAACCCTAACAATAACACTAATCCTAACCCTAAACCTAACCCTAACACTAATCCTATCCCTAACCTGACCCTCAGTCTCACCCTCACTGCCAACATAAACATAAACATAACACTAACAATAATTGTAACCCTAACCCTCATCCTAATCCTCACCCTCACCCTAACCCTCATCCTACCCCTAACCCACACCCTAACCCTAACCCTCATCCTCATCATAACCCTAACCCTCATCCTAACCCTCACCCTAACCCTAACCCAAAACCTAAACCTCACCCTAACACTAAACCTAACCCTCACCCTCACCCTCACCCTAATCCTAACACTAATCCTCATCCTAACACTAACCTAACCCTAAACGTAACCCTCACCCTAACTCTAATCTTAACACTAATCCTTAAACTAACCTTAACCCTCACCCTAAACCTCAGCCGAAACCTAAGCCTAACCCTAACCCTAAACCTCACCCTCACACTTGCCCTCACCATAACCCTAAATGTAGCACTAAACCTAACCCTAACACTCACAGTAAACCTAACCGTACACCTGACTCTAACCCTAAACCTCACCCTCACCCTAATCCTAACCCTAACCCTAAACCTAAACTTTACCCTCACCCTCACCCTCACCCTAATTCTAACCCTAACCCTCAGACTCAGCCTAACCCTAACCCTAACCCTCATCCTAACCCTAAACTTAACCATCAGCCTAATCTTCATCCTAACCCTAATCCTAACTCTCACCCTCACCCTATCTTTAAGCCTAACCCTAACCCTCAACCATACCCTAACCCTCAAACTCATCCTCAACCTCACACTCACCTTCACCCTAACCATAATCATAACCCTAACCCTCACACTAAACCTAACTCTGACACTCACCCTCACCCTATGCCTAACCCTACACCTAAGCCTAATCCTAAACCTAACTCTCACTCTCACCCTCACTCTAAACCTAAACCTTACCCTAACCCTACACCTAACCCTCACCATAACCCTAACCCTAAACCTCACCATAACCGTAACCCTAAGCGTAACCCTAACCCTCACCCTAAACCTACCATTAACCCTAATGCTATCCCTAACGCTCACCCTCACCCTAAACTTCACTCTAACCCTTACCCTAACCCTAACCCTCACCCTAACCCTAATGCTAACACTAACACAAAACCTCACCCTAACCCTCACCCTAACACTAAACCTAAACCTAACCCTCACCTTAATGCTCTCCCTAACCCTCAACCTAACCCTAACCCTCACCCTCACCCTAATGCTCATGCTAAACCTTACCTTCATCCTAAACATAACACTAAACCTAACACTAACCCTCACCCTCACATAACCTAACCTGGATCCTAACCCACACAGTAACCCTCACCCTAAATTTCATGCTATCTCTAAACCTCATCTTCACCCTAAACCTCATCCTAACCCTTACCCTCACCATAACCCTAAACCTAACACTAATACTAATCCTCACCGTAACCCTAACCCTCACCCTCACCCTAACCCTCACCCTCACCTAAACCCTCACCCTAACCCTAAGCGTCAACCACACCCTAAAACTCACCCTCACCCGAACCCTACCCCTCACCCTAACCCTACCCTATCCCTCAACCTAACCCTAACCCTAACCCTCACCCTAAACCTAACTCTAACCCTCACCCTATCCCTAACCCTAATCCAAAACCTCACCCTAACCCTAACACTAATGCTAACCCTAAACCTCACTCTCACCCGAACCCTCACCCTTACCCTTATCCTCACACTAACCCTAACCCTAACCCTAATTCTCACATTAATCCTAACCCTCACCCTCACCTTAAGCCTAACCCTCACCCTCTCCCTAATCCTAACCCTCACGCTATCCCTAAACCTAACCCTAAACCTCACCCTAACCCTAACCCTAATGCTATCCCTAACCCTCAACCTCACCCTAACCCTCACTCTAACCCTTACCAACACCATAACCTTCAACCTAACGATAACCCTAATGCTATCCCTAAACCTCAGCCTAACCCTAACCCTCACTCTAACCCTTAACAACACCCTAACCCTCACCCTAATGCTAACCCTAAACCTAACACTATCCCTCACCCTAACCCTCACCCTAAACCTAAGCCTAACCCTAAGCCTAAACTTCACCCTAAACCTCACCCTAAACCTTACCCTTAGCCCAACCCTAATGCTAACCCTAAGCCTAACCCTCATCCTAACCCTAACCCTAACCCTCACCCTAACCATCACGTTAACCCTAACCCTAACACTCACATTAATCCTAACTCTCACTCTCAGCCTCAAACTCACCCTAAGCCAACCCTAACCCTAAATCTAATCCAAACGCTAACCCTCACCCTCACCCTCACCCTAACTCTAAACCTATCCCTAACCAAAACACTCACCCTAATCCTAACCCTATCCCTAACCCTCACCCTAAACCTTACCCTAATCCTAAAACTAACCCTCACCCTCACCCTAACCCTTAACCTCACCCTAACCCTCATCCTAACCCTAACACTTACAGTAACCCTCACCCTAAACTTAACCATAAACCTAACCCAAAATCTAACCCTCACCCTCACACAAAACCTCACCCTCACCCTCACCCTAACCCTCACCCTCACCCTCAACCTAAACCTAACCATTACCATAAACCTCACCCTAAACCTCTGACACTCACTCTAAGCCTCACCCTAAACCTTACCCTAACCCTTACCCTAACCCTAACCCTCACCCTAACCCTCACACTCACCCTCACCCTAACTCTAAACCTATCCCTAACCAAAACACTCACCCTAATCCTAACCCTATCCCTAACCCTCACCCTAAACCTTACCCTAATCCTAAAACTAACCCTCACCCTCACCTTAACCCTTAACCTCACCCTAACCCTCATCCTAACCCTAACACTTACAGTAACCCTCACCCTAAACTTAACCATAAACCTAACCCAAAATCTAACCCTCACCCTCACACAAAACCTCACCCTCACCCTCACCCTAACCCTCACCCTCACCCTCAACCTAAACCTAACCATTACCATAAACCTCACCCTAAACCTCTGACACTCACTCTAAGCCTCACCCTAAACCTTACCCTAACCCTTACCCTAACCCTAACCCTCACCCTAACCCTCACACTCACCCTCACCCTAACCTTAATCCCACCCTAACCCTATCCCTAAAACTCAACCTAACCCTCACCCTAAGACTAACACTAACCCTAAACCTAACCCTCATCCTAAATGTCCCACTAACCCTAACACTAACCCTAAACCTCACCAGCACTCTAAACCTAACCCTAACCCTAAACCTCAAACTAAAACTCACTCTAAACCTCACCCTCACCCTCACCATAACTCCAACCCTAACCCTAACAATAACACTAACCCTAACCCTAACCCCAACCCTAACACTAACCATAACCCTCACCCTCATCCTCACCCTCACCCCAAACTTAACTCTAACCATAACAATAACAATAACCCTAACCCTAACCCTAATCCTAACCCTAACCCTCACCGTAACCCTAACCCTAAGCCTAACCCTAACCCTAAAACTCATCCTAACCCTCACCCTAAACCTAACCCTAACCCTCACCCTCACCCTAACCCTAACCATCACCCTCATGCTTGGCCTAAGCCTAAGCCTAATCCGAACTCATAGCCTCACCCTAACTCTAACCCTAAACCTAACCCTAACAATAACCCTAACCCTAAACCTAACCGTCACCCTAACCATAACCCTCAACATAATCCTAACCCTAAATCTAACCCTCACCCTCACCCTAACACTAACCCTCACCCTAACCCTAACACTCACCCTTGGTGTAACCCTCAACCTAACCCTAACCCTCACCTTAATGCTTACCATCACCCTCACCCTAATCACCCTAACACTAACCCTCATGCTAACCCTCACCCTAACCATAACCCTAAACATCACCCTATCATTAACCCTCACCCTAAACCTCAGCCTAAACCTAAGCCTAAGCCTAAACCTAAGACTAACCCTCACACTCACCATCACCCTAACCCTAATCCTAACCCTAACCCTATCCCTAAACCTTAACCTAACCCTCAACCTCACCCTAAGACAAACACAAACCCTAAAACTAACCCTCACGCTAACCCTCCCACTAACTGTCACTATGCCCCTAAACTTCACCCTCAACCTAACCCTAACACTTAACCTCAATCTAAACCTCACCCTAACCCTAACCTGTACCCTCACCCTCATCCTCACCCTCACCGTAACGCTAACCCTAACCCTAACAATAACACTAACCCTAAAATTAACCCTAATCATAAACCTCACCCTCAGCCTCACCCTCATTGCAAACTTAACCCTAACCACAACACTAATAATAACCCTAACCTAACCCTAACTCTAACCCAAACCCAAACCCAAACCCTAATCCTCACCCCCTCACTCACACTCAGCCTAACACTAGCACTAACCCTAACTCTAATCCTAAACCTCACCCTCACCCTAACCCTTTGTCTAACCCCAATCCTAAACCTCAACATAACCCTAAACCTAACCCTCACCTGCACCCTCACCCTCACTGTAAATCTAACCCTAACACTAACAATAACACTAACCTTAACCCTAACCATCACCCTAACCCTAATCCTCAACCCCACCTTCACCCTCAGCCTAACCCTAAGCCTAAGCCTAAGCCTAACCCTAACTCTCACACTCACCCTCACCCTAACCCTAATCTTAACCCTAACCCTATCACTAAACCTCAACCTAACACTCACCCTCACCCTAATGCTAACACTAAACCTAACCCTAACCCTCCACCTAATCTAAACTCTAATCCGAAATCTCACCAGCGCCCTAACCCTTACCCTAACCCTAACCCTAAACCTCACCCTCAACCTCACCCTAACCCTCACCCTCACCCTCACTGTGATCCTCACCGTAACTCTAACCCTAACCCTAACAATAACACTAACCCTAACCCTAACCCTAACCCTAACACTAACCATAACCCTCACTCTCAGCTTCACCCTCACCGCAAACTTAACCCTAAACATAACAGTAACAATAACCCTAAACCTAACCCTAACCCTCAATGTAACCCTAAACCTAAACATCAACCTAAACCTAACCCTAAAATTAACCCCAACCATAAACTCACCCTCACCCTCACCCCAACCCAAACCCTAACCCTAACCTAATCCTAAACCTAACCCTAACACTAAACATAAACCTAACCCTAACCCTAACCCTAACCCTAAACCTCATCCTAACCCTCACCCTAAACCTAACCCTAACCCTAACCCTCACCCTAACCCTAACCCTAACCCTCACCCTCACGCTCAGCTTAAGCCTAAGCCTAAGCCTAACCCGAACTCTAACTCTCACCATAACCCTCACCCAAACCCTATCCCTAACACTAAACCTAACTAACCATAAACCTCAAGCTCACCCTAAGCCTAATTCTAACCCTAATCCTAAACCTAAACCTCACCCTAACCCTAACCCTAACCTTCACCCTCACCCTTACCATAACCGTAAACCAAACCCTCACAATAACTCTAACCCTAAACCTAACCCTCACCCTAAATATAAACCTCAACATAACCCTAACCCTCAATTTAACCCAAACCCTCACCCTAACCCTAACCCGCACCTTTACTCTTACCTTCACCCTCACCCTAAGCCTCACCCTAACCCTAACCCTCATCCTAACCCTCACGCTAACCATAACCCTAACCATCAACCTAACCCTAATCCCCACCCTCACCATCAGCCAAACCCGAAGCCTAAGCCTAAGCCTAAGCCTAAGCCTAACCCTAACCCTAACCCTCACACTCACTCTCAACCTAACACTAATCCTAAACCTAACCCTATCCCTAACCCTAACCCTCACACAAACTGGCATCCCAGCTCTCACCCTAAACCTAATCCTAACCCTAACCCTCATCCTAACCCTCAAACTAACTCTAAACCTAACACTCACCCTAACCCTAAACCTCACCCTCAACCTCAGCCTCAGCCTAAAACTAAGCCTAATCCTAAACATAATCATCACATTAACCCTAACAAAAAACTAACCCTAAAACTAAACCTAACCCTAACACTAACCCTAACCATAATCCTCAACCTCACCCTCACCCTATCCCAAACCCTAACCCTAACCCTCACCCTAACCTTAACCCTAAATCTTACCTTAATCCAAACCCTAAACCTCACCCTAACCCTAACCCTAAACCTCACCCTCACCCTCACTCTCAACGTAATCCTAAACCTAACAATAACAATAACCCTAACACTAAACCCTAACCCTCACCCCAACTATAACCCTCACCCTAACCCTAACCCTCACCCTAATACTTACCCTCATCCTAACACTAACCCTAGCCCTAACCCCCACTCTCACCCTAGCCCTCACCCTAACACTAACCATAACCCTAACCCTCATCCTAACCCTCAACCTAACCCTAATTCTCCCCCTCACCGTAACATAAACCCTCACACCCTCCCTCTCCCTCAGCCTAACCCTTAGCCTAAGCCTAAAACCTAACCCTAACCCTCACACTCATCCTTAACCTAAGCCTAATCCTAACCCTAACTCTATCCTTAAACCTCAACCTAAACCTCACCCTCACCCTAAGACTAACACTAACCCTAAACCTAGCCCTCTCCCTAACCCTCCCACTAACACTCACTCTAAATCTAACCCTCACCCTCAACATAACCCTAACCCTAATCCTCACCCTAAACATCCCCCTAACCCTCACCCTAACCCTAACCATAACCCTCACCCTCACGCTGGGCCAAAGCCTATTCCTAAGCCTAAGCCTAACCCGAAGTCTAATCCTCACACTAACCCGCACCCTAACCCTAACCCTAACACTTACCCTAACTCTAAACCTAAACCTCACCCTCACCCTAAGCCTAACCTTCACCCTCACTCTCACCGTAACCGTAACCCTAACCTTAACCCTAACACTAACCCTAACCCTAAACCTAACCCTCACCCTAACCATAACACTCAACATAACCCTAACCCTCAATCTAAGCCTCAACCTCACCCTAAACCTAACCCTAATCCACACCCTAATCCTAACCATCACCCTTATTGTAACCCTCACCCTAAACCTAACCCTCAGGTTTACCATTGCCTTCACCCTCACACTAACCCTAACCCTAACCCTCAGCCTAACCCTCACCCTAACCGTAACCCTAACCATCATCCTAACCCTAACCCTCATCCTCACCCTTAGCCTCAGCCTAAACCTAATCCTAAGCCTAACCCTCACTCTAACCCACATCCTCACCTTAGCCCAAACCGTAACGCTAATCCTAACCCTAACCCTCATCCTAATCCTCAATGTAACCATAACCCTAACCATCAGTCTAACCTAATCTCAACCCCACCCTCAACATCAGCCTAACCCTAAGCCTAAGCCTAAACCTAACCCTCAGCCTAACCCTCAACCTAAACCAAACCCTAACCTTAACCCTAAACCTAACCCTCATAATAACCCTAACCCTAATCCTAATCCTCACCCTCGCTGTAACACTAACCCTCACCCCCACACTCACCCTCAGCCTAACCCTAACCCTAAGCCTAACCCTAAACCTATCCCTAAACCCCAACCTAACCCTCAACCTCACCCTAAGTCTAACACTAACCCCAAACCTAACCCTCACCCTAACCCTCACACTAACCCTTACTCTAACCCTAAACCTCAACCTCAACCTAACCCTAAACTAAACCTCACCTTAAACCCCACCCTAACCCTAACACTCACCCTCACCCTCACTGTAACTCTAAACCTAACCCTAATCATAACACTAACCCTAACCCTAAGTCTAAACCTAACCCTAACCATAAACCATCCTCAGCGTCACCCTCACCGCAAACTTAACCCTAACCATAACACTAACAATAACCCTAACCCTAACCCTAACCCTAACTCTAATCCTAACCCTAACCCTAACCCTAATCCTCAACCCCACCCTCATCCTCAGCCTAACGCTAAGCCTAAACCTAACACTAACCCTAACTCTAACCCTAAACCTCACCCTCACCCTTACCCTATCTCTAACCCTAACCCTAAACCTCACCCTAACCCTAACCCTAACCCTCACCTGCACCTTCACACTCAACATAACACTTAACCTAACAATAACAATAATCCTAACCCTCACCCTAACCCTCACCCTAACTCTTACCCTCAAACGAACCCTAACTCTCAGTCTAACTCTCATTCTAACTCTAACCCTAACCCTACCCCTCACCCTAAACTTAACACTAACCGTGAACCTAACCCTCATATTAACCCTAACCCTCACCCTCACTCTCAACCTCACCCTCAGCCTAACCTTAACCCTAACCCTAATATAAACCCTAACCCTAAACCTCAACCTCATCATAGCTCTAAACCTAACACTAAACAAACCCTCACCCTAATCCTAACACTATCCCTAACCCTCATGCTAACCCTAAACCTAATCTTAAACCTAACCCTCACCCTCATCATAAACCTTATGCTCAGCCTAACCCTAACCCTAACCCTCAGCCTAACCCTCCTCCTAAACCTAACCCTAACCCTAACCCTCACCCTAACATTAAACCTAACCCTAACTGTCACCCAAACCGTAACCCTCACCCTCACCCTCAAACTCAGCCTCAAACTCACCCTAACCCTCACCCTCTCCCTCACCCTAACCCTAACCATAACCCTAACCCTCACCCTAAACCTACCTCTGACATTCACCCTCACACTCACCCTAAGCCTAACCCTATACCTAAGCCTAATCCTACACCTAAACCTCACCCTTACACTCACCCTAAACCTAAAGCTTACCCTAACCATAATCCTAGCCCTCACCCTAACTCTAACCCTAACCCTAACCCTCACCCTCACACTAAACCTATCTCTAATGCTAACCCTAACACTCACCCTCAACATAACCCTAACCCTAAGCCTCACCTTAAACATAACCTTAACCCTAATACTATATGTAACCCTCACTCTCACCCTAAACCGCACTCTAACCCTTACCCTAACCCTAACCTTCACCCTAACACTAACACTAAACCTCACCCTAACCCTCACCCTATCCCTAAAACTAAACCTAACCCTCACGCTAACGCTCAACCTAACACTCAACCTAAACCTAAACCACAACCTGACCCTAACCCTCACCCTAAAACTTACCCTCATCCTAACCCTAACAATAACCCTCACCCTAATCCTCACAGTAACCCCAAGCCTGAACATCACCCTAACAATCAATGTCACCCTAACCCTCACCCTAACCCAAACCATCATTCTCACCCTAAAACTCACCCTCTCCTGAACCCGAACCCTCACCTTAACCATACCCTAAACCTCACCCTAACCCTAACCTTCACCCTAATCCGAACTATAAACCTCACCCTCATACTAACCCAAACCCTCACCTTAAACCTCACCCTAACCCTCACCCTAACCCTAAAGCTAACACTGATTCTCACTCTCAACCTAACCCTCACCCTAACCCTTATCCTCACACTAACCATAACCCTAATCCTAATCCTCACATTAATGCTAATCCTCAACCTAACCCTAACCCTACCCCTCACCATAACCCTAACCCTAACCCTCACCCTAACCCTGTCCCTAACACTCAAATTCGCACTACCCCTCAATGTCACCTTCACCCTAACCCTTACCCTAAAACTAACCCTCCCCTACACACTCAACCTCAGCCTCACGCTCACCCTCACCCTAACCCTCACCCTCACCCTAAACATCACCCTAACCCTAACTCTCACCCTAACCCTCACCCTAATCCTAACCCTAACCCTAACCCTCACCTTGAACCTCACCCTCACCCTAATCCTCACCCTCACACTAACACTAACCCTAAACCTTTCCTAACAGAAACCCTCAACTTCACCCTAACCCTCACCCTAAACCTAACCCTCACCCTAGCCCTCATGATAAAACTAATCCTAAACCTAATCCTCACCCTCAAAGTCACCCCCACCCTCAGGGTAACCCTAACCTTAATCATAACCCTAAGACTAAACCTCACCCTCACCCCCACTCTAACCTTAACCCTAACCCTTACCCTAATGCTAACACTAGCCCTCACCCTCACCCTAAACCTAATCGTAACCCTAACGCTCACCCTAACCCTAAACCTAACCCTAATGCTAACCCTAAACCTCAACCACACCCTAACCCTCAACCTAACCCTTACCCTCACCGTCAACCTCACCCTCACCCTAACTCTAACCCTAAACCTGCTCCTCAGCTTAACCCTCACACTATCCCTAATCCTACCCCTCAGCCTAACCCTCACCATAACCCTAACCCTAACCCTCACCCTAGCCCTGTCCCTAACACTCAAATTCGCACTACCCCTCAATGTCACCTTCACCCTAACCCTTACCCTAAACCTAACCCTCCCCTACACCCTCACCCTCAGCCTCACCTAACCCTAACCCTAATCCTCAGGGTATCCCTAACCATAACCCTAACACTCACCCTAAACCTCTCCCTCCCCTTAACCCTAATGCTAACATTAATCCTCAAAATCACACTAAACATCGCCCTAACACTTAAACTCACCTTAACCCTATCCCTCACCCTCACACTAACACTCACCCTAACCCTCACCCTAACCCTCACCCTAACCCTCACCCAAACCCTAACACTAACCTACAACCTCAACCTAAACCTCACCCTCACCCTAACCCTCACCCTAACCCTTACCCTCACACGAACCCTAACCCTAACCCTCAGCCTAATCCTCATCCTAAACCTAACCGTAACTCTAACCCTGACCCTAACCTTAATGCTAACTCTAACCCGAACCCTCACATTTACCCTAACCCTCTCCCTCACACTCAACCTCAACCTCAGCCTAACCCTAACCCTAACACTACTCCAAACACTAACCCTCACCCTCACCCTAACTCTAAACCTAACCCTAACCATTACCCTCACCCTAATCCTAACCCTAGCACACACTCTCACCCTAAGCCTAACCCTAATCCTAAACCTTACCCTCACCCTCTCCCTAACCCTTACCCTCACACTAATCCTAACCTTAACCCTCAGCCTAACCCTCATCCTAACCCTAACCCTAACCCTCACCCTAATTTTAACCCGAACGCAAACCCTAACCCTCAAACAAACCCTAACCCTAACCCTAACTCTCACCCTCACCCTAAACCTAAACCTTACCCTAACCTTAACACTAGCCCTCAAACTAACCCATACCCTCACCGTCACCCTAAAATTAACCCTCACTCTAACCCTTAACCTCACCCTAACCCTCACTCTAACCTTTACCAACACCCTAACCCAAGCCCTAAACCTAAACCTAACACTAACACTAAACCTCACCCTAACCCTCACTCTAACCCTTACCAACAGCCTAACCCAAGCCCTAAACCTAAACCTAACACTAACACTAAACCACACCCTAACCCTCACCCTAACCCTAAACCTAAACCAAACCCTCACCCTAAAGCTCTCCCTAACCCTCAACCTGACTCTAACCCTCACCCTCACCCTAACACTCACCCAAAACCTTAGCCTCACCCTAACCCTAACCATAAACCTAACTCTAACCTTCACCCTCACCCTAATCTAACCCTCACGTAACCCTCACCTTAACTCTCACACTATTCCTAAACCTCAACCTCACCCTAAACATCATCCTAACCCTTACCCTCACCATAACCCTAACACCAACCCTAACCCTAATCCTCACCTTAACCCTAACCTTCACCCTCACCCTAACCCTCAACATCACCTTAACCCTCACACTAACCCTAACTTTCACCCACACTCTAAAACTCACACTAAACCGAACCAGAACCCTCACCCTCACACTACCCTAAACCTCACCCTAACCCTCATCCTCACACTAGCCCTCACCCTAAAACTAACCCTAACCCTAACCCTCACCCTCAACCTCACCCCCAACCTCACCCTCACCCTCACCCTAACCCAAAACCACAACCTAACCCTAACGCTCACCCTAACACTTACCCTCACCCTAACCCTCACCCTAACTCTAACCCTTACCCTACCCCTCAACCTAACCCTCACCGGAAACCTAACCCTAACCCTAATCCTCACCTTATCCCTAACCATAACCTTAAATCTCACCGTAATCCTCACACTCACCGTCACCCAAATGCTAATATTAATACTCAACCTCAGACTAAATCACGCCCTAACACTTCCCCTCACCTGAAGCCTATTCCTCATCTTCACCCAAACCTTCACCCCAACCCTCACACTCACCTTAACCCTCACCATAACCCTAACACAAATCCTAACACTAACCCTCACCCTCACCCTAACCGTCACCCTAAACCTTACCCTCATCCTAACCCTAACCCTAACCCTCACCCTAACCTTAACACTAACCCTAACTCTAACCCTCACATTAACCCTAAACCTCACCCTCAACATCACCCTCAGCCTAACCCTAATCCAAAAGCTAACCCTCACCCTCACCCTAACTCTAAACCTAACCCTAACCAAAACCCTCACCCTAATCCTAACCCTATCCCTAACCCTCACCATAACCCTAACCTTAATAATAAACCTAACCCTCACCCTCATCCTAACCTGTACCCTCACCCTAACCCTAAACCTAACCCGCAGCCTAATCCTCATCCTAACCCTAACACTAAACGTAACCCTCACCCTAACCTTAACCCTAACCCTAACCCTCAACCAAACCCTAACCCTCAGCCTCACCCTCAAACTCACCCTCACCCTCACCCTAACCATAAACCCTAACCCTAACCCTCACCCTAAATGTAACTCTGACACACACCCTCACCCTCACCCTAAGCCTTACCCAACACCTAAGCCTAATCCTAAACATAACTCTCACTCTCACCCTCACTCTAAACCTAAACCTTAACCTAAACCTAACCCTAACCCTAGTCCTCACCCTGAACCTTAAGATCACCGTCACCCTAACGCTAACCCTAACCCTCACCCGTAACCCTAACCCTAACCCTAACTCTCACCCAAAACCTATCCTTAACCCTAAGGCTATCCCTAACCCTCAACTTCATCCTAAACCTCACTCTAACCCTTAACCTCACCCTAACCCTCACAGTAACCCTAATGCTAACACTAACACAAAACCTCACCCTAACCCTCACACTAACCCTAAACCTAAACCTAACCCTCACCCTAATGCTCACCCTAAACCTCAACCTAACCCTCACCCTCACCCTCACCCTAACGCTCACCCTAAACCTTACCCTCACCCTAAACCTAACGCTAAACCTAACTCTAACCCTCACCCTCACCTAACCTAACCTGGATCCTAACCCTCACCCTAACCCTCACCCTAACTCTAACGCTATCCCTAAACCTCATCCTAACCCTTACCCTCACCATAAACCTAACCCTAACCCTAACCCTAATCCTCACCGTAACCCTAACAGTCATCCACACCCTAAAACTCACCCTCACCCTCATCCAAACCCTATCCAAAACCTCACCCTAACCCTAAACCTTACCCTAAACCTAACTCTAAGCCTCACCCTCATACTAACCCTAACCCTCACCTTATCCCTCACCCTAAACCTAATGCTAACCCTACCCCTCACTCTCACCCTAACCCTCACCCTTAACCTTATCCTCACACTGACACTAACCCTAACCCTAATCCTCACATTAACCCTAACCCTCAACCTAAACCTAACCCTACACCTCACTCTATGCCTCACCCTAACCCTAAACCTAACCCTAACTCTAACCCTCACGATAACCTTAACGCAAACTCTAACCCTGACCCTAAACCTAACCCTATCACTCAACCTAACCTTACCCTAACCGTAAACCTGACCCTCACCTAAACCCTAACCCTCACCCTCAGCCTCAACCTCACCTTCAAACTCACACTAACCCTCACACTCATCCTCAATCTAACCCTAACCATAACCCTAATCCTCACCCTAAACCTAACCCTCACCCTCACCATCACCCTCACGGTAACCCTCACCCTATCCCAAACCATAACTATAACCATAACACTAAACCTCTGACACTCACCCTCACCATCACCCTAAGCCTGACCCTACACCTAAGCCTAATCCTAAACCTAACCCTCACCCTCACCCTAACCCTAACCCTCACCCTCAGCCTAAACCTAACCTTAACACTAATGCTAACCCTAACCCTCACCCTCACAGTAAGCCTAACCCTCATACTAACCCAAACCTTAAATCTAAACTTAACCCTAATGCTATCCCTAACACTCACCCTCTCCCTGAACCTCACTTTAACCCTTACCCTCACCCTAACCCTTACCCTAACCCTAACACTAAAACTAAACCTCACCCTAACCCTCACCCTAACCCTAATCCAAATCTAACCCTCACCATAACGCTCACCCTAACCCTCAACCTAACCCTTACCCTCACCCTCACGCTAACCCTCACCCTAATCCTTACCCTCAGCCTAAACCTAACTCTAACCCTCACCCTCACCCAACCTAACCTGAAACCTAACCCTCACCCTAACCCTCACCCTAAATCTAACGCTATCCCTCACTGTCACCCTCACTTCAAACCTCATCCTAACCATTACCCTCACCATAACCCTAACCCTAACATAAACCTCACCATAACCATAACCCTCACCCTCACACTAACCGTCACCCACAACCTGAAACTCACCCTCATCCTAACCCTCACCCTAACCCTAACCCTACCTGAAAACTCACCCTAACTCTAATCCTCAACCTAAACCTAACTCTAACCCTCAAACTCATACTAACCCTAACCCTCAACTTAACCCTCACCATAAACCTCACCCTAACCCTAACGCTAAACCTAACCCTCACTCTCAACCTAACGCTTATCCTCACACTAACCCTAACCCTCACCTTACACCTCACCCTACCCCTCACCCTAACCCTTAACCCTAACACTCACCCTAACCCTAAACCGAACCCGAACCCTCACCTTCACACTGACCCTCACCGTGACCCTAACCCTCACCTACACCCTCACCCTCACCCTCATCCTAACCCTCACCCTAAACTTCACCTTCACCCTAAACATCACCCTAACCCTAACCTTAACCCTAATACTCACCCTAACCCTAATCCTCAAGTTAAATTTCTCCCCAAACCCTAATACTCACCCTAACCTTAACCCTAAGCCTTTCCTAACCAAATCCCTCACCCTCACCCTAAACCTCAACCTAACCATCTCCCTCACCCTAAACCTCACCCTCACCCTAACCTGAAAACGAACCCTAATACTAACACTAGCCCTCACCCTCACCTTAACCCTAATCCTAACCCTAACCCTATCCCTAAACCTGACCCTAATCCTAACCCTAAATCTCAACCTCATTATAACCGTCACACTAACCCTTACCCTCACCCTCAACCTCATCCTAAACTTAACCCTAACATAAACCAACACCCTAACCCTCACCCTACCACTAACCGTAACCCTACCCCTCAGCCTATCCATCACCCTAAAACTAAACCTAAACCTAATACCCTGTCTCTAACACTAACACTAACCCTCACCCTAACCCACACACTCGCCTTACCCCTAATGCTAATATTAACCCTCAGCCTCACCCTAAACCTCGCCCTAACCCTTACCCTCACCTTAACCCTATCCCTTACCATCAGCCTAACCCTCACCCTAACCCTTACCCTCACGCTAAACCTCACTCTAACCCTAACCCTAACACTAACACTAAACCTCACACAAACCGTCACCCTACCCCTAAGCCTAAACCTAACCCTCACTCTCACCCTAACCCTTACACTTAACAAACCCTAACACTAATCCTCAGCCTAACTCTCATCCTAAACCTAACCATAACCCTAACCCTCACCTTGTCACCCTCAACCTCAAACTCACCCTCGGCCTAACACTAACCCTAAACCTAATACAAGACCTAACCCTAACCCTCACCCTCAACCTAACTCTAAACATAACCCTAAACAAAACCCTCACACTAAGCCTAACCCTATCCCTTACCCTCACCCTAAAACTAACCCTAATCCTATTCCTAAGGCTCACCCTCACCCTAACCCTCACCCTCACCCTAACCCTAAACCTAACCCTCAGCCTAACCCTCATCCTAACTCTAACCCTAACCCTCAACCTAACCTTAACCCAAACCCTAAACTTAACCTTCACCCAAACGCTAATCCTCACCCTCACTCTCAACCTCACCATCACCCTCACCGTAACCCACACCCTCACCCTCAGCCTAACCGTAACCATAACCCTATCCCTCACCCTAAACCTAACCCTCACCCTCAACATCACTCTTACCCTAACCCTCACCCTCACCCTCACCCTAACCATAACCCTAAACCTCATCCTAATCCTAACCTGACCCTCACCCTAACCCTAAATGTAACCATCACACTAACCCTAACCCTAACCCTAACCCTAACCCTAACCCTAACCCTACCCCTCAGCCTTCCCCTCACCCTCGCCCTAACGCTCACCCTCACCCTAACACTGATGCTAACCCTAACCCTCCACCTCACCCTAACCGTCGCCCTAACCCTTACCCTCACCATAACCCTATACCTCAACCTCAACCTAACCCTCACCCTAAACCTTTCACTCACCCTAACCCTCACCGAACCCTAACCCTAACCCTAACCCTCACCCTAACCCTAAGCCTAGCCCTAACCCTCAGTCTCACACTAACCCTCACCCTAACCCTTATACTCACCCTAACCCTAACCCTAACCCTAACCGTAACCCTCACCCTAAGTCTAAATCTCATCCTAACACTAATCCTACCTCTCACCCTAACATTCACCCTAACCCTAACCCGAACCCAAACCCAAAGACTAACCCTAACGCTAATCCTCCCCTGAACCCTAACACTCCCGGTCACCCTAAGCCACACCCTTACCCTAACCCTCACCTACACCCTAACAATTCCCCTTCCCTGAACCCTAACTCTCACCCTAAACCTCACACTCATCCTAAACATGACCGTAACCCATACCCTCACCCTAACCCTCACCCTCACCCACACGCTAACCCTCACCCTCACCCGAAACCTCTCACTCTCTCTAACTTCGACCTTCACCTTAAACATCACCCTAACCCTCACTCTCACCCTAACCCACACTCTAACACTTACCATCACCCTAACCCTAACCCTAACCGTAACCCTTACACTAAAACTAACACTCACCCTAAATCTAACCCTAAATCTACCCAGGATCCTAACCCTCAGCCTAACCCTAGCCGTGAGTGCTAGGGTGAGCCTCAATCATACCTTCAACCTGAACCTAACCCTAAACCTAACCCTAATTCTAAACCTAACCCTCACACTCATACTCACACTCACCCTAACCCTAACACTCAACCTCACCCTCACCCTCACCCTAACACTTAACCTCACCCTAAACCTAACCCTAACCCTAACCCTCACCCTAACCCTAAACCTAACCCTCACCTTAACCATAACCCTTCCCCTAAATCTCACCCTAATCCTAAACCTAACCCTAAACCTAACCCTCATCCTCACCCTCAACCTCACCCTAACCCTAACCCTAACCTTAACTATCACCCTAACCCTAACCCTCTCCCTAACCTTAACCGTACCCCTCACCCTAACCCTAACCCTAACCCTCACCCTCACCCTAACCCTTACCCTAACCCTAATCCTAACTCTAACCCTAACCTTCACCCTAACTCTAACCCTTACACTAACACTAACCCTAACCCTAAACCTCACCCTAACCCTAACCCTAAACCTCACCCTCACCCTAACACTTCCCCTAACCCTAACCCTCACCATAACCCTAACCCTTACCCTATACCTAACCCTCAGCCTCAAACTAACCCTAACCCTTACCCTATACCTAACCCTCAGCCTCAACCTAACCCTAACCGTAACCCTCAACATAACCCTAACTCTCACCCTAACACTGAGTCTCACCCTAACCCTCAACCTCACCCTAATCCTCACCATAACCCTAAACATAACCCTTACCTAACCGAAACCCTCAACCTCACCCACACACTCACCCTAAAACTCACCCGGACCGTAGCCCTCACCGTAAACCTAAACTTCACCCTAACCCTAAGCCTAAGCCTCACTCTCACCCTCACCCTAACCCTCACCATAACTCTAACCCTAATCTTAAACCTAAACATCACGCTCACCCTCACCCTAATTCTATCCTAAACCCTAACCCTCACCCTCAATCTCACCTAACTCTAACCCTAACCCTAATCTTAATTCTAATGCTCACCCTCACCCTCACCCTAAATCTAACCCTAACCCTTACCAGACCCTCAACCTCACACTAACCCTAATCCTCACCCTATCCCTAACCGTAACCCTAACCCTCACACAAACCCTCACCCTCAACCTAACCCTAATGCTAACCCGAAACCAAACCCTCACAATAACCCTCATCCTAACCCTTACCCTCATCCTAACCCTAACACTCACACTCAAAATAACTCTCACTGTAACCCTTACCCTCACCCTTACCCTACATGAAACATTAACACTAAACCTCACCCTAACCCTCACCCTAACCCTAACCCTCACCCTCACCTCACCCTAAACATAACCGTAACCCTAACCCTCACCCTCAATGTCACTCTCAACCTCACCCTGACCCTCAACCACACCCTAACCCTAACCTTCACCGTCACCCTAAAAATCACCCTAACCATAACCCTCACCCTAACCCTAACCCTTACCCTAACCGTAAGCCTAACCTTAACCTTCACCCTAACCTAACCCTAACCCTAATGCTAACCCTAAACTTCAACCTCATTCTGACCCTCAACCTAACCGTTACCCTCACTATCAACCTCACCCGGAACCTAACCCTAATCCTAACCCTCACCCTAACCCTAACCCTCAACGTAACGCTAAACCTATCCATAGCCCTCAGCCTTACCCTCACCCTAAACCTAACACTAACCCTAATCCTCACTGTATCCCTAAGCATAACCACAACACTCACCCTAACCCTCACCCTCCCAGTAACCCTAATGCTAACATTAATCCTCAACCTCACCCTAAACCTCGCCCTAACCCTTACCCTCACTCTAAACCTCAACCTCACATTAACCCTAACCCTAACCCTAATACTAACACTAGCCCTCACCCTCACCCTAACACTAAGCCTAAGCCTAACCCTAATGCTAACCCTAAACCTCAACCTCTCCATAACCCTCACCTTAACCCTAAACCTCACCCTCAACCTCACCCTAACCCTAACCCTAACATTAACCCACTCCCTAACCCTCACCCTAACACTAACCCTAACCCTAACCCTCAGCCTAACCCTCACCCTAAACCTAACCCTAACCTTAATCCGCACCCTATCCCAAACCCTAACTCTAACCCTCACCCTAACCCTCAGCCTCACCATACCCCTAATGCTAACATTAACCCTCAGCCTCACCCTAAACCTCGCCCTAACACTTACCCTCATTTTAACATCATCCATCACCATCAACCTAACCCTAACCCTAACCCTTACCCTCACCCTAACCCTCATTCTAACCCTAAACCTAACACTAACACTAAATGTCACCCTAACCGGCACCCTAACCCTAACCCTAAGCCTAACCCTCACTCTCACCCTAACCCTTACCCTTACCGAACCCTAACCCTAAACCTCAGCCTAACCCTCATCCTAACCCTAAACCTAACCCTCACCCTAACCGTCACCCTCACCCTCAACCTCACGCTCAGCTTAACCCTAAACCTAACCCTAATACAAAACCTAACCCTTACCCTCACCCTCACCCTAACTCTAAACGTAACCCTAACCAAAACCCTCACTCTAACCCTAGCCCTATCCCTTACCCTCACACTAAAACTAACCCTAAGCCTAAGCCTCACCATCACCCTAACACTTATTCTCATCCTAACCCTAAACCTAGCCCTCAGCCTAACTCTCAACCTAACCTAAACCCAAACCCTAAACTTAACCTTCACCCAAACCCTAACCATAACCCTATCACTCACTCTAAACCTAACCCTCACACTAACCCTAACCCTCACAGTCACCCTAACACTCACCCTAACCAACACCCTAACTCTAACCCTCACCCTCACCATAACCCTAACCCTAAACCTAACCCTAACCCTAACCCTCAACCCCACACTCAGGCTAACCCTAATCCTAGCAATTAATCCTAACCCTAACCCTAACCATCACCCTCACCCTCACCCTTACCCTAAACTTAACCCTAAACCTTACCCTAAACCTAATCCTAACCCTATCCCTCAGCCTAACCCTCACCCTAACCCTAACTCTAACCATAACCCTCACGCTAAACCTCACGCTCACCATAACCCTAATGCTAACATTAACCCTCAACCTCACCCTAAACCTAGCCCTAACCCTCACATTCAACCTAACCCTCACCGTCACCCTAACACTCAACTTAACCCTAACCCTCACCCACACCCTAACCCTCACCATCACCCGACCCCTAACCCCACCCTAACTCTAAACCTCACTCTAAACATAACCCTAACACCAACACTCACCCAAATCCTAACCCTAACCCTCAACTTAACACTAACACTCACACTAACCCTCAAACTCAACCTAATCCTCACCCTAAAATTAACCCTGAACCTTACCTAACCGAAACCCTTACCCTCATCCTCACCCTAACCCTCACCCTCACTCTAGGCCTTATCCTAACCCTAACCCTAACCCTCACCCTAAATCTCCCCCTCCCACTCAGCCTAACCCTAAACCTAACCCTCACCCCCATCCTCACCGTAACCCTAACACCAACGCTAATGCTGAACCTCACCCTCACCCTCACCCTCACCCTAACTCTAACCCTAAAAATAACCCTAACCCTAACCGTAACCCTCACCCACACCCTAACCCTAACCCTAACCCTTAAACTCACCCTAACCCTAATCCTAACCCTAACCCTCACAATCACACTCACCCTAACCGTCACCCTCACGCTCACCCTCACCATCACACTAACCCTAACACTAAATCTAACCCTCACCCTAACACTCACCGTCACCCTACCCTCACCCTAAACCTAACTCTCAACCACACCTTAACCCTCACGATCAACCAAACCCTGACCCTCACCCTGAAACTCACCCTCACCCTAACACTCACCCTCATAATAAACATCACCCTAACGCTAAATTTCATCCTAACCCTAACCCTCAACCTAACCCTAACCCTCACCCTAACCATAACCCTCACCCTAACCCTAATCCTCACCCTAACCAAAACTCTCAACCTCACTCTAACCATAACCCTAACACTAATCTTAACACTAAATCTCACCCTCACCTTCAAACTCACCCTAAACCTAACCCTAAACCTAACGCTCACCCTAACGATCATCCTAACTCTAATGCTAACCCTAACCCTCACCTTCACAGTAAACCTCACCCTAACCCTTAACCTCACCATAATCCTAACCCTAACCATAATCCTCAGTCTAACCCTAAACCTCACACACACCGTAACCCTCACCCTAACACTTCTCCTCACAATGAACCTAATCCTAAACCTCACCCTAACCCTCACACTAACCCTAATCCTCACCATATCACTAACCCTAACCTTAACCCTCAACCTAATCCTTAAACTCACTCTAACCTTAACTCTTACCCTCACGCTAAACCTCACCCTAAACATTACCCTCACCCTAACCCGCCAACTAACCCTAACTCTAAACGTACGGCGCACCGTAATCCTCACCCTAACCATAACCCTAACCCATAACCTCAACCTAAACCTAACCCTCACTCTCACCATCACCCTCAACCTAACCCTTATCCTCACATTAACCCTAATCCTCAACCTCACCCTAACCCTCACACTAAACCTTAACATCAACCTATCCCTAACCCTAACTCTAACCCTCACCCTAACCTCAACCTAACCCTAAACCTCACCCTCACCCTAAACCTCACCCTAAACCTTACCCTCACCCTAACCTGCAAACTTACCCTAACCCTAAAACTACGGCTCACCCTAGCCCTCCCCCTAACAATAACCCTAACCTTAACCCTCACACTAACCCTAACTTTCACCCTCACCCTAACCATGCCCCTAATCCTTACGCTCACACTAACCCTATCCCTAACCCTCACCCTAACTCTAATTCTCAACAGAACACTCACCCTCACCGTAACCCTCACCTCACACTAGCCCTCAACATAACCATAACCCTCATGCTCACCGTAACCCTAATGCTAACATGAACCCTCAACCTCACCCTAAAACTTGCCCTAACCCTTACCCTCACCATAAACCTATCCTCCCCCTTACCCTAACTCTCACGCTAACACTTTCCCTCACCCTAACCCTCACCCAGCCCTAAACCTATCCCTAACCCTAACCCTACCCTAACCCTAAGACTAATCCTAACCCTCACCCTCACCATAAACCTCACTCTAAACCTTACCCTGACCCTAAACCTAAACCTAACCCTCAGCCTAACCCTTATCCTAATCCTAACCCTAACCCTAACCCTAAACCTAACTTTAACCCTAACCCTAACCCTAACACTCACACTAACCTTAACCCTCACCCTGACCCTCAACCTCGCCCTCAGCCTAAGCCTAACCCTAATCCAAAACCTAACCCTTAACCTCATTCTCACCCTAAATCTAAACCTAACCATAACCATCACCCTCAACCTAACCCTCACCCTCATACTCCCCCTCACCCTTACCCTCTGCCTAACCCTTATCCTCACACTAACTCTAACTCTAAACCTAACCCTCACCCTAACCGTCACCCCAACACTAACCCTAATCCTCACCTTAACCCTCACCCTAACCTTAAACCTAACGATCACACTAACCCTAATCCTCCTCCTAAAGCTAACCCTCACAGTCACCCCAACCGTTACCCTAACCCTAAGCCTAAACCTTACCATCAGCCTAACCCTCATCCTAACTCTAACCCTAACGCTCACCCTCAGCCTCAACCTAACCCTCACACTCACCGTAAACCTACCCTAAATCTAACCCTACCCTCTCCCTACCCCTCATCCTAACCCTAACGCTAACCCTAACCCTCAACCTAACCCTAACCCTACCCCTAATGCTAAACCTCACCCTAAACCTAATCCTCACCCACACCCTAACCCTCACCCTCAACCGAACCCTCACCCTCAACTGAACCCTCATCCTCAGCCTAACCCTCACCCTCACTCTAAACATCACCCAAACCCTAACCCTCACACTAACCCTAACACAAACCCTAATCCATACACTCACACTCACCCTAACCCACACCCTAAGTCTTATTCTCACCCTAACACTAACCCTAAACCTAACCCTAACCAAAACCCTCACACTAACCATAACCCTAACTCTAATCCTAACCCTTACCATGACCCTAACCTTCACTCTCACCCTGACCCTCACCCTCAGCTTAACCCTAACCCTAATCCTATTCCTAATCCTAAACCTCACACTCACCCTAAACCTAAACTTAACCCTAACCCTCACCTTCCCTCTCACCCGAACCCTAACCCTCACCCTCACCCTAAACATCACCCTAACCCTAAGTCTCACTCTAACCCTAACCCTGACCCTGAACCTAACCTCAGCTTAATCCTCATCCTCAGCCTAATCCTCACCCTAAACCTAACCTTTACTTAACCGAAACCCTCACCCTCACCCTCAGCCTAACCCTCACCCTCACACAAGCCCTCAACCTAACCCTAACTTTAACCCTAAACATCAGCCTCAACCTCCCCTTCCTCAGCCTTAACCTAAACATAACCCTAATACTAACCCTGACCGTCAACCCCACCCTCACCCTAACCCTAAACATAACTCTAACAATAACCCTCACCCTCATCCTAACCCTAATCCTAACCCTAACAATAACTCTAACCCTAATCCTAAAACTCACCCTAACCCTAATCCTAACACTTACCCTCAACCTTACCCTCACCTTCATTCTAACCCTCACCCTCACGCTGACCCTCACCATCACACTAACTCTCACAAAATCCCTAACCCTCACCCTAGCCCTAACCCTAACCCTCACCCTCACTTTCCCACTCACCCTCAGCCTAACCCTAACTCTAACCTTAATCCTAAACTAACCTCACTCTCACCCTCATCCTACCCCTCACCCTCACCCTCACACTAAACCTCAACCTCACCCTAAACATCACCTTAACCCTAACCCTTACACTGAACCTAACCATAACGCTCACCCTAAACCTCATCCTCAAACTAACACTCACCCTAAACATTATCCTCACAGTAACCCTAACCCTAACCCTAACCTTCACACTAACCCTAAACCTCACTCTAACCGTATCACGACACCTCACCCTAACTCTCACCCTAAAGCTAACCCTAATCCTAACACTCACCCTAACCCTAACTCTAAACCTAACCGTCACCCTCACCCTGATTCTCACCATCGCCCTAAAGCTCACCCTAAACTTAATCCTCATCCTAAACCTAACCCTCAACCTTAACCTAACCCTCACCCTGACCCTCACCCTAACCCTAACGCTAGCCCTCACCCTAGCCCTTACTTTAACCCTAACCTGTACCCTAAACCTAACCCTCATCCTAACACTAACCCTCACACTAACCCTAACCCTAGCCCTCACCCTCCCCCTCCCCCTCAACCTAACCCTAACACTCATCCTAACCCTAACCTTAAACCTAAACCTCACACTAAACCTAAACCTCACTCTAACCCTAATCCTCACAGTAAACATAACAGTCATTCTATCCCTAACCCTATCCTGCAGCCCAACCCTCACCCTAATCCTAACCCTAATCCTAATCCTCATCCTATCCCTAACCTTAACCCTAACCCTCACCCTAACCCTAATGCTAACCCTAACCCTCACCCTCACACTAATCCTCAACCTAACCCATAGCCTCACCCTAACCCTCACCCTCACGCTCACCCTAACCCTAACCCTCACCCTAACCCTCCCTCTTACAGTCACCCTCACCCTCAGCCAAACCATATCCCTAACCCTCACCCTAAAAATCATCCTATACCTCACCCTCAAACTAAACCTAAACCAAACCCTAACCCTCACCCTAAACCTCACCGTAACCCTAACACTAACCCTAACATTCATCCTCACAATAAACCTCAACCTATACCTTACCCTCACCATAACGGTAACCGTAACCCTAACCCTAATCCTCAACCACACCTTAACCTTCACTCTCACCCCAACCTTCACCCTCACCCTCATCCTCATCCTCACCCTAACCCTCTCCATCACCCTAACCCTAACCCTCACTCTCAAGCTAATCCTCATCATAAACCTAAACCTGACCTAAAAGAAAATCTCACCCTAACCCTCACACTAAACCTCACCCTCACCCTATCCTTCACCCTAACCCTAACCCGATCCCTTACCCTCAACTTCACCCTAACCCTCACCGTAACCCTTAACCTCACCCTAACCCTAACCCTAATCATAACCCTCACACTATCCCTTACCCTCACCCTAACCCTAACCCTAACCCTAACCCTATCACCCGCACACTGACCCTCACCCTCACCCTAACCCTAACCCTATTCCTAATCCTAACCCTCACAATCAACCTCAACCTAAACCTAACCCTAAACTGAACCCTCACCCTCACCCTCACCGAACTGTCACCCTCACCCTAAACATCACCCTAACCCTAATCCTAAGGTAAACGAAACCCTCACCCTCACACTAACCCTCACCCTCACCCTAGCCCTAACCCTAACCATAACCATAACACTTACCCACACCCTAACCCTCACCCTCATCCTCACTCTAACCCTAATCCTAACCCTAATGCTCACCCTAACCCTCTCCCTAACCCTAAATGTAACCCTAACCCTCAACCTCATCCTAACTCTCAAGCTCAACGGAACACTCACCCTCACCCTAAACCATACTCTCACAACAGTCATCACCCTAACGCTAACACTCAACTTAACCCTAACCCTAACCCCCACCCTAACCCTAATCCGTACCCTAACGCTCAGCCTAACACTTACCCATAACATAATACTAACACTCACCCTAAAACTTACCATCACCCTAAACCTTACCCTCACCCTAACCCTCACACTAACCCTCACACTAACCCTAACCCTCACCCTCGCCCTAACGCTTACCCTAACCTTTACCCTCACCCTCACCCTAACCCTCACCCTAAACTTTACCCTGACCCTAAACCTAAACCTAACCATCACCCTAACCCTAAACCTAACCCTTATCCTATCCCTAAACCTGACCTTAACACTCACCCTAACCTTAACCCTAACCATCACACTAACCCTAACCCTAACCCTCCCCCTCACCCTCAGGCTAACTCTAAAACTAAACCTAACCCTCACCCTCACCCTAACTCTAACCATAAACCTAACCCTAGCCCTTACCTTAACCCTCAACCTCACCCAAATCCTCAACCTAACCTTACCTTAACCCTTACCTAAACTAAACCCTTACCCATAGCCTCACCCTAACCCTCACCCTCACCCTAGCCCACAACCTAACCCAAACCCTAAACCTAACCTTCACACTAACCTAACCATAACACTCAGGATAAACCTTATCCTATCCCTAAACCTAAAACATAACTTCACCCTAACCAAACCCTAACCTTAACCCTAACCCTAACCCTCACCCTCATCCTCACTCTAACACTAATTCTAACCATAATGCTCACCCTACACCTCTCCCTAACCCTAAAGGTAACCCTAACCCTCATCCTCATCCTAACCCTCAAGCTCACCTGAACACTCACCCTCACCCTAAACCATAATCTCACAAGAGTCATCACCCTAATTCTAACCCTCACCCTAACCCGAACCTCAGCTTAACCCTCACCCTCAACCTAATCCTCACCCTAACCCTAACCATAAGGTAAACGAAACCCTCACCCTCACACTAACCCTCACCTTCACCCGAGCCCTAACTCTAACCATAACCATAACACTTACCCACACCCTAATCCTCACCCTCATCCTCACTCTAACCCTAATACTAACCGTAAAGATCACCCTACCCCTCTCCCTAACACTAAATGTAACCCTAACCCTCACCCTCATCCTAACCCTCAAGCTCAACTGAACACTCACACTCACACTAAAACATACTCTCACAACAATCGTGAACACTCACCCTAACCCTCACCCTAACCCTCACCCAACCCTCACACTAACCCTAACCCTCACACTCGCCCTAATGCTCACCCTAACCTTTACCCTCACCCTCACCCTAACCCTCACCCTAACCTTTACGCTGACCCTAACCCTAACCCTAAACCTAAACCTAACCCTCAACCTAACCCTTATCCTAAACCTAAACCTAACCCTAACCCTCACCCTAACCCTAACCCTAATCCTCACACTAACCCTAACCTTAACCCTCAGCCTAACACTCATCCTAACCCTAACCCTAATCCTAACCCTCACCCTAACCGTAACCCTACACATAAAACTCACGCTAACCCTAACCCTCACCCTCACCCTCAGGCTAACTCTAATACTAAACCTAACCCTCATCCTCAACCTATCTCTAACCCTAAACCTAACCCTAACCCTCACTTTAAACCTCAACCTCACCCTAATCCTCAACCTAACCTTACCATAACCCTTACCTAAACTAAACCCTTACACTCATTCTCACCCTAACACTCACCCTCACCCTAGCCCATACCCTAACCCTAACCCTAAACCTAATCTTCACACTATCCCTAACCATATCCCTCAGGATAAACCTTATCCTAACCTTAAACCTAAAACAAAACTTCACCCTAACCAAACCCTAAACCTAACCCTAACCCTAACCCTAACCGCACACTAAACCTAACACTAACCCTAACACTAACCCTCAGCCTAAGCCTAACCGTAACCCTAACCCTCGCCCTAAACCTAATCCTAACCCTAACCCTCAACCTAACTGTAAACCTCACCCTCATTCTCACCCTCACCCTCAGCCTAAACCTAGTGCTAACACTAATCCTAACCCTCACCCTAATCCTAACCCTCACCCTAACCTTTACCCTCACCCTCACCCTAACTCTCACCGTAACCTTTACCCTGACTCTAACCCTAACCCTAAACCTAACCCTCGCACTAACCCTAAACCTAACCCTCAACCTAACCGTTATCCTAAACATAAAACTAACCCTAACCCTCACACTAACACTAACACTAACCCTAACCTTCACACTAACCCAAATCCTAACCCTAAGCCTAACGCTCATCCTAAACCTAACCCTAACCCTAACACTCACCCTAACCCTACCCCTAACCCTAACACTCACCCTGAACCTAACCCTCACCCTCACCCTCAGGCTAATTTTAATACTAACACAAATACTAACCCTCACCCTCACCCTAACTCTAACCATAAACCAAACCTAACTCTCACACTTACCCTCACCCTATCCCTAAACCTATCCCTAACCCTCACCCTAAACCTAACCCTAAGCCTAACCCTCACACTAAACCTCACCCTAACCCTTACCCTCACCATAAATCTAAATCTAACCCTAATAATCACCCTAAACATAACCCTCAACTACACTCTAACCCGGACCCTGACCCGATCCCTCACCGACACCCTAACACTCTTCCTAACCCTAACCCTAATCCTAAACCTAAGCCTCACCCTCAAAGTCACCCTAACCCTGCACCTAACGCTAACCCTCACCTACAACCTCACCCTAATCTTCACCCTAACCCTAACCCTAACCCTACCCTGCACCATAACACTCATAGTAACCCTAACCCTAATACTAACCTTCAACCTAACCCTAACCCTAGCCCTAACCCTCACCCTCACACTAAACCTAAACCTAACGCTAAAACTCAACCTAACACTAAACTTCACCCACACCCTAAATCTCACCCACACTTGAACCCTCAACCTCTCCCTCACACTAAACATCACCCAAACCCTAACCCGCAACATAACCCTTGCCCTAACACGAAACCTAACCCTAACCCTAACCCTAACCTCAGCGTGACACTAACCCTGACATAAAGCAAACCCTCACCCTCACACTCACTCTAACCCTCACCCTCACCCTAACCCTCACCATCCCCCTAACCATAACCCTAACCATCAACGTCACCCTCACCCTCACCCTCAGCTTAAAACTAACTCTAACCCTGACCCTCACCCTCACCCTCACCCTAACCCTAACCCTAACCCTAACCCTCACCCCAACCCAACCCTAACCCTCACCCTAACACTAACCCTCATCCTCACCCTCACCCTAATCCTAACCCTAAAGCTAATCCTAACCCTCACCCTCACCCTAAACTTCACCCTAACCCTTACCCTGACCCTCACCCTAACCCTAAACCTAACACTCAGCCTAAACCTTACCCTAACCCTAAACCTAAAACTAAACTTCACCCTAACCAAACCCTAACCCTAACCCTAACCCTAACCCTCACACTAACCTTAACCTTAACCCTGAGCCTAATGCTCATCCTAACCCTAACCCTAACCCTAACCCTCAACCTAAACCTAACCCTAACCCTAACCCTCACCCTCACCTTAACCCTAAACCTCACCCTCAAACACATCCTCACCCTCAGCCTAAACCTATTGCTAACCCTAACCCTAACCCTCACCCTCAACCTAAATCTAACCCAAAACCAAACTCTCCCCCGCCCCCTCACACTCACTTTAACCCTCACTCTAACCCTAACCCTCACCCTCAACATCACCCTCACCCTCAGCCCAACCCAAGTCCTTACTCTAATCCTAACCCTCAACTTATACCTGAACCTAACCCTAACCCTAATCCTAACGATCACCATAACCCTCACCCTCACCACAGTCCACACCCTAAACCTAACCCTAAACCTAACCCTCACACTAACCCTAACCCTAACCCACAGCCTAAACCTGAACCCAAAACTAAACCTAAAATTAACCATCACCATAACCAAACCCAAACCCTAACCCTAACCTATCCCTAACCCTCACACTAACCCTAACCCTAACACTCAGCCTAACGCTCATCCTAAACCTAACCCTAACCCTAACCCTAAACCTCAACCTAACGCTCATTCTAACCCTAACCTTAACACTAACCCTAAAACTGACCCTCAATTTAACCCTCCCCTAACCCTAATTCTAACCCTAAACCTCACCCTCACCCTAACCCTAATCCTACCACTAACCCTAAACCTCACCCTAACTCTCACCCTAACGCTCACCCTCAGCCTAAACATCACCCTAACCTTAACCCACACCCTAACCCTAACCCTAAACCTCACCATAAACCTCACGCTAACCCTAACACTCACCCTAACCATAACCCTACACCTCACCCTACGCCTCACCCTAACCCTTACCCTCACCCTAACCCAAACCGTAACACTCACCCTCACACTAGCCCTCAACCTTACACTAATCCTAACCATAACCCTAAACCTAAACCTAAACCTTACCCTCACCCTCACCCTCACCCTCATCCTCATCCTCACCCTAACCCTAACCCTAAACCTCACACTCACTCTAACCCTAACCCTAACACTAATGCTAACACTAAGCCTCACCCTCACCCTAACCCTTACCCTAATCCTTACCCTCACCCTCTCCCTCACCCTTACCCTAAACCTACCATTTCAGCCTAACCCTCACCTTAAACCTTACCTTCACTCTATACCTAACACTAACCCTAATCCTCATACTAACCCTAAAACTAACCCGAACACTAACCCTCACTTTAACCCTTTCCCTAATCCTAACCCTGACCCTAACCCTCACACTAATGCTAACACTCAACCTAAACCTCACCCTAACCCTCTCTGTCACCTTAACACTCAACATCACCATAATCCTCACCCTAACCATAACCCTCACACTAAACCTCACCCTAACCCTTACCCTTACCATAACCTTAACCCTAACCCAAAACCTAACCCTCAACTTCACCATCACCCTCACCCTCAACCTAACCGTAATCCTAACATTCACCCAAACCATAACTCTCACCCTAACCCTCGCCCTCAACCTAGCCCTCACCCTAGCCCTCACCCTAAGCCTAACCCTAACCCTCACCCTCACCCTCAACCTCAGCTTCACCCTAAACCTAAACCTAATCCTAACCCTATTCCTCACTCTCACCCTCACTCTAAACCTAACCGTAAACCTAATGCTAACCCTAAACCTCTCCCTCACTTTAACCCTAATCCTAAACCTCACCCTAACCCTAATCCTAAGCCTAATGCTATACCTAACCCTAACCCTCACTCTAACACTAATGCTAACCCTAATACTCAACCTCACCCTAAACCTCACCCTAAACCTTACCCTCATCCTAACCCTCACGTAACCCTAAAACTAAACCTAACCCTCACACAAACACTCACCCTAAACCTTACACTAACCCTATCCCTCACCCTAACCCTCAATATGTCCCTTATCCTCACATTAACCCTAACCCTAACCCTACACCTCACCCTAACGCTAACACTGAACTCAACCCTAACACTAACCCACACCCTTACCCTACACCTAACCCTCATCCAAATGCTCACCCTAACCCTAACACTAACCCTATCCTACAACCTGATCCTAACCCTCACCCTAACGCTTACCCTCACCCTAACCCTAAGCGTCACACTAAACCTAACCCTCACATTAACTCTAGCCATAATCCTCACCCTAACCCTCATCCTAACCCTAAACCTGACCCCCAACCTAACCCTAACCCTAAACATTACCCTAACCCCAACCCTCACCCTCACCCTAAACATCACCCAAACCCTAACCCTAACCCTAACCCTAACCCTAACCCTCACCTTAACCCTAACCCTCACCTTCAACCTCACCCTCAGCCTAATCCTCACCCTAAACTAACCCTAACACTAACCCTTTCCTAACTGAAAACTGCACCCTCACACTAACCCTCAACCTCACCCTAGCCCTCACCTTAAGCCTAACCCTAACCCTCAACCTCACCCTCAAACTCATCCTCAACCTCAGCCTCACCCTCTCCCTAAACCTAACCCTCAACCTCACCCTCACTCTAACCCTAATGTTAAACCTAATGCTAACCCTAACCATAAACCTATCCCTAACCCTTACCCTACCCTAACCATAACCCTCACCCTAACCCTAACCCTCACCTTAAAGCTCACCCTCACACAAATCCTCACCCTAAACCTAACAATGAACATTTCCTAACAAAAAATATCACCCTCACCCTAGCCCTCACCCTAAACCTAACCCTAAACTTAACCCTCACCCTCACTCTCACCCTCACCCTCAGCCAAACCTAACCCTACCCTAATCCTAACCCTAACCCACACCCTCACCCTCACCCTCACCTGCAACCTAACCACAACAATAACCCTAACCCTCACCCTAACACTGAACCTCAACCTCACCCTCATCCTAAACCTAATCCTAACCCTAACTCTAATCCTAACCCTCACCCTCAACCTAACCCTCACCCTAACCCTTACTCCCACCTTCACCTAACCCTAACCCTAACCCTCACACTAACCTGAACCCTCACCCTAACCATACCACTAACCCTTACCCTTACCCTCACCCTCACCCTAACCCTAACAGTAACCCTAATCCTAAACCTAACTCTCACCCACAGCCTCACCCTAACTCTAACCCGAACCCTAACCATAAACCTCCCCCTTCACCCAAACCCTCACCTGAACCCTCACTCTCACGCTACGGCTCACCCTCACCTTAACCCTAACCCTAACTCTCAATCTAACCCTAAACCTCACCCTCACCCTCAAACTCACGCTAACCCTAAGCCTCACTGTTACCCTAAACCTCACCCTAACCCTTAACCTTACACTAACCCTAACCCTCACACTAAACCTAAGCCTCACCCTCACCCTTACCTTAACCCTACCCTCACCCTAACCCTCAACCTAACCGTAACGCTCACCGTCAACCTAACCCTAACCCTAACCCTAACCCTCACCCTCACCCTACCCTCAACCTCACCCTCAAACTCATACTAACCCTAACCCTCACACTAAACCTAACCCTCACCCTCACCCTAACCTTAACCCTACCCCTCACCCTACCCCTCACCCTCACTCTAGCCCACACCCCTACCCTAATCCTAACCCTGACCCTAATCTTAAACCTAAAACTCACACTAACCCTAACCCTGACCCTGACCCTAACCCTACCCCACAGCCTAACCCTCATCCTAACCCTAACCCTAACCCTATCCCTCACCCTAACCCTAAATCTAATTTAACCCTAACCCTCACCCAAAACCTAACCCTCAACCTCACCCTCACCCTCACCCTCACCATCACCCTAACTCGAAACCTAACTGTACCTCTCACCCTCACACTAACCCTAAACCTAACCCTAACCCTCACCTTAACACTCACCCTAATCCTAACCCTGATACTAACCCTCACCCTAAAGCTAACACTAAACCTAAACCTCACCCTCACCCTAACCCTCAGCATCACCCTAACCCTCACCCAAACACGAACCCTCACCTCAACCTAATCCTCACTCTCACCCTAACTGTAAACCTAACCCTAATCCTCTCCCTAACCCTCAACCTCACCCTCACCTTAAGGCTAACCCTAACCATAATCCTAAACCGAACCCTCACCCTAACCCTAACCCTAACCCTAATCCTAAACCGAACCCCCACCTCTACCCTAAAACTACCTCTAAACATCACCCTCACACTCAACCTTACCCTATCCCCAACCCTAAGCCTTAACCTAACCCTTACCCTCACCCTAACCCTAACCATAACACTCACCCTCACCCTCACCCTAAACCTAACAATAACCCTACCCCTCACACTAACCCTTATCCTCACACTTACCCTAAACCTAACCCTAAACCTCACATTAACCCTAAACCTCACCCCAACCCTGACCGTACCTCTCACCCTAAACCTCACCCTAATCCAAACCCTAACACTAACACACACCCTAAACCTAACTGTAACCCTCACCCTCAGGCTAACCCTCATCCACACCCTAATCCTCACCCTCACCCGAACCCTCACCCTCACCCTAACCCTCACCCTCACCCTAAACATCACCCTAAACCTAACCCTCACCGTAACCCTAATCATAAACCTCAACTTCACCCTCACCCTCAGCCTAACCCTAGTCCTTAACCTAATCATAATACTCACCCTGACCCTAACCCTCACCCTAACCCTTACCTGATCCTTCACCTAACCCTAAACCTAACCCTCACACTAACCCAAACCCTCACCCTAACCATAAAACTAACCATAACCCTTACCCTCACTCTAATCCTAACCATAACAGTAACACTAACCCTAAAGCTAGTCCTCACACTAACCCTAACCCTCACCCACTACTTAACCCGAAACCTCACCTGAACCCTCACCCTAATCCAAACCCTAAACCTAACCCTAACACTCCCACTAAACCTAACCCTCACCCTAACTGTAACCCTACCCATCAGGCTAAACCTCAGCCTAACCCTAAACCTAACCCTAATCCTACACCTAATCCTCACACTCACACTCACCCTATCCCTAACCCTAACATTCACCCTCACTCTAAGGCTAAGCCTAACCCTCACCCTCACCCTCAACCAAACTCTTAACCTCACCTTAACCCTAACCCTAACCCTCACCCTAAGCCTAAAACTACTCCTCAAACTAACCCTAACCCTAACCCTCAACCCAACCATGATGCTAACACAAATGCTCACTCCCAACCTAACCCTTAGATTAACCCTTACCTTCAACATAACCCTTTCCCTCACCCTCTCCTTAACCCTCACCCTACCCCTTCCCCTCCCCCTAAACCTCACCCTACCCCAAACCCTAACCCTAACCCTAACCTTCACCCTAACCCTCACACTAACTCTAAACCTAACCCTCACTCTAACACTCACCCTAACCCTAAACCTAACCCTAACCCTGACCCTCACCCTAGCTGTCATCCTAACCCTTACCCTCACCCTAACCCTAACCCTAAACCACATAATAACCCTAAAACTACCCCTCAGCCTAACCCTAAGCCTAACCTTCACCCAACCTTGATGCTAACACAAATGCTCACTCTCAACCTAACCTTTAGAATAACCCTTACCCTCACCATAACCCTATCCCTCACCCTCTCCTTAACCCTCAGCCTACCCCTTCCCCTCCCCCTAAACCTTACCCTACCCCAAACCCTAACCCTCACCCTAACCTTCACCCTAAGCTTCACCCTAACCCTCACCCTAACCCTAACACTAACCCTCACCCCAAGCCTCACCCTAACCCTAAACCTAACCCTAACCCTCACCCTCACCCTGTCATCATGACCCTTACCCTCACCCTAAACCTAAACCTAACCCTAACTCTAACCCTCACCCTAACCCTAACCCTCACCCGAACCCTCAGTCTCACCTTCACCGTCACCCTAAACATCAACCTAACCCTAACCCTCACCCTAACCCTAACCCTAACACTGACCCTAACCCTAACCCTCACCTTAAACCTCACCCTCACCCTAATCCTCACCCTAAAACTAACCCTAAACTTTTCCTAAACAAAAACATCACCCTCACATTAGTCCTCACCCTAAACCTAACCCTAAACTTAATCCTCACCCTCACCCTCACCTTCACCCTCAGCCTCACCTCAGCCTCACCCTAATCCTAAACCTAATCCTAACCCTAACCCTGACCCTCACCCTCACTCTAACCGTAACCCTAACCTGCACCTTAGCCCTAACCCTAACCCTAACCCTAACCCTAACACTCAACCTAATCCTACACCTAACCCTAATGCTAACCCTAACCCTCACCCTCACCCTAATTCTGACCCTAACCCTTACCCTTACCCTCACCCTCACTCTCAACCTAACCCTAACCCTTACCTTCACGATAAACCTATCCCTCACCCACAACCTAACCCTCACCCTAACCCTTACGCTCACCCTTACCCTCACCCAACCCTAACCCGAACCCTGACCCTCACCCTAACCCCCATCCTAACCTTCACCCTAACCCTAACGCTAACCCTAACCCTCAGTATTAACCTAAACGTAACCCTAACACTTACGTAACCGAGACCCTCACCCACACCCTCACCCTCACCCTCACAATCAACCTAAGCTTTACCATAACCCTAATAGCAACCCAAACACTTACCCTCACCCAAAACCTAACCCTAAACCTAACCCTCATCGTCCTTCTCCCACTCAGCCTCACCCTCACCTTAACCCTCACGGTCACCCTCACACTAACCCTCAACCTCACCGTAAACATCACACTAACCCTAACCCTCACACTAACCCTTATCCTAACCCTAACCCTAACGCTAACATTCACACTAACCCTAACACTCACCCTAACCCTATCCCGACACCTCACCCTGACTCTCATCCTAACCCAAACCCTCAACCACACCCTAAACCTCACCCTCACCCGAACACTCACCCTCACACTAACACTCACTCTCAACATAACCCTCACCCTCATCCGAACCCTACCCCTCACACTAACCCTAACACAAAGCCGAATTCCAAAAGCTCACACTCAACCTAAGGCTTACCCTCATCCTAACCCTTACCCTCACCCTAACTCTAAACATAAACCTCACACTAACCTTAACCCGCACTCTAAACCTAACCCTAAACTTGACCATAACCTTGACCCTCACCCTGACCCTCACACTCAGTTTAACACTAAACCTAATCCTATTCCTAATCCTAAACCTCACACTCACCCTAAACCTAACCCTAACCCTAACGCTCACCCTCACCCTCACCCTCACCCTAACCCTCAACCTCACCCTAAATATCTCCCTAACCATAACCCTCACCCTAACCCTAAAACTAACCCTCACCCTGAAGCTAACCTCAGCTTAATCCTCATCCTCACCTTAATCCTCACCCTAACCCTAACCTTTACTTAACCAAAACCCTCACCCTCACCCTCAGCCTAACTCTCACTCAAGCCCTCACCTTAACCCTAAACTTAAACCTAACACTCACCCTCAACCCCCCCTTCCCCATCAGCCTTACCATAACCATAACCCTAAGACTAACCCTTACCCTCAACCCCACCCTCACCTAACCCTAACCCTAACCCTAACAATAACCCTCACCCTCATCCTAACCTTAACCCTAACAATAAATCTAACCCTAGCCCTAACCCTAAAACTCACCCTAACCCTAATCTTAACCCTAAACCTCAACCTCACCCTCACCGTCATTCTAACCCTCACCTTCACGCTGACCCTCACCATCACACTAACCCACACACTAACCATAACCCTCACCCTAGCCCTAACCCTAACCCTCACCCTCACCCTCAGCCTAACCCTAACTCTAACCCTAAACCTAAACTAAACTCACCTTCACCCTAACCTCACCCTCAGCCTCACCATCACCCTCACCCTCACACTAACCCTCAACATCACCCTAAACATCACCTTAACCCCAAACCTCACACTGAACCTAACCCTAACACTCACTCTACCCCTCACCCTCAAACTTAACCTCACCCTAAACATTATCCTAACACTAACCCTACCCCTACCCCTAACCTTCACACTAACCCTAACCCTCAGCCTAACCGTATCCCGACACCTCACCCTAACTCTCACCCTAAACCTAATCCTAACCCTAACCCTAACCCTAACCCTCACCCTAAACCACACCCTAACCCTTACTCTCACGATAACCTTAACCCTAACCCACACCCTAACCCTCACCTGAACCTCACCGTCACCCTCACCCTAACCGTAAGCCTAACCTTCACCCAACCCTAACCCTCATCCTAACCCTAACTCTAACCCTCACACTCAACTGAACCCTAACCCGAACTCTAACCCTGTACCTCACCCTAACCCAAACTCTAAACATAACCCTAACACTTACTCTCATCCTAATCCTCACCCTAAGCTTTTTCCTCACACTAACCCTAAACCTAACCTCACCATCACCCTAACCCTCACCCTCACCCTAACCCTCACCTACACCCTAACCCTCACCTTCACCCTCACCCTCACCCTAAACATCACCCTAAACATCACCCAAACCCTAACGCTCAGCCTAATGCTAACCCTAACCCTCACCTTAACCCTAAACCTCACCTTCAACCTCACCCTCAGCCTAATCCTCACCCTAAACCTAACCCTAACCCTTTCCTAACAGAAAACCGCACACTCACCCTAACCCTCACCCTAAACCTCGCCCTCACCCTAGCCCTCACCCTAACACTAAACCTAATCCTAACCCTAACCCTCACCCTCACCCTCACTCTAATCCTAACCCTCACCCTCACCCTAAACCTAACCCTAACTCTAACCCTCACCCTCACCCTCACCCTAACCCTCAACCTCACCCTAAACATCTCCCTAACCCTAACCCTCAACCTAACCCTAACACTAACCCTCACCCTGAACCTAACCTCAGCTTAATCCTCATCCTCAGCCTAATCCTCACCCTAACCCTAAACTTTACCTAACCAAAACCCTCACCCTCACCCTCAGCCTAACCCTCACCCTCACCCAAGCCCTCACCTTAACCCTAAACTTAACCTTAACACTCACACACAACCTCCCCTTCCCCATCAGCCTTACCCTAACCATAACCCTAAGACTAACCCTAACCCTCAACCCCACCCTCACCCTAAACCTAACCCTAACCCTAACAATAACCCTCACCCTCATCCAAACCTTAACCCTAACAATAAATCTAACCCTAGCCCTAACCCTAAAACTCACCCTAACCCTAATCCTAACCGTAACCCTCAACCTCACCCTCACCGTCATTCTAACCCTCACCTTCAGGCTGACCCTCACCATCACACTAACCCTCACACTAACCCTAAACCTCACCCTAGCCCTAACCCTAACCCTCACCCTCACTTTCCCCCTCACCCTCAGCCTAACCCTAACTCTAACCCTAATCCTAAACTAGACTCACCCTCACCCTAACCCTCACCCTCAGCCTCACCCTCACCTTCACCCTCACACTAACCCTCAACATCACCCTAAACATCACCTTAACCCTAAACCTCACACTGAACCTAACCCTAACACTCACTCTAACCCTCACCTTCAAACTAACCCTCACCCTAAACATTATCCTAACACTAACCCTAACCCTACCCCTAACCTTCACACTAACCCTAACCCTCAGCCTAACCGTATCCCGACACCTCACCCTAACTCTCACCCTAACCCTATCCCTAATCCTAACACTCAGTCTAACCCTAACTCTAAACCTAACCCTCACCCTCACCCTAACCCTCACCATCACCCTAACGCTCACCCTAACTCTAACCCTCACCCTAAACCTAACCCTCAACCTAATCCAAACCCTCACCTTGACCCTCACCCTAACCCTAACCCTCACTCTAACCCTTACTTTAACCCTAACCCTCACCCTAAACCTAACCCCGACCCTAACAATAACACTCACACTAACACTAAACCTAGCCCTCACCATCACCCTCACTCTCAACATAACCCTAACACTTATCTAAACCCTAACCTAAACCTAAACTTCACAGTAAAATTAACCTCACTCTATCCCTAATCTTCAAACTAACCCTAACTATCACTCTTTCACTAACCCTACCCCTCATCCTAAACCTCACCCTAAACCTAACCCTAACCCTAATCCTCACCCCATCCCTACACTTAACCGTAACCCTCACCCTAACCCTCACCCTAACACTAATGCTAACCCTCACCCTCACCTTAACCCTCAACCTAACCCTTACCCTCATCCTAACCCTTACCCTGAAACTTACCCTAACCCTCACTCTCGCCATAACCCTCACTCTAACATTTACCCACACCCTCACCCTAACCCTAACCCTCACCCTTACCTTAACCCTAACCCTAGCCCTAACCCTCACCCTAAACCTAACCCTCACTTTTACAGTCACCCACAAACTCAGCCAAAACCTAATCCTTACCCTAATCCTAACCCTCAACCTCACCCTAACCCTAACCCTAACCCTCAACCTCACCCTAACCATTTCCCTATCCCTCACCCTAACACGAACACTCACCCTATACCACACCCTCACCCTAACCCTAAAGCAAACCCTAACGCTCACCCTAAACCTCACTCTAACCCTAACACTAAACCTAAAACTCATCCTCACAATAAACCTCACCATATACCTTACCCTCACCATTACCCTAACCCAAACCCTAACCCTAATCCTCAACCAAACCATAACCTTCACCCTCACCTTAATCCTCACCCTCACCCTAAACATCACCTAAACCCTCACCCTCATGCTAACCCTAACCCTAACCCTCACTCTCACGCTAATCCTCACCATAAACCTAACCCTGACCTAAAAGTAACCCTCACCCTAACCCTCACACTAACCCTCACCCTCACCCTAGCCCTCACCCTAACCCAAACCCGAACCCTAACCCTCAGCTTCACCTTAACCCTCACCCTAACCCTTACCCTCACAGTAACCCTAACCCTAAACCTAATCATATCTCTCACACTAACCATAACCCTCACCCTAACCATAACCCTAACCCTATTCCTATTCCTAACCCTCACAATCACCCTCAACCTAAACCAAACTCTAACACTAACCCTCACCCTCACCCTCACCCTCACTGAACACTCACCCTCACCATAAACATCACCCTAACCATAACCCACACCCTAACCATAACCTCAGATTAAGCCTCACCCTTAACCTAATCCTCACAATAACCCTAACCCTAAGGTAAAGGAAACCCTCACCCTCACACTAACCCTCACCCTAGCCCTAACCCTAACCATAACCATAACACTTACCCACACCCTAACCCTCACCCTCATCCTCACTCTAACCCTAATCCTAACCCTAATCCTAACCCTAATGCTCACACTACCCCTCTCCCTAACCTTAAGTGTAACCCTAACCTTCACCCTCATCCTAACCATCACGCTCACCCGAATACTCACCCTCACCCTAAACGATTCTCTCACAATAAATATCAGGTTAACCCTAACCCTCAACCTAACCCTAACCCTAACCCTCAGACTAATCTCATCCTAACCCTAACCCTAACCCTAACCCTCACCCTAACCCAAACTCACCATAAACCTAACCATAAAACTCACCCTAACCCTAACCCTCACCCTCACCCTCAGGCTAACTCTAATACTAACCCTAACCCTCACCCTCAACCTAACTCTAAACCTAACCCTAACCCTAACCCTCACTCTCACCCTATCCCTAAACCTATCCCTAACCCTCACACTAACCCTAACCCAAAACATATACCTCACCATCACCCTAACCCTCACCCTAACCCTCACACTAAACCTCACCCTAACCCTTACCCTCACCATAAAACTCACTCTAACCCTAATCCTAACCCTAAACCTAACCCTCACCAACACCCTAACCCTCACCCCCACCGGAACCCTAACCCACACCCTAACACTCACCCTAACCCTAACCCTAACACTATTCCTCAACCTAAACCTAACCCTTAAACTCATCCTAACCCTACACCTACGCCTAAGCTTCACCCACACCCTCACCCTAACCCTCACCCTAACCATAACCCTACCCTTCACCCTAAACCTCACACTAACCCTAACCCTAATCCAAACCCTCAACCTAACCCTAAAGTTACCCCTAACCCTCAACCTCACACTAAACGTAAACCTAACACTAACACTCAATCTAACCCTAATCCTCACACAAACCCTAAACCTCACCCTCACCTTAAACCTCACCTTGACTCTAAACATCACCCAAACCCTAACACTCATCCTATCCCTAGCCCTAACCCTCACACTAACCCTAATCCAAAACCTAATCCTCAACCTCACCCTATTCCTCAACATAACCCTAACCCTTGGCTAAAAGAAACTCTCAATCTGAAACTCACATTAACCCTCACCCTCACTCTAACCCTCACCCTAATCCTAACCTTAACCCTAACCCTCACCTTCACCCTAAACCTCACTCTAACCCTTACCCTCACCCTAACCCTAAGCCTAACACTAATCCTAAACCTAAACCTCAGCCTCACCCTCACCCTCACTCTAACCTTTAGCCTAACCCTAACCCTAAACCTATTCCCAAATCTAACACTCTCCCTCAAACTTACCCTAACCCTCACCCTCACCCTAACTTTCACCCTCACCCTAAACATCACCCTAACAATAAACCTCACCCTAACCCTAACGCTAAACCTTACCCTAACCTTAACCTCATCTTAACCCTAACCCTGACGTAAACGAAACGCTCACCCTCAACCTCACACTAACCCTCACCCTCACCCTCACCCTATCCCTAACTGTAACCCTCAACCTCACCCTCAGCCTAAACCTCAGCCTAAACCTAACCCTAAGCCTAACCCTAACCCTCACTCTCACTCTCACCCCAACCCTAACCCTAACCCTCACCCTCACCCCAAACCTAACCCTCACCCTAACACTAACCCTCACCCTAATCCTAACCATAACTCTAATCCTAACCCTCACCCTCACCATAACCGTCACCCTAAACCTTACCCTCAACCTCACCCTGAGTGCTAACCCTAAACCTCACAGTAAGCCTAACACTCAACCTAATCCTAACCCTCACCTTAACCCTCAACCTCACCCTAATCCTCAACCTAACCTTTCCTTAACCCTTATCTAAACTAAACCCTCACTCTCACCCTCACCCTAACCCTCACCCTAACCCTAACGCTACCCTTCACCCTAACCCTCATACTAACCCTAACCCTAATCTTAACCGTCAACCTAATCCTAACCCTAGCCCTTACCCTCACCCTCACACTAACCCTAAACCTAATGCTAACACTCAACCTAACACTAATGCTCACCCACACCCTAACTCTCACCCTCACTCGAACCCTTACCCTCACCCGAACCCTCATCCTCGCTCTAACCCCCACCCTCACGCTAAACATCACCCAAACCCTAATCCTCACCCTAACCCTTGCTCTAACCCTCACCCTAACCCTATACCTCAACCTAACCCTCACCCTCCCGTTAATCCTCACCATAACACTAAATCTTGGCTAAAAGAAACCCTCACCCTAACCCTCATACTAAGCCTCACCCTCACCCTAGCCCTCACCCTAATCTCAACCCTAACCCTAAACCTCACACTCACACTAAACGTCACTCTAACCCTTCCCCTCACCCTAACCCTAAACCTAACCATTACCCTCACAGTACCCGTAACTCTCAACTTAACCCTAACCCTAACCCTAACCCAAACTCTCACCCTCACCCTCACCCTCACCCTCACCCTCACCCTCACCTTCAGCCTAACCCTAACCCTAACCCTGTTCCCAAACCTAAACCTTACCCTCACCCTTAACCTAAACCTCACCCTCACCCTCACCATCACCCTAAACATCACCCTAACCCTAAACCTCACCCTAACCCTAACCCTAACACTAACCCTAATCCTAACCCTAAACCTAACCTCAGGTTAAACCTAACCCTGAGGTAAACGAAACCCTCACCCTAAACCTCATACTAACCCTAACCTCACCCTAAACATCACCTTCACCCTAACCATAATCCTAAACATCAACCTCACCCTCACCCTCACCCTCAGCCTAAACATAAACATAACCCTAACCCTAACCCTCACCCTCACCCTCAACCCAACCCTAATCCTCACCCTAACACTAACCATTCATCCTTACCATCACTCTAATCCTAACCATAACTCTAATCCTAACCTTCACCCTCACCCTAAACCTCACCCTCACACTTACCCTCACCCTCACCCTAACCCTAACCCTAACCCTCACAGTAATCCTAACCCTCACCCTAACCCTAATTCTCACCTTAACCCTCAACCTCACCCTAATCCTCACCCTAACCTAACCTTAACCCTTACCTAAACTAAACCCTCACCCTCACCCTAAAACTCACCCTCACCCTAGACCACTTCCTAACCCTAACACTAAACCTAACCCTCACAGAAATCCTAACCCTAACCCTCTGTCTGAACTTTATCCTAAATCTAAAGCTAAAACTAACCTTCAACCTAATCAAATCCTAACCCTAACCCTCACATTAACCCTAACTGTAACCCTCAGCCTAATGCTCATCCTAACCCTAACCCTAACCTTAACGTTCACCCTAAAACTAACCCTAACCCTCACCCTAACCCTAAACCTCACCCTCAACCTCACACTCACCCTCAGCACAAACTTAGTGCTAACCCTAATCCTAACCCTCACCCTCAACCTAACTCTAACCTTAAACCAAACTCTCCCCCTTCCTCTCACCCTCACTCTAAACTTCACTCTAACCCTACCCCTAAACCTCAACCTAACTCGCATCCTAACCCTAACCCTAGCACTAACCCTAACCCTGACCCTCAATTTAACCCTCCCCATAACCCTAAGTCTAACCCTAAACCTCACCCTCACCCTAACACTAATCCTAACACTAACCATAAGCTTCACCCTAACTCTCACCCTAACCCTCAGCCTCACCCTAAACATCAACCTAAGCTTAACCCACACCCTAACTCTAACCCTAACCCTCACCCTAACCCTAACCTCAGCTTAACACTAACCCAGATGTAAACGAAATCCTCACCCTCACTCTCACCCTAATCCTCACCCTGACCCTAACCCTGATGTAAGAGAAACCCTCACCCTCACCCTCACACTAACCTGCACCCTCACCCTAGCCCTCACCCTCACCCTCACCCTAACACTAACCATCAACCTCACCCTCACCCTCACCCTCAGCCTAAACCTAACCTTACCCTAACCCTAACCCTCAACCTTTCCTGTACCCTAACCCTAACAATAACCCTAACCCTCACCCTAATACTAAACCTCAACCTCACCCTAACCCTAATCCTAACCCTAACTCTAATCCTAACCCTCATCCTCACCCTAACCCTCACCCTAACCCTTACCCTCACCTTCACCTAAACCTAAACCTAACCCTCACACTAACCCGAACCCTCTCCCTAACCGTAACACTAACCCTACACCTCAGCCTAAGACTCACCCTAACCATAAACCTAAACCTAAACATAACCCTCACCCTATTCCTAACCCTAATTTTAACCCTCACACTAACCCTAGCCCTCACCCTAACCTCAGCCTAAACCTATCCCTAACCCTAAACCTCACCCTCATCCTAACCCTCACACTAACCCTTACCCTCACCCTAATACTAACCCTGACCCTAATCTTAACCCTAAATCTCACACTAACCCTAACCCTCACCCTAACCCTAAACCTAACATTAAGCATAACCCTCACCCTAACCCTAACCCTCACCCTCACCCTCTCACTCACCCTCAGCCTAAACCTAACCCTAACCCTAATCCTAAACCTAACCCTCACCCACACACTCACCTTAACTCTAACCCAAACACTAACCATAACCCTCCCCCTCCCCTTCCCCCTCACCTGAATGCTCACTCTCACCCTAATACTCACCCTCACCCTAACCCTAACACTGTCCCTAACCCTCACCCTAACCTTAAACCTCACACTCACAATCAACCTCACACTCACCTTAACCCTCACCATCACCCAAACCCTAACCCTAACCATAAACCTCACGCTAACCCTAAACCTAACCCCTCCCCTCACCTGAAACTTCACCCTCACCCTCACCATAAACATCACCCTAATAATAACCCTCACCTAACCCTAACACTCACCCTAAACCTAAACCTCACCTCAGCCCTCAACATCATCCTAATCCTCACCCTAAACTTACCCAAATCCTTACCTAAAGTAAACCCTCACCCTCACCCTAACCCAACCCTAAACCTAACCTCATACTAACCCTAACCCTAATCCTCAGCCTAACGTTCATCCTAAACCTAACCCTAACCCTAACCGTCACCCTAAGCCTAACCATAATCCTAACCCTCACCCTATCCTTAACCCTCACCCTCACCCTGACTCTAACCCTAATCCTAAACCTAAGCCTCACCCTCACCCTAAACTTAATCCTAACCGTAACCCTCATCCTCACCCTCATCCTCACCCTCATCCTAAACGTAAGCCTCACCCTCATCCTAAACGTAGCCCTAACCATCACCTTCATCCTCATCCTCACCCTTAACCTAACCCTAACCCTCAACCTAACCCTCACCCTAACCCTAACCCTAACCGTAACTCTCACACTAAACCTAACCCTCACCCTCACCGTAACCCTAACCCTACCCCTCACCCTAACCCTCACCCTCACCCTAACTCTAACCCTAAACCTAACCCTAAAGTTCACGCTAACCCTAAACCCTCACAGAACCTTCACCCTCACCATCACCCTAAACATCACCCTAACATTAACCCTCACCCTAATCGTAACCCTAAGGCTCACCCTAACCCTAACCCTCAACTTAACCCTCAATCTCACCCTAATCCTCACCCTAACCTTACCTTAACCCTTACCTAAACTAAACCCTCAACCTAACCCTCACCCTTACCCTAGCCCACACCCTAACCCTAACGCTAAACATAACCCTCACACTAACCCTAAATCTTACCATCAGCCTAAACCTTATCCTAAACCTAAAACTAACCTTCACCCTAACCAAATCCTAAACCTAACATTAACCTTAACCCTAACCCTCACACTAACCCTAAACTGAACCCTCAACCTAACGCTCATCCTAGCCCTAACGCTAACCCTAACCCTAACCCTCACCCTAAACCTCACCCTAACCCTTACTCTCACCATAACCTTAACCCTAACACACACCCTAACCCTCACCTGAACCCTCACCCTCACCCTAACCGTAACCCTAAACCTCACCCCAAACTTAACCCTCACCCTAACCCTAACTCTAACCCTCACACTCAACTGAACCCTAACCCGAACTCTAACCCTATACCTCACCCTAACCCAAACTCTAAACCTAACCCTAACACTTACTCTCATCCTAATCCTCACCCTAAGCCTTTTCCTCACACTAACCCTAAACCTAACCCTCACCATCACCCTAACCCTCCCCCTCACCGTAACCCTCACCTACAACCTAACCCTCACCTTCACCCTCACCCTCACCCTAAACATCACCCTAAACATCACCCAAACCCTAACGCTCAGTCTAATGCTAACCCTAACCCTCACCTTAACCCTAAACCTCACCTTCAACCTCACCCTCAGCCTAATCCTCACCCTAAACCTAACCCTAACCCTTTCCTAACAGAAACCGCACCCTCACCCTCACCCTAACCCTCGCCCCCACCCTAGCCCTCATCCTAACCCTAAACCTAATCCTAACCCTAACACTCACCCTCACCCTCACTCTAATCCTAACCCTCAACCTCACCCTAAACCTAACCCTAACCCTAACCCTCACCCTCACCCTCACCCTAACCCTCAACCTCACCCTAAACATCTCCCTAACCCTAACCCTCACCCTAACCCTAAATCTAACCCTCACCCTGAACCTAACCTCAGCTTAATCCTCATCCTCAGCATAATCTTCACCCTAACCCTAACCTTTACCTAACCAAAACCCTCACCCTCACCATCAGCCTAACCCTCACCCTCACCCAAGCCCTCACCTTAACCCTAAACTTAATCCTAACACTAACCCTCAACCTCCCCTTCCCCATCAGCCTTACCCTAACCATAACCATAAGACTAACCCTAACCCTCAACCCCACCCTCACCCTAAACCTAACCCTAACCTGCAACCTAAACCTAACCCTTATGCTAAACCTTACCCTCAAACTTACCCTAAACCTAACCCTAACACTCACCCTAACCCTAACCCTAACCCTCACCCTCACCCTAACCCTGACCCTAACTCTAACCCTACCCCTCAGCCTACCACTCACCCTCACCCTAACCCTCACCCTCAACCTAACACTAATGCTAACCCTAATCCTCAACCTCACCCTAACCGTTTCCCTAACCCTAACCCTCACCTAAAACCTATCCTTCAACCTCAACCTAACCCTCACCCTAAACCTTTCGCTCACCCTAACCCTCACCCAACCCTATACCTAACCCTAACCCTCACGCTAACCCCCACCCTAAACTTCACCCTAACCCTAAGGGTAACCCTAACCCTTAGTCTCACCCTAACACTCACCCTAAGCCTTATCCTCACACTAACCCTAACCCTAAGCCGAAACCCTCACCCTAAGCCTAACACTCACCCTAGCCCTAACGCTAACTCCAACCCAAATCCTAACCCTAACCGGAATCCTCACCTGAACCCTAACACTCACGGTCACCCTAAGCCTCACCCTTACCCTAACCCTCACCTACACCCTAACTATTCCTCTACCCTGAACCCTAACTCTCACCCTAAACCTCACCCTCACCCTAAACATCACCCTAATCCTTACCCTCACCCTAACTCTCACCCTCACACACACCCTAACCTTCACCGTCACCCGAAACCTCTCACTCTCCCTAAATTTGACCTTCACTTGAAACATCACCCTAACCCTCACTCTCACCCTAACCCTCACTCTAACACTTAACATCACCCTAACCCTAACCCTAACCCTAACTCTCACACTAAACCTAACCCTCACATTAAATCTAACACTAAATCTACCCGTCCCCCTAACCCTCACCCTAACCATAGCCATGAAAGCTAGGGTGAGTCTCAATCATATCCTCAACCTCAGCCTCACCCTAACCCTAACCCTCATCCTAGCGCTCAACCTAACCCTAACCCTAACTCTAAACCTCACCTTCACCCTCACCCTCACCCTCACCCTCAGCCTAATCCTAACCCTAACCTTAATACTAACCCTAAACCTAACACTAAACCTACATCTACCCCTACCCCTAACCCTAACCCTCACCTTCACCCTCACCCTAACCCTTACCCTCACCCTCACCCTAAACCTCACATTAAGTCCAACCCTCACCCTCACCCTAAACCTCACCCTCACCCTCACCCTACACCAAAACCTAACCCTCAACCTCACCCTCACCCTCACACTCACCCTAACCCTAACCATCACCCTCAACCTCACGCTAAACCTAACCCTAACCCTCTCCATAACCCTCAACCTAACCCTAATGCAAAACCAAATCCTCACCCTCACCCTAAACCTAAAGCTAACCCTAACAGTCAACCTCACCCTAAAGCTCACCCTAAACCTTACTCTCACCCTAACTCTAACCCTAACCCTCACACTAACCATAACCCTCACCCTAACCCTAAACCTACCCCTCACCCTAAGGCTCACCCTATACCTAACCCTAACCCTAATACTCACCCTAACCCTAAACTTCATCCTAACCCTCGCCCTCACCCTAATCCTCACCTTAACCCTAACCCTAATACTTACCTAACCGAAACCCTCATCCTCACACTCATCCTCAACCTATTCCTCACCCTCACCATCGCCCTCACCATAACCCTAAACCTAACCCTCTCCCTAAACATAACATTAACTTTAACCCTCAACATAACCCTCACCCTAGCCCTAACCCGAAATTTAACCCTCCGCCTAACCCTCACCAAAACCCATACACTCACCCTCACCCTCACCCTAACCCTCAGACTAAACCTAAACCTCAGCCTAACCCTAACACTAACACTAAACAAAACCCTCATCCTATCCCTCAAACTAAGGCTAAACCTTACCCTAACCCTCACCCTCACCATAACCCCAAACCTAACACTGACCCTCACCCTCACCCTAATCCTTAACCTCACCCTAACCCTAACACTTACCCTTACCCGAACCCTCACCCTAATCCTAATATTCGCCCTAACCCTAACCCTACACCTTAACCTAACCCTCACCCTAACCCTAACCCTAACACTAACCTTCACCCTAACACTAACCCTAAACCTATCCCTAACCCTCAAATACACCCTAATCCTCACCCTAACTGTAATGCAAACCCGAACCCTAAACCTCAACCTAACCCTAACCCTAACCCTAAACCTCAAACTAACCCTAACCATCACCCCAAACATAAACTTCATCCTATCCCTGACCCTCACCCTAACCCTAATCCTAACCCTTACCTAACTGAAACGCTCTCCCACACCCATTCCCTCTACCTAACCCGCAATCTCACATTAGACCTCACCATAAACCTTACGCTAAACCTAACAATAACCCTCACACTAAACCTCACCCTCACACTAAACCTAACCCTAAGCCTCACACTCACCCTCACCATCACCCGAACCCTAACCCTCACCCTCACTCTCCCCCTAACCCTAAACCAAACCCTCACCCTAATCTTAACCCTCACCATAACCCTAACCCTAACTCTCACCCTCACACTCACCCTAAACCTAAACCTAAACCTCACCCTAACCCTCAACCAAACCCGAATGCAAACCCTAAACCTCACCCTCACCTTAACCCGAAAGCTAACCCTACCCCTCACCCTCACCCTAAACATCACCCTAATCCTTACCCTCACCCTAAGCCTAACCCTAACTCTAACCCTCATACTAACCCTAACCCTCATCTTAACACTAACCCTACCGCTCAACCTAAGCCTCACCCTATAACTAACCCTAACCTAAACCGAACACTAACTCTCACTGTCACCTTAACCCTCACCCTCAACCTAACATTAACATTACCACTAACCCTCACCTAAACCTAACCCTAACCCTAAACCTCACACTAACACTCACCCTAACGGTAACCCTAACCTTCACACTAACCCTAACCCTCACCCTAAACCTAAACCTAAAACTCACCCTCACCCTCAAGCTCATCCTCAGCCAAAAGCTAACCCTAACACTAATCCTAACCCTAAGCCTCATCCACACCCTCACCCTCCCCCTAACCATAACCCTAACCCTCAATCTCACCCTCATCCTCACCCTAACCCTCACTCTCACCCTAACCCTAACCCTAACCCTATCCCTATCGCTCATCCTAACCCTCACCCTAACCCAAATGCTAACCAGAAACGTCACCCTCACCCTAACCCTCACAGTAACCCTTACCCTCACCCTAACCCTAACCCTCACCCTCATTCTAACCCTTACGCTAACACTTACCCACAACCCAACCCTCACCGTAACCCTCACCCTAGCCATAAACTTCACCTTAAACCTCACCCTCACCCTAATCCTCACCCTAAACCTAACCCTAAACCTTTCCTAACCAAAAATTTCACCCTCATCCTAGCCCTCACCGTAAACCTAACCCTAAACTTAATCCTCACTCTCACCCTCACCCTCAGCCTCACCCTAACCCTAAACCTAATCCTATCCCTAAATCTGAACCTCACTCTCAGTGTAACCCTAACCCTAACCTGCACCCTAAACCTAACCCTAACTCTAATCCTAACACTCAACCTTACCCTAACCCTAACTCTAATGCTAACCCTAACCCTCACCCTCACCCTAACCCTCACCCTAAACCTTACCCTTACCCTCACCCTCACTCTCACCATAACCCTAACACTTACCCTCACCAAAACCCTATCCCGCACCCTCAACATAATCCTCATCCTAACCCTAACCCTACCTCTCACCCTAACCCTCACCCTAACCCTAACCCTAACCCTAACACTCAACCTAACCCTAACTCTCACTTCACCCTAATCCTCACCCTAAACCTAATCCTAATGCTTACCTATCCAAAACCCTCACCCTCAACTGCACCCTCTCCCTCACCCTCATCCTAACCCTTACCATAACCCTAATCCTAACCCTAACGCTTACCCTCACCCTTCACCTAAACCTAACCCTAACCCTCACCGTCACCATCCCACTCACTCTCAACCTCACCCTAACCCTCACTCTCAAACTCACACTCACCCTAACCCTCAACCTAACTCTAACCTTAATCCTAAACATCACCCTAACCCTAAACCTAACCCTAACCCTAAGCTGAACCCTAATCCTTACCCTAACCCTAACCCTTACCCTAAACGTAACCCTAACCCTAACTCTCACACTAAACCTTATGCTAACCCTAACCCTCATCCTCACCCTAATCCTCACCCTAACCCTTATCCTCAAACTAACCCTAACCATAACCCTCAGCATTAACTTCAACCTATTCCTAAACGTAAAACTATCGCTCACCCTAAACCTAACCCTTACCCTAACCCTAAATCTAAACCTCACACTAAACCTCACCCTAAAATTATCCCTCACACTCACCCTAACCCTTACCCTAACCCTAACCCTTACCCTATCTCTAACCCTGCCCCTCAACCTAACCCTCATCCTCACCCTAATGCTAACACTAACCCTCACCTTAAACCTAACCCTAACCCTAACCCTCACACTAACCCTAAATCTAAACCTCACCCTAACCCTAACCCTTACCCTAAACCTAACTCTAATCCTAAACCTAACCCTAACCCTAACCCTCACCCTCACCCTCACCCTAACCCTAAATCTAACCCTAACCCTCACCCTAACCCTAAACCTTATGCTATCCCTAAACCTTACCGTCACCATCACCCTCACCCTAACTCTCAAACTCAAACTCACCTTCACCCTAACCCTCAAACTAACCTAAACCCTAACCCTAACACTGACCTTCTTCCTAACCCTAACTCTACCCCTCACCCTCAACCTAAACCTTACCCAGACACTTACCCACACCCTAACCCTCACCCTATCCCTAATGCTAAATTTAACCTTAACCCTCACCCTAACCATTACCCTCACCTTAACCCTAACCCTAAGCCTAACCCTCACCTAACACTAACCCTAAACCTAAACCTCAACCTAACCCTACCCCTCATCCTCACCCTAACCTTCAACCTCACCCTAACCCGCACCCTAACCCTAATCATCACACAAACGCTAACCCTCATGAGAACTCGAACCCTCACCCTTAGCCTCACCCTCACCCTAAACATCACACTAACCCTAACCCTCACCCTAACATTAAACCTAACACTCAGCTTATACCTAACGGTCACCCTAACCCAAAACTTCACCCTAATACTCAAACTAACACTAACCCTAATCCTAACCCTAACCCTAACCCTAACCCTAACCCTCACCCTCACCCTAAACCTAACCTTCACCCTCACTCTCACCCTAACCCTAACCCTGACCCTCACACTCACCCTAAACCTCACACTCACCCTCACCCTCACTATAAACCTACCCCTAACCCTAAACCTCAACCTAAACCTAACACTCACCATAACCCTAAAACTAACCCTCACCCTCACCCTCGCCCTAACCCTAACTCTAAACCTCACCTTCACCCTCACCCTCACCCTCACCCTCACCTAATCCTAACCCTAAACCTAACCCTAATCCTACCTCTATACCTCACCCTAACCCTAACTCGCACCCTAACCCTCAAACTAAACCTTACCCTCACCCTCACCCTAAACCTCACATTAATCCTAACACTCAAACTAACACTAACCCTAACCCTAACCTTCACCCTCACCCTCACCCTAACCCTAACCATAACCCTCACCCTCACCCTAACCCTAACCCTAACCCTTACCCTAACCCTAACCCTAAACCTAAACCTAAACCTCACTCTCACCCTCACCCTAAAACTAACCCTAACCCTCACCCTCTCCCTCACCGTAACCCTAACCCTCAACCTCAACCTCACCCTCATCCTAACCCTAACCCTAACCCTCACCCTAAACCTAACACTCAACATAACCCTAAACCTAACAATCACCCTCACCCTCACCCTAACCCTAACCCTAACCCTCACCATAACCCTCACCATAACCCTAATGCAAACCCGAAATCTCACCTCACCCTAAACCAAAAGCTAACCCTGTCTCCCTCACCCTAAACCTCACAGTAACCCTTACCCTCACCCTAATTCTAACCCTAACCCTCACACTAACCCTAACCCTCAACTTACCCCTAAACCTACCTGTGACCCTAACCCTCACCCTATCCCTCACCCTAACTCTATCCCTCTCCCTAACCCTAACCTAACCCTCACTCTAACCCTAACCCTAAACCTCACCCTAACCCTAACCCTCACACTCACCATCTGCCTAACACTAACCATAACCCTAATCCTAACCCTAAATCTCACCCTCATACTCACCCTAACTCAAACCGTAACCCTAACCCTAACCCTCACAATAACCCTAAACCTATCCCTAACCCTCACCCTAACCCTAAACCTCATCCTAACCCTAATCCTATCCCTCTTCCTAAACCTAACCCTAACACTAATTCTAACCCTAACCCTCACCCTCACCCTCACCCTAACTCTAAACCTAAACCTAAATCTAACACTCACCCTCACCCTCACCCTAACCTAAAACTTATCCTAACCCTCACCCTAACCTTAAAGCTCAACGTATACCTCACACTCACGCTAATGCTAACCTAAACTCTAACCCTCACCCTAACCCTCACCCTCTCCCTAACCCTAACCCTAACCCTCACCCCAACCCTAACCCTAAACCTCACCCTAAGCCTAACCCTCATGCTCACTCTCTGCCTATCACTAACCCTAACCCTAATCCTAACCCTAAAGCTCACCCTCATACTCACCCTAACTCAAATCGTAACCCTAACCCTAACCCTCACAATAACTCTAACCCTATCGCTAACCCTCACCCTAACCCTAAACCTCATCCTAACCCTGATCCTAACACTCATCCTAACCCTAACCCTAACCCTAATTCTAACCCTAACCCTCACCTTCACCCTCACCCTAACTCTAAGCCTAAACCTAAACCTAACACTCACCCTCACCCTCACCCTAACCTAAAACTATCCCTAACCCTCACCCTAACCTTAAAACTCACCCTATACCTCACACTCACCCTAACGCTAAGCCTAACTCTATCCCTCACCCTAACCCTCACTCTAACCCTAACAATAACCCTAACACTCATCCACACACTAAACCTCACCCTAACAATTACCCTCAACATAAACTTAACCCTAAGCCTAAACCTAATCCTGACCCTAAACCTAACCCTCACCCACACACTAAAGCTCACCCTAACCCTAACCCTAATCCTAAGCCTAAAACTAAGCCTCACCCTCAAACACAACCCACCCCTAAATCTAAACCTAACCCTCACCCTAACCCTAACCCGCAACCTAACCCTAACCCTCAAACTCACCCTAAACCTCACCCGAACCCTAACATTAACCTTCTCCCTAACCCTCACCCTCACCCTCACTCTAAGCCTAACCTTTACCCTAACCCTCACCCTAACCCTAACCCTTACCCTATCCCTAACCCTGCCCCTCAACCTAACCCTCATCCTCACCCTAATCCTAACACTAACCCTCACCCTAAACCTAAACCTAACCCTAACCTTCACCGTAACCCTAAACCTAACCCTCACCCTAACGCTATCCCTTACCCTAAACCTCACCTTAATCCTAAACCTGACCCTAAACCTAACCCTCACCCTCACCCTCACCCTCACCCTAACCCTCAACCTAACCGTACCCCTCACCCTAACCCTAACCCGTATGCTATCCCTAAACCTTACCGTCACCATCACCCTCACCCTAACTCTCAACCTCAAACTCACCTTCACCCTACCCCTCAAACTAAGCCAAACCCTCACCCTAACCCTAACCTTCTCCCTAAACCTAACCCTACCCCTCACCCTCACCCTAACCCTTACCCAGACCCTTACCCACACCCTAACACTCACCCTATCCCTAATGCTAACCCTAAACTTCACCCGCACCCTAACCCTCAACCTAACCCTGACCCTCACATTAACCCTAATCCTAACCCTAATCCGAATCCTCACACTAAACCTAAACCTAACCCTACTGCTCAACCTAACCCTCACCCAAATCATAACACTAATACTCACCCTATACCTAACCCTAACACTAACACTAACCCTCACCCTCACCCTAGACCTCACCCTAATACTAACCCTAACCATAACCATCACCCTCACACTAACACTAACAATAACACTAAACCTAACACTAACCAAAATTCTCACCCTAACCCTCACCATCAACCTAAATCTAACTCTCACCCTTTCCCTTACCCAAACCCTAACCTAACCCTCACCCTCAATCTAACCCTCATTCTAAACCTTACTCTCACCATAACCCTAACCCTAAACCTCACCGTAACCCTCACCCTAAACTTAACCCTAATCCTAAACCTAACCCTCACCCTAACCCTCCCAATAAGCCTCACCTAACACTAACCCTAAACCTAAAAATCACACTAAACCTAACGCTACCCCTCACAGTCACCCTAACCTTCAACCTCACCCTAAACCTAACCCTAACCCTAACCATCACCCAAAAGCTAACCCTCATGAGAACCCGAACTCTCACACTCAGCCTCACCCTCAGCCTAAATATCACACTAATCCTAACCCTCACCCTAACCCTAAACCTAACACTCAGCCTATACCTAACAGCCACCCTAACCCAAAACCTCACCCTAATCCTCAAACTAACCCTAACGCTAACCATGACCCTAACCCTAACCCTCACCCTCACCCTAACAATCACACTAACCCTTACCCACACCCTCACCCTAAACCTCACATTAACCCTAACCCTCAAACTAACACTAACCCTAACCCTAACCCTCACCCTCACCCTAACCCTTACCTTCACCCTCACCCTCACCCTAAACCTAACCCTCACCCTCACCCTTACCCTCACCATAACCCTGACCCTCACCCTCACCCTAAACCTAACTGTAACCCTAACACTCAACCTAAACCTAACACTCACCATAACCCTAAACCTAATCCTCACCCTCACCCTCACCCTAACCCTAACTCTAAACCTCACCTTCACCCTCACCCTCAACCTCACCCTCAGACTAATCCTAACGCTAAACCTAACCCTAACCCTACCTCTACCCCTCACCCTAACCTTAACCCTCACCCTAACCCTCACACTAACCCTTACCCTCACCCTAAACCTCACATTAAACCTAACGCTCAAACTGATACTAACCCTAACCCTAAACCTCACACTCACCCTCACCCTAATCCTAACTCTCACCCTCACCCTCACCCTAAATTTACCCCTAACCCTAACCCTAAAACTAAACCTAAACCTCACCCTCACCCTCACGCTAAACCTCACCCTCACCCTCACCCTCACCCTAACCCTAACCCTCACCCTCACCCTCACCCTAACCCTAACCCTAACCCTCACCATAACCCTCACTCTAACCCTAATGCAAACCCGAAACCACACCTCACCCTAAACCTAAAGCTAACCCTAAATGTCACCCTCACCCTAAACCTCACAGTAAGCCTTATCCTCACCCTAACATTAACTCTAACCCTCACACTAACCCTAATCCTCAACCTAACCCTAAACCTAACTGTGACCCTAAGCCTCACCCTATCCCTAACCTAACCCAATCCCTCTCCATAACCCTAACCCTACCCGTCACCCTAACCCTAACCCTAAACCTCACCCTAACCCTAACCCTCACTCTCACACTCACCCTCTGCCTAAAACTAACCCTAACCCTAATCCTAAACCTAAAGTTCACCCTCATACTCACCCTAACTCAAAACGTAACCCTAACCCTAACCCTCACCATAACCCTAACACTATCCCTAACCCTCACCCTAACCCTAAACCTCATCCTAACCCTAATCCTAACCCTCAACTACACCCTAACCTTAAACCTAACCCTAACCCTCACCCTCACTTAAACCTCACCCTGACCCTTACACTCTCCATAACCTTAACCCTAACCCTGAACCTAATACTCACACTAACTATAACCATCACCCTCACCCTACCCCTCACTCTCACCTTAAACCTCACCCTAACACTCACCGTCACCCACACCCTGACCCTCACCCGAAACCCAACCCTCACCCTCACCCTCACCCTAACCGTAACCCTAACACTCACCCCAAACCTAACCCTCACCCGAACCCTAACTCTAACCCTCACCCTCAATTTAACCCTAACATGAACCCTAACCCTAAACCTCACCCTAAACCTAAAGCTAAACCTACCCCTAAATCTTACTCTCATCCTAATCCTCACCCTAACCCTTTTCGTCACACTAACCCTACACCTTAACCCTTACACTAACTCAAACCCTCAACCTAACCCTCACCCTAAACTTAACCCTAACCCTCACCATGAAACGAAACCTAACGCTTTTCCACACCCTCACCCTAACCCTCACCATCACCCTAACCCTCACCCTAAATCTAACCCTCACCTAAAACCTAACCCTCACCCTCAGCCTCACCCTTACCCTCACCCTAAACATCAACCTAACCGTAACACTCAGCCTAACCCTAACCCTAAACCTCACCTTAACCTTAAGGCTAACCCTAACCCTCACCCTCACCCTAACCCATATACTTACCATAACCCTAATGGTAACCCTAACCCTAATCCTCACACTCACCCTAATCCTAACCCTAACCCTCACTCTCACCCTCACACTAACCCTAACCCTCACCCTCACCCTAAATCTAACCCTAAACCTAACCCTAAACCTAAACCTAAACCTCACCCTTACTTTCACCCTAACCCTAACCCTAACCCTCACCCTCACCATCACCCTCACCCTCACCCTAAACCTCACCCTAACCCTAACCCTCACGCTAAACCTAACACTCAACATAACCCTAAACCTAACCCTCACCCTCACCCTAGCCCTAACCTTATCCCTCACCATAACCCTCACCCTAACCCTAGTGCAAACCCGAAACCTCACCTCACCCTAAACCTAAGCTAACCCTAACTGTCACCCTCACCCTAAACCTCACAGTAACCCTTACCATCACCCTAACACTAACCCTAACCCTCACACTAACACTAAATCTCAACCTAACCCTAAACCTACCAGTGACCCTAACCCTCACCCTATCCCTCACCCTAACCCTATCCCTCTTCCTAACCCTAACCCTACCCCTCACACTAACCCTAACCCTAAACCTGACACTAACCCTAACCCTCACCCTCACCCTCACCCTCTGCCTAACACTAACCATAACCCTAATCCTAACCCTAAAGCTCACCCTAATACTCACCCAACTCAAAACGTAACCCTAACCCTAACCCTCACCATAACCTTAAACCTCATCCTAACCCTAATCCTAACCCTCAACTTCACCCTAACACTAACCCTAACCCTATCCCTCACCGTAACCCTAACGCTAACCCTAACTCTCACCCTCACCCTAAACCTCACCCTGAGCCTTACCCTCTCCATAACCTTAACCCTAACCCTAAACCTAATACTCACACTAACTCTAACCATCAACCTCATGCTAACCCTCACTGTCATCTTGAACCTCACCCTAACACTAACCGTCACCCACACCCTAACCCTCACCTGAAACCCAAACCTCACCCTCACCCTCACCCTAACCGTAACCCTAACACTCACCCCAAACCTAACCCTCACCTGAAACCCAAACCTCACCCTCACCCTCACCCTAACCGTAACCCTAACACTCACCCCAAACCTAACCCTCACCCGAACCCTAACTCTAACCCTCACCCTCAACTTAACCCTAACCCGAACCCTAAACCTAAACCGAACCCTAACCCTAAAGCTAAACCTAACCCTAAATCTTACTCTCATCCTAATCCTCACCCTAACCCTTTTCCTCACACTAACCCAAACACTAACCCATACACTAACTCAAACCCTCACCCTAAACCTAACCATAACCCACACCCTGAACCTAACCTAACCCTTTTCCACACCCTCACCCTAACCCTCACTCTAAAACTAACCCTCACCTATACCCTAACCCTCACCCACACCCTCACCCTTACCCTCACCCTAAACATCACCCTAACCCTAACCCTCACCCTAACCCTAACCCTAACACTCACCTTAACCCTAACGCTAACCCTAACCCTCACCCTCACCCTAAACCTCACCCTAACCCATACTCTCACCATAACCCTAAGGGTAACCCTAATCCTAATCCTCACACTCACCCTAACCCTAACCCTCATGCTATCGCTCACCCTAACCCTAACCCTCACCCTCACCCTAAACCTCAACGTCAACTTAACCCTCATCCTAACCCTAACCGTCACTAACACCCTAACACTCACACTCATCCAAACCCTTTCCCTCACCCTCAGCCTAACCCTAACCCTAACCCTCACCCCAACCCTAACCCTCACCCTAACCCTAACTTTAACCCTCACACTCACCCTTACCCTAACCCTAATCCTTATCCTAACCCTCAGCCTAAACCTTAATCTAAACCTAACCCTAACCCTAATACTCACTCTAACCCTAACCTTCATCTTAACCCCACCCTCACTCTAATCCTCACCCAAACCCTAACCCTAACCCTAAACCTCACCTTAAACTTAACTTTAACCCTGACCCTCACCGTAAGCCTCACCCTAGCCCTAACCAGAACGTTAAAACTCACTCTAACCCTCACCCAAACCCTTACTCTCACCCTCAACCTCACCCTAACCCTCACACTAATATTAAACCTCACCCTAACCCGAACACTAACACTAAACAAAACCCTCATCCTATCCCTCAAACTAAGCCTAAACCTAACCCTAACCCTCACCCTCACCATCACCCTAAACCTAACACAAACCCTCAACCTCACCCTAATCCTTAACCTCACCCTAACCCTAACACTAACCCTCTCCCTAATCCTAACATTCACCCTAACCCTAACCCTACCCCTTACCCTAACCATCATCCTAACCCTAACCCTCACCCTAACACTAACCCTAACCCTATTCCTAACCCTCAAAATCACCCTAACCTTCATCCTAACCCTAATGCAAACCCGAACCCTAAACCTCACTCTAACCCTAACCCTAACCATCAGCCTAACCCTAAACTTCATCCTATCACTAACCCTCACCCTAATCCTCACCCTGACCGGAATCCTAATCCTTACCTAACTGACACGCTCTCCCTCACCCTCTCCCTCTCCCTAACCCGCAACCTCTCATTAGACCTCACCATAAACCTTACGCTAAACCTAACAAAAACCCTCACACTAACCCTCAGCCTCACACTAAACCTCACCCTAATCCATAGCCTCACCCTAACCCTAACCATAACTCTAACCCTCACACTAACCCTAACCCTCTTCCTAACCCTAGCCCTACCCCTCACCCTAAGCCTCACCCTATAACTAACCCTAACCCTAAATCCTAACCCTAACTCTCACCGTCACCCTTATCCTCACCCTCAACCTAACCCTAACATTAACCCTAACCCTCACCCTAACCCTCACCTAAACCTAACCCTAACCCTAAACCTCACACTAACACGCAACCTAACCGTAAACCTAACCCTCACCCTAATCCTAACACTCACACTAAACCTAACCCTCACCCTAAACCTAAACCTAACCCTATCACTAACCCTCAAGCTCTCCCTCAGCGAAACCCTAACCCTAACACTAATCCTAACCCTAACCCTCACCCACACCCTCACCCTCACCCTAACCCTATCCCTAACCCTCAACGTCACCCTCAGCCTCAACATAACCCTCACCCTCACCCTAACCCTAACCCTAACCCTATCCCTCACCCTCAACTTAACCCTCACACTAACCCTTACCCTCACCCTTACCCTAACCCTCACCCTCATTTTAACCCTCAATCTAACACTTACCAACAACCTAACCCTCACCCTAACCCTCACCCTAAACCTAAACCTAAACCTAACACTAAAACTAACACCAAACCTAACCCTCACCCTCACCCTCACCCTCAGCCTAACCTAACCCAAAACCTCACCCTCACCCTAACGCTGACTCTAACCCTAACACTCACCCTCACCCTAAACCTCTCACCAACCCTAACCCTCATCCTAAACCTAACCCTTACCCTAACCCTCACATGAAAGGTAACCCTCACCGTAACCCAAACCCTCACCCTAACGCTAAACCTAATGCTAACCCTAAACTTCACCCTAACCTTAGCCTTAATCCTAACCCTCACCATAACCCTAACCCTAACCCTAACCCTAATGCTATACCTAAGCCTAAACCTCACCCTAAGAATGATGCTAAGCCTAATACACAACTTCACCCTAAACCTCACCCTAACACTTACCGTCAGCCTAACCCTCACCCTAACCCTATCCCTAAGCCTAACCCTAACCCTCAACCTAAAGATTATGCTACCCCTAACCCTAACCCTAACCCTCGGCCTAACCCTCATCCTAACCCTAACCCTAACACTAATCCTAACCCTCACGCTCACCCTCACCCTAACTCTAAACCTAAACCTAAACCTAACACTCACCCTCACCCTCACCCTAACCTAACATTATCCTTAACCCTCACCCTAACCCTAAACCTCACCCTATACCTCACCCTCACCCTAACGCTAACCCTAACCCTAACCCTCACCCTAACCCTCACCCTAGCCCTAATAATAACCCTAACACTCATCCACACACTAAACCTCACCCTAACACTTACCCTCAACATAACCTTAACCCTAAACCTCACACTAACACGCAACCTAACCGTAAACTTCAAACTAAACCTCACCTTAACCCTCACCCTCACCCTAACTCTAATGCTAACCCTAACCCTCACCTTCACACTCACTCTCAACCTAACCCTTACCCTTACCCTAACCCTAACCCTCATCCTCAACCTAAACCTCACCCTAACCCTTACCCTCACCATAACCCACAAACTAACCCTAACCCTAAACCTACCGCTCACCCTAACCCTCACCCTAAATATAACCCTAACCCTAACCCTAACTCTCACCCTAACCCTAAACTTGACCCTCACCATAACACTCACCCTAAACCTTACCCTCACTCTAAACTTATCCCTGATCCTAACCCTAATCCTAACTCTCAGCAGAACACTCACCCTCATCCTAACCCTCACCCGGACACTAATCATGACCCTAAAGGTAACCCTTACCCTAATGCTAAACCTAACCCTCACCCTCACCCTAAACCTCACCATAATCCTAACCCTCACAGTAACCCTAACCCTAACCCTCACTCTACCCCAAACCCCTACACTCATCCTAACTCTAACCTTCACCCTCATCCTCACCCTAACCCTAAACCTAACCCTAACACTCATCCTAAACCTAACGCTAAACCTAATGCTAACCCTTAACCTCACACTCACCCTAAACCTCACACTAACCCTTACCATCACCCTAACCCTAACACTAAATCTCACACTAAACCTAACCTTCACCCTAACCCTAAGCCTACCCCTCCTCCTAACCATCACCCTATACCTAACCCTAAACCTAATCCTCACCCTATCTTTAACCTTAACCCAAACCCTCACCCTCACCCTCACCCTCACCCTAAACTTAATGCTAACCCTAATCCTAACCCTCACCCTAACCCTCATCCTTACACTAACCCACACCCTAACCTTCACCCTACCCTAACCGTAAACCTAACCTTCACCCTAACCATCACCCTAATCCTAACCCTCACACTCACCCTAACCCTCACCCTAAACTTTACACTTACCCTAACCCTACACCTAACCCTCAGACTAACCCTAACCTTAACCCTCAGCCTAACCCTTATGCTAACCCTAAATATAATCCTAACGCTCACCCTAAACATAAACCTAACCCTAACCCACACACTAAGCTTAACCCTCACCCTAACTATAACCCTAACCCGAACCTTCACCCTCACCCTGACCCTCACCTCAGCCTGACCCTAACACTAACCCTATTCCTAATCCTAACTCTCAGCCTCACCCTCACCCTAACCATCACCCTAACCCTAACCCTCACCCTAACCCTAACCCTAAACCTCAGGCTAAACCTAACCTCAGGTTAACCTTCACCCTCACCCTAATCCTCACACTAACCCTAACAGTTACATAACTGAAACACTCACCCTTACCCTCACCCAAACCTCACACTCACCCTAAACCTAACACTAATCCTAACCCTAACCCTCAACCGACCCTCACCCTCACCCTAAACCTCACCATAAACCTCACCTTAAACCTAACCCTCACCCTTACGCTCACCCTATCCCTAACACTAACCCAACACCACACCCTCACTCTAACCCTCACCCTAACCCTTATCCTCACAATAAACTTAATCCTAACCCTCACACTAAACCTAGTCCTCACCCTATCCCTAACCCTAACCCGAAACCTCAACCTAACCCTCACCCTAACCCTTATCCTCACCCTAACCATAACCCTCACCCTAAACCTAAAATTCACCCTAATCCTTACCCTCGCCCTAACCCGCAAAATAACCCTAACCGTAAACCTACATCTCACCCTAACCCTCACCTTAACCATAACCCTAACCCTAACCATCACCCTAACCTTAACCCTCACCCTCACCCTAATCCTCACCCTAACCCTTATCCTCACACTAACCCTAAACCTTACCCTCACCCTAACTCTTCCAGTAACACTAATCCTTACCCTATCACTAACCCTAACCCTAACCCTCACCCTAACCCTCACCCTAAACCTTACCCTCACCCTAACCCTAAAACTCACCCTCAACCTTAACCTCACCCTAACCTGCAAACTAACCCTAACCCTAAACCTACGGCTCACCCTAACCCTCACCCTCATCATAACCCTAAACCTAACATTCACCCTAAAAATAAACCTCACCCTCACCCTAACCCTAAGCCTAACACTTACCCTCACACTAAGCCAATCCCTAACCCTAACCCTAATTCTCAAAAGAACACTCACCCTCACCTTAACCCTCACCCTAACACTTACCCTCACACTAAGCCAATCCCTAACCCTAACCCTAATTCTCAAAAGAACACTCACCCTCACCCTAACCGTCACCCTCACACTAAACATCACCCAACCGTAATCCTCCCCGTAACCCTAACCCTACTCCTCACCCTAACCCTAACCCTCACCGTAACCCTAACTCTCACACTAACCCTAAACCTAACCCTTACCCTCACCCTCACCCTAACCCTAACCCTAATCCTCATCCTAACACTAACCTTCACCCTCAGCCTCACCCTAACCCTAACCCTAACCCTAAACCCAACCCACACCCTAACCCTACACTTTACCCTAACCCTAACCCTAAAACTTACTTAAATGAAAACCTCCCCTTCCCCCTCACCCTCACCCTAAACCTCACTCTCACCCTTGCCCTCACCCTAAAACTAACCCTAACCCTAAACCTAACCCTAACAACCCTCACCCTCACCTTAACCCTAACCCTAAACATAACCCTAACATTCATCCTAACCCTAACTCTAAACTAATGCTAACCATAAACCACACAATCACCCTAACCTTCACCCTAACCCTTACTGTCACACTATACCTAACCCTAAACCTAACACTAAACCTCACCCTCACCCTAACCCTAAGCCTTCCCCTCAGCCTAAACCTCACCGTAAACCTAACCCTAACCCTAATTCTCACACTATCCTTAAGCTTAAGGCAAAACCTCACCCTAACCCTAACCCTAACGCTAACCCTAACCCTCACCCTCATCAGTACACTCACCCTAACCCTTACACTCACCCTAAACCTCAACCTCACCTTAACCCTAACCCTCACGCTAACACTTACCCACACTCTCACCCTCACCCTAACCCTAAACCTAAACTTCACCATAACGCTCACACTAACCCTAACCCTCAACCTCAACGTAACACTCATCCTAACCTTTACCCTCAAACTAACCCTTACCCTAACCCTAAACCTAACCCTCACACTAACCCTAACCCTTACCCTCAGCCTAAACCTTATGCGAACCCTAAATCTAACACTAAACCTCACACTAAACCTAAACCTAACCCTAACCTAACGGTGACACTAACCCTAACCCTAACCCTCAGCCTAACCCTCATCCTAACCATAACCTTAACCCTAATCCTAACCCTCACCCTCACCTTCACCCTAACTCTAAACCTAAACCTAACACTCACAATCACCCTCACCCTGACCTAACACTAGCCCTAACCTTCACCCTAACCCTAACCCTCAACCTATACCTCACCCTCACCCTAACCCTAACCGTAACCCTAACCCTCATCCTCACACTAAACCTAACCCTAACCTATACCCTCACCATAACCTTAACCCTAAGCCTAAACCTAATCCTTACCCTAACCCTAACCGTCACCCACACACTAACCCTCACCCGAAACCGAACCCTTACCCTCACTGTAACACTCCCCCTAATCCTAATCCTAAACCTAAACCTCACCCTCAAACTCACCCTAACCCTAACCCTCACCCTCACTTTCTCCATCACCCTTAGCCTAACCCTAATAATAACATAATCCTAACCCTCACTCTCACCCTCACCTTAACTCTAACCCTAAATCTAAATCTAACACTCACCCTCACCCTTACCCTAACCCTAACACTATCCCTAAGCCTCAACCTAACCCTAACCCTCACCCTAATCCTAAATCTAACCCTCACCCTCAAACTCACCCTAAGTCTAACGCAAACCATAACCCTTACCCTCACCCTCACCCTCAACCTAACCCTCACACTCACCCTAAATCTCACCCTAAACCTGACCCTACCCCTGTCCCTACTCCTCACCCTAACCCTATTCCTAATCCTCAACCTAATCCTAAACCTACCCCTAACGCTAACCCGCACCTTAAACCTAATCCTCACCTACAACCTAACCCTCACTCTCACTCTAAACATCAACCAAATCCTAACCCTCACCCTAACCCTAACACAAACCCTAATCCAAACCCTCACACTCACCCTAACCTTCACCCTAAACTTTACTCTCACCCTAACCCTTACCCTCACCCTAACCCTAACCATAACCCTCACACTAACCATAACCCTCACTCTAACCCTAATCCTAACCCTGACCCTAACCTTCACCCTCACCCTTACCCTCAGGCTCAGCTTAACCCTAACCCTAATCCTATTCCTAACACTAACCCTCTGCCTCACCCGAAACATAACCCTAACCCGAAACTTCACCCTCACCCTCACCCTCACCCTAACCCTCACCCTCAACCTAAACATCACCCTAAACCTAATCCTCACCCTAAACCTAACACTACCCCTCACACTACCCCTCACCCTAACGCTAACCCTAACCCTCACCCTCACTTTCACCCTCACCCTCAGCCTAACTCTAACCCTAACACTTATCCTAACACTAACCCTCACCATAATCCTCCACCTAACCCTGACCATAACCCTCACCCTCACCCTAACACTAAACCTAACCCAAACTCTTACCCTAACCCTAACCGTAACCCTCAAACTAACCCTAACCCTCACCCTCACCCTAACACTAAACCTAACCATAACCCTAACCCTCACCCTAACCCTTACCCTGACCCTAACCCTCACCCTAAACCTAACATGAGGGTTAGGACCCTCATCCTAAACATAAGCCTCACCCTCACCCTCACCCTCACCCTAACCCTAACCCTCATCCTAACCTTAAATCTAAACCTAATGCTAACCCTAAACCTCACCCTCACCATAAACCTCACCCTAACCCTTACCTTCACCCTAACACTAACCCTAACCCTCGCAATAAACCTAAACCTCACCCTAAACCTAACCCTAATCCTCACACTAAACCTAACACTCACCTTAAACCTAACACTACCCCTCAGCCTAACCCTCACCCTATTTCTAACTCTAACCCTAATCCTCACCCTATCCCTAACCTTAACCCTAACCCTCACCTTAACCCTCACCCTAACGCTAACCCTCACCCTCACCCTAACCCTAATGCTAACACTAACCCTCACCCTCCTATTAACCCTCACCCTCACCCTAACCCTCACTCTAACACTTACCCACAACCTAACCCACACCCGAACCCTAACCCTAAACCTAACCTTCACCTTAACCCTCACGCTACCCCTAACCATAACCCTAACCCTAACCCTCACCCGAACCTTCACGGTAACCCTAACCCTCATCCTCTCCATAACTCTCACTCTAAACTTTACCCTCAACCTAACCCAAATCCTATCCCTAAACTTAACACTCACACTAACCCTAACCCTTACCCTCAACCTAGCCCTTATACTAACCCTAAACCTATCTGTAACCCTCACGCTAACCGTAACCCTAAACCAAAACCTCATACTCAACCTCCACTTCCCCCTCAAGCTTACCCTAAACATAATCCTAACCCTAACCCTGAACCCCACCCTCACCCTAACCCTAACCCTAACCCTAACGCTAACCCTCACCCTCACCCTAACTAACCCAAACCCTAACCCTAACAATATACCTATCCCTAACCCTCACCCTAAAACTAACTTTAACCTAATACTAACCCTATCCCTAAACCTCACACTCACTTTCATCCTCACCCTCAGCCTAACCCTAACCCACACCCTCACCCTAAACCTAACCCTAACCCTCACCCTCACTCTCACCCTCACACTAACCCTCAACCTCCTAAATATCACCCTAACACTAACCCTCACACTAACCCTAATCTTAACCCTCACCCTAACCCTAAACCTCACCATAACCCTCACCCTCACAGTAACCCACACCTTAACCCTAACGCTAACCCTAACCCTCACCCTCACACTAACCCACACCCTAACTCTTATCCTCACACTAACGCTAACCCTAACCCTAACCCTAACTCTAACCTTCACACTAACCCTAACCCTCACCCTAACACTATCCCTACACTTCACCCTGACTCTCATACTAACCCTAACCCTCAACCACACCCTAATCGTCACCCTCAACCGAACAGTCACCCTCACACGAACACTCACACTCGCCCTAAAACTCACCCTCACAATAATCATCAGCCTAACCCTAAATCTCACCCTAACCCAAACTTTAAACCTCACCCTAAATCTAATCCTCAACCTAAACCTATCCCTCACCCTGACCCTCACCCTAACCCTAACCCTAACCCTAACCCTCACCCTTATCCTAACCCTAATACTCACCCTAAACCTAAGCCTCAACCTCACACTAAACCTAACCCTCACCCTCACACTAAACCTGACCCTCATCTTAACTCTTACCCTCACCCTCACCCTCTCCCTCACCCTAACCCTCATCCTAACCCTAACCTTAAACCTAATGCTAACCCTAAACCTCACTCTCACCCTAAACCTCACCCTAACCCTTACCCTCAACCTAACCCTAACCCTCACCATCACACTAAACCTAACCCTCACTCTAACCCTAACCCTAAACCTCACACTAAACCTAAACCTCAACCTAACCCTAACCCTACCCCTGAGCCTAACCTTCACCCTAAATCTAACCTTAACCCAAATGCTCACCCTATCAGTAAACTTCATCCTAACGCTCACCCTCAACCTCTCCTTCCCCCTCAGCCTTACCCTAACCATAACCATAATCCTAACACTCAACCTAACCCTCACCCTAAACCTATCCCTGAGCCTCACCCTAACCCTCACCCGAACCATTACCGTCAACCTAACCCAAACCCTAACCCTAAACCTAACACTCATATTAACCGTAACCCTAACCCTCACCCTATCCCTTATACTAACCCTAAACCTAAATCCAACCCTCACCTTAACCTGAAACTTCACACTTACCCTAAACCTAAACCTAACCCTCAGCCTAAACCTCATCTTAACCTAACCCTAACCCTCACGCTAACCCTAATCATCACCCTCACCCTAAACTTTACCCAAACCCTAACCCTTTCCCTAACCCTAACCCGAACCCTAACTCTACCCGAACACTCACCCACACCCTAACCCTCACTCTCACAATAAACATCAACCTAACACTAACCCTCAACCTAACCCTAACACTAACCCTCACCCTAACCATTACCCTCACCGTAAACCTAAACCTCACACTAACCCTAAGCCTAACCCTCACCCTCACCCACACCCTCACACTAACCCTATCCCTAACCCTCATCCTAACATTAACCCTCACCCTCACCCTAACCCTAACCCACAACCTCACCCTAATCCTCACCCTAACCCTAACCCTAAACTTTACCTAACCGAAAAACTCACACTCACTCTCACCCTCAACCTAACCCTCAACCTAGCCCACCCCCTAACACTAACCCTCACCATAACCCTAACCCTCACCCTCACACTCACCCTCACCCTAACCCTAAACCTAACCCTTACCCTCACCCTAACCCTAACCCTCACATTGAGCCTAACTCTCACCCTAACCCTAACCCTACCTCTCAGACTAACCCTCACCTTTACCCTAACTCTAACCCTCACCCTAACCCTAACCCTATCACTAACCCTCACACTAACCCTAACCTTAATAATGAACCTAACCCTCAGCCTCACCCTCACCATAACCCTAACACTCACCCTAATCCTAAACCTAACCCTAGTCCTCACGCTAACACTTACCCTCACCCTCACCCTAACCCTAACTCTCATCCTCACCCTAACCCTCACCCGAAGCCTTACCGTCACCCTAACTCTAATCCTAACCCTAACCCTCACCCTAACCTTAAACCTATCCCTAACCTTCACCCTAACCCTAACCCTCATCCTACCTCACATTCAACCTAACCGTCATCCTAACCCTTACCGTCACCCTAAACCAACCCTAATCCTCACACTAAACCTAACCCTCATCCAAACTCTAATGTTACCCCTCACCCTAAACCTCACCCTCAACCTAACCCTAACCCTAATCCTCACCCTATCCTTAACCTTAACCCAAAACTACACCCTAACCCTCACTCTCACCCTAATGCTAACCATAACTCTCAGGCTCACCGTAACCCTCTCCCTAACACTTTACCCTCACCCTCACCCTAAAACTCACCCTAACACTCACCCAAACCCTAACCCTCACCTTAACCCTAACCCTTAACTTTACCTTGACGCTAACCCTCACCCTCACTCTAAACCTCACCCTAACACTTACCCACATACTTTCCCTCACTCTAACCCTAACCCTAAACCTAAAATTCACCCTATCCCTCACCTTAACCCTAAACCTCACCCTCACCATAACCCTCACCCTAAACTTTACCCTCACCCTAACTCTTACCCTAACACTAAACCTAAACCTCACACTAACCCGAACACTAATCCTCAGCCTAATCCTTATCCTAACCCTAAACCTAGCCCTAAACCTCACCTAACCCTAACCCTAACCCTTAGCCTAACCCTCATCCTAACCATAACCCTAATCCTAACCCTCACCCTAACCTTAACCGTAAACCTAAACCTCACCTAACCCTAAGCCTCACCCTCAACCTCTCGATCACCCTCATCCTAACCCTAAATGTAACTTAATCCTAACCCTCACCCTCACCCTCACCCTAACTTTAACCCTAAACCTAAACCTAACACTCACCCTCACCCTTACCCTAACCCTAACACTATCCCTAACCCTCAACCTAACCCTAACCCTCACCCTAATCCTAAACCTAACCTTCACCCTCAAACTCACCCTAAGTCTAACGCAAACCCTAACCCTAACCCTCACCCTCACCCTCACCCTAACCCTCACACTCACCCTAAACCTCACCCTAAACCTGACCCTACCCCTGTCCCTACCCCTCACCTTAACCCTAACCCTAACCCTCAACCTAACCCTAAACCTAGGCCTAACGCTAACCCTCACCCTAAACCTAATCCTCACCCACACCCTAACCCTCACCCTCAACCGAACCCGAACCCTCACCCGAACCCTCATTCTCACCCTAACCCTCACCCTCACTCTAAACATCACCCAAATCCTAACCCTCACTCTAACACAAACCCTAATCCAAACCCTCACACTCACCCTAATCCTCACCCTAACCTTTACTCTCACCTTAATCCTTACCCTCACCCTAACCCTAACCATTATCCTCACACTAACCGTAACCCTAACTCTAACCCTAATCCTAACCCTGACCCTAACCTTCACCCTCACCCTGATCCTCAGCTTCAGCTTAATCCTAACCCTAATCCTATTCCTAATCCTCACCCTCACAATCACCCTCAACCTAAACCTAACCTTAACACTAACCCTCACCCTCACCCTCGCCGAACACTCACCCTCACACTAAACATCACCCTAACCCTAACCATCACCCTAACCCTAACCACAGCTTAACCCTCACCCTCAACCTAACCTCACCCTAACTCTATCCCTAACCCTAAACCTAACCCTCAACCTAACCCTAACCTTTACCCTAAACCTAACCCTAATCCTATCCCTAAACCTAACCCTAACCCTCACACTCAACCTCACCCTCACCCTAACACTCACTGTCACCCTAACCCTCACCCAAAACCGAACTTTAACCCACACCCTAACCCTCACCCGAACCCTCACCGGAACCCTCACACTCACCCTAAGCCTAACGCTAACCCTCATCCTAACACTAACCCTGACCCTCAACCTCACCCTAAACCTAACCCACAACCTCACCCTAATCCTCACCCTAAACCTAACCCTAAACCTTACCTAACCGAAAACCTCACGCTCACCCAAACCCTAACCCTCAACCTAGCAATCCCCCTAACACTAACCCTCACCCTAACCCAAACCTCACCCTCAAACTCACCCTCACCCTAACCCTAAACCTATCCCTAACCCTCACACTAAGCCTAACCCTCACCCTAACCCTAACCCTACCTCTCAGACTAACCCTCACCTTAACACTAACTCTGACCCTCACCCTAACCCAAACCCTATCACTAACCCTCACACTAACCATAAACCTAATACTGAACCTAACCCTCACCCTCACCCTCATAATACCCCTAACACTCACCCTAATCTTAACCCTAAAATTAGTCCTCACCCTAACACTTACCCTCCCATTCACCCTAACACTAACCCTCAACCTCACCCTAACCCTCACCCTAAGCTTTACTCTCACCCTAACTGTAATCCTAACACTAACCCTCACCATCACCCTAATGCTAACCCTAACCCTCAGACTCACACTAATCCTCACCCTAACACTTACCCTCACCCTAACCCTAACCCTCACCCTCACCCTAAACCTCACCCTAACAATTACCCAAACCCTAAACCTCACCCTAAACCTAACCTTGACGCTAACCCTCACCCTCACCCTAAACCTCACCTGAACACTTACTCACACCCTTACCCTCACCCTAACCCTAACCCTAAACCTAAATTTTACCCTAACACTCACCCTATCCCTAACCCTCACCCTCACTCTAACTCTCACCCTAACCTTTACCCTCACCCTAACTCTTACCCTAACCCTAAGCCAATCCCTCACACTAACCCTAACCCTAACCCTCAGCCTAACCCTTATCCTAACCCTAAATGTAGCCCTAAACCTCACCCTAATCCTAACCCTAACCCTCAGCCTAACCCTCATCCTAACCCTAACCCTAATCCTAACCCTCACACTAACCCTAACCGTAAGCCTAAACCTCACCCTAAACCTAACCCTCACCCTCACCCTCTCCTTCACCTTCACCTAACCCTAATCCTAACCTAATCATAACCCTCACCCTCACGCTCACCTTAACTCTAACCCTAAACCTAACCCTAACACCCACCCTCACCCTTACCTTAACCCTAACATATACCTAACCCTCAACCTAACCCTAACACTCACCCTAATCCCAAACCTAACCCTCACTATCAAACTCACCCTATCTCTAACCCAAACCCTAACCCTAACCTCACCCTCACCCTCAACCTAGCCCTCACCCTAACCCTAATCCTCACTCACACCCTAACCCTCACCCTCAACGGAACCCTCACCCTCAACCGCACCCTCATCCTCACCCTAACCCTCACCGTCACTCTAAACATCACCCAAACCCTAACCGTCACCCCAACCCTAACCCAAACCCTATTTCAAACCCTCACACTCACCCACCCCTCACCCTAACCCTTACCCTCACCCTAACCCTAACCATAACCCTCAAAATAACCGTAACTCTCACTCTAGCCCTAAACGTAACCCTGACCCTGACCTTCACCCACACCCTGATCCTCACCCTCAGCTGAACCCTAACCCAAATCCTATTCCTATTCCTAACCCTCAGCCTCACATTAAACCTAACCCTAACCCTAACCCTCACCCTCACTCTAACCTTCACCTTCACCCTAAATATCATCCTAACCCTAACCCTCACCCTAACCCTAACCCGAACCCTCACCCTGAACCTAACCTCAGCTTAATCCTCACCCTCACCCTAATCCTCACCCTAACCCTAAACTTTAACTAACAGAAACCCTCACCCTCAACATCAGCCTAAAGCTCACTCTAACCCTTCCCCTCACCCTAACCCTAACCCTAAACCTAACCATAACCCAAACCCACAACCTCACCCTACCCCTCACCCTCACCTTATCCTAAACCTTATCCTAACCCTGAACCTAAAAGCAACCTTCACCCTAACCAAAACCTAACCCTAACCCTAACCCTCAGCCTATGCTCATCCTAACCCTAACCCTAACCCTAAACCTTACCCTAACACTAACCCTAACCCTAACCCTCACCCTAACCCTAAACCTCACCCTCAAACTCACCCTAACCCTCAGACTAAACCTAGTGCTAACCCTAATCCTAACACTCACCCTCAACCTAACTCTAACCCTAAACCAAACAGTCCCACTCCACCTCACCCTCACTCTAACCCTCAATCTAACAGTAACCCTCACCCTCAACCTCACCCTCAACTTCAGCCTAACCCTAGTCTATACCCTAATCCTAACCCTCAGCCTACCCCTGACGCTAACCCCAGCCATAACCCTAACCCTCACCCTAACCCTCACCCTCAGCATAGTCCACACCCTAACCCTAAACCTAACCCTCACACTAACCCTAAACCTAACCCTCAGCCTAAACCTTATCCTAACCCTAAACCTAAAACTAACCTTCACCCTAACCAAAACCTAACCCTAACCCTAACCTAACCCTAACCCTCACACTAACCCTAAACCTAATCCTCAGCCTAACCCTCATGCTAACCCTAACCCTAACACTAACCTTAACCCTGACCCTCAATTTAACACTCCCCATAACCCTAACTGTATCCCTAAACCTCACCCTCAACCTAACCCTAATCTAACACTAACTCTAAACTTCATCTTCACCTTAACCCTCACCCTCACCCTAAACATCACTCTAAACTTAACCCATACCCTAACCCTAACCCTAACCCTCACCCTAACCCTAACCTCAGCTTAATCCTAACCCTGATGTAAACGAAACCCTCACCCTCACCCTCACACTAACCCTAAACCTAATCCTCAGCCTAACCCTCATGCTAACCCTAACCCTAACACTAACCTTAACCCTGACCCTCAATTTAACACTCCCCATAACCCTAACTGTATCCCTAAACCTCACCCTCAACCTAACCCTAATCTAACACTAACTCTAAACTTCATCTTCACCTTAACCCTCACCCTCACCCTAAACATCACTCTAAACTTAACCCATAACCTAACCCTAACCCTAACCCTCACCCTAACCCTAACCTCAGCTTAATCCTAACCCTGATGTAAACGAAACCCTCACCCTCACCCTCACACTAACCCTATCCCTAACCTTCATCCTAACATTAACCCTCACCCTCACCCTCACCCTAAGCCTAACCCACAACCTCACCCTAACCCCAACCCTAAACCTTACCTAACCGAAAACCTCACACTCACTCTCACCCTCAACCTAACCCTCAACCTAGCCCACCCCCTAACACTAACCGTCACCATAACCCTAACCCTCACCCTCACGCTCACCCTCACCCTAACCCTAAACCTAACCCTTACCCTCACCCTAACCCTAACCCTCACACTGAGCCTAACTCTCACACTAACCCTAACCCTACCTCTCAGACTAACCCTCACCTTTACCCTAACTCTAAACCTCACCCTAACCCTAACACTATCACTAACCCTCACACTAACCCTAACCTTAATAATGAACCTAACCCTCAGCCTCACCCTCACCATAACCCTAACCCTCACCCTAATCCTAAACCTAACCCTAGTACTCATGCTAACACTTACCCTCACCCTCACCCTAACCCTAACTCTCATCCTCACCCTAACCCTCACCCGAAGCCTTACCGTCACCCTAACTCTAATCCTAACCCTAACCCTCACCCACACCCTAACCCTAACTCTAAACCAAACCATAACCATAACCCTCCCCCTCCCCTGAACCCTCCCCCGAACCCTCACTCTCACCCTAACGCTCACCCTCATTCTAACCCTCACCCTAACACTCACCCTCAACCTCACACTCACCTTAACCTTCACCATTACCCTAACCATAACCATAAGCCTCAGGCTAACCCTAACCCTAACCCTCCCCCTCACCCGAACCTTCACCCTCACCCTCACCCTAAACATCACCCTAACAATAACCCTGACCCTAATCCTAACCCTAATGCTCACCCTAACCGAAAACTTCATCTTAACCCTCAACCTCATCCTAAACGTCACCCTAATCTTACCCTACACGTTACCTAAACTAAACCCTCACCCTCACCCTAACCTTAACCCTAAACCTAACCTGCACACTAACTCTAACCCTAACCCTCAGCATAACGCTCATCCTAACCCTAACTATACCCATAAACTTCACCCTAACCCTAACCATAACCCTAACCCTCACCCTAACCCTAACCCTCACCCTCATCCTCACCCTCACCCTCACACTAAGCCTAACCCTAACCCTAATCCTAATCCGAAACCTCACCCTCACCCTAACCCTAACACTAACCATTACTCTGATCCTCACCCTCAACTTTACCCTAACCCTAACCCTCACCATCACCCTAAACCTCACCCAAACCCGAACCCTCACCTCAACCTAACCCTCAATCTCACCATAACCCTAAACCTAAACTTAATCCTCTCCCTAACCCTAACAATAACCCTATCCCTCACCCTAACCGTTATCCTCACACTTACCCTAAACCTAACCCTAAACCTCACACTAACCCAAAAACTCATCCTATCCCTGATCATACCCTTCACCCTAATCCTAACCCTAACTCTAATACACACCCTAAATCTAACCCTAACCCTCACCCTCACCATAACCCTCATCCACACCCTAATCCTCACCCTCACCCGAACCATCACTGTCTCCCTAACCCTCACCCTCACCCTAAACATCACCCTAAACCTAACCCTCACCCTAACCCTAAACATAAACCTCACCCTCACCCCAACCCTAATCCTAACCCAAACACGAACCCTCACCCTAACCCTGACCCTCACACTCACGCTAAACCTAACCCTCACCCTCACCCTAACCCTACCCCTCACACTACCCCTCACCCTAACACTTACCCTCACCCTAACACAAACCCGAACCCTCACCCTCACCCTAACACAAATCCTAACCCTAACCCTAAACCTAAACCTAACCCTCACCCTAACCCTCACCTTGACCCTCACCTTAACCATAAACCTAACCCTAACCCTAACCCTCACCCTCACCCTCATCCTAACCCAAACCCTAACTCTTATTCAAACCCTAACACTCACCCAGACACTAAACCTCACCCTAATCCTTAGCCTCACCCTCACCCACACCTTAACCTTAACCCTCACTCTACCCCTAACCCTAACCCTCAACCTCACACTCACCCTAACCCTAACCCTAACTCTCACCCTCACCCTAACCCTAAACATAATGCTAACCCTAACCCTCATCCTCACCCTAACATTAACCCTACCCCTCATCCTAACCCCAAACCTAACCCTAATGCTAACCCTAACCCTCACCCTCACCCTAACCCTCACCCTAACCCTTACCCTCACCCTCTCCCTAACCCTTACCTTAAATATACACATGAGCCTAACCCTCATCTTAACCCTTACCCTCACTATAAACCTAACACTAACCCTAATCCTCACACTAACACTAAACTAAAGCCTAAACCTAACCCTCACTTTAACCCTCACCCTAATCCTAAACCTGACCCTCACCCTCACTGTAACACTAACACTAAACCTAAACCTCACCCTCACCCTAACCCCCACTGTCACCCTAACCCTCAATGTCACCCTAACCCTAAACCTGACCCTAAACCTCACCCTAACCCTTACCCTAACCATAAACTTAACCCTAACCGACAGCCTAACCCTCACCCGAACCCTCACCGTCACCCTCAACCTCACCCTAGCTGTAACCCTAAGACTCACCCCAACCCTAAACCTCACCCTACCCCTATGTCTAACCCTCACCCTCAACCTAACCCTAACCCGAACTCTAACCCTATACCTCACCCTAACCCTAGGGCTAAACATAACCCTAACTCTTACTCTCATCCTAATCCTCACCCTAACTTTTTTCCTCACACTAACACTAATCCTAACCCTCACACTAACCCTAACCCTCAACCTAACCCACAGCATCACCCTAACCCTCACCGTCACCCTAACCATCACCTACACCCTAACCCTCTCCCTCACCCTCACCCTAAACATCAACCTAACCCTAACCCTCAGCCTAACCCTAACCCTAAACCTCACCTTAACCCTAACCCTCACCTTCAACCTCACCCTCAGCCTAATCCTCACACTAAACTTAAACCTAACCCTTTCCTAACCGAAAACCGCACCCTAACCCTAACCCTCACCCTAACCCTCGCCCTCACCCTAGACCTCACCCTAAGCCAAACCCTAACCCTAACTCTCAAACTCAAACTCATCCTCAACCTCAGCCTCACCCTAAACCTAAACATATTTCTAACCCTAACCCTCACCCTCACCCTCACTCTAACCCTAACTGTAAACCTAATGCTAACCCTAAACCTCACCCTCACTTTAACCCTAATTCTAACCCTCACCCTAACCCTAACCCTAACCCTAATGCTATACCCAAACCTAACCCTCACCCTAAGACTAATGCTAACCCTAATACATAACCACAACCTAAACCTCACCCTAACCCTTACCCTCATCCTAACCCTCACCCTAACCCTAAACCTAAACCTAAACCTCACCCAAACACTCACCCTAACCCTTACCCTAAACCTCACCCTCACACTGACCCTCACCCTAACCTTTACCCACACCCTCACCCTAAACCTAACCATAACCCTCACACTAAACCTAACCCTCACCCTAACCCTAAACATAATCCTCACCCTAAACCTCATCCTAACCTGAACCCTCAAACTAACGCTAAACCAAAACATTACCCTAACCTTACTAACCCTCACACTCACCCTCAGCCTAACACTAACCCGAGCCCTAATCCTAACCCCAACACTCACCCTCACACTCACTTTAACTTGAACCCTAAACATAAACCTAACCCTCACCCTAACCATAAACCTATCCCTAACGCACACCCTAACCCTAAACATCACCCTAACCCTAATCCTAACCCTCGCCCTCACCCTAACCCTAACTCTCACCCTAACTCACACCTTAACCCTGACGCTAACCCTAAACCTCACCCTCACCCTAAACCTCAACCTCACCCTAACCCAAACCCTCACAATAGCCCTAAGAGTAACCCTAAACCTAATCCTCACACTCACCCTAACCCTAACATTCACCCTATCGCTCAGCCTAACACTAACACTCACCCTCACCCTAAACCTCACCCTCACCTTAACACTCACCCGAATCCTAACCCTAACCCTCACCCCAACCCTAACCCTCACGCTAACCCTAACTTTAACCCTCACCCTAAAACTTAATCTAACCCTAACCTTCACTCTCACCCTAATCCTCAACCTAACCCTGATCCTTACACTAACCCTAACACTAACCCTCACACTAAACCTAATCCTAACCCTAAACCTAAACGTAACCCTCACCCTAAACCTCACCCTAACCCTAACCATAACACTCACCATAATCCTAACCCTAAACCTAACCCTCTCCCTAACCCTAACCCTACCCCTCACCCTACCCCTCACCCTAAACCTAACCCTCACTCTTACACTTAACCTAACCCTCAACCTGACCGTAACTCTCACCTTCACCCTAACCCTCACCCTAACCCTATCCCTCACCAACACCCTAAGTCTCACCCTCACCCGAACCCTCACTCTCACCCTAATCTTCACCAACACCCTTAGCCACACCCTCAAACGAATCCTCACTCTCACCCTCACCCTCACCCTAAACATCACCCTAACCCTAAACCCTCAACTTAACCCTAACCCTAACCCTCCCCCTAACCCTAACCCTAAACTTAATCCTCACCCTCACCGTAATCCTCACCCTAAACCTAAATCTATACCTTTCCTGACCGAAAACCTCATGGTCACCCTAAGCTTCACCCTCACCCTAACCCTAACCTACACCCTATCCCTTCCCATACCCTGAAGCCTAACTCTCACGCTAAACCTCACCCTCAACCTAAACATCACCCTAACCCTCACCCTCACCCAAACCCTAACCCTCAATCTCACCCACAACCTAACCGTCACCCTCACCCGTACCCTCTCACTCTCCCTAATTTTCAATTTCACCTTAAACATCACCCTAACCCTAACACTCATCCTAACCCTAACCATAACCCTCACCCTCACTCTAACCCTAACCCTAACCCTTACCCTAACCCACAACGTAACACTTAGGCTAACCTTAACCCTCACTCTCAGCCTAACCCTCACCCTAACACTTACCATCACCCTAACCCTTATCCAAACCATAACCCTCACACTAAATCTAAGCCTCACCCTAACTCTAACCCTAAATCTGCCCCTCACCCTAACCCTAGCCGTGAGGGCTAGCGTGAGCCTCACTCATACCCTCAACCTCAGCCTAAACCTAAGCCTAACCCTAATCCTAAACCTAACCCTCACACTCACACTCACCCTAAACCTAACCCTAACCCTCATCCTCACACTAAGGCTAACCCTAACCAACCCTCAACCTCACCCTAACCCTTAACCTCACCCTAACCCTAACCCTAACCCTAACCCTCACACTAACCCTAAAACTACCCCTCAGCCTAACCCTAAGACTCACCCTAAACCCAACACTGATGCTAACACAAATGTTCACTCTCAACCTAAGCCTCACCCTCTCCCTAACCCTCACCCTACCCCTTCCTCTCACCCTATCCCTCAACCTAACCCAAACCCTAACCCTAACCGTAAACTTCCACCTAACCCTCACCCTAACCCTCACCCTAGCCCTAACCCTAACCCTCACCCTAACACTAAACCTAAGCCTAACCCTCACCCTCACTGTAACTGTCATCCTAACACTTAACCTCACCCTAACCCTAACCCTAAGATTCACCCTAACCCTAACCCTCACCCGAACCCTCACTCTCTCTTTCACCCTCACCCTAAACATCACCCAAACCCTAAACCTCACCCTAAACCAAACCCTCACCTTAAACTTCACCCTCACCTTAAACTTCACCCTCAACCTAATCCTCACCCTAGCCCTCACCATAAACCTAACCCTAAACTTAACCCTCAGCGTCACCCTTAGCCTCACCCTCAGCCTCACCCTAAACCTCAACCTTACTCTCACCCTAACCCTAACCCTTACCCTCACCATAACCCTATCCCTAACCCTCAACCTAACCCGCACCTTAACACTTACGCTCACCCTAACCCTCACCCAACCCTAACCCGAACACTAACCCTCACCCTAAACCCCACCCAAACCTTCACCATAACCCTAACGCTAACCCTAACCCTCAGTCTCAACCTAACCCTCACCCTAAACCTTATCCTCACACTAACCCTAACCCTTACCGTAAAGGTCACACTAACCCTAACCCTCATACTAACCCTAAACCTACCTCTCACCCAAAGCCTCACCCTAACCCTATCCCTAACCGTAACGCTCAACCTAACCCTAACCCTCACCCTCACCCTAATCCTCACCCTCAACCTAACCCATACCCTTACCAAACCGAAAGCCTCACCCTTAACCTCACCCTCAGCTTAATCCTTACACTAACCCTAATCCAAACCCTAACTCTTACCCTCAACCTAAACCTAACCCTAACCCTAATCCTCACCGTCACCCTCTCACTCACCCTCACCCGCACCCTAATCCTCACGCTCTACCTCACCCTAACCCTAACCCTCAAAGTCACCCTTAACATCACCCTAAACTTAACTGTCACGCTAACCCTAACCCTTACCATAATCCTAACCCTAACCCTAACCCTCACCCTAACTCTAACCCTAACCCTAAGCCTAACCCTCACCGTAACTCTAACAATAACCCTAACCCTAAACGTCAACCTAACCCTCATCCTAACGCTAACCCTAACACTAACACTAACCCTGACCCACAATCTAACCCTCCCCTTAACCCTCACCCTCACCCTAAACATCACCCTCACCATAACCCTAACACTAACCCTAACCCTGACCCTCAATCTAACCCTCCCCTTAACCCTCACCCTCACCCTAAACATCACCCTCACCCTAACCCTAATCCTAACACTAACCCTAAACCTCACCCTAACCCTAACCTCAGCTTAACCCTAACCCTGATGTATACTACACCGTCACCCTCACCCTCACCCTAATCCCTACCCTACCCCTAACCCTGACATAAAGGAAACCCTCACCCTCAACTTCACAATAATCCTCACCTTAACCCTCACCTTAATCTTGACCCTGATCTTACCCTCAGCCTAACTCTAACACTAAACCTAAATCTCACCCTCACCTAATCCTCACCATCACCTTAACCCTCCCCCTAAACCTAACCCTCACCCACACCCTAAACATCACCGTCACCGTAGCCCTCATCCTCACCCTAACCCTAACACTAACCATCAACCTCACCCTCACCCTCTGGCTAAACCTAACCCTACCCTAGCCCTAAACCTCACCCTCACCCTCACCCTCACCCGCACCCTAACCCTAAAAATAACCCTAACCCTAACACTAACACTAAAACTCAACCTCAACCTAACCCTAATCCTAACCCTAACTCTAATCTTAAAACTCACCCTAACCCTCACCCTAACTCTAACCCTCACACTAACCCGAACTCTCACCCTAACCCTAACACTAACCCTAAACCTTACCCTCGCAATCACCCTAACCGTAACCCTTACCCTCACTCTAACCCTAACCCTAAGAGTAACCCTAACCCTAAACCTAGTCCTCACACTAACCCTAATGCTCATCCACACTTTAATCCGAACCCTCACCCGAACCCGAAACCGAACCCTAACCCTAACCCTAAACCTAACCCTAACACTCCCACTAAACTTAACCCTCACCCTAACTGTAAAACTAGCCATCAGCCTAAACCTCACCCTAACTCTAACCCTACCCCAAACCCTAACCCTCACACTAAACCTAACCCTCACCCTATCCATAACCCTACCCCTCAGCCTAAGACTCACCCGAACCCTAACCCTAACCCTAAACCTAATCCTCACCCAATACCTAACCCTAACCCTAACCCTCACACCCACTCTAGCCCTCACCCTAAAATTACCCTAACCCTATCCCAAACCCTAATACTCACCCTCATCTTAACCCTCACCCTAACCCTTCTCCTCACCATAAACCTAATCATGAACCTAAACTTAACCCTAAAACTCACACTAAACCTAAGCCTCACCCTAACCCTAAGCTTACCCCACAGCCTAACCCTCATCCTAACCCTAACCCTAACCCTATCCCTCACCCTAACCCTAACCCTAACATTAACCTAACCCTCCCCCTAACTCTCACCCTAACCATAACACTCACCCTAACCCAAACCCTCACCCTAACACTTACCCTCACACTAACCCTAACCCTAACACTAACACTAACCCTCACACTAACCCTAACCCTAACCCTAACCCTAAACCTCAACCTCACCCTCACCCTCAGCCTAACCCTAGTACTTACCCTCAACCTATACCTTCCCCTCAACCTAACCCTAACCCTAACCCTCACCCTCACCCTCACCCTCACCTCACCATAACCCTATCCCTCACCGTCCACATAAACATAACCCTAACACTTGCCCTCACCTTAACACTCACCCTAACCCTAACCCTGAACCTAACACTCACCCAAATGCTCACCCTAACACTAACACTAAACCTATCCCTCACCCTCAGTCTAACCCTCACCCTAAAGCTTACCCTCACCCTAAACCTAATCCTCACACTAACCCTAAACCTAACCCTAAACCTAACCTTCACCTTAACCCTCACCTTAATCCTGACCCTGATCATAACCCTCAGCCTAACTCTAACATTAAGCCTACATCCCACCCTCACCTAACCCTCACCATCACCCTAAACCTCACTCTAAACCTAACCGTCACCCACACCCTAAACCCCCCTCACCCTCACCCTCGCCCCAAAGCTAACACTAACTGTAAACTTCACCATCACCATCATACTAACACTAATCCTAAACCTAACCCTCACACTCACCCTAAACCTAATCCTAACACTCACCGTCACCCTCACCCTTACCCTAACCCCAAACCTAACCATTAGCCTAACCCTAACACTAAACCTAACCCACACCCTAAAACTAACCGTAACCCTAAACCTCACCCTCACCCTAACTTTCAACCTCTCCCTAAACCTCACCCTCATCCTAACCCTCACCTTAACCCTAAACATAAGCTTCTCCGTCACGCTAAACCTCACCCTAACCCTTAACCTTACCCTATCCCTAACACTACCCCTAACCCTCACACTAAACCTAAACCTCACCCTCACCCTAACCCTAACCCTACCCCTCACATTAACCCTAACACTCATCCTAACTCTAACCCAAACCCTCACCCTCACCCAAACCTGAACCCTCACCTCAACCTAACTCCCACTCTCACCCTAACCCTAAACCGAAACCTAATCCTCTCCCTAACCCTCACCCTCACCCTCACCCTCACCTTATTATAACCCTAACCCTAATCCTAAACCTAACCCTCACCCTCACCCTAAAACTAACCCTAACCCTAATCCTAAACCAAAACCTCACCTTCACCATAAACCTAACACTAACCATCACCCTCACAAGCACCCTTACCCTAACCCCAATCCTATGACTTACCCTCACCCTAACCCTAACAATAACCCTATCCCTCACTCTAACCCTTATCCTCACACTTACCCTAAACCAAACCCCAAACCTCACACTAACCCTAAACCTCACACTAACCCTGACCCAACCCCTCACCCTAAACCTCACCCTAATCCTAACCCTAACCATAACCCACACCTTAAACCTAACCCTAAACCTCACCCTCACTTTAACCTCACCTTAATCCTAACCATGACCCTAACCCTCACTGTAACGCTAACACTAAACCTAAAACTAACCCTCACCCTAACCCTCACTGTCAGCCTAAATATCACCCTAACCCTCACCCTCACCCTCACATGAACCCTAACACTAACTCTCACCCTAACCCTCACTCTAACCCTTAACTTTACCCTAACCCTACCCCACAACCTCACACTAAACCTAACCCTCAACCTCATCCCAACCCTAACCCTAACCGTCACCCTAACACTTACCCTCACCCTAAACCAAACCCTAACCTTCACCCTCACCTAGCCCTCAACCTTACACTAATCCTAACCCTAAACCTGACCCTCACCCTAACCCTGACCCTCACTCTAACCCTATCCCTAACCCTAACCCTCACCCTCACCTTCACCCTAACCCTAACTCTAATTCAAACCCTAACCCTCACACAAACCCTAAACCTCACCAGAATCCTTAGCCTCACTCTCACCCTAATTGGAACCCACAACTTAACCTTAACCCTCACTCTACCCCTGACCCTAATCCTGAACCTAACACTCACCCTAAACCTAACCCTAACCCTCACCCTCAAGCTAACCCTAAACCTAATGCTAACCCTAAACATCATCCTCACCCTAAACCTAACCCTACCCCTCACCCTAACCCAAACCCTAAACCTAATGCTAACCCTAACCATCAACCTCACCCTAACCCTCACTCTATTCTTTACCCTCACCCTCTCCCTCACCCTTACCCTAAACCTAACCATCAGCCTAAACCTCACCTTAACCCTTACCCTCACTATAAACTTAAAACTAACCCTAATTCTCACACTAACCCTAAACCTAACCCTAATCCTAACCCTCACTTTAACCCTCACCTTAAGCCTAACCCTGAACCTAACCATCACTGTCACCCTAACCCTCAACGTCACCCTCTCAACCTAACCCTAACCCTCACCCTAAATCTCACCCTAACCCTTACCCTCACCACAACGTTAACCCTAACCCACACCCTAACCCTCACGCGAAACCAAACCCTCACCCTCACCCTCATCCTAACCATAACACTAACACTCACCCTCAACCTAACCAACACCTGAACTCTAACCCTATACCTCACACTACCCTTAATGCTAAACATAACCCTAAATCTTAGTCTCAACCTAATTCTCACCCTAACCCTTTTCCTCACCCTAACCCTAATCCTAAACCTCACTCTAGCCCTAACCCTCAACCTAACCCTCACTGTCACCCTAACCCTAACCCTCACCTACACCCTAACCCTCACCCTCACCCTCACGCTCACCCTAAAAATCACCCTAACCCTAACCCTCAGCCTAAACCTAACCCTAACCCTCACCTTAACCCTAACCCTCACCTTCAACCTCAGCCTCAGCCTAATCCTCACCCTAAACCTAACCCTAACCCTTTCCTAACCGAAAACCGCACCCTCACCCTAACCGTCATCCTAACCTTTGCCCTCACCCTAGCCCTCACCTTAAGCCTAACCCTAACCCTAACCCTCAACCTCAACCTCATCCTCAACCTCAGCCTCACCCAAAACCTAATCCTAAACCTAACCCTCACCCAAACCCTCACGGTAACCATAACCATAAACCTAATGCTAACCCTAAACCTGACCATCACCTTAACCCTAATCCTAACCCTCACCCTAACCCCAACCCTAAGCCTAATGTCATACCTAACCCTAACCCTCACACTAAGACTAATGCTAACCCTAATACTCAACCACAACCTAAACATCACCCTAACACTTACCCTCATCCTAACCCTCACCTTAACCCTAAAGCTGAACCTAATCCTCATCCAAACCCTCACCCTAACCCTTACACTAACCCTATTCTTCACCCTCACCCTAACCCTCACCATATCCCTTATACTCACACTAACCCTAACCCTAACCCTACACCTCACACTAACGCTAACCCTTAACTCAACCCTAACCCTATCCCTCACCCTAACCCTAAACCTAACCCTCATCCATATGCTCACCCTAACCCTAACACTAACCTTATCCCTCACCCTCACCGTAACCCTCACCCTAACGCATACCCTCACCCTAACCCTATCCCTAACACTCAACCTAAACCTAACATAACACTAATGCTAACCCGAACCCTCACCATCACCCGAACCCACACCCTCACCCTAACACTCAGCTAATCCTCACCCTAACCCTAACATTACCTAATCAAGACCCTCACCCTCACACTCACCTTCACCCTAACCCTCACCCTCACCCGAGCCCTCACCCTAACCGTAATCTTAACACTAAACCTCACCCTCATCCTCAACCTCAGCCTAACGCTATCCCTATCCCTAATCCTAACTGTCACCCTCAACCTAAGCCTAACCCTAACACTCAACCCTCACCCTAAGCCTCACCCTAACCCTAACGCTAACCCTAACCCTCACTCTCATCCTAGGGCTCAACAAAACCCTAACTGTAATCCTAAATCTAACCCTAAACCTCATCTTCACCCTCACCCTCACCCTCACCTTCAGCCTAATCCTATCCCTAACCCTAATACTAACTCTAAACCTAAACCTAACCCTACCTCTACTCCTAAACCTAGCCCTCACCCTCACTCATACCCTCAACCTCAGCCTAACCCTAACCCTAATCCTAAACCTAACCCTCACACTCACACTCACCCTTACCCTAAACCTAATCCTCACCCTCAACCTAAGTGTAACCCTAAACCTCACCCTCACCCTCACCCTTAACATCCCCCGAAACCTAACCCTAACCCTAACCCTTAAACTACCCTTCAGCCTAACTCTAACCCTCACCATCAACCCTAACCTGATGCTAACACAAATGCTCACTCTCAACCTAAGCCTCAGCCTAACACTTATCCTCACCATAACCCTATCCCTCCCCTCTCCCTAACACTCACCCTAACCCCTCCCCTCACCCTAACCCTCACCCTAACCCAAAGCCTAACCCTAATCCTAACCTTCACCCTAAGCCTCACCCTAACACTCACCCTAACCCTAACCCTAACCCTCACCCTCAAACTCACCCTAACCCTAAACCTAAACTTAACCCTCACTCTCACCCTAACTATCATCCTAACCCTTACCCTCGCCGTAAACCTAATCCTAACCCTAACCCTAAATCTCAACCTAAACCTAACCCTAACCCTAATGCTAACCCTAACCCTCACCCTCACCCTAATCTGGACCCTAACCCTTACCCTTAACATCACCCTCACACTCACCCTAACCCTAACCCTTACCCTCACCATAACCCTATCCCTCACTCTCAACCTAACCCTCACCCTAAACCTTACGCTCACCCTAACCCTCACCCAACCCTAACCCGAACCCTAACCCACACCCTAACGCCCACACTAACCTTCACCCTAACCCTAACGCTAACCCTAACCCTCACTCTCAACCTAACCCTCATCCTAACCCTTATCCTCACATTAACCCTAACCCTAACCGTAACCCTCACACTAAGCCTAACCCTCAACCTAACCGTAATCCTCACCCTCACAATAATCCTCACCCTAAACATAACCCTAACCCTTACCTAACCGAAACCCTAACCCTGACCCTGACCCTCACCCTCAGCCTAACCCTAATAGAACCCTAACTCTTATCCTCACCCTAAATCTAACCCTAACCCTAATCCTCATGGTCACCCTCCCACTCACGCTCTCCCTCACCCTCACACTCACGCTCAACCTAACCCTCACCCTAACCCTCACCGTCACCCTAAACATCACCCTAACCTTAACCCTCATGCTAACCCTAACCCTTACCCTACCCTAACCCTAACCCTAACCCTAACCCTAAACCTCGCCCTAAACCTTATGCTAACCCTAACTCTCATCCTCACCCTAATCCTAACCCGAACCCTTATCCTCACACTAACCCTAACCCTAACCCTCAGCATCACCCTAACCCTAAACCTAAACCTAAAACTAACGCTCACCCTGGACCTAACCCTTACTCTTACCCTAAAACTAAACCTCACACTAACCCACACCCTAACCCTCACCCTAAACTTAAACCTCACCCTCACCCTCACCCTAAACCTAACCTTTACCCTATCCCTAACCCTGCCCCTCAACCTAACCCTCACCCTCACCCTAACCCTAACACTAACCCTCACCCTAATCCTAACCCCAAGCCTAATCCTCACCCTAAACCTAAACCTAACCCTCATCCTAACCATAAACCTTACCTGAAACCTAACCCTAAACCTAAAACTAACCATACCCCTAACCCTTACCCTACCCTAACCCTAACCCTAACCCTAACCCTCGCACTAAACCTTATGCTAACCCTAACACTCATCCTCACCCTAATCCTCACCCTAACCCTTATCCTCACACTAACCCGAACCCTAACCCTCAACATCACCCTATCCCTAAACCTAAACCTAAAACTAAGGCTCAGCCTGAACCTAACCCTTAACCTTACCCTAAACCTAAACCTCACACTAACCCTCACTCTAACCCTAACCCTAAACCTAAACCTCACCCTCAACCTCACCCTAACCCTAACCTTTACCCTATCCCTAACCCTACCCCTCAACCTAACCCTCACCCTCACCCTAACCCTAACACTAACCCTCACCCTAAACCTAACCCTAACCCTAACCCTCACCCTAAACCTAAACCTAATCCTCATCCTAACCCTAAACCTTACCTGATACCTAACCCTAACGCTAAACCTAACCATAACCCTAACCCTCACCCTCAACCTTACCCTCACCCTAACCCTAAACATAACCCTAACCCTCACGCTAACCCTAACCAGAATCCTAACCCTAACCCTCAAGGTCACCATCACCCTCACCCTAACCCTCAAACTCACCTTCACCCTAACCCTCAAACTAAACCAAACCCTCACCCTAACCCTAACAATCTCCCTAACACTAACCCTACCTTTCACCCTAACCTTAACCCTAAAGGTCACCCTAACCCTAACCGTCACCCTCACCCTCACCCTCTGCCTAACACTAACCGTAACCCTAATCCTAACCCTAACTCTCACCCTCATACTAACCCTAACTCAAACCCTAACCCTAACCCTAACCCTATCCCTAATTCTCACCCTAATCCTAAACCTCATCCTAAACCTAAACCTAACCCTCAATCTCACCCTAACCCTAACCCTATCCCTCACCATAACCCTAATGATAACCCTATCCCTCACTCTCACCCTAAACCGCACCCTAAACCTTAGCCTCACAATAACCTTAACCCTAACTCTAAACCTAATACTCACACTAACTCTAACTATCACCCTCACCCTAACACTCACCGTCACCTTAAACTTCACTCGAACACTAACCATCACCCACACACTAACCCTCACCCGAAACCGAAACCTCTACCTCACCCTCACCCTAACCGAAACCCTAACACTCACCCCAAACCTAACCCTCAACCTAACCCTAACTCTAACCCTCACCGTCAACTTAACCCTAACCCTAATTCTAACCGTAAACCTCACCCTAACCCTAACACTAAACCTAACCTTAACTCTTACTTTCATCCTAAACCTCACCCTAAACCTTTTCCTCACACTAACCCGAAACCTAACCTCACACTAACCCGAACCCTCACCCTAACCCTAACCCTAACCCTAACCCTCACCCTGAACCTAACCCTAACCCTTTTCCACACCCTCACCCTGACCCTCACCGTCACCCTAACCCTCACCCTAAAACTAACCCTCAACTATACCCTAAAACTCACCATCACCCTCACCCTCACCCTCATCCTAAACATCACCCTAATGCTAACCCTCAGCCTAACCCTAACCCTAAACCTCACCTTAACCCTAACCCTCACCTTCAACCTCACCCTCAGCCTAATCCTCACCATAAACTTAAACCTAACCCTTTCCTAACCGAAAACCGCACCCTCACCCTAACCCTCACCCTAACCCTCGCCCTCACCCTAGCCCTCACCCTAAGCCAAACCCTAACCCTAACCCTCAAACTCAACCTCATCCTCAACCTCAGCCTCACCCTAACCCTAAACCTAATCCTAACCCTAATCCTCACCCCCACCCTCACTCTAACGCTAACCTTAAACCTAATGCTAACCCTAAACCTCCCCCTCAACTTTACCCTAGTCCGAAACCTCACCCTCAACCTAACCCTAACCCTAATGCTATACCTAAACCTAACCCTCACCCTAAGACTAATTCTAAGCCTAATACTCAACCTCACCCAAAACCTCACCCTAACACTTACCCTCAGCCTACTCCTCACCCTAACCCAAAACCTAAACCTAACTTTCACCAAACAGTCACCCTAACCCTTACACTAACCCTATCCCTCACCCGGACCCTAAACCTCACCCTAACCCTTATCCTCACACTAACCCTAAACGTAACCCTAAACCTCACACTAACTCTAATCCTCTCCCTAAAACTAACACTAAACCTCCTCCTAACCATAACCCTAAAGTCAACCCTAACCCTGACCCTCACCCGAAACCTAATCCTAACCCTCACCCAAACGCTCACCCTAACCCTAACACTAAACCTATCCCTCACTCTCACCCTAACCCTCACCCTAACGCTTACCCTGACACTAACCCTAAAAATCAAACTAAACCTAACCCTCACCCTAACCCTAACCATAATCCTCACCCTAACCCTCATCCTAACCCTAACCTTAACCTTCAACCTATCCCTTACCCTAAACATTACCCTAAGCCTAACCCTCACCCTCACCCTCACCCACACCCTCAGCCAAACACTAACACTAACCCTAAACCTAACCCTAACACTCACACTCACACTCACCCTAACTTGAACCCTAACCATAAACCTAACTCTCACCCTATCCATAAACCTATCCCTAACACACACCCTAACCATAAACATCACCCTTATCTTAACCCTAATCCTCACCCTAACTCTAACCCTCACCCTAATCTCAACTTAACCCTAACGCTAACCCTAACCCTCACCCTCACCCTAAACCTCACCCTAACTGATAGGCTCACCATAACCCTAAGGCTAACCATAACCTTAATCCTAACACTAAATCTGACCCTAAACCTTACCCTATCACTCACACTAACCCTAACACTCACCCTCAAATTAACACTCACCATCACCTTAACCCTCACCCTAAACCTAACCGTAACCCATACCCTAACACTCACACTCACCCTCACCCTCATCCTCACCTTCACCCTAACCCTAACCCTAACTCTCACCCCAACCATAACCCTCACCCTAACCCTAACTTTAACCCTCACACTCACCCTAACCCTAACCCTAACCCTTAACCTAACCCTTAATCAAACCCTAACCCTCACTCTCACCCTAATCCTCAACATAACCCTAACCATAACCCTCACCCTAACCCTAACCCTAATCCTAACCCTAACCCTAACCCTCTCCCTCACCCTAAACCTCACCCTAACCCTAAAACTCACCCTAATCCGAAACCTCACCAACACCCTAACTCTCACCCTCACCCGAATCCTCACTCTCACCCTAACCTTCACCAACACCCTAACCCACACCCTTACCCGAACCCTCATTCTCACCCTCACCCTCACCCTAAACATCACCCTAACCCTAACCCTCACCCTAACCCTAACCCTAACCCTCACCTTAAACCTCACCCTCAACCTAATCCTCACCCTAAACCTAACCCTAACCCTTTCCAAACCGAAAACCTCACCTTCACACTAACCCTCACCCTAGCCCTCACCCTCACCCTAGACCTCACCCTAAACATAACGGTAATCTTAACCCTCACCTTCACGCTCACCCTAATGCTCACCCTCACCCTCAGCCTCACCCTAAACCTACACCTAATCCTAACCCTAACCCTGACCCTCACCCTCACTCTAACCATAACCTCCACCCTAACCCTAACCCTTACCCTGATGCTAACCCTAACCTTCAACCTCACCCTAACCATAACACTCAACCTAAACCTAACCCTAACCGTAATGCTAACCCTAACCCTCACCCTCACCCTAACCGAAACCCTAACACTCACCCCAAACCTAACCCTCAACCTAACCCTAACTCTAATCCTCACCCTCAACCTCACCCTAACCCTAACTCTAACCTTAAATCTCACAGTCACCCTAACACTAACCCTAAACCTAACCCTAAATCTCACCTTAACCCTAACCTGAAAACTCTACCTCACCCTGGCCCTCACCCTAACCCTAATCCTAACCCTAACCCTCATCCTAATAATCACCCTAACCCTCACCCTAACCCTCACCCTCACCCTCACCCTAACCCTAATCCTAACCCTAACCCTCAACCTAACCCTAACCCTTACCCTCAACATAACCCTTACATTAACCGTCAACCTAACCATAAACTTAAACCGAACCCTAACTCTCATCCTAACCCTAACACTAAACCTCACCCTAAACCAAACCCTAAACCTCACCCTAGCCCTCACCCTAACCCTAACCCTAATCCTAACCTTAACACTAATCCTAACCCTCCAACTAACGCTTACCCTAAAACTCACCCTAACCCTACCCTCACCCTCAACCTCACCCTCATCCTAAACCTAAGCCTAAGCCTAAACCTAACGCTAACACACACACTCAACTTAACCCTAACCCTAATCCTAAACCTAACCCTAACCCTAACCCTCCTACTAACTCTCACCCTAACCCTAAACCTAACACTAACCCTAACCCTAACCCTCACCCTAACCCTAACTTTAACCCTAAACCTCACCATCACCCAAAACCTAACTCTAACCCTAATGCAAACCCTAAACCTCACCCTAACCCTAACCCTAACCCTCACCCTCACCCTCACTGTAACCTTAACACTGAACGTAACACTAACAATAACCCTAACCCTAATCCTAACCCTCAACCTAACCATAACCCTCACCCTAACCCAAACCCTGACCCTAACACTTACCCTCACCGTAACACTAACCCTAACCCCAACTCTAACCCTCACACTAACCTTAACCTCACCCTAACCCGAAACCCAACCTTCAACCTAACCCTAACCCTTACGCTCAACGTAACCATAACCCTAACCCTAAACCTCACCCTAACCATAACCCTCACACTAACCCTAAACCTCATCCTAAAAGTTACCCTCACCCTAATACTAACCCGAAACCTAATCCTAAACCTCACCCTCACCCACACTGTAACTGTAACACTAACCGAAATGCTAACAATAACCCTAATCCTAACCCTAACCCTCACCCTAACCATTACCCTCCTCCTAACCATAACCCACACCCTAACACTTACCCTCACCCTAACACTAACCCTAACCCTAACACTAACCCTCACACTAACCCTAAACCTCACCCTCACCTTAAACCTCACCTTAACCCTAACCCTCATCCTCACTCTAAACCTCACACTAACCCTAACACTTATCCTCAATCTAACCCTCACACTCAGCCTAAAACTAACCCTCACCCTAACACTAACCCTCACCCTTATCATAACCCTCACCCTCAGCCTAACCCTCACCTTTACCCTTACCATCACCCCACCCTAAACCTCACCCTAACCCTAACACTGACCCTAACCCTAATTCTACCCCTAAACCTCACACTCACCCTAACCCTAAACCTAACCCTAACCTTAATGCTTACCCTAACACTAACCCTAACCCTCAACCTAACCCTAACCCTCACGCTCACCACAACCCTAACCCTTTCCCTCACCCTAACCCTAATCCTACGCCTAACCCTCATCCTAACCCTCCCTCTAACCCTTACCCTAAACCTCACGCAACCCTAAGCCTTACCCTCAACCTCAGCCTCAGCCTAAACCTAAGTCTAAGGCTAACCCTCACCATAACCCTCACACTCACCTACACCCTAACCCTAATCGTAAACCTAACCCTATCTCTAAAACTCAACCCAACCCTTACCCTCACCCTAACCCGAACACTAACCCTAACCCTAATCCTCACCCTAACCCTCCCCCTAAACCTAACTCTAACCCTAAACCTCACCCTCACCCTAACCCTAACCCTAACCCTAACACTAAAGCTCACCGTAAAACTCAGCCTAAACCAAACCCTCACCCTCACCCTCAACCTAATCGTAACTCTAACCCTAACCCTAACAATAACACTAAACCTAACCCTAAACATAACCCTAACCCTCACCCTAACCCTAATCATAACCCTAACCATAAACCTCACCCTAACCCTCACCCTCACCCTCACCCTCACTGTAAGTCTAACCCTAACCCTAACAATTACACTAATCCTAACACTAAACTTAACACTAACCCTAATCTCAAAACTCACCCTCACCCTAACCATAATTCTAACCCTCACCCTCAACCTAACACTAACCTGCATGTCATGGTAACCCTAACTCTCATCCTAACCCTCACCCTAACCCTAAAACTCACCCTAACAGTAAACCTAAACGTCACCATCACCCTAGCCCTCACCCTAACTCTTATCCTAACCCTAATCCTCATCCTAACCCTCATCCTAAGCCTAACCCCCAACCTAACCCTAACCCTAAACCTCAAACTAACCCTAACCCTCATGCTTACTGTAACCCTAAACCTAACCCTAACCCTCACCCTAAACCTCACCCTAAACCTCACCCTAACCCTAACCCTCACCCTCACCCTCAACCTCAGAATAACCCTAACAATAATCCTAACCCTAACCCTCACCCTAACCATAAACCTCTCCCTAACTCAAACCTGCACCCTAAAACTTACGCTCACCCTAACACTAATCCTAACCCTAACACTAACCCTCATACTAACCCTAACCCTAACCCTAACCCTAAACCTCAACCTAACCCTCAAACTCACCATAACCCTAACACTAACTCTAACACTCACCCTCACCCTAAGCCTTCCCCTAAACCTATATCTAACCCTAAACCTCACCCTCACAATAACCCTAACAATAACCCTAAACATAAACCACACACTAACCCTAACACTAACCCTCACCCCAACCCTCACCCTCAGAGTAACTCTAACCCTAACAATAACACTAACCCTAATCCTTACCATCCCCCTAACCCTAATCCTCACCCCCACCCTCACCCTAAGCCTAACCCTCAGCCTAAGCCTAACGCTCACCCTAACCCTCACACTCACCCTCACCTGAACCCTAATCCTAAACCTAAACCTATCCCTAAACATCAAGCGAACCCTGATCCTCACACTAACCCTAAACTTAAACCTACCCCTAACCCTTCCCCTAATCCTAACTCTATCCCTAAACCTCACCCTCACGCTAACCCTAACCCTAACCCTAACCCTAAACCTCACTCTAAACCTCACTCAAACCCTTACCCTCACCCTCACCCTCAACCTACCCTTAACTCTAACTCTAACCCTAACAATAACACTAACCCTAAACCTAACACTAACCATAAACCTCACCCTCAGCCTCACCTTCACCGCAAACTTAACTCTAACAATAAAATTAACAATAACCCTAAACCAAACAACAACCCTAACCCTAACCCTCACCCTAACCGTAACACTAACCCTAAACCTAAAACTCACCCTAAATCTGCCACTAAACCTAACTCTAACCCTAAACCTCACCCTCACCCTAACCCTAACCCTAACCCTAATCCCAAACCTCACCCTAAACCTCACCCTAACCCTAACACTAACCTTCACCCTAATCCTAAGGTTAACCCTAAACCAAAACCTAACCCTAACCACCAAGCTCACCGTAATCCTAACCCCAAACCTCACCCTAACCCTGCCCCTAAACCTAACGCTAACCCTAAACCTCACCCTCACCCTAACCCTAACCCTAACCCTAATCCAAAACCTCACCCTAACCCTCATCCTAAACCTAAACCAAACCCTCACCCTCACCCTAACCCTAACCTTTACCCTATCCCTAACCCTACCCCTCAACCTAACCCTCACCCTCACCCTAACCCTAACACTAACCCTCACCCTAAACCTAACCCTAACCCTAACCCTCACCCTAAACCTAAACCTAACCCTCATCCTAAACCTAAACCTTACCTGATACCTAACCCTAACGCTAAACCTAACCATAACCCTAACCCTCACCCTCAACCTTACCCTCACCCTAACCCTAAACCTAACCCTAACCCTCACCCTAACCCTAACCAGAATCCTAACCCTAACCCTCACCGTCACCATCACCCTCACCCTAACCCTCAATCTTAAACTCACCTTCACCCTAACCCTCAAACTAAACCAAACCCTCACCCTAACCCTAACAATCTCCCTAACACTAACCCTACCTTTCACCCTAACCTTAACCCTAAAGGTCACCCTAACCCTAAACCTCACCCTCACCCTCACCCTCTGCCTAACACTAACCGTAACCCTAATCCTAACCCTAACTCTCACCGTCATACTCACCCTAACTCAAACCCTAACCCTAAACATAACCCTATCCCTAATTCTCATCCTATCCCTAACACTAATCCTCAATCTAACCCTAACCTTCACCCTCACCGTAACTCTAACCCTATCCCTCCCCATAACCCTAAACTTAACCCTTACCGTAACCCTCAACCTCAGCCTAAACCTCACCTTTACCCTTACCGTCACCCCCACTCTAACCCTCACCCTAAGCCTAACACTCACCCTAACCCTATCTCTACCCCTAAACCTCACCCTCACCCTAATCTTACCTCTAAGCCTAACCCTAACATTAACACTAACCCTAACCCTTACCATCACCCTAACCTTAATCCTCACCGCCACCATCAACCTCAGACAAATCCTAAGCCTAGGACTAAGCCTCACCGTAACCTTCACACTCACCCTAACCCAAACCCTAATCCTAAACCTAACCCTACCCCTAAACCTCAACCTAACCCTCACCCTCATCCTAACCTTAACCCTAAACATCAACCTAACCCTCCCCTCAACCCTAACTCTAAACCTAAACCTCACCCTCACCCTCACCCTAAACCTCACCCTAACCCTAAACCTCACCCTAAAACTCACCCTAACCCTAACACTCACCCTCACCCTCAACCTAATTTAACTCTAACCCTAACCCTAACAATAACACTAACCATAACTATATCCATAAACATAACCATGACCCTCACCCTCAGCCTCACCCTCACCGCAAACTTCAACCTAACCATAAAACTAACAATAACACTAACACTAACCCTAACCCTAAGCCTCACCCTAACCTTAACACTAACCCTAACCCTAAACCTCACCCTAACCCTGCCCCTAAACCTAACTCTAACCCAAAACCTCACCCTAAACCTCACCCTAACCCTAACCCTCACCCTAATCCTAAGCCTAACCCTAACCCTCAACCTAACCCTAACCCTCACGCTCAACATAACCCTAACCCTAAACCTCACCCTAACCCAACATTAACCAGAATCCTAAATCTCACCCTAATCCTACCCCTAACCTTTACCCTAACCCTAACCCTCACCCTCACCCTCACCCTCACCCTAACCCTTACCCTAATCCAAATCCTAACACTAAGCGTAAACCTCACTCTCACCGTAACGCTCACCGTATCCCTAACTCTAACACTAACCTTAACCCTAACCCTCAGCCTCAGCCTCAACCTAACCCTAACTCTAACCCTAAACTTCACCCTCTCCCTATCCCTAACACTAAACTTAAACCTAAACCTCACCCTAACCCTAAACCTAAATCTCACCGTCACCCTAGCCTTCACCCTAACCCTAATCCGAACCCTAACCCTCATCCTAACCCTCACCCTAACACTAACCCTAACCCTCACCTTCACCCTCACTCTAAACATAACCCTAATCCTAACCCTCAACCTAACCCTAACCATCACCCTCACTGTAACCCTTACCCTAATCCTCACTCTAACCATAAACTTAACCCGAACTCTAACTCTCCCCCTAACCCTAACCCTAACCCTCGCCCTAACAATAACCCTCACCCTCACCCTCACCCTCAGCCTAACGCTAACACTAATGCTAACCCTAAACCTCACACTCACTCTAACCCTAACCCTATTCTTAATCCTAACCTATCCCTAAACCTCACCCTCACCCTAACCCTCACCTTAAGCCTAACCCTAACATTAATCCTAACCCTAAACCTAACACTAAACCTCACCCTAACACTAACCCTAACCATCACCCTAACACTAAGCCTCGCCCTAACACTAACCTTAACCCTCATCCTCACCCTACACCTCACCCTAATCCTAATCCTCATCCTGACCCTAAACCTCACACTAACCCTAACACTAATCCTCAATCTAACCCTCACCCTCAGCCTAACCCAAACCCTATCCCTCCCCCTAACCTTAACCCTAACCCTTAGCATAACCCTCACCCTCAGTCTAAACCTCACCTTTACCCTTACCGTCCCCCCCACCCTAACCCTTACCATCACCCTAACCTTAATCCGTACACCCACCATCACCCTCACTCTAACCCTCACACTCCCCCTCACCCTAACCCTAATCCTAAACCTAACCCATTCCCTAAACCTCAACCTAACCCTCAGCCTCATCCTAACCCTAACCCTAAATCTCACCCTAACCCTCTCTTCAACCCTAACTCTAACCCTAAACCTCACACTCACCCTAACCCTAACCCTAACCCTAAACCTCACCCTAAAAATCAGCCTAACCCTAACACTCACACTCAACCTAACCTTAATTCTCAACCTAACACAACCTCAACCTAACCTTAATTCTAACCCTAACCCTAACAATAACACTAACACTAACCCTAATCATAACCATAAACATAACCCTCACCCTAACCCTAACCCTCACCCTCACCCTCACCCTCAGAATAACCCTAAAGCTAACATTAATAATCCTAACCCTAACCCTCAACCTAACCATAACCCTTAACCTCACCCTCACCCTCAGCCTAAACCTAAGCCTAACCCTAACCCTAACCCTAACCCTAACCCTAACCCTAACCCTAACACTAATCCTAACCCTCACCCTTACCATAACCCTCATCCTCACACAAACCCTCACCCTAACACTTACACTCACCCTAACACTAACCCTAATCCTAACACAAACACTCACTCTAACACTAACCATCACACTAAACCTAAACCTCACCCTAATCCTAAACCTAACCCTCACCCTAACCCTAACCCTCATCCTCACCCTAAACCTCACACTAAACAAACACTAATCCTCAATCTACCCTTCACTCTCACCCTACCCCTAACCCTAACACTCACCCTAACACTAACCCTCACCCTAAACCACACCCTAACCCTAACTCTACGCCTAAACCTCACCCTCACCCTAACCTTACCTCTAACACTAACCCTAACACTAAAAACCTGACCCTAAACTTAACCCTAAACCTCAGCCTCAACCTCACCGCAAATATAAAACTAAACCTACCAATAACACTAACCCTCGACCTAACCCTAACCCTTACCCTCACTCACATACTGGGCCTAAGCCTAAACCAAAGCCTAAGCCTAAACCTAACCCTAACCCTCACCCTAACCCTAACCCTAACACTAACCCTAACTCTAACCCTAAACCTCACCCTCGCCCTAACCCTAACTCTAACCCTAACCCTAACACTATAAACCTCACCCTAAGCTTAACCCTAAACCTCACCCTCACAGTAACCATAACCCTAACACTAACCCTAAAAATAACCCTAACCCTAACACTAATCCTAACCCTAACCCTCACCCTAACCCTAATCCTAACCCTAACCCTCATCATAACCCTCCCCATAACCCTTACCCTATCCCTCACCTTAACCCTAACCCTCACCCTCACCATCACCCTCATCCTAACCCTAAGCCTAACCCTAAACCTAAACCTAACCCTCACCCTCACCCTAACCCTAACACTAACCCTAACCCTAACCATCACCGTAACCCTCCCCCTAACCCTATATCTAACCCTAAACCTCACCCTAACCCTAACACTAAGCCTAACCCTAAACCCCACCCTAACCCTAACGCTAACCCTCACCCGCACCCTCAACCTCACTGTAACTCTAACCCTAAACCTAACAACAGCACTAATCCTAACCCTAATCATCACCCTAACTTTAATCCTTACCCCCACCCTCACCCTCAGCCTAAACCTAAGCCTAAGCCTAACCCTCACCCTAACCCTCACACTCACCATCCCCCTAACACTAATCCTAAAACTACCCCTATCCTTAAACCTCAACCTATACCTCACCCTCACCCTAAACCTAACACTAAACCTAGCCCTCAATTTCACCATAACCCTCCCCCCTCAATCTAACTCTAACCCTAAACCTCACCTTAAACCTAACCATGACCCTAACCCTAAACTTCACCCTAAACCTAAACCTCACCCTCACCCTCAACCTCACCTTAACTGTAACCCTAACCGTAACAATAACACTAAACCTAACCCTAAACTTAACCTTAACACTAAACATAACACTAAAACTAACCCTAAACCTAAGCCTAAACCTAAACCTCAACCTAACCCTACTCCTCAGCCTCACGCTCACCCTAACCAAACCCTAACCCTAATCCTCACCTTAACCCGAAGCCTAACCCTAATGCTAACCCTAACCCTCACACTAACCCTCACCCTAACCCTAATCCTAAATCTAACCCTATCCTTAACCCGAATAATCATCCTAACCCTAAAACTTGCCCTCACCCTAATTCTAATCCTAACCCTAAAAATCATCCTAAACCTTACCCAACCCTAACCTTAAAGCTCACCCTAAACCGCACCCTAACCCTCACACACATGCTGGGCCTAAGCCTAAACCAAAGCTGAAGCCTAACCCTGACCCTAAACTTCACCCTAACCCTAACCATAACACTAAACCTAACTCTAACCCTAAACCTCACCCTTACCCTAACCCTAACACTAACCCTAACTCTAAACCTAAACCTCATCCTAACCCTAACCCTAACAATAACCCTAACCCTAACCTTAACCCTACCCTAATCCTACCCCTAACCCTAACACTAAACCTAACCCTAACCCTAAGCCTAACCCTAACCCTAACCATAACCCTCACCCTAACCCTAACCTCACTCTAACACTAAACCTAATCCTCCCTCTTAGCCTAGTCCTCACCCTAACCCTAACCCTCATCCTCACCCTAAACCTCACCCTAACCCTAAACTTAACCTGAACACGGACTCTCACCCTAATCCTCACCCTAACCCTAACCCTCACCCTTACCATAACCCTCACCCTAGTCATAACCCTCATCTTTACCCTTACCGTCACCCCACCTTAACCCTCACCCTAACCCTAACCCTCACGCTAACCATAACCCTAACCCTAACTCTACCCCTAAACCTCACCCTGACCCTGACCCTAACCCTAACACTAACACTAAAAACCTCACCATAAACTTAACCCTGACCATCACCCTCACCGTAACCCTAACCCTAACCCTAACAATAACCCTAACCCTAACCTTAATCCTAACCCTCACCCTCACCCTAACCCTAATTCTAACCCTAACCCTCACCCTAACCCAAACCCTCACCCTTCCGTATCGATTACCCTCACCCTCACCCTAACCCTAACCCTCACCCACATGCGGGGCCTAAGCCTAAACCAAAGCCTAAGCCTAACCCTAAACCGAACCCTCATGCTAACCCTAACCCTAACACTAACCCTAACTCTAACCCTAAACCTCACCCTTACCCTAAGCCTAACTCTAACCCGAACCCTAAACCTAAACCTCATCCTAACCCTAACCCTAACAAAAACCCTAACCCTAACCTTAACCCTACCCTAACCCTAAACCTAACTCTAACAATAAACCTAAACCTAACCCTATCCTTAACCCTAACCATACCCCTCACTAACCCTAACCTCACCCTAACACTAAACCTAGTCCTCACCCTCACCCTAGCACTCACCCTAACCCTAACTCTCATCCTCACCCTAACCGTAACCCTCACCCTTACCATAACCCTCACCCTAGGCCTAATCCTCATCTTTACCCTTACCATCACCCCCACCTTAACCCTCACGGTAACCCTAACCCTCATGTTGACCCTCACCGTAACCCTAACTCTACTCCTAAACATCACCCTCACCCTAACCCTAACTCTAACCCTAACCCTAACACTAAAAACCTCACCCTAAACTTAACCCTAACCTTCCCCCTCACCGTAACCATAACCCTAACCCTAACCCTAACAATAACCCTAACCCTAACCCTAATCCTAACCCTAACCCTAACCCTCACCCTTCCGTAAGCATAACCCTCACCCTAAACCTAATCCTAAACCTAACCCTCATCATAACCCTCCCCATAACCCCAATCCTAACCCTCACCCTAACCCTAACCCTCACCCTCACCCTCACCCTCACTGTAAGTCTAACCCTACCCCTAACAATAACACTAATCCTAAACCTAAATTAACACTAACCCTGATCCAACACTCACCCTCACCCTACACCTAATTCTAACCCTCAACCTCACCATAACCCTAACCCTAACTTCATGGTAACACTAACTCTCATCCTAACACGAACTCTAACCCTAACCTAACACTAAACCTCACCCAAAACATAACCCTAAAAATCACCATCACCCTAGCCCATACCCTAACACTAATCATAACCCTAATCATCATCCTAACCCTCATCCTAACCCTATCCCTCACCCTCACCCTAACCCTAACTCTAAATCTCAAACTAACCCTAACCCTAAACTTAACCCAAACCCTATCTTTCTCCCTAAACCTAACCCTAACCCTCACCCTAACCCTATCCTTCATCCTCACCCTCACCCTCAGCCTAAACCTAAGTCTAACCCTAACCCTAACCCTAAACCTCACACTCAGCCTAACCCTTACCCTAATCCTAATCCTAACTGTAACACGAACCCTAAACCTCAACCTAACCCTCACTGTAACCTTAACCCTAAAACTAACCCTAACCCTAACCCTCGACCTAACCCTCCAACTAACCCTAAACTTCACCCTCACCCTAACACTCACGCTAACCTTAACACTCATCCTCACCCTAACCATCACCCTTATGGTAAAACTCACCCTCAGCCTAAACCTCACATTTACACTCAACATCACCCCCTCCCTAACCCTCACCCTAACCCTCACCCTAACCCACACCCTAACCCTAACTCTACCCCTAAACCTCACCCTCATCCTAACACTAATCATAACACTAACCCTAAACCTCGCCCTAACCCTAACCCTCACCCTCAGCTTCACCCTCACCCTAACCCTAAATCTAACACTAACCCTCACCCTAACCCTCACCCTCAGACTCACCCTAAATCTAACTCTAACCCTAACACTCATCCTAACCCACACCCTAACCCTAACCCTCACCCTAACTCTAACCCTCACCCTCACACGCACCCTAACCCTAACCCTAACACTCAACCTAACGCTAACCCTCGCCCTCAACATAACCCTTACCCCAACCCTCACCCTAACCCTTAACATAACCCGAACCCTAACCCTCACCCTAACCCTAACCCTCAACCTCAAACTCACCCTCAGCCTAATCCTAAGCCTAACCCTAAACCTAACAGTAACACACACGTTCACCCTCACCTTAAACCTAATCCTAATCCTAAACCTAACCCTCACCCTCACCCTAACCCTAAAACTAACCATAACCATAACCCTCACCCTAACCACCCCCCTAACCCTATATCTAAACTTAAACCTCACCCTCACCCAAACCCTAACCCTAACCCTAACCCTAAACCCCACCCTAATTTTAACCATAACTCTCACCCTCATCCTCACTCTCAGGCTAACCCTAAGCCTAAGCCTAACACTTACACCCTAACCCTTACACTCACCCACACCCTAAACCTAATCCTAACCCAAAACCTATCCCTAAACCACATCCTAACCCTCCCGCTCTCCCTAACCCTAACACTAACCCTAACCCTAAACTTCACCTGAACCATCCCCCTAAAACTAACTCTAACCCTAAACCTCACACTCACCCTAACCCTAACCCTAAACCTAACCCCAAATCTCACCCTAAACCTCATCCTAACCCTAACTCTCACCCTCACCCTCAAGCTCACCGTAACTCTAAACCTAACCCTAACAATAACACTAACCCTAACCATAACCCAATGTCTAACCATAACACTCAACCTCAAACTCAACCTCAATGCAAAATTAACCCTAACCATAACACTAACAATAACCAGAACGGTAAACCTAACCCTAATCCTAACCACCACCCTCAACCTCAGCCAAAACCTAACGCTAAACCTAACCCTAACCCTAAACCTAACCCTAAAACTAACCTTAACCCTAACCCTAAACCAAACCCTAATCCTCAGCCTCAACCTCACCCTAACCCAAACCCTAACCCTAACCCTAAGCCTAATCCTAACCCTAAACCTAACCCTAACCCTCACACTCACCCTCACCCTAATCCTAATCCTAAACCTAACCCTATCCATAACCCTAACCCTAACCCTAACCCTTACCCGAGCCCTAACCCTAACCCTAATCCTAACCCTAAACCTCATCCTAACCCTCACCCTAAACATAACACTAACCCTCACCCTAGCCCTCACTCTAACCCTAACACTAACCCTAACTCTAACCTTAAACCTCACTCTCACCCTAACCCTAATTGTAACACTAACCCTAAACCTAAACCTCATCCTAACCCCAACCCTAATCCTCACCCTCAATGTAACCTTAACCCTAACCCTAACCCTAAAAATAAACCTAACTCTAACCCTCACCCTAAACAGAACCCTCACCCTAACACAAACCCTCACACTAACACTTACCGTAACCCTAACACTAACTTTAACCCTAACCCTAACCCTCACAATAACCCTAACCCTAACCCTAAACTTCAACCTAACCCTCAACCTCACACTAAACCTAACACTAACCCTAAACCTAAACCCCACCCTAACCCTAACCCTAACCCTCACCGCCAAACTCACCCTCACAGTAACTCTAATTCTAACATTAACAATAACACAAACCCTAACCCTTACTATCCCCCTAACCCTAATCGTCACCCCCACCCTCACCCTCAGCCTAACCCTCACCCTAAGCCTAACCATCACCCTAACCCTCACACTCACCCTCCCACGATACCTAATCCTAAACCTAACCATATCCCTAAAACTCAACCTAACCCTCATCCTCACCCAAACCCTAAACCTAAACCTGACTCTAACCCTCCCCCTAACCCTAACTCTACAACTAAACCTCACCCTCACGCTAACTCTAACCCTAACACTAACACTAAACCTCACCCTACACCTCACCCTAAACCTAACCCTCACCCTCACCCTCAACCTAAACTTAACTCTAACCCTAACCCTAACAATAACTTTAACCCTAAACCCCACCCTAACCCTAACCCTCACCCTCACCCTCAACTTAACCTTAACTCTAACCCTAACCCTAACCCTAACCCTAATCCTAACCCTAACCCTCATCCTAACCCTTACCCTAACACTAACCCTAACCCTTACCCTCACCCTCACCCTCACCCTAAACCAAACCCTAACCCAAAACCTCAACTTAACCCTAACCCTAACCCTCACTGTGACCCTTACCCAATACTCATTCTAAACCTAGACTTAACCGGAACCCTATCTCTCACCCTAAGACTAAGCCTAACCCTCACCCTAACAATAACCCTCACCTTCACCATCACCCTAAGCCTAACCCTAAGCCTAACCCTAACCCTAACCCTAAAAGTCACACTTACCCTAACCCTAAACCTCATCCTAATCCTAACCCTAATCCTAAACCTCACCCTCACCCTAACCCTCACCTTAAGCCTAACTCTAACATTAATCATGACCCTAACCCTAACCATAAACTTCACCCTAACACTAACCCTAACCCTCATCCTCACCTTAGGCCTTACCCTAACCCTAACCCTCATCCTCACCCTAAACTTCACACGAACCCTAACACTAATCCTCAATCTAACCCTCACCCTCACACTCAGCCTAATCCTATCCCTCCCCCTAACACTAACGCTAACCCATTCAATAACCCTCACACTCAGCCTAACCCTCACCTTTACCTTACCATCACTCCCACCTTAACCGTCACCCTAAGCCTAACACTCACCCTAACCCTAACTCTACCCCTAAACCTCACCCTCACCCGAATCCTAACTCTAACCATAACCCTAACACTAAATCTCACCTTAACCCTAATCCTCATCCTCAACCTCATTCTCAGCCTAACCCTAAGCCTAAGCCTAACACTTACCCTAACCCTCACCCTCACCCAAGCCCTCACCTTAACGCTAATCCTAACCCTAACTCTCATCCTAACCCTCACCCTAAGCCTAAACCTAACAATCACCCTAAACCTAATCCACACCCCCACACTAACTCTCAGCCTTACCCTAAGCCTAAGCCTAATCCTAAGCCTAACCCTCACACTAACCCTCACCCTAACACTAACCCTAACCCTTAACCTCAACCTAACCCTCACCCTAACCTTAACCATAAAACTAACCCTAACATTAACCCCCACCTAAACCTCCAACTAACCCTAAATCTAAAACTAAACCTCACCCTCACCCTAACACTAATCCTAAGCCTAATCCTGAACCTGACAATAACCCTAACCCTAATCCTCACCCTCCCCTCACCCTCACCATAACTATTAACCAAACCCTAAAAATAACACTAATCCTAACCCTAAACCTAACCCTACTCCTAATCCTAAACCTAATCGTAACAGTCACCCTCACCCTAACACTAATCCTAACCCTAACCCTCAACCTAATCCTAACGCTCACACTCACCAAAAACCTAACCCTCATCCTATCCCGAACCCGAACCCTAACCCTAACCCTAAACCTTACCCTAACACTAACCCTAACCCTCATCCTCACCCTAGCCCTCAGCCTAACCCTAATCCTAACCCTAATCCTCACCCTAACCCTAAACTAAACTGAAACCTAACTCTCACCCTAACCCTAATGCTAACCCTCACCCTAACCCTCACCCTCAGCCTCACCCTAACCCTAACTTTAACACTAAACCTCACACTCACCCTAAACCTAACCCTAACCCTAACCCTAAACCAAACCCTAACCCTAACCCTAAAACTCACCCTCACCCCAGCCCTCACCCTAACCCTGACCCTAACCCTAAACCTAACCCTAATCCTCACATTCACCCATACCTTAACCCTCACAGTAACTCTAACCCTAACCCAAACCCTAACCCTAACCCTCACACTAACCCTAACCTTCATCCCCACCCTAACCCTAATCCTAACCCTAAAACACACCCTAACCCTAAATCTAAGTCTCACCCGCAACCTCACCCTCACCTTAACTCTAACCCTTACCGTAACAATAACACTAAACGTAAACCTAACAATCACCTAACCCTAATCCTCACCCGCACCCTCACCCTCAGCCTAACCCTACGCTTAAGCCTAACCCTCAACCTAACCCTCACATTCACGCTCAACCTAATGCTAAAACTAAACTTAACCCTATCCCTAATCCTCAACCTAAACCTCACCCTCAGCCTAACCCTAACACTAACCCTAACCCTAAACCTCACCCTAACCCTCCCCCAAAGACTAACTCTAACCCTAAACATCACCCTCACCCTAACCCTAAACCTAACCCTAATCCTAAACCTCACCCTAACCCTAACCCAAACCCTCACTCTCAACCTCACAGTAATTCTTACCCCAACACTAACAATAACAGTAACCCTAACCCTAACCGTAACCCTAACCATAAACCTCACCCTCAGCCTCACCCTCACTGCAAACTTAACCCTAACCACAACACTAACAATAACCTTAACCCTAACCATAAACCTATACCTCACCCCCACCCTCACCCTTAGCCTAACCCTAACTTAACCCTAACCCTAAACCTAACCCTCCCTGTAACCCTAACCCTAACCCTAAACCTAACAGAAACCCTAACCCTAAACCAAACCTTAAACCTAACACTAATCCTCAGCCTCACCCTCACCCTAAGCCAAACCCTAACCTTCACACTAACCCTAAGCCTAACCCAAACCTAACCCTCACACTCACACTCACCCTAACCCAAATCCTAAACCTAACCCTATCCTAAACCGAACCCTCACCCTAACCCTCACCCTAGCCCTCACCCCAAAGCTAATCCTAACCCTAAACCTAAACCTAACCCTCAGCCTAACCCTAACCCTAAACCTCACCCTAACCTGAACCCTAACCCTCCTCCTCATGCTCGGCCCAAGCCTAAGCCTAAGCCTAACCCTAACCCTCACCCTATCCCTAACCCTAACACTAATGCTAACTCTAACCCTAAAACTCACCCTCACCCTAACCCTAATTCTAACCCTTACCTGAAACCTAAACCTCATCCTAACCCTAAAAATAACCCATACCCTCACCCTCACCATAACCATATAACCCTAACCCTAACCCTAACAATAACCCTAACACTTACCCTAACCCTCACCCTAACCATAACCCTCACCCTAACCCTAACCCTCATCCTAATACTTACACTCACACTAACACTAAACCTAATGCTAACACTAATGCTCACACTAACCCTAACAATCACCCTAACCCTAAACCCCAACCTAACACTAAACTTAACCCTCAACCTCACCCTAGCACTCACCCTAACCCTAACACTCATCCTCACCATAAACCTCAAACTAACCCTAACATTAAATCTCAATCTAACCCTCAGCCTCACCCTAACTCTAAACCTAACCCTCACCCTAAACCTAAACCTCACCTTTACCGTAACGCTCACCCTCAGCCTAACCCTCATCTTTACCCCTACCGTCACCCCCACCCTAACCCTCACCCTAACCCTGACCCTCACCCTAAACCTCAACTTAACACTAATCCTAACACTAAACCGCAACTTCACCCTAACCCTAACTCTAACACTAACCCTAACACTAAACTTCACCCTAACACTAACCCTAACTCTCACCCTCACTGTAACCGTAATCCTAAACCTAAAAATTACTCTAAACCTAACCCTAACCCTCCCCCTAACCATAAGCCTCAACCTAACCCTAACCCTCACCCTAACAGTTCCCCTCACCGTAACACTAACCCTAACCCTAACACTAACCCTCACACTAACCCTAATCCTCACCCTAATCCGAAACCTCACCCTAACCCTAACCCTAACTCTAACCCTAACCCTCATCCAAGCCCTCACCCTAACCTGATGACTAATCCTCACCCTCACCCTAACCCTAACCCTCATCCTCACCCTAAACCTCACACTAACCCTAACCCTAAACCCAAACCTCATTCTAACACTCACCCTAACCCTAACCCTAATCCTAACACTCACCTTTATCTTAACCCTCACCCTCAGCCTAAACCTCACCTTTACACTTACCATCATCCTCACCCTAACCCTAAACCTCATCCTAACCCTCACCCTAACCGTAAACCTAACCATCACCCTAAACCTAAAACTTACCCGCAACCTCACGCTCAGCTTAACTGTAAGCCTAAGCCTAACCCTTACCCTAACTCTCACCCTAGTCCTCTCCCTAACCCTAATCCTAAACCTAACCCTCATCCCAAACCTCACCCTAACCCTAACCATAACCATCACCCTAACCCTAATACTCACCCCCACCCTCACCCTCAGCCTAACCCTAAGCCTAAGCCTAAGCCTAACCCTAACCCTCACACTCACCCTGACCCTACCCCTAATCTTCACCCACCCTCACCCTCAGCCTAACCCAAAACCTCAAGCTAACACTCACCCTAAACTTAACCCTCACACTCACCCTCACCCTAACTCTAATCCTAACCCTAACCCTAAAAATAACCCTAAACCTCAAGCTAACACTCACCCTAACCTTAACCCTAACACTAAACTTAACCCTACCCCTCGACCTAACCCTAAATGTAACCCTAAAACTCACCCTAACCCTAACCCAAATGCTTACCCTAACCCTTACCCTAACCCTAACCCTCACCCTCACCGTAACCCTAACCCTCATCCTAACACTAACCCTAAACCTAAACCTCACCAAAACACTAACCCTAACCCTCACCTTCACCCTAGCCCTCACCCTAAACCTAATCCTAACCCTAATCCTCATCCTAACCATCACCGTAAACCTAACGCTAACCCAAAACTTAACTTGAACCATATCTTTCACCCTAACACTACATCTAATTCTCACCCTAACCCTAACCCCTAACACTAACCTCACGCTCAACCTAACCCTCAGCCTACACCTAAGCTTAACCCTAAACCTAAACCTCACACTCACCCTAATCCTCAACCTAACCCTAATCCTCACCCTAACCCTAAACCTCAAGCTAACCCTCACCCTAAACTTAACCCTAACACTTACCATAACCCTCAACGACACCCTGGCCTTCACCCTAACCCTCACCCTAACCCTAATCCTAACCCTAACCCTAAATCTAACCCTAAACCTCACACTCACCCTAACCCTTACCCTAACCCTAACCCTAAACCTCACCCTAAACCTAACACTAAACATAACTCCACCCTCAGCCTCGCCCTCACCACAAACATAACCCTAACCATAACACTAACAATAACCCTAACCCAAACCCTAACCCTCACCCTAACCATAACACTAACTCTAACCCAAAAACTCTCCCTAACCCTGCCCCTAAACCTAACTCTAACCCAAAACCTCACACTCACCCTAACACTAACCCTAACCGTAATCCAAAACCTCACCTTAAACCTCAGCCTAACCCTAACCCTCACCCTAATCCTAAGCCTAACCCTAACCCTCAAACTAAGCCTAACCTTCAAACTCAACGTAATCCTAACCCTAAATCACACCCTAACCCTAAACTCGAACCCTAACTCTCACTCTAACCCTACCCTTAACCCTTACCCTAACCCTAATCCTCACTCTCACCCTCACCCTAATCGTAAGCCTAACCCTAACCCTCAACCTAACCCTAACACTCACGCTCACCGTGACACTAACCCTTACACTCACCCTAACCCTTACCCTAATCCTATTCCTAACACCAAGGCTAACACTCACCTTCACCCTAACCCTCACCGAAACCCTAAATCTAACACTAACACTAACCCTAACCTTCACCCTCAGCCTCACCCTAACCCTATCTCTAACCTTAAACCTCACCCTCACCCTTACCCTAACCCTAAACCTAAACCTAAACGTCACCCTAACACTAACCCTAAACCTCACCCTCACTCTAGCCCTCATTCTAAGAGTAATCCTAACCCTAACCCTCATCCTACTCCTCACACTAACATTAACCCTAACCCACACTGTAACCTTTACCCTAAACCTCACTCTAACCCTAAACTTAACCCGAAACCTAACTCTCACCCTAACCCTAACCCTAACCCTCACCCTAACAATAACCCTCACCCTCACCATCACCCTCAGACTAAACCTAAGCCTAACCCTAACCCTAACCCTAAACCTCACACTCACCCTAACCCTAATCCAAATCCTAATCCTAACAATAATCCTAACACTCACCTCACCCTAACCCTAATCCTAAATCTATCCCTCAACATACCCCTAAACCTCACCCTCACCGTAATGCTAACCCTCATGCTAACCCTCACCCAAACCCTAACCCTAATCGTAAATCTTACCCTAAAACTAACCCTCACGCTCACCATCACCCTAGCCCCAACCCTAAACCTAATCCTAACCCTAATCCTCACCCTAACCCTAAACTTTTCAGAACCCTAACTCTGACCCTAACCCTAACCCTAACCCTCACCCTAACCCTAACCCTAACCCTATCCCTCACACTCACCCAAACCCTAACACTAATCCTAACCCTAACCCTAAACCTCCCCCTACCCCTAACCTCACCCTAACACTAACCTAACCCTAACACTAACCCTAACACTAACCCTCACCCTCAGCCTCACCCTAACCCTAAATCTAACCCTAAACCTCACATCACCCTACCCTAAATCTAACCCTACCCCTAAATCTCACTACAAACCTAACCCTAAACGTCACCCTAGCCCTCACCCTAATCCTAACCCTAAAACTAACCCTAACCCTCACACTCAACCGCACCCTCACCCTCACAGTAACACTAACCCTAACTCACAACCTAACCCTAAACCCAACACTAACCCTAACCCTAACTCTCACCAGCACCCTCACCCTCACTGTAACTCTAAGCCTTACCCTAACAATAACACTAACCCTAACCCTAACCATCTCCCTAACCCTAATCCTCACCACCACCCTGACCCTTAGCCTAAACCTAAGCCTAAGTCTAACCCTCAACCTAACCCACACACTCACGCTCACCCTAAACCTAAACCTAAACCTAAACGTAACCCTATCCCAAAACCCCAAACTAATCCTCACACTCACCCTTACCCTAACACTAACCCTAAACCTAAACCACACCCTATCCCTCCCCCAAACCCTAACTCTAACCCTAAACCTCACCCTCACCCTAACCCTAACCCTAATCCTAAACCTCATTCTAACCCTAACCCTCACCCTCACCCTCAACTTCACTGTAATTCAAACCTTAAACCGAAAAATAAGAGTAACCCTAACACTCACCCTAACCCTAATCATAACCCTCAACCTCAGCCTCAACCTCACTGCAAATTTAAAACTAACCATAACACTAACAATAAACTTAACCCTAACCCTAACACTAACCCTAACTCTAACCCTCAACCTAACCCTCCCCCTAAACCTAACTCTAACCCTAAACCTCACACTCACCCTAACCCTAATCCAAACACTAACCCTCAACCTAACCCTAACCCTAACCCTAAACCTAAACTTCACAATAACACTAACCCTAACTCTCACTCTCACCTAGCACTCAACCTAACCCTAATACTAATTCTAAACCTCATCCTAACCCTCACCCTAACAATAACCCTAACCCTCACCCTAACAATAATCCGCACCCTCACCATCACCCTCAGCCTAAAACTTAGCCTAACCCTAATCCTAACCCTAAACCTCACACTCACCCTAACACTAACACTAATCCTATTCCTAACCCTCACCCTCACACTCACCATAACTCTAACCCTAACTCTAACAATAACACTAATCCCAAACCTAAACCAAACCCTATCACTAATCCTAACCCTAATCCTAACACTAACCCTCACCCTAACCCTAATCCTAACCCTAACCCTCACCCGAAACCTAACCCTAACCATAAACCTTACCCTAAAACTAACCCTAACCCTCACCCTCAAGCTAGCACTCACCCTAACGCTAATCCTAACCCTAATCCTCACCCTAACCCTAAACTTAACCTAAAGCTAACTCTCACACTAAACCTAAACCTAACCCTCAACCTAAACCTAACCCTCACCCTCACCCTCACCCTCACCCTAAGACTAACACTAACCCTAACCCTAACCCTCACACTCACCCTAACCCTAACCCTAATCCTAATCCTAACCCTAACCCTAAACCTCACCCTCACCCTAACCCTCAAACTAACCCTAACACTAACCCTAACCCTAACCCTCACGCTCAGCCTTATCCTAACCCTAACTCTAACACTAAACCTCACACTAAACCTAACCCTAACACAAACCCTAAACCCTAAAACTCAACCTCACCCTAGCCCTTACACTAACACTAAACCTAACCCTGACACTCATCCTCACACTCCCCCTAAACCAAACACTAACCCTCAACCTAACCCTAAGCCTCACTCTCAAACTCACCCTCAGCCTAACCCTAAGCTTAAGCCTAAACCTAACCCTAACAAACACACTGACACTCACCCTAAACCTAATCCTATCCCTAATCCTAACCCTAACTCTGACCCCAAACCTAACCCTCACCCTCACCCTGACCCTAATCCTAACCCTAACCCTCACCCTAACCCTAACCTAACACTAACCCTAACCCTAACCCTCAACCTAACCCTCCCCCTAACCCTAATGCTAATCCTAAACATCACACTCACCGTAACCCTAATCCAAACTCTAACCCTCAACCTAACCCTAACCTAACCCTAAACCTAAACCTCACCCTAACACTAACCATAACTCTCACCCTCACCCTAGCCCTCAACCTAAACCTAATCCTAACTCTAAACTTCATCCTAACACTCACCCTAACCTTAACTCTGAAACTCACCCTAACACTAAACCTAACCCTAACCCTCAACCTAACCCTGACCCTCACGCTCAACTTAAGCCTACCCTAACACTCAACCTAACCCTAAACTTAACCTGAACCCTAACTCTCACCCTAACACTAACCCTAAACCTCACCCTCACCCTCAAACTCACCCGCACCCTCACCCTCACAGTAACTCTAACCCTATCCAAAACCCTAACCCTAAACCTCACCCTAACCCTAACCCTGAAACTCACCCTCAACCTAGCCCTCACCCTAACCCTAATCCTAACCCTAACCCTCATCCTAACCCTCCCCATAACCCTAAAACTAACTCTCACCCTAACCCTAACCCTCATTCCCACCCTCACCCTCGGCCTAATCCTAAGCCTAACCCTAAACCTAACCCTAACCCTCACACTCACCTGCACCCTCACCCTCACAGTAACTCTAAGCCTAACCCAAACCCTAACCCTAAACCTCACTCTAACCCTAACCCTAACCCTAATCGAAAACCTCATCCTAAACCTCACCTTTACCCTAATCCTAACACTCACCCTAATCCTCATCCTAACCCTAATCCTAGCCCTAACTCTAACACTAACCCTCAACCTAACACTCAACCTAACCCTCACCCTAACCTTAACCCTAAAACTAACCCTAAATCTAACCCTCGACCTAACCCTCCAACTAACCCTAAACGTAACCCTAAACCTTACCATCACGCTAACCCTAATCCTACCCCTAAACCTAAACCTCACCCTAACCCTAAACCTAACCCTCACCCTCACCCTCAAACTCACCATAACTCTAACCCTAACCCTAACAATAATACTAATCCTAACCCTAAACCTAATGCTAACACTCACCCTCACCCTAACCCTAACACTCACCCTCACCGTAACCCTAACCGTCAACCTAACCCTCAACCTAAACCTAACCCTAACCTTAAACCTTACCCTAACACTAACCTTAATCCTCACCCTCACCCTAGCCCTCAACCTAACCCTAATCGTAACCCTAATCCTCATCCTAACCCTCACCCTAACCCTAAATCTAACCCTCACCCTAAACCTAGCCCTAACCCTCACCCTAACCCGAAACTTAACCTGAATCCTAACTCTCAAGCTAACCCTAAACCTAACCCTCAACCTAAAGCTAATACTCACCATGACCCTCTATCTCAACCGAACCCTAAGCCTAAGCCTGACCCTAACCCTCATCCTAACCCTCCCCCTAACCCTTAACCAAACAATCACCCTAACCCTAACCCTCACCCTCAACCTCACCCTCACCCTAACCCTAAGCTTAATCCTACCACACACTCACCCTCACCCTAACCCTAATCCTAAACCTTACCCTCACCCTCAACCTCACCCTCAGTGTAACCCTAACCCTTATCCACTCACACTCATCCTAACGCTTACCCTAATCCTAATCCTAAACCCAACCCTCACCCTCACCCTCAGCCTCACCTTAAGCTTAACTCTAACCCTAAACCTCACATTCACCCTAATCCTAACCTTAACCCTAACCCTAAAACTCACCCTCACCCTAACCCTCACCCTAACCCTAATCCTAACCCTAAAATTCATCCTAACACTCCCCATAACCCTAACCCTAACCTCACCTTAACCCTAATCCTAACCCTAACATTCATCCTAACACTCCCCATAACCCTAACCCTAACCATCATCCTAACCCTAACCCTCACACTCACCCTCACAATCAGCCTAACCCTAAGCCTAACCTTAAACCTAACTCTAACCCTAACCCTCACCCTAACCCTAACCCTAAACCTAACACTAACCCTAACCCTCAGCCTTACCCTTAGCCTCATCCTAACCCTAACTCTAACACTAAACCTCACCCTCACATAACACCATCCCTAACCCTAACCCGCAACCTCACCCTAACCATAATCTTAACCCTAACTCTAACCCTAAACCTCACCCGCACCCTGACCCTAACCCTGACCCTAAAACTTAACCTAACCCTAACCTTCATCCTCACCCTCAACCTCACCGTAATTCTAGCCCTAACCCTAACAATAACACTAACTCTAACCCTAACCCTAAACCTCAACCTCAGCCTCACCCTCACCGCAAACTTAACCCTAACCATAACACTAAACATAACCCTAAAACTAAGCCTAACCCTAAACCAAACTCTAATCCTCACCCCCACAGTCACCCTCAGCCTAACACTAAAACTAAACCTAACCCTCACCACAAACCTAACACTAAAAATAACCCTAAGCCTAAACCTAACCCTAAATCTAACCCTAAACCTAACCCTAATCCTCAGCCTCACCTGCACCCAAACTCAAACCTGAAACCTAACCCTCATCCTAACTCTAAGCCTAACCCTATCCCTAACCCTAAGCCTCACACTCACCCTCACCCTAACCCTAATCCTAAACCTAACCCTATCCCTAACCCTAACCCTCACACTAACCCTCACCCTAGCCCTCACCATAAGCCTAACCCTAACCCTAAACCTCATCTTAAACCTGACACTAAACATAACCCTAACCCTCACCCTAACGTAAATCCTAACCCTCACCCTCAAGCTCGGCCTAAGCCTAAGCCTAAGCCTGAGCCTAAGCCTAACCCGCACCCTAACCCTAACCCTAACACTAACCATAATTCTAACACTAAATCTCACCCTCACCCTAACACTAACTCTAAACCTAACACTAACCCTAACACTAACCCTAACCCTCACCCTAAACATAATCCTCACCCTAACCCTAAACCTCATCTTAACACTTATGCTCACCCTACCACTAACCGTAACCGTAACACTAACCCTCACACTAACCCTAACCCTAACCCTAACCCTAACCCTCAACCTAAACCTAACACTCACGCTCAAGGTAACTCTAAACCTAACCCTCACGCTCACCCTAACCCTCACAATAACACTTACCCGCACCCTAGCCCTAACCCTAATCCTAATCCTAACCCTAAACCTAACCCTCACCCTCACCGTAACCCTAACCCTAACCCTAAAAAACACCCTAACCCTAACCCTCACCCTAACCATTACCCTCACCCTAAACCTAACCCTCACCCTAACACTTACCCTCAACTTAACACTAACCGTAACCCGAACACTAATACTCACACTAACCATAACCATCACCCTAAACCTAAACCTCACCCTAACACTAACCCTAAACCTCAACCTAACCCTAGCCCTAACCCTAACCCTAACACTAATCCTCAATCTAACCCTCCCCCTCACACTAACCCTAACCCTATCCTTCACGCTAAACCTAACCCTCACCCTTACTGTAACCCTCACCCTCAGCCTAACCCTCATCTTTCCCTTACTGTCACCCCCACACTAACCCTCACCCTAAGCCTAACCCTGACCCTAACACTAACTTTACCCCTAAACCTCACCCTCAACCTAATCCTAACTCTAACCCTAACCCTAACACTAAACCTCACACTAACCCTAACCCTAACCCTCACCCTCACCCTAGCCTACACCCTAACACAAATCGTAAAGCTAACCCTCAACCTAACCCTCACCCTCACCCTCAACGTAACCCTTACCCTAACCCTAACCGTCACCCTCACCCTAACCCTACTTTTAACCCTAAACCTCAACCTAACCCTAACCCTCAACCACACCGTAACTCTTACCCTAAGCCTCACCCTAACTCTAAACTTAACCCGAATCCTACTCTCACCCTAAACCTAACACTAACTCTCACCCTAACACTAACCCTAAACCTCAACCTCAACCTATCCCTCACCCTAACCCTAATCCTAACCCTAACCCTCATCCTAACCCTCCCCCTAACCCTAAATCTAACCATCACCCTAACCCTAATCCTGACCCCCCTCACCCTGAACCTAACCCTAAGCATAAGCCTATCCCTAACCCTAACCCTCACACTCACCCTAACCCTAGCCCTCACCATAACCCGAATCCTAACCCTAACCCTCATCAAAACCCTCCCCATAACCCTAACCCTAATGCTCACCCTAACCTTAACCCTCACCCTTACCCTAACCCTCAGCCTAACCCTAAGCCTAACGCTAACCCTAGTCCTAACCCCAAAACTCACACTCACTCTAACACTAATGCTAATCCTAATCCTAACCCTAACCTTCATCCTCACACTCAGACTAACCCTCACCCTAACCCTAAACCTACACCTAACACTAACCCTAACCCTGACCCTCAACGTCAGCCTCACCCTATCCCTAACTATAAACCTAAACCTCACCCTCACCCTCACCCTAACCCTAACCCTAAACTTCACCCTAACAATAAACCTAAACCTCACCCTCACCCTAGCCCTTACCCTAACCCTCATCCTAACCCTACACCTCATCCTAACCCTTCCCCTAACCCTAAACCGCACGCTCAACCTCACCCTTAGCCTAACCCTAAGCCTAACCCTAAACCTAATCCTAACACACACACTCCCCCTCACTCTAACCCTAATCCTATACTTAAACCTAAACCTAACACACCACCTAACTCTCACCCTAACCCTAACCCTAACCCTAACCTTAAATCTAACCTTGTCCGTAACCCTAACTCTAGCCCTAAACCTCACCCTTAGCCTAATCCTAACCCTAATCCTAACCCTAAACCTAACACTAACCCTAACCCTAACCCTCACCCTCAGCCTCACCCTAACCCTAACTCTAACTCTAAACCTCATCCTCACCATAGCCCCAAACCTATCCCTGACCAGAAACCTCACCCTAACCCTAACACTAACCCTAACTCTAACCCTAAACCTCACCCTCACCCTAACCCTAAGCCTCACCCTAAAACTCATCCTAACCCTAACTTTCACCCTCACTCTCAACCTCACCGTAACTTTAGCCCTAACCCTAAAAATAACACTAACCCTAACACTAACCCTAACCCTCACCCGCAGCCTCACCCTCACCGCAAAGTTAACCCTAACCATAACACTAACAATAACCCTAACCCTAAGCCTAAGCCTAAACCTAACTCTAATCCTCACCCCCACAGTCACCCTCAGCCTAACTCTAAGCCTAACCCTAACCCTCACCCTCACCATAACCCTAAACCTAACCGTAACCATAACACTAACCCTAACCCTAAACCTAACCCTAAATCTAATTCTTAACCTACCCTAATCCTCAGCCTCACCTGCACCCTAACCTAAACCCTAACCCTAACCTTCACCCTAACTCTAAGCCTAAACATAACCCTAAACCTAAGCCCCACCCTCACCCTCACCCTAAACCTAATCCTAAACCTAACCCTACCCCTCACCCTAACTCTAACCCTAACCCAAACCCTAAACCTCACCCTAAAACTAACTCTAACCCTCAACCTAACCATAACCATAAACATCAACCTTACCCTAATAATAGCCCTAACACTAATCCTAAGCCTCACCCAATCCCTAACACTAACCCTAACTGTAAACCTCACCCTAACTCTCCCCCTAATCCCAACTCTAATCCTAAACCTCATCCGCACCCTCACCCACACAGTAACTCTAACCCTAACCCAAACAATAACACTAACCCTAAACCTAACTATCACCTTAATCCTAATTCTCAACCCCACACTCACCCTCAGCCTTACCCTAAGCCTAAGCCTAACCCTAGCCCTAACCCTCACTCTCAGCCTCACCCTAACCCTAATCCTAACCCTAAACCTATCCCTAAACTTCAACCTAACCCTCACCCTAACCCTAACAATAAACCTAAGCCTAACCCTCCCCCTAACCCTCCCCCTAACCCTAACTTTAACACGAAACCTCACCCTAGCCCGTACACTAACCCTAATCCTAACCGTAAACCTCATCCTAAAACTCACCCTAATCCTAACCCTAAACCTCACCCTAACCCTAACCCTAACCCTAAACCTCACCCTAACTCTAAACCTAATCATCACCCTCACCCTAACACTGAACTTAAATCTAACCCTAACACTAACAATAACCCAAACCCTAACGCTAACCATAAGCCTCACCTCACTCTAGCCCTCAGCCTAAACCTCATCCTAACCCTAAACCTCATCATAACCCTCACCCTAACCCTAAAACCCTAACCCTGACACTATCCCTAACCCTCACACTCAACCTCACGCTTGACCTTAAGCCTAAGCCTAAGCCTAAGACTAACCATAACCCTCACACACACCATCACCCTAAACCTAACAAGAACCCTAACCCTAACCCTCAAAAGAGCTCTCAATCTAATGCTAAATCTAACCCTAAACCTCACCCTCACCTAACCCTATACCTCACCCTCAACCTGACCCTCCGCCTAACACTAAGCCTAAGCCTAACCCCAACTCTAACCCTAACACTAACCCTAATCCTAACCCTCAGCCTAACCCTCACCCTAACCCTCAACCTCACCCTAACCAACACCCTAAACCTAAGCCTAAGCCTAACCCTCACCCTAACCGTTACTCTAACCCTAACCCCAAACCTCACCCTAACCCTAACCCTCATCCTCACCCTTAACCTCACACTAACCCTAACACTAATCATGAATCTAACCCTCACCCTCACCTTAATCCTAACCCTCACCAGTACCATAACCCTCACCCTCATCCTAAACCTCACCTTTACCCTTACGGTCACCCTCACCCTAATCCTCACCATAGCATAAATCCTAATCCTAACCCTCACCCTAACGGCAACCCCAACCACCACCTTAACCCTACCCTCACCCTCACCCTCAGCCTAAGCCTAACGCTAAGCCTAAGCCTAACCCTAAACCTAAATCTCACCCTCAACCTTGCCCTCACCCTAACCCTAATCCTAACCCTAACCCTCATCCTAACCCTTAACCTAACCATAGCCCTAACAATCATACTAAACCTAATCCTCATCCCCACCCATACCCTCACCCTAACCGTAAGCCTAAGCCAAACCCTAACCCTAACCCTCACATACACCCTCACCTTCAACTTAATCCTAAACCTAAACCTAACCCTAACATTAAACCTCAACCTAACCCTCACCCTAACCCTATCACTAACCCTAACCATAACACTCAACCTAACCCTCCCCCTCACCTTAACTTTAACCCTAAACCTCACCCTCACCCTAACCATAATCCTAACCTTAAACCTCACCCTAACCCTGATCCTAACCCTCACCCTCACCCTCACTCTTACTGTAACTCTAACCCTAACCTTAACTATAACACTAACCCTAAACCTAACCCAAACCCTGTACCTCACCCTAACTCTAAACCTAACATAAACCCTCACCCTAATCCTAATCCTAACCCTCAGCCTCACCTTAAACTTAACCCTAAACCTCACCCTAAACCTAACCCTAACCCTCACCCTAACTCTAGTCCTCCCCCTAACCCTAATGCTAACACTAAACCTCATCCTAACACTCACCCTAACCCTAAAACACTAACACTAACACTCACCCTCACCCTCATGCTCTGCCTAAGCCTCCGCCTCAGCCTAAGACAAACCCTGACCCTCACACTCACCCTCACCCTAACCCTAACCCTAACACTAACCCTAACCCTAACACTCACACTAACCCTCACCCTAACTATAACCCTAAGCCTCACCCTCACCCTAACCCTAAATCTCACCCTGACCCTCACCCTCTTCCTAACATTAAGCCTAACCCTAACCCCAACTCTAACCCTAACACTAAACCTAATCCTCACCCTACACCTCACCCTAAACCTAACCCTAACCCTCACACTCACCCTAGCCCATACACAAACCCTAAGCATAAGCCTAACCCTCACTCTAACCCTAACCCCAACACTCACCCTAACCGAAACCCTCATCCTCAACCTCACCCTAACTCTAACCCTAACCCTAACCCTTATCCTAACCCTCACACTCACACTAACCCTAACCCTAACCCTAATCCTAAACCTCACCCTAAACCTAAACCTTACCCAAACACTTACCCTCACCCTAACATTAACACTAACCCTAACACTAACCCTCACACTAACGCTAACAATCACCCTAAACCTAAACCTCACCCTATCCCTAAAGCTAACCCTCACCTTCACCCTAGCCCTCAACCTAACCCTAACACTCATCCTCACCCTAAACCTCACACTAACCCAAACACTAATCCTCAACCTAAACCTAACCCTCACCCTAACCCTAACCCCGACCCTCACCCTAACCATAACCCTCACCTCAATCTCACCCTCAGCCTAACACTAAGCCTAACCCAAACCCTAACCCTAACCCTCACACTCACCCTCAACCTAACCCTAATCGTAACCCTAACCCTCACCCTAACCCTAAACCTAAAACTAACCCTAACCCTAACCCTCACTCGAACCCTAACCCAAATCCTAACCCTGACCCTAAACCTCACCCTATCCCTAATCCTAACCCTAACCCTTACCCTCACCCTCACCCTCACCGTAACTCTAACCTTAAACCTCACAATAACTCTAATCCTAACCCTAAACCAAACCCTAACCCTAATCCTATACCTAACCCTCACCCTCAGTCTCACCGTCTCTGCAAAGGTAGCTAGAACAGTAACACTTACAATAATCCTAACTCTAACCCTAATCCTAAACCTCACCCTCACCCTAACCTTCATCCTAACCCTAACCCTCACCCTAAACCTAAGCCTCACCCTTACCATAACCATGACCCTCACCCTAACCCTAACTCTAACTCTCACCCTAACACTAACTCTAAACTTGAATCTCACCCTCACCCTCACCCTATCCCTCACCCTCACCCTCACCCTCATCTTAACCCAAAGCCAAAGCCTAACGCTAACCTTAACCCTCACCCACACACTAGCCCTCACCATAACCCTAACTGTAACCCTAACCCTAACCCTAACACTCACACTAACCCTAACCCTAACCCTAACTCTAACCCTAAACCTCACCCTGACCCTAACTCTAACCCTAACCCTAACTGAAAATCTCATCCTAACCCTAACCCTAACACTCAACATCACCCTCAACCTCACCCTTACCTTAACCTTAACCCTAACACTAACCCTAAGAATAACCGTAACCCTAAACCTAACCCTAAACCTCACCCTCACCGTAACTCTAACCATAACCCAAACCCTCACCCTAACCCTAACTCTGACACTAAAACTAACGCTAAACGTCACCCTAACCCTAAACCTAACCCTAACCCTCATGCTAGCACATACCCTAACCCTAATCCTAACCCTAACCCTAACTCTAACCCTCACACTCACCCTCAACTTAACCGTAATCCTAATCCTAACCCTAACCCTTACCCTAACCCTAACTCTAACCCTAACCCGAACCCTAAACCTAACCCTAATCCTCAACCCCACCCTAACCCTCAGCCTAACCCTAAGCCTATCCCTAACATTAACCCTAACTCTAACCCTAAACCTCACCCTCACCCTAACCCTATCTCTAAACCTAACACTAAATCTCACCCTGACCCTAATCCTAACCCTCACCCCCACACTCCGCCTCACTGTAACTCTAACCCTAACCCTAACAATAACACTAACCCTAAACCTAAGGATCACCCTAAACCTAAACCTCACCCCCACCCTCACCCTCAGCCTAAGCCTAACCCTAACACTAACCCTCACCCTCACTCTCACCCTAACACTAACCCTAAACCTAAACCTCACCGTAAACCTCACCCTAATCCTCACCCTCACCCTCACTCTCACAGTGACCGTAACTCTAACCCTAACCCTAACAATAACAGTAAACCTAACCCTAACCCTAACAATAACCATAAACCTCACCCTGTGCCTCACCCTCACCACAAACATAACACTAACCATAACACTAACAATAACCCTAAACATAACACTAAGCCTAAGCCTAACAATAACCCTAACCCTAACCCTAACCCTCACCCTAAACCTAACCCTAACCCTAACCCACACCCTATCCCTAAACCTAACCCTAACACTAAACCTAAACCTAACCTTAAGCCTAACCATAAACCTCATCCTAGGACTCATCCTAAACCTAACCCTAACCCTAACCCTCACTCTCGGCCTAAGCCTAAGCCTAAGCTTAAGCCTAACCCGAACTCTAAACCTCACCCTAACCATCACCTTTACCTACCCCTAACACTAACCCTAACTCTAACCCTAAACTTCACCATCACCCTAACCCTAACTCTAACGCTAACACTAAAACTAATCCTCACCCTAACCCTAAACCTAACCCTCATCCTCAACCTCACCGTAACCCTAACCCTAACAATAACGCTTACACTAAACCTAACCCTCACCCTAACCATAACCCTCAACATAACCCTAACCCTCAATCTAACCCTCACCTTCACCCTAACCCTAACCCTAACCCCCCCCCCACCCTAACCCTAAACGTAACCCTAACCCTACCCGTAACCCTCAACCTAACCCTAACACTAATCCTAACCCTAACCCTAATTCTAAACCTAAACCTAACCCTAACACTAACACTAACCCTAACTCTAACCCTAAACCTCACCCTCACCCTAACCCTAACTCTAACTCTAACCTGAAACCTAAACCTCCCCTAACCCTAATGCTCACCCTCACCCTCAACATAACCCTAACCCTAACCCTAACAATAACCCTAAACCTAACCCTAACCCTCATCATAACCATAGCCTTCACCCTAACCTTAACCCTCACTCTAACACTTACCCTCACCCTAACACTAACCCTAACCATTACGCTAACCCTCACACTAACCCTAACCATCACCCTAATCCTAAACCTCACCCTAACCCTAACTCTCACCCTCAACCTATCCCTCAACCTAACCATAACCCTCATCCTCACCCTTAACCTCACACTAACCATAACACTAATCCTGAGTCTAACCCTCAACCTCACCCTAACCCTAACCCTCACCTTACCATAACCCTCACCCTCAGCCTAACCCTCACCTTTACACTTACAGTCACCCTAACCCTAACCCTCACCTTCACCCTCAGCCTCAGCCTAACCCTAAGCCTAAGCCTAACCCTAACCCTAACCCTAACCCTCACCCTCACCCTAATCCTAACCCTAACCCTCATCCTAACCCTTAACCTACCATAACCCTAACCATCATTCTAAACCTAATCCTCATCCACACCCATACCCTCAGCCTAACCCTAAGCCTAAGCCAAACCCTAACCCTAACCCTCACACTCACCCTACCGTCAACCTAATCCTAAACCTAACCCTAACCCTAACATTAAACCTCAACCTAACCCTCACCCTATCCCTAACACTAACCCTAACACTCAACCTAACCCTCCCCCTAAACTTAACTCTAACCCTAAACCTCACCCTCACCAAAACCATAATCCTAAAACTAAACCTCACCCTAACCCTGATCCTAACCCTCACCCTCACCCTCACCCTTAATGTAACTCTAACCCTAACCTTAACTATAACACTAACCCTAAACCTAACCCAAACCCTGAACCTCATCGTAACTTTAACCCTAAAACAAACCCTCACCCTAATCCTAATCCTAACCCTCAGCCTCACCTTATCCCTAACCCTCACGCTAACCCTAACACTCACCCTCACCATAACCCTAACCTTAATCCTAAACATCACCCTAACGCTAACCCTGACCCTCACTCTAACTCTAGCCCTCCCCCTAATCCTAATGCTAACTCTAAACATCCTAACACTCACCCTAACTCTAAAACCCTAACACTAACACTCACCCTCACCCTCATGCTCCGCCTAAGCCTCCGCCTCAGCCTAAGACTAACCCTGACCCTCACACACCCTCACCCTAACCCTAACCATAACACTAACCCTAACCCTAACCTTCACACTAACCCTCCCACTAAACCTAACTCTAACCCTAAACCTCACACTCACCCTAACCCTAATCCTAAACCTGACACTAAATCTCACCCTAACCCTAACCCTAACCCTCACCCTTACCCTCACCCTCACCCTCTCCGTAACTGTAACCCTAACCTTAACAATAACACTAATCTTAACTCGAAACCTTAAACTTAACCCTAATCCTATACATAACCATCACCCTCAGCCTCATCATCACTGCAAAAGTCACCAGAACCATAACACTAATACTCCTAACCCTAACCCTAATCCTAACAATCACCCTCACCCTAACCCTAATCCTAACCCTAATCCTCACTCTAACCCTAACCCTAACCTCACCGTAACCCTAACCCTCATCCTAACCCTCACCCTAACAATAACCCTAACCCTCACCCTCACCCTAGCCTTCACCCTAACCCTAATCCTAACCCTAACCCTCACTCTAACCCTAACCCTAACCCTCACCATAACCCTCACACTCACCCTAACCCTCATCCTCACCCTAACCCTCACCCTAACCCTAACCCTCACCCTCACCATAACACTAACCCTCATCCTAACCCTAACCCTAACCCTAAACCTAAACCTAAACCTAAACCTCACCCTAACAATAACCCTAACTGTCACCCTCACCCTAGCCCTCACCCTAAACCTAATCCTAACCCTAATCCTCATCCTAAACCTCACCCTAACCCTAACCCTAAACCTCACCCTAACCCTAATCCAAACCCTAACCGTCAACCTAACCCTAACCCTCACCCTCACTGTAACCTGAACCCTAAAACTCATCCAACCCTAAACTAAACCCGAACCCTAACTCTGACCCTAACGCTAACCCTAACGCAAACCCTGACCCTCATCATATCTCTAACCCTAATCCTAACCCTCAGCCTCACCTTAACCCTTACCCTAACCCTAACCCTAAATCTCACCCTAACGCTAACCCTAACCCTCACCCTAACTCTAGCCCTCACCCTAACTCTAATGCTAAACCTAAACTTCATCCTAACACTCACCGTAACCCTAAAACCCTAACCCTAACCCTCACCCTCACCCTCACGCTCTGCCTAAGCCTCAGCCTCAGTCTAAGACTAACCCTGACCCTCACACTCACCGTCATCCTAACCCTAACAGTAACACTAACCCTAACCCTAACCCTCACACTAACCCTTACCCTAATGCTAACTCTAACCCTAAACCTCACCCTCACCCTAACCCTAAACCTCACCCACACCCTCCCCATCTGCCTAACATTAAGCCTAACCCTAACCCCAACCCTAACCCTAACACTAACCCTACCCCTCAACCTACCCCTCACCCCAACCCTAACCCTCACCCTCACCCTAGCCCATACCCTAACCCTAAGCCTAAGCCTAACTCTCATCCTAGCCCTCACTCTAACCCTAACCCCAACACTCACCCTAACCGTAACCCTCACCCTCACCCTCACCCTAACTCTAAACCTAACCTTAACCCGAACCCTAACATTCACACTCACCCTCACCTTAACCCTAACCCTAATCCAAACTAACACTAATCCTCAACCCCACACTAAAACTCACCCTATCCCCAACCCTAACCCTAACACTAACCCTAACCCTCACCATACCCCACACACTAATCCTAACCCTAACCCTCACCCTCAACCTAGCCCATACCCAAACCCTAAGCCTAAGCCTAACCCTCATTCTAACCCTAACCCCAACACTCATCCTAACCGTTACCCTCACCCTCACACTTACCCTAATTCTAAACCTAACCCTAACCTTCACCCTAACCCTCACACTCACACTCACTTTAACCCTAACCCTAATCCTAACCCTAACACTAACCCTCACACCCACACTAAACCTCACCCTAATTCTAACCCTAACACTAACCCTAACCCTAACCTTAAACCTCAGCCTCACCCAACCCTAACTCTAACCCTAAACCTCACCCTCACCCTAACCCTAACCCTAACCCTAATCCTAAACCTCTCCCTAAACCTAAACTTTACCCTAACACTTACCCTCACCCTAACACTTACACTAACCTTAACACTAACACTCACACTAACGCTAACAATCACCCTAAACCTAAACCTCACCCTAACCCAAACGCTAACCCTCAACTTCACCCTAGACCTCACCCTAAACCTAACACGCATCCTCACCCTAAACCTCACACTAACCCTAACACTAATCCTCAATCTAACCCTCACCCTCACCCTAACCCTAACCAGAACCCTCACCCTTACAATAACCCTCACCCTCAGCCTAACCCTCACCTTTACTCTGTCACCCTCATCCTAACCCTCACCCCAAAGCTAACCCTCATCCTAACCCTCACACTAACCGTAACCCTAACCATCACCCTAACCCTAACACTCACCCTCGACTTCAGCCTCAGCCTAACCCTAAACCTAAGCCTTACCCTAACACTCATCCTAACTCTCAACCTAACCATTACCGGAAGCATCAATCTAAACCTCATCCTCATCCCCACCATCACCCTCAGCCTAACCCTAAGCCTAAACTTAACCCAAAGAGTAATCCTCACACTCACCCTGAGCATAACCCTAATCCTAACCCTAACCCTAACCCTAAACCTAAACCTCAACCTAACCCTCACCCTAACCCTAACCCTAACCCTCACCCTCACTTTAGTCCTCAACATAACCCTCACCTCAAACCTAACCCTCACCCTCAATGTAACCCGAAACTTAACCCTCCCCCAACCCTACGCCTAAACCTAAACCTCACCCTAACCCTAACACTAAACCTCACCCTTACCCTAGCCCTCACCCTAACCCTAATTGTAACCCTAAATCTCATTCTAACCCAAACCCTAACACTATCCCTAAACCTCACCCTAATCCTAAACCTAATTGTAACCTTCAAACTAATGCTAACCCTGACACTCAATGTAGTACTAACCCTAAACCTCAAACTAACACCAACCCTCACACTCACAATTGCTCTCAGCCTAAACGGAAGCCTAATCCTAACCCTAACCCTAACCCTCATACTCACCCTTACCCTAACCCTAATCCTAACCCTGACACTAAACCTCAACCTAACCCTAACCCTAACCCTAACGCTTACCCTCACCCTCACCTTCACCTTAACTCTAACCCTAACCCTAACAATAACACTAATCCTAACTCGAAACATAACCTAACCATAATCCTATCCCTAACCCTCACCCTCAGCCTCACCATCACTGCCAAGGTAACCACAACCATAACACTAACAATAATCCTAACCCTAACCCTAATCCTAACCCTCAACCTCACCCTAAGCCTCATCCTAAACCTAACTCTAACCCTAACCCTAACCCTCTCCCTCACCATAACCCTAACCCTCATCCTAACCCTCACCCTAACCCTAACACTAACCCTTAACCTCACCCTAAAAATAACCCTAACCCTCACCCTCACCCTAGCCCTCGCCCTAACCCTAATCCTAAACCTAATCCTCATCCTAACTCTCCCCCTAATCCTTAACTGAAAACCTAACTCAAAACCTTCACCCTAACCCTAAAATTAAACCAAACCATAACTGTCACCCAAATGCTAACCCTAACCTGAACCCTAACCCTAACCCTCAACCTCACTCTCAGCTTAATGCTAAGACTAATCCTAACCCTAAGCCTAACCCAAGCACTCACCCTAACACTACCCCTAATCGTAATCCTAACCCTAACCCTAAACCTCACCCTCATCCTAACCCTCATCCTAACTCCAACCCTAACACTAACCCTAACCCTAACCCTCACCCTAACCCCAACCCTAACACTAACCCTAACCCTAACCCTAACCCTAACCCTGACCCTAACCCTAACACTTACACTAAACCTAACCCTAACCCTCACCCTAACCCTAACCCTAACCCTCAAGCTCACCCTAACCCTAACCCTAACACTAACCCTCACACTCACCCTCAATTTAGTCCTAATCCTAATCCTAACCCTAATCCTCACCTTCACCCTAACCTTCACCCTAACCCTACCCCTAACAGCAACACTAACCCTAACCCTAACCCTAACTCTCACCCTAACCCTAAGCCTAACCCTACCCCTAACCGTAACCCTCACACTCACCTTCAATCTAAACCTGATCCTAAACCTAACCCTCACATTTATCTTACTGTCACCCTCACCCTAACCCTACCTCTAACACTATAACTAAACCTAACCCTAACCCTCACCGTAACCCTAAACCTAAACCTCACCCTAACCCTAACCCTAACACTCACACTCACACTCGGTCTAAGCCTAAGCCTAACGCTAAGCTTAAGCCTAACCCTAACCCTCACACTGACACTCACCCTAACCCTAACACTATCACTAATGCTAACTCTAACCCTAAACTTCACCCTCACCCTAAACCTAACTCTAACCCTAACCCTAAACATAAACCACACCCTAAACCTAACCCTAACTCTCACCCTCACCGTAAATGTAACACTAACCCTAACCTAACAATAACCCTAACCCTAACCCTAACCCTCATTCTAATCATAACCCTCACCCTAAACCTAACCCTCAAACTAACACTTACCCTCACCCTAACACTAACCCTAACCCTAACACTAACACTCACACTAACCCTAATCATCACCCTAACATTAAACCTCACCCTAAGCCTAACCCTAACGCTCACCCTCAACCTAGCCCTCACCCTCACCCTAACCCTCATCCTCACTCTAAACCTCACACTAACCCTAAACCTAATCATCAATCTTAACCTAACCCTCACACTAACCCTAACCCTAACCCTAGACCTTACCTTAATCCTCACTCTCAGCCTAACCCTCAGATTTTCCCTTACCGTCACCCTCACCCAAATCCCTCACCCTAACCATAACCCTCTTCCTAACCTTCACCCTGACCATAATCCTAAGCATCACCCTAACCCTAACCCTGACCCTCAACCTCACCATCAGCCTAACCCTAAAGCCTAAGCGTAAACCTAACACTAACCCTCACCCTCACCCTAGCCCTCACCCTAACCCTAATCCTAACCCTAACATTAATCATAACCCTAAACCTAACACTAACTCTAACCATCACCCAAAACCTAATCCTCATCCCAACTCTCACCCACAGCCTAACCCTAAGTCTAAGCCTAAACCTAACCCTAACCCTCACAATCACCCTCACCATAACCCTAATCCTAAACCTAACCCTAACCCTAACCCTAAACCTCAAACTAACCCTCACCCTAACCCTAACCCTAACACTAAACCTAACCCTAACCCTCACCCTAAATATTTCCCTAACCCTTACTCTAACACTAAACCTCACCCTCACCCTAACCCTAAACCTCAGTCTCAGCCTCACCCTCAACATAACTCTAACCCTAACCCTAACAATAACCCTAACCCTAAACCTCACCCTAACCCTAACCCTAACCCTAACCCTAACCCTCACCCTCAGCCTCACCCTCACCGAAAACTTAACCATAACACTAACAATAACCCTAATCCTAACCCTAATCCTAACCATCACCCTCACCCTAAACCTAACCCTAAACTTCACCCTAATCCTAAAGCTCAACCTCATCGTAACCCTAACCCTAACACTCACCCTAACCTTAAACCTAACCCTAATCCTAAACCTTGCCATAATATTAACCCTAACCCTCACACTCAACCTTGCCCTCATCCTAACCCTAATCCTAACCCTAAACCTTATCCAATCCCTCACCCTAATCCTAACCCTAAACCTGACCCTAACACTAACCCTCACCCTCACACTCAGCCTAACCCTAAGCCTAAGCCTAACCCGAACCCTAACCCTCACACTCAAACTCATCCTAACCCTAACCCTAATCCTAACACTAACACTAAACCTAACACTAACCCTCAACCTAACCCTCCCCCAACCCTAACTCTAAACCTAAACCTCACCCTCACCCTAACCCTAACCCTCACCATCACCCTCACCCTCAGCCTAACCCTAAGCCTAACCCTAACCCTCACCCTAGCCCTCACACTAACCCTAACTCTAAACCTAATCCTCACCCTCAACCTAACCCTAAACCTAAACCTCACCCTAAATCTCACCGTAAGCCTAACTCGCACCCTCACCCTCACCCTCACCGTAACTCTAAACCTAACCCTCACAATAACACTAACCATAACCCTAACCCTAACCATAAATCTCACCCTCAGCCTCACCCTCACTGCAAACTTAAACCTGTACATAACACTAATATTAACCCTTACCCTAACCCTAACCCTAACTCTAACCCTAACCCTATCCCTAATCCTCACCCCACCCTCACCCTCAGCCTAACCCTAAGCCTAACACTAACCCTAACCTTAACTTTAACCCTAAACCTCACCCTCACCCTAACCCTATCTCTAAACCTAACCCTAAACCTCAGCCTAACCCTAACCCTAACCCTACCCCCACACTCACCCTCATGGTAACTCTAACCCTAACCCTAACAATAACACTAACCCTAAACCTAACCATCACCCTAAACCTAATCCTCACCCCCAGCCTCAACCTCAGCCTAACTGTAAGCCTAAGCCTAACCCTAACCCTCACCCTCACCCTCACCCTAACCCTAATCGTAACCCTAAATCTATCCCTAACCCTCCCCCTTCCCCTCCCCCTCACCCGAATTCTAACCCTAAACCTCACCACCACCCTAACCCTAACCCTAACCCTAACCCTAACCCTAAACCTCACCCTAAAACTCACCCTAACCTTCACCCTCACTCTCAACATGACCATAACTCTAACCCTAACCCTAACAATAATACTAACCCTAACCATAACCCTAACCGTAATACTAACCATAAACCTCACCCTGAGCCTCACCCTCACCGCAAACTTAACACTAATCATAACACTAACAATAACCCTAACCCTAACCCTAAACCTAAACCTCACCCTAACCCTAAACCTTACCCTTACCCTCACCCTCACCGCAACATTAACCCTAACCCTAACCCTAACAAAAACCCTAAACCTAACACTAGCCTTAACCATAACCATAACCCTCACCCTAACGCTAACCTTCACCCTAAAACTAACCCAAGTCCAAACACTAACCCTCACACTAACCTTAACACTAATCCTCAATCTAATTCTCACCCTCACCCTAACCCTAAACCTAATACTCACCTTAACCCTCAACTTGACCCTTACTGTCACCCTCACCCTAACCCTAACCCTAACACAAATCCTCATCCTAAACCTCACCCTAACCATGACCCTAACCATCATGCTAACCCTAACCCAAAACCTAACCCTCAGCCTCAGCCTAACCCTAAGCCTATGCCTAACTCTACCCTAATCCTCACCCTCACCCTAGACCTCACCCTACCCCTATTCCTAACCCTGACCCTCATCCTAACCCTAACCCTAACCCTAAAAATAACCCTAAACCTAACCCTAACCCTCATTCTCACCATAACACTCACCCTAACCTTAAACCTCACCCTAACAATTACCCTCACCCTAACACTAACCCTAACCCTAAAACTAACCCTCACACTAACCCTAACGATCACCCTAACCCTAACACTCACCCTAACCCTAAAGCTAACCCTTATCCTCACCCTACACCTCAACCTAATCCTAACCCTCATCCTCACTCTAAACCTCACACTAACCCCAAAAACTAATCCTCAATCTAAACCACACCCTACCCCTAACCCTAAACCTCACCCTAACCCTAACCGTCACACTTACTGTAATCCTAATTCTCAGCCTAACTCTCAACATTACCTATACTGTCAACCTCACCCTAACCCTCACACTAACCCTAACCCCCATCCTAACCCTCACCGTGACCATAACCCTAAGCAAGCATCACCCTAATCCTAACCCTCACTCACAACATAAGCTGACATTCACTCTCACACTAACCCTCACACTAACACGAACTCTATCCCTAAACCTCACCCTCACTCTAACCCTAACCCTCAAACTCACCCTCAACCTCAGCCTAACCCTAAGCCTAACCCTAACCCTCACCCTAACTATCACACTCAACCTCACAGTAACCTTAATCCTAATCCTAACCATAACCCTAACCCTCACCCTAACCCTTACACTAACCAAAACATTAACCCTAACCCTAACCCTAACCCTAACACTCACCCTAACCCTAATTCTAACATTAAACCTCACCCTCAAACTAACCCTAACCATAAACCTCACCCTAAACTTAACCTTAAACCTGACCCTCACCCTAGCCCTCAGCCTAACTCTAATCGTAACACTAACCCTCAACCTAACCTTCACCCTAACCCTAATCCTAACACTCACCCTAAACCTAACCCTCACCCTCAACCTCACCCTCAGCCTAACCCTAAGCCTAACCCTTAACCTAACCCTAACCCACACACTCACCCTCACCCTAACCCTAATCCTAAACCTAACCCTAACCCTAACCCTCACACTAACCCTCATCCTAATCCTACCCTAACACTAACCCTAACCCTAACCGTCAACCTAACCCTCACACTAAGCCTTATCGAACCCTAAACCTCACCCTACCCCTAACCCTAACTCTAACTCTAATCCTAACCCTCAACCTCACCCTAACCCTAACCCTAACCCTCACCTTCACTCTCATCCTCAACGTAACCCTAAACCTAAAATTAAAAATAACACTTACACGAACCCTAACCCTCAACCTAACTGTAACCCTCACCCTAACCCTAACCATCACCCTAACACTAACCTTAACCCTAACACTAACCCTCACACTAACCCTAAACCTCACCCTAACCCTAACCCTAACCCTAACCATCAACCTCACCCTAGCCCTCACCCTAACCCTAATTCTAACTCTTACCATTACCTAACCCTCAACCCTTATCCTCACCCTAAACCTCACACTAACCCTAACCCTAATCCTCAATCTAACCCTCCCCCTCCCCCTAACCCCTAACCGTCACACTTACCCTAACCCTCACTCTAACCCTAACCCTCACCCTTATCTTAACCCTCACCTACAGCCTAACCCTCAAATTTACCCTTACCTTCATCCTCACCTTAACACTCAGTCTATCCCTAAACCTCATCCTAAACTAAAAGTTAACCAAAACACTAACCATCACCCTAACCCTAACCCTCAGCCTCAATCTCACCCTCACCCTAACCCTAATCCTAACCCTAACCCTAATCCTAACCCTAACCTTCACCCTCAGCCTCATGCTCACTCCAAAAGTAACCTTAACCACAACACTAACAATAAACCTAACCCTAACCCCACTCCTAACCCTCCACCTCACCCTAACCCTAATCCTAACCCTAACCCTCACCCTCAGCCTCACCCTCACTCCAAAAGTAACCTTAACCATAACACTAACAATAAACATAACCCTAACCCCAATCCTAACCCTCCACCTCACCCTAACCCTAATCCTAACCCTAACCCTCACCCTCAGCCTCACCCTCACTCCAAAAGTAACCTTAACCATAACACTAACAATAAACCTAACCCTAACCCCAATCCTAACCCTCAACCTCACCATAACCCTAATCCTAACCCTAACCCTCACCCTAACCCTAACCCTCACCCTCACTGTTACCCTAAACCTCATCCTAACCCTCACCCTAACCCTAATCCTCACCCTCACTGTAAAACTAACCCTCACCCCCAACATTACCCTCAGCCTAACCCTAAGCCTAAGCCTAACCCTAACCATAACCCTCACACTCACCCTCACCCTAACCCTAATCCTAAACCTAACCCTATCCCTAAAAATCAACCTAACCCTAACCCTAACCCTAGCCCTCCCAATAACCCTAACTCTAAACCTAATCCTCACCCTCAACCTAACACTAACACTAAACCTTACCCTAAATCTCACCGTAACCATAACCCTCACCCTCACACTCACCGAAACTCTAAACCTAACGTTAATAATAACACTAACCATAACCCTAACCTTAACCATAAACCTTACCCTAAGCCTCACTCTCACTGCAAACTTAAACCTAACCATAACACTAACATTAACCCTTACCCAAACCCTAACCCTAACTCTAACCCTCACCCTAACCCTAGTCCTCACCCCCACCCTCAACCTCATCCTAAACCTAAGCCTAACCCTAACATTAACCCTAAATTTAACCCTAAACCTCACCCTCACCCTAACACTATCTCTAAACCTAACCCTAAACCTCAGCTTAACCGTAACCCTAACCCTACCCGCACCCTCACCCTCACAGTAACTCCAACTCTAACCCTAAAAATGACACTAACCCTAAGCCTAACAATCACTCTAACCCTAATCCTCACCCCCAGCCTCACCCTCAGCTTCACCCTAAGCCTAAGCCTAACCATAACCCTCACCCTCACCCTCACCCTAACCCTAATCCTAACCCTAACCCTATCGCTAAACCACAACCTAACCCTCACCCTCACCCTAATACTAACACTAAACCTAACCATAACCCTCACCCTAACCCTCCCCTCACCCTAACTCTACACCTAAACCTCACCAGTACCCTAAACCTAACCCTAACCCTAAACCTCACCCTAAACCTCACCCTAACCTTCACCCTCACACTCAGCATGACCGAAACTCTAACCCTAACCTTAATAATAATACTAAACCTAACCCAAACACTAACACTAACCATAAACCTCACCCTGAGCCTCACCCTCGCGGCAAACTTAACACTAACCATAACACTAACAATAACCCTAACCCTAAGCCAAACCCTAACCCTTACCCTAACCCTAACCCTCTCCCTAACCCTAACCCTAATCCTAACCGTAAAACTAACCCTAACCCTCAACCTAACCCTAAACCTCATCCTAAACCTCACCCTAAACATAGCCCTAACCCTCATCCTAAACCTAACCCTAACCCTAACTCTAACCCTCACCCTAACCCTCACACTAACCTTAACCCTAACACTAACCCAAACTCTAACCCTAAACCTTACCATCACCCTAAACCTAACTCTAAACCTAACCCTAAATCTAAACCTCACCCTAACCCTAACTTAACCCTCACCCTCACACTCAGCTTAACCATTACCCAAACCCTAGAATAACCCTAACCCAAACCCTAACCCTAACCCTCACCCTCACCCTAACCTTAACCCTAACCCAAGCCCTCACCCTAAACCTAACCTTAACCCTAACCCTAAACCTCACCATAACCCTAAACCTAAACCTCACCCTCAGCCTCACCCTCACCTTAAATTTAACATTAATCGTAACACTAACAATAACCCTAACCCTAAACCTAATCCTAACCCTCACCCTCACCCTAACACTAACCCCAACCCTAACACTCACCCTAACCGTAAACCTAACCGTAATCCTAAATCTCGCCATAATCCTAACCCTAACCCTCCCCCTAACCCTTGCCCTCATCCTAACCCTAATCCTTACACTAAACCTCATCCTAACCCTCACCTTAATCCTAACCCTAACCCAATCCCTCACCCTAACCCTAACACTCAACCTCAAACTCAGCCTAACCCTAACGCTAACCCTCACACTCAAACTCACCCTAACCCTAATCCTAACACTAAACCTAACCCTAACCCTAACGCTTACAATCACCCTAACCCTCACCCTAACCCTAACTCTAAACCTAAACCTCACCCTCAACCTAAACCTAACTCTAACCCTAACCCTAAACCTAAGCCTCACCCTAACCCTAACCCTTACCCTCACCCTCACCTTCACTGTAACCTTAACGCTAACCCTAACCCTAACAATTACCCTAAACCTAACACTAACCCTAACCCTAACCATAACCCTCACCCTAACGCTATAACTCACCCTAACACTAACCCTCACCCTAAAACTAGCCCTAGTCTTAACACTAACCCTCACACTCACCCTAACCATCACCTTAACCCTAAAACTCAACCTATCCCTATCCCTAACCCTCACCCTCACCCTAGCTCTCACACTAACCCTAACCCTCATTATCACTCTAAAACTCACTCTAACCTTAACACTAATCCTCAAACTTAACCTCACCCTCACCCTAACCCTAACCCTAATCCTCACCCTAACCCTCACCATGACACTTACTGTCACCCTCACCATAAACCTCACCCTAACCCTAACCCTTATCCTAACCCTCACCCTAACCATGACCCTAACCATCATGCTAACCCTAACCCTCAACCTCACCCTAAGCCTCAGCCTAAACCTAAGCCTAAGCCTAACCCTAACCCTAATCCTCACCCTCAACCTAGCCCTCACTCTAACCCTAATCCTAACCCTGACCCTCATCCTAACCCTAACCCTAACCCTAAAAACAACCCTATACCTAACCCTAACCCTAACCCTAACCCTAACCCTCACCATAACACTAACCCTAACCTTAACACTAACACTCAAACTAACCCTAATCATCACCCTAAGGTTAACACACACGCTAACCCTAACCCTAAATGTCACCCTCAACCTAACCCTAACCCTCATCCTCACCCTAAACCTCACACTAACCCTAAGTCTATTCCTCAATCTAAACCACACCCTCACCCTAAACCTAAACCTAACACTCACCCTAACACTAACCCTCACCCTTACCGTAATCCTCATTCTCAGATAAACCTCAACTTTACACTTACTGTCCTGTCAACCTCACCCTAACCCTCATACTAACCCTAACCCTCATCCTAACCTGACCCTGACCGTAATCCTAAGCATCACCCTAATACGAACCCTCACCCTCAACCTAACCCTAACATTAACCCTCACACTAACACTAACTCTAACCCTAAACCTCACCCTCAACCTAAGCCTCACCATCACCCTCACCCTCAGCCTAACACTAAGTCTAACCCTCACACTCACCCTCACCCTCACTCTAAACCTAATCCTAACCCTAACCCTAACCCTCAACCTAACCCTAACACTAACCCTAACCCTAACCCAAACACTAACCCTAACCCTCACCCTAACACTAACTCTAAAATTAAACGTCACCCTCACCCTAACCCTAACCCTAACACTCAGAGTCATCCTAGCCCTCACCCTAACACTAATCCTAACCCTAATCCTCATCCTAACACTCAAATTAACCCTAACACATACCCTCAACCGCACTCTCAGCCTCACCATAACTCTAACCCTAACCCTAACAATGATACTAACCCTAAACCTAACGATCACCCTAACACTAATCCTCACCCCCACCTTCACCCTCAGCCTAACCCTTAGCCTAAGCCTAACCCTAACACTAACCCTCACCCTCACTCTCACCCTAACCCTAATCCTAACCCTAACCCTATCCCTAAACCTCAACCTAACCCTCGCCCTCACCGTAATGCTAACACTAAACCTAAACCTAACCCTCACCCTAAACCATCCCCCTAACCTGAACTCTAACCCTAAACTTCACCAGCACCCTAAAACTAACCCTAACCCTAAACCTCACCGTAAACCTCACCCTAACCCTCACCCTCAACCTCACTCTCACAGTGACCGTAACTCTAACCCTAACCCTAACAGTAACAGTAACCCTAACCCTAACCCTAACAATAACCATAAACCTCACCCTGTGCCTCACCCTCACCGCAAAATTAACACTAAACATAACATTAACAATAATCCTAAACCTCACCCTAAGCCTAAGCCTAACCCTAACCCTAACCCTAACACTCACCAAAACCCTAACCCTAACCCTAAACCTAATCCTAACCCTAACACTAAACCTAACACTAACCCTAAACTTAAACCTAAACCTCATCCTAACACTCATACTAAACCTAACCCTTACCCTCACCCTAACCCACACCCTAACCCTCACCTTAACCCTAACCCTAACAATAACCCTAACACTAAACCTAAACCTCACCATCACCCTAAACCTGACTCTTACCCTAACCCTAAAACTAAACCTCATCCTAACTCTAAACCTAACCCTCACCCTCAACTTCACTGTAACCCTAACCTTAACCCTAACAATAACCCTAACACTAAAACTAACCCTCACCATAACCATAATGCTCAACATAACCCTAACCCTCAATCTAACCCTCACCCTCAACCTAACGCTAAACCTAACCGTAACCCTAACCCTAACCCTAAACTTAACCCTAACCCTAACCATAACGTTACACCTATTCCTCATCCCCACCCTCACCCTGAGCCTAACCCTAAGCCTAAACCTAACCCTAACCTTAACCCTCAAACTTACCCTCACCCTAATCCTAACACTAACACTAACCCTTACTCTAACCCTAAACCTCACCCTCACCCTAACCCTAACTCTAACCCTTATCTGAAACCTAAACCTCATTCTAACCCTAACCCTCACTCTCACACTCACTCTCAACATAACCCTAAACCTAACCCTAACCTAACAATAAACGTAACCCTAACCCTAACCCTCATCCTAACCATAACCTTCACCCTAAACCTAACCATCACCCTAACACTTTCCCTCACCCTAACACTAACCCTAACCATAACACTAACCGTCACACTAACCCTAACCATCACCCTAACCCTAAACCTCACCCTAACCCTAACTCTCACCCTCAACCTAGCCCTCAACCTAACCCTAAACCTCATCCTCACCGTTAACCTCACACTAACCTTAACACTAATCCTGAATCTAAACCTCAACCTCACCCTAATCCTAACCCTCACCTTACCGTAACGCTCACCCTCACCCTAACCCTCACCATAACATAAATCCTCATCCTAACCCTCACCCTAACGGCAACCTAAACCATCAACCTAACCCTAACCCTCACCCTCACCCTCAGCCTCAGCCTAAACTTAAGCCTAAGCTTAACCCTAACCCTAACCCTCACCCTCACCCTAGCCCTCACCCTAACCCTAATCCTAACACTAACAATTATACTAACCCTTAACCTAACCATAACCCTAACCATCATTCTAAACCTAATCCTCACCTCCACCCATACCTCAGCCTAACCCTAAGCCTAAGCCAAACCCTAACCCTATCCCTCAAACTCACCCTGACTTTCACTCTAATCCTAAACCTAACCCTAACCCTAACATTAAACCTCAACCTAACCCTCACCCTAACCCTAACACTAACCCTAACCCTAACACTCAACCTAACCCTCCCCCTAAACCTAACTCTAACCCTAAACCTCACCCTCACTCTAACCATAATCCTAACACTAAACCTCACCCTAACCCTGATCCTAACCCTCACCCTCACCCTCACACTTAATGTAATTCTAAGCCTAAACTTAACTTATAACACTAACCTTAAACCTAACCCAAACCCTGACCCTCATGGTAACTCTAACCCTAAAACAAACCCTCACCCTAATCCTAATCCTAACCCTCAGCCTCACCCTAACCCTCACCCTAACCCTAAACTTTACCCTAACGCTAACCCTAACCCTCACCCTAACTCTAGCCCTCCCCCTAACCCTAATGCTAACCCTAAACCTCATCCTAACACTCACCCTAACCCTAAAACCCTAACCCTAACACTCACCCTCACCCTCATGCTCCGCCTAAGCCTCTGCCTCAGCCTAAGACTAATCCTGACCCTCACACTCAACATCACCCTAAACCTAACCGTAACACTAAACCTAACCCTAACCTTCACACTAACCCTCCCCCTAACCCTAATTCTTACCCTATTCCTCACCCTCACCCTAACCCTAAACCTCACCCTCACCCTCACCCTCCGCCTAACATTAAGCCTAACCCTAACTGCAACCCTAACCCTAACACTAACCCTAACCCTCACCCTACCGCTCACCCTAAACCTAACCCTAACCCTCATCCTCACCCTAGCCCATACACAAACCCTAAGCTTAAGCCTAACACTCACCCTAACCCTCATTCTAAACCTAACCCCAACACTCACCCTAACTGTAACCCTCACCCTCACCCTAACTCTAATCATTACCCTAACCCTAAACCTCACACTCACCCTCACCTTAACCCTAACCCTAATCCTAACACTAACACTAACCCTCAACCCCACACTAAATATCACCCTATCCCCAACCCCAACCCTAACACTAACCCTAACCCTCACCCTAACTCTCACCCTAACCCTAACCCTAAACCTCACCCTCAACCTAGCCCATACCTAAACCCTATGCCTAAGACTAACCCTCACCCTAACCCTCACTCTAAACCTAACGCCAACACTCACCATATCCGAAACACTCACCCTCACCCTCACCCTAACTCTAAACCTAACCCTAACCCTAATCCTAAACCTCACACTCAACCTCACCTTAACCCTAACCCTAATCCAAACTCTAACACTAACCCTCAACCTCACACTAAAACTCACCCTATCCCCAACCCTAACCCTAACACTAAACTTAACCCTCACCCTACCCGTCACACTAAACCTAACCCTAATCCTCACCCTCAAACTAGCCTATACCCAAACCCTAAGCCTAAGTCTAACCCTCACCCTCACCATAACACTAACACTACTCCTAACATTAACCCTAACCCTAACCCTAAACCTAACCCTAACCCTCACCCTAACTCTGCCCCTAACCCTAACTATAACCCGAAACCTCACCATCACCCTAACCCTAAACCTCACCCTCACCCTCACCCTCACCATAACTCTAAACCTAACCCTAAAAATAAACCTAACCCTAACACTAACCCTAACCCTCATCCTCACTGTAACCCTAAACCTAACCCAAGCCCTCACCCTAACCCTAACCCTAACCCTAACTCTCACCCTAACCCCAAACCAAAACCTCACCATAACCCTAAGCCAAACACTCACCCTAACCCTAAACCTAACCCTAATCCTAAACCTGGCCATAATGCCAACCATAAACCTCAACCTCACCCTTGCCCTCATCCTAACCGTAATCCTAACCCTAAACCTCATCCTAACCCTCACGCTAACCCTAAACCTCATCTTAACCCTTACCCTAACCATAACCCTAACCATCATGCTAAACCTAACCCTCAACCTCACCCTCAGCCTCAGCCTAACCCTAAACCTAACCCTGACCCTCATCCTAACCCTAACCCTAATCCTAAAAATTATCCTAAACCTAACCCTAACACTCATTCTAAACATAAACCTCACCCTAACCCTAAACCTCAACCTAACACTTAGCCTCACCCTAACACTAACTCTAACCCTAACACTAACACTCACACTAACCCTAATGATCACCCTAAGGCTAACACTCATGCTAACCCTAATCCTAAACCTCACCCTCACTCTAGCCCTCAACCAAACCCTAACCCTCATGCTCACCCTAAACCTCACATTAACCCTAACCCTAATCCTCAATTTAAACCACACCCTCACCCTAACCCTAAACCTATCCCTCACCGAAACCCTAACCCTCACCCTTATTGTAATCCTCACTCTCAGCCTAACCCTCAGCTTTAACCTTACTGTCACCGTCACCCTAACCCTCACACTAACCCTAACCCTCATCCTAAACCTCACCCTGACCTTAACCCTAAGCATCACCCTAACCCTAACCCTCACCCACAACCTAACCCTAACACTAACCCTCACACTAACACTAACTCTAACCCTAAACATCTCCCAAACCCTAACCCTCACCCACACCCTCAGCCTAACACTAAGCCTAACCATAACCCTAACCCTCACACTCACCCTCACCCTCACCCTAAACCTAATCCTAACCATAACCCTGACCCTCAACCTAACTTTAACACTAAACCTAACCCTAACCCAAACACTAACCCTAACCCTAAACCTCACCCTAACCCTAACTCTAAAATTAAACCTCACCCTCAACCTAACCCTACACCTCACCCTAACCCTAACCCAAAACATCACCCTCACCCCAGCAATCACACTAACCCTCATCGTATCCCTAACCCTCATCCTAACCCTCACCCTAACCATAATCCTAACCCTCACCCTAAACCTAACCCTCACCCTCAACCTCACCATCAGCCTAACCCTTAGACTAACCTTGAACCTAACTCTAACCCACACACTCACCCTCACCCTAACCCTAATCCTAACCGTAACCCTAACTCTAACCCTAACCCTCACACTAACCCTCACTCTAACCGTAACATAACACTAATCCTAACCCTAAACCTCACAGTAACCCTCACCCTAAGCCTAACTCTAAACCTAAACCTCACCCTAATCCTAACCCTAACTCTAACACTAATCCTAACCCTAAAGCTCACCCTAAACCTCAACCTAACCCACACCCTGACACTCACCCTATATGTAACCCTAAACCTAAAATGAAAAATAACCTTAACACTAAACCTCAACCTTACCCGAACTGTAAACCTCACCCTAACCCTAACCATCATCCTAACACTTACCCTCACCCTAACACTAACCCTAACCCTAACCCTAAACCTCACACTAACCCTACCACTCACCCTAATCCTAAACCTCACCCTAACCCTAACCCTAACCCTAAACCTCACCCTCACCCTAGCCCACACCCTAATTCTAATTCTAACCCTTACCCTCACCTAACCCTAACCCTCATGCTCACCCTAAACCTCACATTAAACCTAACCATCCTCACCCTATCCCCTAACCCTCACACTTACCCTAACCCTCACCCTAACCCTCACCCTTATCTTAACCCTCACCCACAGCCTAACCCTCAACTTTCCCCTTACCATCAACCTCACCCTAACACTCACCCTATCCCTAAACCTCATTCTAACCTTCAAGCTAACCGAACCCTAAACATCAACCTAACCCTAACCCTAACCCTCAATCTCACCCTCAGCCTAAACCTCAGCCTAACCTTAACCCTAACACTAACCCTCACCCTCACCCTAGCCCTCACCCTAATCGTAACCCTAAACCTCATCCTAACCGTCACTCTAATTCTAAACCTATCTATCACCAAACACTAATCCTCACCTCCACCCTCACCCTCAGACTAAGCCAAAGCGTAACCCTAACCCTCACACTCACCCTCACCCAAACCTAATCCTAAACCTAAGCCTAACCCTAAACCTCAAACTAACCCTCACCCTAACCCTAACCCTAACACTAACCCTAACCCTAACCCTGAACCTAACATTAACCCTGACCCTAACCCTTACCATAACCCTAACACTAACCCTCACACTAACCCTAACCCTCACCCTAACCCTAAACCTCACCCTAACCCTAACCCTAACCCTCAACCGCACCCTAACCCTAATCCTCACCCTAAACCTCCCCCTCAGCCTCACCCTCACTGCAAAGGTAACCTTAACCATAACACTAACAATAACCCTAACCCTAACCCTATCACCCTCACCCTCACCCTAATCCTAACCCAAACCCTCACCCTAACTCTAAACCTTACACTCACCATAACACTAACCCTCATCCTAACCATCACCCAAACCCTAATCCTCACCCTCAACATAACACTAACCCTCACCCCCACCCTCACCCTCAGCCTAACCCTAAGCCTAAGCCTAACCCTAACCCTAACCCTCACACTCACCCTTACCTAACCCTAATCCTAATCCTAACCCGAACCATAAACCTCACCCTCAGCCTCACTCTCACTGCAAACTTAACCCTAACCATAACTCTAAAAATAACCCAAACCCGAACCCTAACCCTAACCCTAACCCTAACTCTAATCCTAAACCTAACCCTAATCCTCACCCCCACCTTCAGGCTCAGCCTAACCCTAAGCCTAACCCTAACACTAACACTAACTCTAACCCTAAACCTCACCCTCACCCTAACTCTATCTCTTAACGTAACCCTAAACCTTACCTTAACCCTAACCCTAAACCTCACCCGCACCCTCACCCTCACCGTAACTCTAACCCTAACCCTAACAATAACACTAACCTAAGCCTAACCATCACCCTAAGCCTAATAGTCACTCCCATCCTCACCCTTAGCCTAAGCCTAAGCCTAACCCTAACCCTAACCCTAACCCTCACCCTCACACTGACCCTAACCTAACCCTAACCCTAACCCTATCCCTGAACTTCAACCTAACCCTCACCCTCACCCTAATGCTAACACTAAACCTAAACCTAACCCTCACCCTAACCCTCCTCTTAACCCTAACTCTAAACCTAAACCTCACCAGCACCCTAACCCTAACCTTAAACCTAAACCTCACCCTAAACCTCACCCTAACCCTCAGCCTCACCCTCACTCTCACCGTGACCGTAACTCTAACCCTAACCCTAACAATAACACTAACCTTAACCCTAACCCTTACCCTAACACTAACCATCACTGTCAACCTGAGCCTCAACCTCACTGCAAACTTAACACTAACCATAACACTTACAATAACCCTAACATTAACCCTAAGCCTAACCCCAAACCTAACCCTCACCTTAACCCTAACCATAAACCTAACCCTAACCCTAACCCTAAAAGTAACACTAACCCTAACCATAACCAAAAACCTCATCCAAACCCTCACCCTAAACCTAACGCTAACCCTCACCCTAACCCTAACCCTCACCCTCAAAATCCGCCTAAGCCTAACCCGAACTCTAACTCTCACCCTAACCCTCACCTTAAAACTAAACCTAACACTAACCCTAACTCTAACCCTAAACCTCACGATCAACCTAACCCTACCTGTAACCCTAACCCTATACCTATACCTCAACCAAAACCTAACCCTAACCCTCACACTAACCCTCACCCTAACCCTAACCTAACACTAACCCTAACCCTAACCCTCACACTAACCCTCACCCTAAGCCTAACTCTAACCCTAAACCTCACCCTAACCCTAACCCTAACTCTAACCCTAATCCTAACCTTAACCCTCACCCTAACCCTAACCCTAACCCTCACCCTCACCCTCACCCTCAACGTAACCCTAAACTTACAATTGAAAATAACCCTAGCAGGAACCCTAACCCTCAACCTATCTATAAAACTAACCCTAAATCTAACCCTTACCCTATCCTTCCCCTTAACCCTAACTATACACCTAAAGCTCACCAGCACCCTAACCCTAACCTTAAACCTAAACCTCACCCTAAACCTCACCCTAACCCTCACCCTCACCCTCACTCTCACCGTGACCATAACTCTAACTCTAACCCTAACAATAACACTAACTTTCACCCTAACCCTAACACTAACACTAACCATAACCCTCAACCTGAGCTTCACCCTCACTGCAAACTTAACACTAACCATAACACTAACAATAACCATAACCTTAAACCTAACCTTAACCCTAAACCTAACCCGCACCTTAACCCTAACCATAAACCTAAATTTAACCATAACCCTAACCCTAAAAGTAACACTAACCCTAACCATAACCAAAAACCTCATCCAAACCCTCACCCTAAACATAACGCTAACCCTCACCCTAACCCTAACCCTCACACTCACAATCCGCCTAAGCCTAACCCGAAATCTAACCCTCACCCTAACCCTCACCCTAAACCTAACCCTAACACTAACTCTAACTCTAACCCTAAACCTCACGATCAACTTAACCCTAACTCTAACCCTAACCCTATACCTAAACCTCAACCTAAACCTAACCCTAACCCTCACACTAACCCTCACCCTAACCCTAACCTAACACTAACCCTAACCCTAACCATCACACTAACCCTCACCCAAAGCCTAGCTCTAACCCTAAACCTCAACCTAAACCTAACCCTAACTCTAACGCTAATCCTAACTTTAAACCTCACCCTAACCATAACCCTAACCTTCACCCTCACCCTCACCCTCAACGTAACAATAAACTTAAAATTAAAATTAAAATTAACACTAGCAGGAAACCTAACCCTCAACCTATCTGTAAACCTAACCCTAAACCTAAACCTCACCCTAACACTTACCCTCACCCTAAACCTAACCCTAACTCTAACCCTAATCCTAAACCTAAATCTCACCCTAAACCTAACCCTAACCCTCAACCTCATCCTCAATCTCACCCTCACCCTAACCCTAATCCTAACCCTATCCCTAATCCTAATCCTAACCCTCACACTCAGCCTCACCCTCACTCCAAAAGTAACCTTAACCATAACACCAAAAATATACCTAACTCTAACCCTAATCCTAACCCTCACCTTCACCCTAACCCTAATCCTAAACGTTACCCTCACCCTAACCCTAACCCTCACCCTCACTGTAAACCTAACCCCCCTTCTAACCCTCACCCTAACTCTAATCCTCACCCTCACTGTAACACAAACGCTCACTCCCACCCTCACCCTCAGCCTAACCCTAAGCCTAAGCCTAAACCTAACACTAACCCTCACCCTAACCCTCCAACTAACCCTAACTCTAAACGTAATCCTCACCCTCAACCTAACCCTAACCCTAAACCTCACCCATCTCACCTAAGCCTTACCCTCACCCTCACCCTCACCCTCACCGTAACTCTAACCCTAACCCTAACAATAACACTAACCATAACCCTAACCCTAACCATAAACCTCACCCTCAGCCTCACCCTCACTGCAAACTTAAACCTAACACTAACCATAACACTAACATTAACCCTTAGCCTAACCCTAACCCTAACCCAAACCTAACCCTAACACTCACCCTAACCCTAACCCTAACACTAACCCTAACTCTAACCCTAAACCTCACCCTCACCCTAACCCTAACATTAACCCTCACCCTAACCCTAAACCTCACCCTCACTGTAACCCTAACCCTAACCCTCACCCTAACCATAAACCTAACCCTAATCCTAAACCTCACCATAATGCTAACCCTAACCCTCACCCTCACACTTGCCCTCATCCTAACCCTAATCCTAACCTTAACCTCATCCTAAACCTCACCCTAATCCTAAACCTAACCCTTACCCTCACCCTCAGACTAACCCTAACCCTAACCCTCACACTCAACCTCACCCTAACCCTAATCCTAACACTAACCCTAACCCTAATCCTAACCCTAACCCTCACCCTAAACCTACCCCTAACACTAACTCTAAACCTAAACCTCACCCTCACCCTAACCCAAACTCTAACCCTAACCCTAAGTCTAAACCTCAACCTAAACCTAAACCTTACCTTCACCCTCATCCTCACCGTAAACTTAACCCTAACCCTAACCCTAAAAACAACCCTAAACCTAACACTTAACCCTAACCCTAACCATAACCCTCACCCTAACGGTAACCCTCACCCTAATATTACCCTCACCCTCACACTCAACGTAAGCTTAACCCTAACCCAAACAATAACCCTAAAGCTAACACTAACCCTAACCCTAACCATAACCCTTACCCTAACGCTATAACTCACCCTAACACTAACCCGAACCCTAAAACTAACCCTAGTCCTAACACTAACCCTCACACTAACCCTCTAACCATCACCTTAACCCTAAACCTCAACCTAACCCTATCCCTAATGCTCACCCTCTCCCTAGCCCTCACCCTAACCCTAACCCTCATTATCACCGTAAAAGTCACTCTAACCTTAACACTATCCTCAATCTTATCCTCCCCCTCACCCTAACCCTAGTCCTCACACTAACCCTCATCTTGACCCTTACTGTCACCCTCACTCTAAACCTAACCCTCATTTTAACCCTCACTCTAACCATGACCCTAACCATCATGCTAACCCTCACCCTCAACCTCACCCTCAGCCTAAGCCTAACCCTAAGCCTAAGCCTAACCCTAACCATAATTCTCACACTCACCCTAGCCCTCACCCTAACCCTAATCCTAAACCTGACCCTCATCCTAACCCTAACAATAACCCTAAAAATAACCCTAAACTTAACCCTAACCCTCATTCTAACCATAATTCTCACCCTAACCCTAAACCTCACCCTAACACTTACCCTCACCCCAACACTAACCCTAACCCTAACACTAACCCTCACATTAACCCTAACGATCACCCAAAACCTAACACTCACCCTAACCCTAACCCTAACCCTCATCCTCACCCTAGCGCTCAACCCAACCCTAACCCTCATCCTCACACTAACCCTAAATCTCACACTAACCCCAAAAACGAATTCTCAATCTAAACCACTCCCTAACCCTAACCCTAAACCTAACCCTCACCCTAGCCCTAACCCTCACCCTTACAGTAATCCTCACTCTCAGCCTAACCCTCACCTTTACCCGTACTGTCACCTTCACCCTAATCCTCACACTATCCCTAACCCTCATCCTAACCCTCACCCTGACCATAACCCTTAGCATCAACCTAATCCTAACCCTCACCCACAACCTAACCCTAACACTCACTCTCACACTAACCCTCACACTAACACTAACTCTATCCTTAAACCTCACCCTCACCCTAACCCTAACCCTAACCCTCACCATGACCCTCAGCCTAACCCTAAGCCCAACCTAACCCTCACCCTAACCCTCACACTCACCCTCACATTAACCCTAATCCTAATCCTAACCATAACACTAACCCTCAACCTAACCCTAACAATAACCCTAACATTAACCCTAACACTAATCCTAACACTCACACTCACCCTAACACTAACTCTAAAATTAAACCTCATCCTCAACCTAACCCTAACCTTAAACCTCCCACTAACCATAAACCTAAACCTCACCCTCACCCTAGCCCTCAGCCTAACCCTAATCCTAACCCTAACCCTCACCCTTACCCTCACCCTAACCGTAATCCTAACACTCACCCTAAACCTAACCCTCACCTTCAAACTCACCCTCACCCTAACCCTAAGCCTTACCCTAAACCTAACCCTAACCCACACACTCACCCTCACCCTAACCCAAATCCTAAACCTAACCCTAACTCTAACCCTAACCCTCAAACTAACCCTCACCCTAACCCTAAACTAACACTAACCCTTACCCGAACCGTCAACCTAACCCTCACCCTAAGCCTAAATCTAACCCTAAATCTCACCATAACCCTAACCCTAACTCTAACCCAAATCCTAACCCTAAACCTCACAATAACCCTAACCCTCACCCTCACCATCACCCTCAACGTAACCCTAAACCTAAAATTAAAAATAACCCTAACACGAACCCTAACCCTCAACCTAACTGTAACCCTCACCCTAAATTAACCATCACCCTAACACTTACCCCTACCCTAACACTAACCATAACCCTAACACTAACCCTCACACTAACCCTAATATTCATCCTAACCCTAAACCGCACCCTAACCCTAACCCTAACACTAACCCTCAGCCTCACCCTAGCCCTCACCCTAACCCTAATTCTAACTCTTATCCTCACCTAAACCTAAACCCTTATCCTCACCCTAAACCTCACACTAACCCTAACCTTAATCCTCAATCTAACCCTCACCCTCACCCGAACCCTAACACTCACCCTTATCTTAACCCTCACCCACAGCCTAACCCTCAATTTACCCTTCCTTCACCCTCACCCTAACACTCAATCTATCCCTAACCCTCATCCTAACCTTCAAGCTAACCGTAACACTAACCATCAACCTAACCCTAACCTTTACCCTCAAACTCACCCTCACCCTAACCCTAATCCTAACCCTAACTCTAAACCTAACCCTAACCCTCACCCTCAGCATCACCCTCACTCCAAAAGTAACCTTAACCATAACACTAACAATAAACTTAACTCTAACCCTAATCCTAACCCTCACCCTCACCCTAACCCTAATCCTAACCCTAACCCTCACCCTAACCCTAACCTTCACCCTCACTGTAACTCTAACCCTCATCCTAACCCTCACTCTAACTCTAATCCTCACCCTCACTGTAACTCAAATGCTCACTCTCACCCTCACCCTCAGCCTAACCCTAAACCTAAGCCTAACCCTAACCCTAACACTCACACTCACCCTCACCCTAACCCTAATCCTAACCCTAACCCTATGCCAAAAAATCAACCTAACCCTAACCTTCACCCTAACCCTCCCACTAACCCTGACTCTAAACATAATCCTCACCCTCAACCTAACCCCAAACCTAAACCTCACCCTAAATCTCACCTAACCCTAACCCTCACCCTCACCCTAACCGTAACTCTAACCCTAAACCTAACAATAACACTAACCATAACCCTAACCCTAACTATAAACCTCACCCTCAGCCTCACCCTCACTGCAAACTTAAACCTAACACTAACCATAACACTAACATTAACCCTTAGCCTAACCCTAACCCTAACCCTAACCCTAACCCTAACTCTAACCCTAACCCTAACCCTAATCCTCATGCCCAAGCTCAGCCTCATTCTAACCCTAAGCCTAACCTTAACATTAACCCTAATTTTAAACCTAAACCTCAACCTCACCCTAACCCTATATCTAAACCTGACCCTAAACCTCAGCTTAACCCTAACCAAAACACTACCTGCAACCTCACCCTCACGTTAACTCTAACGCTAACCCTAACAATAACAATAACCTTAACCCTAACCATCACCCTAACCCTAATCCTCACCCCCAGCCTCACCCTCAGCCTAACCCTAATCCTAAGCCTAACCCTAACCCTCACCCTCACCCTAACCCTAATCCTAACCCTAAAATTATCCCTAAACCTCAACCTAACCCTCACCCTCACCATAATGGTAAAACTAAACCTAACCCTAACCCTCACCCTAACCCTGCCCCTCACCCTAACTCTAACCCTAAACCTCAACAGCACCCTAAACCTAACCTTAACCCTAACCCTAAACCTCACCCTAAACCTCACCCTAACCCTCACCCTCACTCTAACCCTAACCCTAACAATAATACTAACCCTAACACGAACCCTAACACTAAAACCTTAAACCTTAACCCTCACCCTAATCTTAACACTCACCCTTATCTTAACCCTCACCCACAGCCTAACCCTCAATTTACCCTTACCTTCACCCTCACCCTAACACTCAATCTATCCCTAACCCTAACCCTCATCCTAACCCTGCCCCTCACCCTAACTCTAACCCTAAACCTCACCAGCACCCTAAATCTAACCTTAACCCTAACCCTAAACCTCACCCTAAACCTCACCCTAACCCTCACCCTAACCTCACCGCAAACTTAACACTAACCATAACACTAACAATAACCCTAACCCTAATCCTAATCCTAAACTTAACCCTAACCCTAACCGAAACCCTCAACCTAACGCTAACCCTAAACCTAACCCTAATCGTAACCCTAAAACTAACCCTAACCATAACCATAACCACAAACCTCATCCTAACCCTCACCCTAATCCTAACCCTAACCTTCACCCTAAACCTAACCCTAACCCTCACCACCACAATCGGCCTAAGCCTAAGCCTAACCCGAACTCTAACCCTCACCCTAACCCTAAACCTAACACTAAACCTCACTCTAACCCAAACCTCACCCTCACCCTAACCCTAACACTAACCCTCACCCTAACCCTAAACCTACCCTCACTGTAACACTAACTCTAACCCTCACCCTAACCATAAACCTAACAGTAATCCTAAACCTCACCATAATGCTAACCCTAACCCTCACCCTGACCCTTGCCCTCATCCTAACCCTAATCCTAACCTTAACCTCATCCTAAACATCACCCTAATTCTAAAGCTAACCCTCACCCTCACCTTCAGACTAACCCTAAACTTAACCCTCACACTCAACCTCACCCTAAACCTAATCCTAACACTAACCCTAACCCTAACCCTAACCCTCACCCTCAACCTAACCCTCCCCCTAATACTAACTCTAAACCTAAACCTCATCCTCACCCTAACCCTAACTCTAACCCTAACCCTAAACATAAACCTCAACCTAACCCTAAACCTTACCCTCAACCTCACCCTCACCGTAACCTTAACCCTAACCCTAACCCTAACAATAACCCTAAACCTAACCCTAACCCTAACCATAACCCTCACACTAACGGTAACCCTCACCCTAACGGTAACCCTCACCCTAACACTTACCCTCACCCTCACCATCAACGTAAGCTTAACCCTAACCCAAACAATAACCCTAAAGCTAACACTAACACTAACCCTAACCATAACCCTCACCCTAACGCTATAACTCACCCTAACACTAACCCTCACCCTAAAACTAACCCTAGTCCTAACACTAACCCTCACACTAACCCTAACCATCACCTTAACACTAAACATCAACCTAACCCTATCCCGAACTCTCACCCTCACCCTAGCCCTCACCCTAACCCTTATCCTCATCCTAAACCTAAAACTAACCCTCACCCTAACCTTAACGCTAAACCTCAAATTAACCTTAACCCTCATCCTCAACATCAACATCAGCTTAACCCTAACCCTAACCCTAATCCAAACGCTAAGCCTCACCCTCACCCTCACCCTAACTCTAAACCTAATCCTAAACAAAACCGTCACTCTAATCCAAACCCTATCCCTGACCTTCCCCTAACCCAAACCCTAATCCTAACCCTAAGCCTCACGCTCACCGTAAACCTTACCCTCACACTAACCCTAAACCTAACCCTCATCCTAACACTAACCATAAACCTAACCCTCACCCTAACCTTAACTAACCCTCACACAAACCTTAACCCTCCACCTCACCCTCAACCTCAACCTCACCCTCACCCTAATCCTCACCCTAAAAATAACCATAACCCTAACCCTCACACTAAAACTAACTCTAACACTCACCCTCACCTTCACCCTAAGCCTAACCCTACACCTAAGCCTAATCCTAAAACTAACTCTCACTCTCACCCTCACCCTAAACCTAAACCTTACCCTAACCCTAACCCTAACCCTAGTACTCACCCTAACCTTTACCCCCACCGTCACCCTAACCCTAAACCTAACCCTCACCCTAACCCTAACCCTAACCCTAACCCTCACCCTCACCGTAACCCTAACACTAAACCTAACCCTCACCCTAAACCTATCCTTAAACTTAATGCTATCCCTAACCCTAACCCTTCCCCTAAACCTCCCTCTAACCCTTACCCTCACCCTATCCTTCACCCTAACCCTCACCCTAACACTAAACCTAAACCCTATCCTCACCCTAAACCTAACCCTAAGTCTCACCCTCTCCCTCAACCTCACCCTAACCCTAACCCAAACCCTCAACTGAACCCTCACCCTAACGCTCACCCTAACACGCAACTTAACCCTAACCCTCACCCTCACCCTAACGCTCACCTTAAACCTTACCCTCACCCTAAACCTAACCCTAAAACTAACGATAACCCTCACCCTCACCTAACCTAACCTGGATCCTAACCCTCACCCTAAACCTCATCCTAACCCTTACCCTGACTATAACCCTAACCCTAACCCTAATCCTCACCATAACCCTAACCCTCACACTAACCCTAACACTCACCCACACCCTAAAACTCACCCGAACCCGAACCTGAACCAGAAACCTAACCCGACCCTAAACCTCACCCTAAACCTAACCCTCACCGTAAACATAACTATAACCCTCACCCTCATACTAACACTAAACCTCACCTTAACCCTCACCCTAAATCTCACCGTAACCCTAATGCTAACACTAAACCTCAATCTCATCCTAACCCTCAAACTTATCCTTATCCTGACACCAACCCTAACCCTAACCCTAATCCTCACATTAACCCTAACCCTCACACTAACCCTAACCCTACACCTCACCCTACCCCTCACCCTAACCCTAACCCTAAACCTCACCCTAACTCTAATGCTATCCCTAAACATCACCCTCACCCTAAAACGCATCCTAAACCTTACCCTCACTATAACCCTAACCCTAACCCTAATCATCACCATAACCCTAACCCTCACCCTAACCTAAACCGTCACCCACACTCTAAAACTCACCCGAACCCGAACCCGAACCCTCACCCTAACCCGACCCTAAACCTCACCCTAACCCTAACCCTCAATCTAAACCTAACTCTAACCCTCACCCTCATACTAACCCAAAACCTCACCTTAACCTTCACCCTAACCCTCACCCTAACCCTAACGCTAACCCTAAATCTCACTCTGACCCTAACCCTCACTCTTATCCTTACCCTCACACTAACCCTAACCCTAACCCTAATCCTCACATTAACATTATACCTCACCCTAACCCTAACCCTACACCTCAACTTAAACTTCACACTAACCCTAACCCTAAGCCTAACTCTGACAGTAACCCTATCCCAAACCCTAAACTTCACCCTACCTCTTACCGTAACCGTCACCCTAAACCTCACCCTAACCCTAACAGTCAACTACACCTCACCCTAACGCTAACCCTAACCCTAACCCTCACCGTAACCCTCACCCTAATCCTAACCCTATCCCTAACCCTCACACTAACCCTAAACCTAACCCTAAACCTAACCCTCACCCTCACCCAAACCCTTACCTCACCCTTACACTAACCCTAACAATCAGCCTAATCATCATCCTAACCCTCACACTAACCCTAAACCTCACCCTAACCATAACCCTAACTCTTAGCCTAACCCACTTCCTAACCCTAACCCTAACCCAAAACCCAACCCTAACCCTAACCCTAACTCTAACCCTCATCCTAAACCTAAAACTCACCCTCACCCTCACCCTCACCCTCAGCCTAACCCTAACCCTAAACCTAAACCTAACCCTAACCCTCACACTCATCCTCACCCTAACTCTAACGCTAACCCTAACCTTGACCCTGACCCTAACCCCAACCCTATCACTTACCCTCACCCTTACCCTAAACCTAAACCTCACTCTCACTCTAACCCTAACCCTAACCCTCACCCTAACCCTAAGCCTTAACCTAACCCTCACACTCACCCTAAACCTCAACCTAACCCTTACCCTCACCCGAACCCTAAACCTAACCCTCAGACTAACCCTCATCCTAACCCTAACCCTAAACCAAACCCTAACAATAACCTTAACGCTAATCCTAACCCTAACCCTCACATTAACCCTAACCCTCAACCTCACCCTCAACCTCACCCTAAGCCTAACCCTAACCCTAACCCTAATCCAAACACTAACCCAAAACCCTCAACCTAACCCTAACCCTAATCCAAAACCTAACCCTCACCCTCACTCTAAACCTTACCCTCACCCTAAACCTAAACTTAACCCTCAGTCTAACCCTCATCCTAACCCTAACCCTAACCCTAACCGTCACCCTAATCTTAACCCTAAGCGTAAACCTGACCCTCTCCTAAAACCTAACCCTCACCCTCACCCTCAACCTCACCCTCATGCTCACACTAACCCTCACTCTAACCCTAACCCTAACCCTAACCCTCACCCTAAACCTAACTCTAACCCTCACCCTCATATTAACCCTAAACCTCACCTTAACCCTCATCCTAAACCTACCCCTAACCCTAATGCTAACCCTAATCCTCACTCTCACCCTAACCCTCACCCTAACCCTTATCCTCACAGTAACCCTAACCCTAACCCTCACCCTAACCCTAACTGAACCCTCACCCTCACCTTTACCCTAACCCTCACCGTCACCCCAACCATCACCACCAACCTAACACTCACCTACACCCTCACACTCACTCTCAGCCTCACCCCACCCTAACCATCACCCTCACCATAAACATCACCCTAACCCTAACTCAAACACAAACGTTAACCCTAATCCTCACCCTAACCCTAATCCTCAACTTAAACCTCACCCTCACCCTAATCCTCACCCTAACCCTAACCCTCATCCTTTCCTAACCAAATCCCTCACCCTCACCCTAACCGTAACCCTAACCCTAATGATGACACTAGCCCTCACCCTCACCCTAACCCTAATAATAACCCTAACCCTAATCCTAAAACTAACCCTAATGCTAACCTTAAACCTCAACCTCATGATAACCCTCACCCTAACCGTTACCCTCACACTAAACATATCCCTAATCCTAACCCTCACACTCACCCTAACCATAATACTCACCCTAACCCTAATCCTCAGCCGAAACCTCACCGTCAGCCTAAACATCACCCTAACTCTAACCCTCACCCTAACCCTAACTCTAACCCTCACCCTAACCCTAACGCTAACCCTAACCCTCACTCTCACCCTAAACCACACACTAACCCTTACCCTCAACATAACCCTAAACCTAACACTAATCCTCACACATAAACTCACCCTAACCATAACACTAAAGCTCATCGTAACCGTAACCCTCACCCTCACCCTCACCCTAACCCTAACCCTAAACCTCACCCTAACCCTAACCCTGTCCCTAACCCTAACTCTAACCCTCACCCTCACCCTAACATTAACCCTAACCCTAATCCTCACCTAAACCTCCACCCTGACCCTCACCCTCACCCTCATCCTAACCCTCACCCTCACCCTAAACATAAACCTAACCCTCACCCTAACCCTAACCCTAATCCTCCCCTTTACACTAATCCTCACCCTAAACCTCACCATCACCCTAAACATCACCCTAACCTTAACCCTCACCCTAACCCTAACCCTCACCCTCACCCTAACCCTCACCATCACCTTAACCTTCACCCTAACCTTAACCGTCACATACACCCTAAAACTCACCCTCATCCTAACCCTCACCCTCACCCTAACCCTAATCCTAACCCTAACCCAAACCCTGACCCTAACCCTAATGCTAACACTAAACCTCAACCTCACCATAACCATCACCCTAACCCTTACCCTCACCATCAACCTCACCCTAACCCTAACCCCTAAGCCTCACCGTAATCCTAAACCTAACCCTAACCCTAATCCTCACCCTATCCCTAACCCTAACCCTAACCTTCACCCTAACCCTCATCCTCACCGTACCCCTAATGCTACATTAACACTCAGCCTCACTCTATGCCTCGCCGTAACCCTTACCCTCACCTTAACCCTATCCCTCACCATCATCCTAAACCTCACCCTTACCCTTACCCACACCCTCACGTTGAATCTAACCCTAACGCTAACCCTAAAACTAAACCTCACCCTAAACATCACCCTAACCCTAAACCTAGCCCTAACCCTCACTCTCACCCGAACCCTTAGCCTTACACGAAACCTAACCTAACCCTCAGCCTAACCCTCATCCTAAAACTAACCCTAACCCTAACATTCACCCTAACCGTCACCCTCACCCTCAACCTCACACTCAGCCTAACCCTAAACCTAATCCAAAACCAAACCCTAATTTTCAACCTCACCCTAACTCTAAACCTAACCTTAACCAAACCCTCTCCCTAACCCTCACTCTAAAACTAACCCTAATCCTAATCCTAACCCTCACCCTCACCCTAACCCTTACCCACACCCTAACCCTAAAGCTAACCCTCAGCATAACCCTCATCCTAACCCTAACCCTAACCCTCAACCTAACATTAACCCAAACCCTAAACTTAACCTTCACCCAAATCCTAACCCTCACCCTCACCCTCAACTTCACCATCACGCTCACCATAACCCACAACCTCACACTCACCCTAACCGTAACCATAACCCTATCCCTCACCCTAAACCTAACCCTCGCCCTCACCCTCACCATCACCCTCACCCTAACCCTCATTCTCACCCTAACCCTATCCATAAACCTAACCCTCACCCTAAACTCACTCTGATCCTCAGCCTCACCCTCACACTAAATCTAAACCTCACCCTAACCCTAAACCTAACCTTAGCCCACACCCTAACACTAACCCTCACATAAACCCTAACCCTCACCCTCATTCTCACCGTAACTGTAACCCTAACCCTAACCCTAACAATAACCCTGAACCTAACACTAACACTAACCCTATCTATAACCCTCACCCTAACGCTAACCCTCACTCTAATATTTACACTCACCCTAAAAGTAAACCTAGTCCTAACACTAACCCTCACACTAACCCTAACCTTCTCCTTAACCCTAAACCTCAACCTAACCCTATCCCTAACCCTCACCCTCACCCTGGCCCTCACCCTAAACCTAACCCTCATCCTCACCCTAAACCTCACTCTAAACTTAACACTAATCCTCAATCTAATCCTCACCCTCACCTTAACCCTAACCCTAAACCTCATCCTAACCCTCTCCTTTACCCTTACTGTCACCCTTACCCTAACCCTCACCCTAACTGTAACCCTAACCCTACCCCTCAACCTTCCCCTCACCGGAAACCTAACCCTAACCCTAATCCTCACCATATCCCTAAACATAACCCTAACTCTCACCCTAACCCTCACACTCACCATAACCCTAATGCTAACTTTAACCCTCAACCTCACCCGAAACCTCGACCCTAATCCTTCCCCTGACCTTAAGCCTATCCGTCACCCTCACCCAAAACTTCACCCTAACCCTTACCCTCACCCTATCCCTCACCCTAACCCTAACCCTAACCCTAACACTAACCTTCACCCTAAACCTCACCCTAACCCTAAGCCTAACCCTCACCCTAGGCCTTACCATAACCCTTACCCTCATCCTAACCCTAACCTTAACCCTCACCCTAACCTTAAAGATAACCCTAACTCCAACCCTCACATTAACCCTAACCCTCAAGCTCAACATCAACCTCAGCCTAACCCTAACCCTAATCCAAACGCTAACCCTCACCCTCACCTTCACCCTAACTCTAAACCTAACCCTAAACAAAACCTTCACCCTAATCCTAACCCTATCCCTAACCCTCACCCTAAATCTAACCCTAATCCTAAACCTAACCCTCACCCTCACCCTAACACTTACCCTCACCCTAAACCTAAACCTAACCCTCAGCCTAATCCTCATCCTAACACTAACACTAAACCAAACCCTCACCCTAAACTTAACCATAACCCTAACCCTCACCCAAACACTAACCCTAACCTTCACCCTCACCCTAAAAATAACCATAACCATAACCCTCACCCTAAACCTAACTCTCACACTCACCCTCACCCTCACCCTAAGCCGAACCCTAAACCTAAGCATCCTAAACCAAACCCTCAAACTCACACTCACCCTAAACCTAAACCTGAACCTAACCCTAAACCTTAACCAAGCCCTCACGCTGAACTTTACCCTCACCGTCACCCTAACCCTAACTCTCACCCTCACCGTAACCCTAACACTAACCCTAACCCTCACCCTAAATCTAACTCTGACACTCACCCTCACCCTCACCCTAAGCTGAACCCTACATCTAAGCCTAATCCTGAACCTAACTCTCACTCTCACCCTCACCCTAAACCTAAACATTACCATAACCCTAACCCTAACCCTAGTCCTCACCCTATCCCTTACCCTCACCGTCACCCTAACCCTAACCCTAACCCTCACCCTAATCCTAACCCTAACCCTCACCCTCACCGTAACCCTAACACTAACCCTAACCCTCACCCTAAACCTATCCTTTACCCTAATGCTATCCCTAACCCTCACCTTCCCTGAAAACCTCACTCTAACCCTTACCATCACCCTAACCCTCACCCTCACCCTAACCCTAACAAAAACACTAAACCTCAACCTAAACCTCATCCTCACCCTAAATCTAACCCTAAGTCTCAACCTCACCCTCAACCTCACCCTAACCCTAACCCAAACCCTCAACTGAAATCTCACCCTAACGCTCACCCTAACCCTCAATTTAACCCTAACCCTCACAATCACCCTAACGCTCACCCTAAACCTTACCCTCACCCTAAACCTAACCCTAAACCTAACGATAACCCTCACCCTCACCTAACCTAACCTGGATCCTAACCCTCACCCTAACCCTCACCCTAACACTAACGCTATTCCTAAAACTCACCCTCACCCTAAACCTCATCCTAACCCTTACCCTCATTATAACCCTAACCCTAACACTAACACTAATCCTCACTGTAACCCTAACCCTCACCCTAACCCTAACCGTCAACCACACCCTAAAACTCACCCGAACCCGAACCCGAACACGAACCCTAACCAGAACCTAAACCTCACCCTAACCGTACCCCGCAATCTAAACCTAACTCTAACCCTCACCCTCATACTAACCCTAACCCTCACCTTAACTTTCACACTAACCCTCTCCCTAACCCTAACGCTAACACTTAAACCTCACTCTCACCCTAACCCTCACGCTTACCTTATCCTCACACTAACCCTAACCGTAACCATAATCCTCACATTAACCCTATCCCTCACCCTAACCCTAACCCTACCCCTCACCCTACCCCACACCCTAACCCTAACCCTAATCCTAACCCGCACACTAACCCTATCCCAAACCCTCAACTTCACCCTAACCCTCACCGTCACCGTCACCCTCACCCTCACCCTAACCCTAACCCTCAACTACACCTCCACCATCACCCTCACACTAAACCTCACCCTCACCCTAAGTATCACCCTAATCATAAACCTCACCCTAACCCTAACCCTAGTCATCATCCTAACCCTAACCCTCACCTTAAACCTCACCCTCGCCCTAATCCTCACCCTAACCCTAACACTAACACTGAGCCTAACCTTCATCCTAACCCTCACACTAACCCTAAACCTCACCCTAACCCTAAACCTCACCCTCACCCTAGGCCTCACCCTAATCCTAACTCTCATCCTCACCCTAAACCTCACACTAACCCTAACACTAATCCTCAATGTAAGCCTCACCCTCACCCTAAACCTCACCCTAAACCTCACCCTAACCCTAACCTTCACCATTACCATAACACTCACCCTCAGCCTAAACCTCACGCTTACTCTTACTGTCCCCCTCACCCTAACCCTCACCCTTACCCTAATCCACATCCTAAAGCTCACCCTAACTGTAACTCTATCACCCTAACCCTAACCCTCACCCTCACCTTCAGCCTCAGCCTAACCCTAAGCCTAAGCCTAAGCCTAACCCTAAACATCACCCTCATCCTAGCCCTCACCCTAACACTAATCCTAACCCTAACCCTCATCCTAACCCTCAACCTAACCATAAACCTAACCATCAATCAAAAGCTAATCCTCATCCCCACTATCACCCTCAGCCTAATGCTATGTTAAGCCTAATCCTAAACCTAATCCACACACTCACCCTCACTGTAAACCTAATGCTAAACCAAACCCTAACCCTTCCTCTAACCCTAATTCTAACCCTAAAACTCACCCTCACCCTAACCCTAACCCTAACCCTAAACCTCAGCCTAACCCTAACCCTAACCCTCACCCTCACCGTGACCCTAACCTTAATCCAACACTCACCCTCACCCTAACCCTAAGCCTAACCCTAAACCTCAACCTAACCCTAACCATAAGGTTCACCCTCAGCCTCAACTTCACTGTAAACTTAACCCTAACCATAAAACTAACAATAACCCTAACCCTAAACCTAATCCTAACCCTCAACCCCACCCTAACCGTAACCCTAACCCTAACCCTCACCCTGAATGTAACCCTAACCCTAACCCTAAACCTCATCCTAACGCTAACCCTAACCCTCACCCTCACTCTAGGCCTCACCCTAACCCTAATCCTAACCCTAAACCTCATCCTAACCCTCACCCTCACACTAAAACCCTAAACCTCATCCAAACCCTAACCCTCTCCCTCACACTCATGCTCGGCCTAAGCCTAAGCCTAAGACTAAGACTAACCATAACCCTCACACTCACCCTAACCCCCACCCTAAACCTAACACTAACCCTCACCCTCACCGTAACCCATACACTAACCCTAACCCTATCCCTCACCCTCACCCTCACCCTCACACTCTAGCTAACACTAAGACTATCCCTAACCCCAACCCTAACCCTAACCCTAAACCTAGCCCTCACCCTAACCCTCACCCTAACCCTCACCCTCACCCTAGTACATACATTAACTATAAACCTAATCCTAACACTCACCCTAACCCTCATTCTAAACCTAACCCCAAACCTCACCCTAACCCTAACCCTCACCCTCACCAGCACCATAACTCTAATCCTAACCCTAACCCTAATCATCACCTTAAACCTCACCCTAACCCTAACCCTAACACTAAACCTAACAGTAAACCTAAACATAAACCTAACCCTCAGCCTCACCCTCACCGCAAACTTAACCCTAACAATAACACTGACAATAACCCTAAACCTAAACCTAACCTACACTGTAACCCTAACCTTAACCCTAACCCTAACTGTAAACCTAAAACTTACACTAACCTTAACCCTAACCCTAACCCTTATTCTCACCCTTACTCTCACCTTAAACCAAAACCTATCCCTAATTCTCACCATAACCCTAAATCTAAACATTATCTTAACCCTAACCCTAACCCTAACCCTACGCCTACCCTAAAACTAAACCTCAGCCTAACCATCACCCTAACCCTAACCCTAACACTCACACTAACCCTAACCCTAACCCTCACCCTCATGCTCGGCCTAAGCCTAAGCCTAATCCTAAGCCTAACCCTAACCCTCACCCTAACCCTAACCCTAACAATAACCCTATCTCTAACCCGAAACCTCACCATTGCCTTAACCCTAACTCTAACCCTAAACCTAAACCTAAACCTCACCTAACCCTAACCCTAACCATCACTCTCACAGTAACTTTAAATTTAACCCTAATCCTAACAATCACCCTAACCCTAAAACTAACCCTCACCCTGTCAATAACCCTCACTCTAACCCTAAACCTCACCCTAACCCTAACTATCACCCTCACACTTAGGCTCGGACTAAGCCTAACCTAAGACTAAGATTAACCCTTATCCTCACAATCAACCTCAACCTAACCCAAAAAGTAACACTAACCCTAACCCTAACCCTCACACTAAGCCTCACACTCACCCTCACCCACAACCTAAGCCTCACTGTCACCCTCACGCTCACCCTCACCGTAACCCTAACCCTAAATCTAACCCTAACCCTCACCCTAAATCTCACCCTAACCCTAATGCTAACTCTAACCCTCACACTCACCTTAAACATCACGCTAACCCTTACTCACAACATAAAGCTACCCCTAAACCTAACCCTCACCCTGACCCTAAACCTCACCCTAACCCTAACTCTAACCATAACCTTCACCCGAACCCTGACCCTAACCCTAACCCTAACCCTAACCCTCATCCTAAACCTCACCCTACCATAAGCCTATCCCTAACCCTAACACTAACCCTAATGCTCATCCTAACCGTAACCGTACCCCTTAAAGTAACTCTCATCCTAAACTTAACCCTAACCCAAACCCTCACCCTAACCCTAACCCTAACACTCAACCTAACCCTAATCCTCACCCACAACCTCAGCCTCATCCTCAGCCTAAACCTAACCCTAACCCTAATCCTAAAACTAATCCTCACCCTCATCCTAACTCTAACCCTAAACTTCAATCTCACCCTCAACCCCACCCTCACCCTAACCCTAACCCGAACCATAACCCGAATCCTCACACTAACCCTCATCCTAAACCTCTCCCTAACCCTCATCCTAAACCTAAACCTAACCCTTATCATAACCCTAAACCTCAACTTAACCCTAACCCTAACACTAACCCTCACCCTCACACTCACCATAACCCTCACCCTAAACCTTACACTCACCCTAACCCTCATCCCAACCCTCACCCTACCCCTAAACCTAACCCTCAACCGAACCCTTACACTCAATCTAACACTAAGCCTAACCCTACCACTAACTCTCACACTAACCCTCACACTAAATATCACCCTACCATTAACCCTAACCCTAACCCTCACCCTAACCCTAACCCTCACCCTCACCCTCAGCCTAACCCTCAGCCTAAAGCCTAACCCTAACCATAACCCTCAGAGTCACCCTCAACCTGACCATAACCCAAAGCCTCACCCTCACCCTAAACCTCACCCTAAACCTAACACGAACACTTAAACCATAAATATAAACCCTCATAAATATCATAAATATCATAAATAAATAAATATCATAAATATCACCGTAACCCTAACACTCACCCTAATCCGCACCATAACCCTAACCCTAAGCCTCACACTAAAGCTAACCCTCACCCTCACCCTAACCCTAACCCTAACCGTAAACCTAACCCTCACCCTCATCTAACCCTCACTCTAACCCAAACCCTAACCCTCACACTAACCCTCAACCACAGCCTCACCCTAAACCTAACCCTAATGCTCACACTCAACATAACCCTAAACCTCACACTCACCCTCAACCTCAGCTTAAACCTAAGCCTAACAATAAAGCTAACCCTAACCCTAACCCTCACCCTCAACCTAAACATCAACCTAAACCTAACCCTCACCTTCACCCTAAACCTAACCCCAAGACTCAACCTTACCCTAACCCTAACCCAAACGCTCTACTGAACCTTGACACTCACCCTCACCCTAATCCTCACCCTCACCCTAAACATCACCCTAACCCTAACCCTCACCCTTACCGTCATCCTATCCCTAACCCTCATACTAACCCTAAACCTCAGCTAACCTAACCCTCAACCTATCCCTTATCCTCACCCTAACACTAAGCCTAAATCTAACATGAACCCTCACAGTAACCCTAAACCTCACCTTAACCCTAACCCTCACAATATCCCTAACCCTCAACCTAAACCTAACCCTAAACCTCACCGTAACCCTAATCATCACCCTCACCCTCACCCTCAGCCTAACCCTCAGTCTAAAGCCTAACCCTAACCCTAAACCTCACAGTCACCCTCACCCTAACCCTAAACCTAAGCCTCACCCTAACACTCAACCTCACCCTAAACCTAAAGCAAACCCTCAAACCAACCCTCACCCTCACCCTACACATCACCCTTACCCTAACCCTCACTCTAATCCATACCAAAACCCTAACCCTCACCCTAACGCTAACCCTCACTCTCACCCTAACCCTAACCCTCACCCTAATCCTAACCCTCACCCTCATCTAACCCTCAGCCTAACCCACATCCTAAACCTCACCCTAACCCTCAACCTCACCCTCAACCTAAACCTAATCCTAATGCTCACACACAACCTAACCCTAACCCTCACACTCACCCTCTCCCACAGCTTAAACCTAAGCCTAACAATAACCCAAACCCTAAACCTCACACTCACCCTCATCCAAAAACTAACCTAACCTAATCCTAACCCTCTCACTCACCCTCACACTCCCCCTAACCCTAACACAAACCCTCAACCTAAACATCACCCTAAACCTAACCCTCAACCTAACCCTTAGCCTAACCCTCACCCTAACCCTAACCCTCATCCTCACCCTCACCAACAGGCTCACTCTAAACCTAATCCTAACAATAACCCTCACCCTCACCCTCAACATAACCCTACCCCTAACGCTAACCCTCACCCTAAACCTAAACTCCAACCTAACCCTAAACCTCACCCTAAACCTAACCCTCAACCTAACAATAACCCTCACCCTAACCCTAACCCTCATGCTCACAGTCACCCTCAGCCTAAACCTAAACCTAAGCCTAACCCTATCCCTAATGCTCACGCTAACCATCACCCTAAACCTAACCCTAAGTCTCATCCTCACCCTCAACCTCACCCTAACCCTAACCCAAACCTTCAACTGAAGCCTCACCCTCAATCTCACCCTAACCCTCATCCTCACCCTAAACATCACCCTAACCCTAACCCTCACCCTTAACCTCACCATATCCCTAAACCTCATACTAACCCAAAACCTACCCTAAACCTAACTCTCAACCTAACCCTTACCCTCACCCTAACACTAAGCCTAAACCTAACATGAACCCTCACAGTAACCCTAAACCTCACCCTAACCTTAACCCTCACCCTAACCCTAACTCTCACTCTAACCCTAACCGTAACCCAAACCCTCACCCTCATAGGAACTTTACACCTAAACCTAATCCTAACAATAACCCCAACGCTAACCCTAACCCTCACCCTTTCCATAACCCTCACCCTAAACCTAACCCTCACCCTAACCCTCACCCTCACCCTTAGGCTCGGTCTAAGCCTAAGACAAAGACTAAGACTAAACCTTACCCTACCACTCACCCTCATTCTAAACCTAAAAGTAACACTCACCCTAACCCTAACCCTCACACTAACCCTCACCCTTACACTAACACTAACCATAAACCTCTCCCAAACCCTAACCCTAAACCTCACCCTAACCCTCACCCTCCGCCTAACACTAAGAATATACCTAACCCCAACCCTAACCCTAAAACTAACCCTAAACCTAAAGCTCAACCTAACCCTCACTCTAACCATAACCCTAACTATCACCCTCACCCTAGCCCAGACCCTAACCCTAAGCCTAATCCTAACCCTCACCCTAACCATCACTCTAACCCTAACCCAACCCTCACCCTAACCCTAACCCTCAGCTCACCCTCACCATAACTATAATCCTAAACCTAACCCTAAACCTAACCCTCACACTCACCCTCACCTTAACCCTAATCCTAATCCTAACCTTAACACTAACACTCACCCCCAGCCTAAACCTCACCCTAAACCTAACCCTAACCCGCACCCTAACACTAACTCGAAACCTAAATGTCACCCTAACTCTAAACCTCAACCTAACACTTACCTTCACACTAAAACTAAACTTAACCCGAAAACTAACCCTCACACTAACCCTAACCATCACCCTAAACTTAAAACTCACCCTAAGCCTAACCCTAACCCTCAACCTCGCTCTAACACTAACTATTACCCTAACCCTAACCTTCACCCTAACCGTAACCCCCACCCTCACCATCAAGCTGGGCCTTAGTCTAAGCATAAGCCTAAGACTAACCCTAACCCTCACAATCACCCTCACCCTAACCCTAACCGTAACCCTAACCCTAACCCTAACCCTCACACTAACCCGCACCCTAACGCTAACCCTAACCCTAACCCTAAACCTAAACCTAACCCTCACCCTAACTGTCACCCTAACCCTAACGTTCAACATTACCATCACTCACCCTCAGCCTAACCCTCACCTTAACCCTTACTGTCCCCCTCACCCTTACCCTCACCCTAACTGTAACCCTAAACATCACCCTAACCCTAACCCTCACCCTCACCTTCAGCCTCAGCCTAACACTAAACCTAAGCCTAACCTTAACCCTAAACATCAACCTCATCCTAGCCCTCACCCTAACCCTAATCCTAACCCTAACCCTCATCCTAACCCTCAACCTAACACTAAGTCTCAACCTCACCCTAACCCTAACCAAAACCCTCAACTGAACCCTCACCCTCACACTCACCATAACACTCACCCTCACCCTAAACATCACCCTAACTCTAACACTCACACTTACCCTCACACTAGCCCTAACCCTCAAACTAACCCTAAACCTCACCCTAACCTAACCCTCAACCTAACCCTTACCCTCACCATCACACTAAGCCTAAACCTAACATGAAACCTCACAGTAACCCTAAACCTCACCCTAACCCTAACCCTCACACTATCCCTAACCCTCAGCCTTACCCTAACCCTAACCCTCACCCTAACCCTAACACTCACCCTCATCCTAGCCCTCACCCTAACCCTAATCCCAACCCTAACCCTCATCCTAACCCTCAACCTAACCATAACCCTAACCATCACTCAAAAGCTAATCCTCATCCCCAAACTCACCCTCAGCCTAACTCTAACCCTCAGCCTAACCCACACCCTAAACCTAACCCTAATCCTAACCCTCACCCTCAGCCTCACCCTCACTGTAAACTTAACCCTAAACATAAAACTAACAATAACCCTAACCCTAAAACTAATCTTAACCCTCACCCTCACCCTAACCCTAAAACTAACCCTCACACTAATCGTAACCCTCACCCTCAAAGTAACCCTAACCCTAACCCTAAACCTCAACCTAACGCTAACTCTAACACTCACCCTCATCATAACCCACACCCTAACCCTAAAACCCTAATCCTCATCCTAACCCTAACCCTCTCCCTCACACTCATGCTCGGCCTAAGCGTAAGCCTAAGACTAAGTCTAACCGTAAACCTCACACTCACCTTAACCCTCACCCTAACCATAACACTAACCCTCACCCTCACCCTAGCCTATAATCTAACCCTAAGTCTAAGCCTAACCATCACCCTAACCCTCACCCTCACCCTAACCCTCAACCTCACCCTAAGTCTAAACATAACCCTAACCCTCACACTCACCCTCACCCTAACCCTAACTGTAACACTAACCCTAACCCTAAAACTAACCCTCACCCTAATGCTAACTCTAACCCTAAACCTCATCCTCACCCTAACCCTAACCCTCACCCTCACCCTCAACCTCCACCTAACACTAAGACTATCCCTAAACCCAAACCTAACCCTAACACTAACCCTAAACCTAACCCTCACACTAACCCTCACCCTAACCATGACCCTAAACCTCACCCTCACCCTAGCCCATAACTTAACCCTAAGCCTAATCCTAACCCTCACACTGACCCTCTTTAACCCTAACCCTAACCGTAACCTCACCCTGACCCTCACCCTCAACCTTAACCTAAGCCTAACCCTAACCCTAACCCTAAACATCACACTCACCCTAACCCTAATCCTAACCCTAAACTTAACACTCACCCTCACCCTAACCCTACCTCTAACACTAAGCCTAACCCTAACCCTCACCCTCAGCCTAAACCTAACCCTAACCCTCACCCTCAACCTCACCCTCAGCCTAACTCTAAGCCTAACTCCAAACCTAACCCTAAACCACGCCCTCACCCTCACCCTAACCCTAAATCTAACCCTAACCCTAGCCCTAACCCTCCTCCTCTCACCATAACCCTAACCCTAACACTAATAGGAACACTAACCCTTAACCTCATCCTAAACCTAACCATACTCCTCACACTCACCGTTATTCTAACCCTAACCCTAATGATAACACTAACCCTAACCCTCACCCTCAGCTTCACCCTAACCCTCACACTCACACTCAAACTCACCCTCAGCCTAACCCTAAGCCTAACCTCAACCCTAACCCTAAACCACACCCTCACACTCTCCCTAACCCTAATCCTAACCCTAACCCTAACCCTAACCTCCTGCTAACTCTCACCCTAGCCCTAACCCTAACCCTAACCCTAACCCTAATACTCACCCTCACGGTTATTCTAACCCTAACCCTAACCATAACACTAACCCTAACACTAACCCTAACCCTCACCTTCACCGTAACCCAAACCCTCCTCCTAACCCTAACCCTAACCCTAACCCTAAACGTCACCCTAACAATAAGCCTAACCCTCACCCTCAGCCTCACCCTCAACATAAGATTAATGCTAAACATAACACTAACAATAACCCTAACCATATCCCTAATCCTAACCCTCACCATCACCCTAACCCTAACCCTAACCCTCAACCTAACCCTAAACCTCACCCTCATTGTAACCCTAACCCTAACCCTAACTTCACCCTAATGCTAACCCTAACCCTCACCCTCACTCTAGCCCTCACCATAACCCTAATCCTAACCATAAACCTCATCCTAACCCTCACCCAAACCCTAACATCCTAACCCTCACACTTACCCTAACCCTCACCCTCACCCTTAAGCTCGGCCTAAGCCTAAGTCTAAGCCTAAGACTAACCCTAACCCTCACACTCACCTTCAGCCTAACCCTAAACATAACACTAACCCTAACCCTAACCCTCACACTAACCCTAACCGTAAAACTCACCCTCATGCTCGGCCTAAGCCTAAGCCTAAGACTAAGTCTAACCCTAACCCTCACCCTAACCCTCACCCTAAACCTAACACTAACCCTAACTCTAACCCTAAACCTCACCCTTACCCTAACACTAACTCTAACCCTATTCCTAAAGCTAAGCCTCACCCTATCCCTAACCCTAACCCTCACCCTCACAGTAACTTTCAACCTAACCCTAATCCTTAACCCTAACCCTAATGCTAACCTTCACCCTGTCCATAACCCTAAACCTAACCCTAACCCTAAACCTCACACTTAGGCTCAGCCTAAACCTAAGCCTAAGCCTAAGACTAACCCTTACCCTCACACTCACCCTCACCCTAACCCTAAGAGTAACACTCACCCTAACCCTAACCCTCACACTAACGCTCAATCTAATTCTAACACTAACCCTAAACCTCACCCGCACCCTAACAATAACCCTCACCCGCACCCTAACCCTAACCCTAACCCTCACCCTCACCCTCCGCCTAACACTAATCCTATCCTTAACCCCAACCCTAAACTTAACACTAACCCGAAACCTAACCCTCATCCTAACCCTCAACCTCATCCTAGCCCATACCCTAACCCTAAGCCTAATCCTAACCCTAACCCTAACACTAAACCTAACCCTAAACCTAACCATACACCTCACCCTCAGTCTCACCCTCACTGTAAACTTAACACTAACCTAACACTAACAATAACCTTAACCCTAACCCTAAACCTCACTGTAACCCTAACCTTAACTTTTAGTCTTACCCTCACCATAACCCTCACAATAACCCTAACCCTCAACCTAACCCTAACCCTAAGCGTAACTCTCATCCCCACGCTCACCCTCAGCCTAACTTTGAACCTAACGCTACTCCTAACACTAACCTTCAACTTCACCCTCACACTAACCCTAACCCTAACCCTAAGTTTAACCCTCACACTCACCCTCACCCACACCCTAAGACTCACTGTCACCCTCACACTCATCCTCACCCTAACCCTAACCCTAACACTAAACCTAACTCTAACCCTAAACCTCACCCTTACCCTAACCCTAACTCTAACCCTATCCCTAAACCTAAACTTCACCCTAACCCTAACCCTAACCCTCATCCTCACAGTAACTTTCAACCTAACCCTAATCCTACCAATAACCCTAACCCTAATGCTAACCCTCACCCTGTCCATAACCCTCACCCTAACCCTAACCCTCACCCTCACGCTTAGGCTCAGCCTAAACCTAAGCCTAAGCCTAAGACTAAACCTTACCCTCACACTCACCCTCACCCTAACCCTAACAGTAACACTCTCCCTAACCCTAACCCTCACCCTCACCTTCACCCTCCGCCTAACACTAAGCCTATCCCTAACCCCAACCCTAAACTTAACACTAACCCGAAACCTAACCCTCACCCTAAACCTCACCTTCACCCTAGCCCATAACTTAACCCTAAGCCTAATCCTAACCCTAACCGTAACCCTAACCCTAAACCTAACCATAAACCTAACCCTAAGCCTCACCCTCACCATAAAATTAACACTAACCTAACACTAACAATAACCCTAACCCTAAACCTAACCCTCACTGTAACCCTAACCTTAACTCCTAACCTTAATCTTTAGACTTACCCTCACCATAACCCTCACAATAACCCTAACCCTCAACCTAACCCTAACCCTAACCGTCACCCTCACCCTCATGCTCACCTTCAGTCTAAATTTAAACCTAACGCTACTCCAAACACTAACCCTCAACTTCACCCTCACACTAACCCTAAACCTAACCCTAACCGTAACCCTCACACTCACCCTCACCCACACCCTAAGCCTCACTGTCACCATCATGCTCACCCTCACCCTAACCCTAACCCTCACCCTCACCTTAAACCTATCTCTCACCCTAACCATAAACCTAAAACTAACCCTCACACTAAACCTCACCCTAACCCTAATCCTAACTGTAAACCTCACACTCATCTTAAACCTCATGTTAAACCTTACTCTCACCATAAATCTAACACTAACCCTAACCCTCAGTCTGACCCTAAACCTCACCCTAACCCTAACCCTAACCATAACCTTCACCCGAACCCTGACCCTAACCCTAACCCTAACGCTAACCCTCATCCTAAACCTCACCCTAACCCTAATCCTATCCCTATCCCTAACGTTAACCCTAACGCTCATCTTAACCATAACCGTACCCCTCAAACTAACTCTCATCCTAAAGTTAACCCTAACAAAAACCCTCACCCTAACCCTAACCATAAAACTCAACCTAACCCTAATCCTCACCCAAATCCTCAGACTCATCCTCAGCCTAAACCTAACCCTAACCCTAACCTTAAACTAATCCTCACCCTCATCCTAACACTAACCTTCACTCTAAACCTCACCCCCACCCTCACCCGAACCCTAACCCGAACCCTAACCCGAACCCTCACCCTAACCCCCATCCTAATGCTCTCCCAAACCCTCATCCTTACCCTAAACCTAACCCTTACCATAAACCTAAACCTCACCCTCACCCTAAACCTAACCCTAACCCTAACTCTCACACTCACCATAACCTTCATCCTAAAACTTACCCTCACCCTAACCCTCATCCCAACCCTCAACATATCCCTAACCCTAACCCTCAACCTAACACTTACACTCATTTTAACACTAAGCCTAACCCTACCACTAACTCTCACACTAACCCTCACCTTAAATATCACCCTATCATTGAGCCTAATTCTAACATTCACCCTAACCCTAACCCTCACCCTCACCCTCAGCCTAAAACTCAGCCTAAAGCATAACCCTAACCCTAACCCTCAGAGTCAACCTCACCCTCACCCTAACCCTAAGCCTCACCCTCACCCTCAACCTCACCCTAAACCTAACAGAAACACTCAAACTAACCCTTACCCTCACCATAAACATCACCGTAACACTAACACTCACCCTAATCTGCACCATAACCCGAACCCTCACCCTAACGCTAACCCTCACCCTCACCCTAACCCTAACCCTCACCCTAACCCTAACCCTAACCCTCATCTAACCCTCACCCCAAACCAAACCCTAACCCTCACCCTAACCATCAACCACACCCTCACTCTAAACCTAACCCTAATGCTCACACTCAATATAACCCTAAACATCACACTCACCCCCACCCTCAGCTTAAATCTAAGCCTAACAATAAACCTAACCCTAACCCTCACACTCACCCTCACCCTAAACCTAATCCTAACCCTAAACCTAACCATCCCACTCACCCTCACCCTTAACCGAAACCTAAACCAAACCCTCAACCAAAACTTCACCCTCACACTAACCCTAACCCTCACCCTCAACCTAAACATCACCCTATAACTGACACTCACCCTAACCCTTACCCTAACCCACTCCCTAAACCTAACCCTCACCCTCACCCTCACCCTCACGCTCACCTTAAACATAATCCTAACCCTAATCCTCAACCTCATCCTCAACCTAACCATACCCCTAACGCTAACCAGCACCCTAACACTATCCTCCTACCTAAACCTAACCCTAAACCTAACACTAACCCTCACCCAAACCCTAACACTCACCCCAAACCTTACCCTCACCCTAACCCCAAACTTAATGCTCACCATAACCCTAACACTCAAGCTCACACTCACCCTCAGCCTAACCCTAAACCTAATCCTAACCCTATCCCTAAACCTCACACTCACCCTCACCCTAACCCTAATCGTAACCCTAACCCTAACCCTAACCCTCCTCCTAACTCTCACCCTAACTCTAACCCTAATACTATCACTAACATTATCCTAAAACTCACCCTAACCCTAACCTAATTCTCACCCTCACCCTGATTCTAACTCTAACCCTAAGGATAACACTAACCCTCACCCTAACCCTAAACCTCACCCTCACCCTAAACCTATCCCTAAGTCTCAAGCTCACCCTAACCCTAACCCAAACCCTCAACTGAACCCTCACACTCACCATCACCCTAACGCTCACCCTCACACTAAACATCACCCTAACCCTAACCCTCACCCTTATCCTCAACCTAGCCCTAACCCTCATACTAACCCTAAACCTCACCCTAACCTAATCCTGAACCTAACGCTTACCCTCACCCTAACACTAAGGCTAAACATAACATGAACCCTCACAGTAACCCTAAACCTCAGCCTAACCCTAACCCTCACACTCTCCCTAACCCTCACCTTAACCCTAACCATAACACTCACCCTAAGGCTAACTATCACCCTCATCTAACCCTCACCCTAACCCTCACCCTAACCCTCAACCACACCCTCACCCTAAACCTAACCCTAATGCTCACACTCAACATAACCCTAAACCTCACACTCACCCTCACCCTCAGCTTAAACCTAAGCCTAACAATAAACCTAACCCTAACCCTCACACTCACCCTCACCCTAAACCTAATCTTAACCCTAAACCTAACCCTCTCACTCACCCTCACCCTCAACCTAAACCTAACCCAAACCCTCAACCGAAACTTCACCCTCACACTAACCCTAACCCTCACCCTCAACCTAAACATCACCCTATACCTAACACTCACCCTAACCCTTAGCCTAACCCACCCCTTAAACCTAACCCTCACCCTCACCTTCACCCTCAGGCTCACCTTAAACCTAATCCTAACCCTAACCCTCACCCTCAGCCTCAACCTAAACATACCCCTAACGCTAACCCTCACCCTAACATTAACCTCCTACCTAAACCTAACCCTAAACCTAACGCTAACATTCACCCAAACCCTAACACTCACCCCAACCCTTACCCTCACCCTAACCCCAAACTTAATGCTCACCATAACCCTAACACTCAAGCTCACAGTCACCCCCAGCCTAACCCTAAACCTAATCCTAACCCTATCCCTAAACCTCACACTCACCCTCACCCAAACCCTAATCGTAACCCTAACCCTAACCCTAACCCTCCTCCTAACTCTCACCCTAAACCTAACCCTAACACTATCACTAACCTTAACCGTAAACCTCACCCTAAGCCTAACCCTAATCCTCACCCTCACCGTTATTCTAACCCTAAACCTAACGATAACACTAACCCTAACCTTTACCCTAACCCTCACCCTCACCCTAACCCTAACGCTGTCTCAACCTCACCCTAACCCTAACCCAAACCCACAACTGAACCCTCACCCTAACCCTAACCCTAACCTCAACCTTACCCTAAACCTAACCCTAAGTCTCAAGCTCACCCTAACCCTAACCCAAACCCTGAACTGAACCCTCACCCTCACTATCACCCTAACCCTCATCCTCACCCTAAACATCACCATAACCATAACCCTCACCCTTACCGTCAACCTAGCCCTAACCCTCATACTAACCCTAAACCTCACCCTAACCTAACCCTCAACCTAACCCTTACCCACACCCTAACTCTAAGGCTAAACCTAACATGAACCCCCACATTAACCCTAAACCTCACCCTAACCCTAACCCTCACCCTCAAACTCACCCTCCGCCTAACACTAAGGCTATCCCTAATCCCAACCCTAACCCTAACACTAACCCTAAACCTAAGCCTCACACTAATCCTTACCCTAAACCTGACCCTAACCCTCACCCTCACCCTAGCCCATACCTTAACCCTAAACCTAATCTTAACCCTCACCCTCAGCCTAAACTTAAGCCTAACCCTAACACTAACCCTAAACCTCAACTCACACTAACCCTAATCCTAACCCTAATCTTAACACTCACCCTCACCCTAACTCTAACTCTAACACTAAGCCTAACCCTAACCCTCACCCTCAGCCTCACCCTAACCCTAACCGTCACCCTCAACCTCACCCTCAGCCTAAGCCTAAGCCTAACCCCAATCCTAACCCTAAACCACACCCTCACCCTCACCCTAACCCTAATCCTAACCCTAACCCTCCTCCTAACTCTCACCCTAACCCTAACCTTAACCCTAACACTAACACTAACCCTTAACCTCATCCTAACCCTAACCCTAATCCTCACCCTCACTGTTATTCTAACCCTAACCCTAACGATAACACTAACCCTAACCCTAACCCTAACCCTCACCCTCACCTTAAACCAAACCCTCCTCCTAACCCTAACCCTAACCCTAACCCTAACCCTAAACGTCACCCTAACCCTAACCCTAATGCTCACCCTCAGCCTCACCCTCAACATAAGCTTAACCCTAACCATAACACTAACAATAACCCTAACCATATCCCTAATTCTAACCCTCACCATCACCCTAACCCTAACCCTAACCCTCACCCTAACCCTCAAACTCATCCTCAATGTAACCCTAACCCTAACCCTAACTTCACCCTAATGCTAACCCTAATCCTCATCCTCACACTAGCCCTCACCCGAACCCTAATCCTAACCCTGAACCTCATCCTAACCCTCACCCAAATCCTAACACCCAAACCCTAACCCTAACCCTAACTCTCACCCTCACCCTCAGCCTCCGCTTAACACTAAGACTATCCCTAACCCCAACATTAACCCTAACACTAACCTTAAACCTAACCCTCACACTAAACCTCACCCTAAACCTGACCCTAACCCTAACCCTCACCCTCACCCATATGCTCGGCCTAAGCCTAAGCCTAAGACTAACCCTAACCCTCACACTCAATTTCACCCTAACGCTAACCCTCACACTAACCCTAACCCTAAAACTCTCCCTCATGCTAGGCCTAAGCCTAAGCCTAAGCCTAACCCTAAAACTCACACTAACCCTCACCCTAACCCTAACCCTAACACTAACACTAAATCTAACCCCAAACCTCACCCTTACCCTAACCCTAACTCTAACCCTATCCCTAAACCTAAACCTCACACTATCCCTATCCCTAACCCTCACCGTCACAGTAACTTTAAACCTAAACCTAATCCTACCAATAACCCTAACACTAACGCTAGCCCTCACCTTGTCCATAACCCTCACCCTAACCCTAACCCTCACGCTCACTCTTAGGCTCAGCTTAAACCTAAGCTTAAGCCTAAGACTAACCCTTACCCTTACACTCACCCTCACCCTAACCCTAACAGTAACACTCACCCTAACCCTAACCCTTACACTAACCCTCACCCTAATGCTAACACTAAACCTAAACCTCACCCGCACCCTAACCCTAACCCTCACCTTCAACCTCACCCACCGCTTAACACTAAGCCTATCCCTCACACCAACCCTAAACCTAACACTAACCCTAAACCTAACCCTCACCCTAACCCTCACCCTCACCCTAGCCCATACCCTAACCCTAAGCCTAATCCTAACCCTCACCCTAACGCTAACTCTAACCCTAACCCCAACACTCACCCTAAACTTAACCCTCACCCTCACCCGCACCATAACACTAATCTTAACCCTAACCCTAACCCTCACCTTAAACCTCACCATAACCTTAACCCTAACAATAACCCTAACCCTAAACCTAACCATAAACTTCAGCCTCAGCCTCACCCTCACTGCAAATGTAACACTAACCTAACACTAACAATAACCCTAACCCTAACCCTAACCCTCATTGTAACCCTAAACTTAACTTTTAGCCTTACCCTCACCATAAACCTCACACTAACCCTAACCCTCAACCTAGCCCAAACCCTAACCCTAACCGTCACCGTCACCCTCACGCTCACCCTCAGCCTAAATTTAAACCTAATGCTACTCCTAAAACTAACCCTCAAGTTCATGCTCACACTAACCCTAACCCTAAACCTAACCGTCACACTCACCCTCACCCACACCCTAAGCCTCAGTGTCACCCTAACGCTCACACTCACTGTAACCCTAACCCGAACCCTCATGCTAAACCTATCTCTCACCCTAACCATAAACCTAACAATCACCCTCACCTTCACCTCACCCTAACCCTAAACCTCACCCTAACCCTCACCCTAAACCTCACCCTAAGCCTAATGCTAACTCTAACCCTCACACTCACCCTGAACCTCACGCTAACCCTTACTCTCACCATAAAGCTAACACTAACCCCAACCCTCACACTGACCCTAACCCTCACCCTAACCCTAAACATAACCATAACCCTAACGCTAACCGTAACGCTCATCTTAACCATAACCATACCCCTCAAACTAACTCTCATCCTAAACTTAACCCTAACCCAAACCCTCACCCTAACCCTAACCCTAACTTTCAACCTAACCCTAATCCTCACCCACACCCTCAGCCTCATCCTCAACCTAAACCTAACCCTAACCCTAATCCTAACCCTAAACTTCACCCTCATCCTAACTCTAACCCTAACCTTCACTCTCACCCTCACTCCCACCCTCACCCTAACCCTAACCCGAACCCTAAACCGAACCCTCAACCTAACCCTCATCCTAACCCTCTCCCTAACCCTCATCTTAACCCTAACACTAGCCCTTACCATAACCCTCAACCTCACCCTCACCCTGACCCTAAACCTAACCCTAACCCTCACCATAACCCTAAACTGAACCCTAACCCGAATCCTCACCCTAACTCTCATCCTAACCCTCTCCTTAACCCTCATCCTAACCCTAAGCTTAGCCCTTACATGACCCTAAACCTCACCCTCACCCTAACCCTAACCCTAACCCTCACACTCACCATAATCCTCACCCTAAACCTTACCCTCACCCTAACCCTCATCCCAACCCTCACACTATCCCTAACCCTAACCCTCAAGCTAACCCTTACACTCACTCTAACACTAAGCCTAACCCTAACAATAACTCTCACACCAAACCTCATCCTAAATATCACCCTATCATTAACCCTAACCCTCAAACTCACCGTAACCCTAACCCTCACCCTCAGCCTAACACTCAGCCTAAAGCCTAACCCTAACCCTAACCCTCACAGTCACCCTCACACTAACCCTAAACCTAAGCCTCACCCTCACCCTCAACCTCACCCTAAACCTAACGCAAACCCTCAAACCAACCCTCACCCTCACCATAAACATCACCTTAACCCTAACACTCACCCAAATCCGCACCATAACCCGAACCCTCACCCTAATGTAACCCTCAACCTCACCCTAACCCTAACCCTTACCCTAACCCTAACCCTCACCCTCATCTAACCCTCACCCTAACCCAAACCCTACCCTCACCCTTACCCTCAACCACACACTCACCATAATCCTAACCCTAATTCTCACACTAAACATAACCCTAAACCTCACACTCACCCTCACCCTCAGCTTAAACCTAAGCCTAACAATAAACCTAACCCTAACACTCAAACTCAAACTCACCCTAAACCGAATCCTAACCCTAAACCTAACCCACTCACTCACCATCACCCTCAACCTAACCCTAACCCAAACCATCAAATGAAACTTCACCCTAACCCTAAACCTAACCCTCACGCTCAACCTAAACATCACCCTAAACCTAACCCTCACCCTAAACCTTAGCCTAACCCTCACCCTAAACCTAACCCTCACCCTCACCCTCACCCTCAGGCTCACCTTAAACCTAATCCTAACCCTAACCTTCACCCTCACCCTCAACTTAAACCTACCCCTAACGCTAACCCTCACCCTAACACTAGCCTCCAAACTAACCCTAACCCTAAACCTAACGCTAACCCTCACCCAAACCCTAACACTCACACCAACCCTTACCCTCACCCTAATCCCAAACCTAATGGTCACCATAACCCTAACACTCAAGCTCACAGTCACCCTCAGCATAACCCTAAACATAAGCCTAACCCTATCCCTAAACCTCACACTCACCCTCACCCTAACCCTAATCCTAACCCTAACCATAACCCTCCTTCTAACTCTCACCCTAACCCTAACCCTAACACAATCACTAACATTAAGCCTAAATCTCACCCTAACCCTAACCCTAATCCTCACCCTCAACGTTATTCTAACCCTAACCCTAACAATAACACTAACCCTAACCCTAACCCTAACACTCACCCTCACCCTCAACCTAACCCTAAGCCTCAACCTCACCCTAACCCTAACCCAAATATTCAACTGAACCCTCACCCTCACCTTCTCCCTCACCCTAACCCTCAACGTAAACATCACCCTAATCCTAACCCTCAAACTTACCCTCACCCTAGCCCTAACCCTCATACTAACCCTAAACCTCACCCTAACGTAACCCTCAACCTAACCCTTACCCTCACCCTAACACTAAGCCTAAAACTAACATGAGCCCTTACAGTAACCCTAAACCTCAGCCTAACCCTAACCCTCACAGTCTCCCTTACCCTCACCCTAACCCTAACCTAACCCTCACCCTAACCCTAATCATCACCCTCACCCTCACTCTCACCCTAACCCTCTGCCTAAAGCCTAACCCTAACCCTCACAATCACCCTCACCCTAACCCTAACCCTAAGCGTCACCCTCACTCTCAACCTCACCCTAAACCTAACGCAAACCCTCAAACCAACTCTCACCCTCACCATAAACATCAACGTAAACCTAACACTCACCCTAATCGGCACCAAAACCATAACCCTCACCCTAACGATAACCCTCACCCTCACCCTAACCCTAACCCTCACCCTAATCCTAACCCTCACCGTCATCTAACCCTCACCCTAACCCAAACCCTAAACCTCTCCCTAACCCTCAACCTCAACCTCACCATAAAACTAACCGTAATGCTCACACTCAACATAACCCTAACCCTCACACTCACCCTAACCCTAAGCTTAAACCTAAGCCAAACAATAACCCTAACCCTAAGCCTCACACTCAACCACACCCTAAACCTAACCCAAACCCTAATCCTAACCCTCTCACTCACCCTCAGACTCATCCTAACCCAAACCCAAACCCTCAACCTAAACATCACCCTAAACCTAACCCTCACCCTACCCCTTAGCCTAACCCTCACCCTAACCCTAACTCTCACCCTCACCCTCATCAACAGGCTCACACTACACCTATTCCTAACCCTAAAACTCACTCTCATCCTCAACCTATCCCTACCCCTAATGCTAAATCTCACTCTAAACCTAGCCTCCAACCTAACCCTAAACCTCACCCTTAACCTAACCCTCAACCTAACCCTAAACCTCACCCTAACCCTAAACCTCATGCTCACAGTCACCCTCGGCCTAACACTAAACCTAAGCCTAACCCTAACCCAAACCCTCAAATTAACCCTCACCCTCACCCTGAACCCAACCCTAAGTCTCACCCTCACCCTAACATCACCCTAACCCTAACACTCACCCTTACCCTCACCCTAGCCCTAACCCTCATACTAACCCTAAACCTCACCCTAAACCTAACACTCAACCTAACACTTACCCTCACCCTAACACTAAGCCTAAACCTAACATGAACCCTCGCACTATCCCTAAAACTCACCCTAACCCTAAACCTCACATTAACCCTAACCCTCACACTAACCCTAACCCTATCCGTCAACCTAACCCTCACTCTAACCCTAACCCTGACCCTAAACCTCACCCTGTCCATAACCCTCATACTAACCCTAACCCTGACCCTAACCCTAACCCTCACCCTCTCCCTTAGTCTCGGACTAAGCCTAAGCCTAAGACTAAAACTAACCCTTACACTCACAGAGACCCTCACCCTAACCATAAAAGTAACAGTCACCCTAACCCTAAACCTCACACTAACTCTCACCGTAACAGTAACACTAACCATAAACCTCACCCAAACCCCAACCCTAACCCTCACCCTCACCCTCACCCTCCGCCTAACACTAAGACTATCCCTAACCCCAACCCTAACACTAAAACTAACCCTAAACCTAACCCTCACCCTAACCCTCACTCTAACCCTGACCGTAACCCTCACCCTCACCTTAGCCCATACCCTAACCCTAAGCCTAAACCTAACCCTCACCCTAAACCTCACTCTAACCCTAACCCCAACCCTCACCCTAACCCTAACCCTCACCTCACCCTCACCATAACTCTAATCCTAACCTTAACCCTAACCCTAACCCTCACACTCACCCTCACCTTAACCCTAATCTTAATCCTAACCCTAACCCTAACACTCACCCCTACCCTAAACCTCACGCTAACCCTAACCCTAACACTAACCATAACCCTAACGTTCACCCTACACTAACTCTAACCCTAAACCTCACCTTAACCCTAAACCTCACCCTAACACTTACCTTCACACTAAAACTCACCTTAACCCGAACATTAACCCTCACACTAACCCTAAACTTAAAACTCACCCTAACCCTAACCCTAAACTTCAACCTTGCCCTAACCCTAACCATTACCCTAACCCTATCACTCACCCTAACCGTAACCCCCACCCTCAACCTCAAGCTGGGCCTAAGCCTAAGCATAAGCCTAAGACTAACCCGAACCCTCACACTCACCCTCACCCTAACCCTAATCGTAACTCTAACCCTAACCGTAACCCTCACACTAACCCTCACCCTAACGCTAACACTAACCCTATCCCTAACCCTCACCTAACCCTCACCCTAACCCTTAACCTTCACCATTACCATAACACTCACCCTCAGACTAACCCTCACCTTTACCCTTACTGTCACCCTCACACTAACCTTCACCCTAACCGTAATCATCATTCTAACACTCACCCTAACTGTAACCCTAACCATCACCCTAACCGTAACCCTCACCCTCACCTTCAGCCTCAGCCTATCCCTAAGCCTAAGCCTAACCCTAACCCTAAACATCACCCTCATCCTAGCCCTCACCCTAACCCTAATCCTAACCCTAACCCTCATCCTAACCCTCAACCTAACCATAACCACAACCATCACTCAAAAGCGAATTCTCATCCCCATTATCACCCTCAGCCTAATCCTAAGCCTAAGCCTAACCCTAACCCTAATGCACACACTCACCCTCACTGTAACCCTAATCCTAAACCTAACCCTAACCCTAAACCTAATCCTAAACCTCACCATCACCCTAACCCTAACCCTAACGCTCACCCTAACCCTAACCCTCACCCTCAATGTAACCCTAACCCTAAACCTCAACCTAACGCTAACCCTAACCCTCACCCTCACTGTAGCCCTCACTTAACCCTAATCATAACCCTAAACCTCATCCTAACCCTCACCCTAACCCTAAAACCCTAACCCTCATCCTAACCCTAACACTCTCCCCCTCACACTCATGCTCGGTCTAAGCCTAAGCCTAAGAAAAAGACTAACCATAAACCTCACACTCACCCTAACCCTCACCCCAACCCTAACACTAACCCTCACCCTCACCTTAGCCAATACTCGAACCCTAAGCCTAAACCTAACCCTCACCCTTACCCTCACTCTCACCCTCACCCTAAGTCTAATCCTAACCCTAACCCTCACACTCACCCTCATCCTAAACCTAATTGTAACACTAACCCTAACCCTAACACTAACCTTCACCCTAATGCTAATTCTAACCCTAAACCTCATCCTCACCCAAACCCTAACCCTCACCCTCACCTTCACCTTCTGCCTAACACTAAGCCTATCCCTAACCGCAGCCCTGACCCTAACACTAACCCTAAACCTAACTCTCACACTAACCCTCAAACTAAACCTCACCCTAACCCTCAACCTCACCCTCACCTTAAACCTAACCCTAATTCTCAAACTCAACATAACCATAACGGTCACACTCACACTCACCCTCAGCTAAAACATAAGCCTAAAAATAACCCTAACCCTAAACCTCACACTCACCTTCACCCTAAACCTAAACCTAACCATAAACTTAACCCTCACACTCACCCTCACCCTCACTCTAACCCTAACCGAAACCCTCAACCGAACCCTCACCCTCACCTTCAACCTAACCCTAACCCTCACCCTAACCCTCAAACTAACCCTACCCCTAACGTTAACACACATCCTAACCCTAATCTCCAACCTAATCCGATCCCTAACCCTAACCTAACGCTAACGCTCACCCTAACCCTAACGTGAACCCTCACCCTAACCCTAACACTCAACCCAACCATTACCTTCACCCTAACCCTAAACCTCACCCTAACCCTAACTCTCATGCTCACAGACACCCTCAGCCTAACCCTAAACTTAAGCCTAATGCCATCCCAAACCCTCACACACACCCTCACACTAAACCTAACCCTACGACTCACCCTCACCCTCAACCTCACCCTAACGCTAACCCAAACCCTCAACTTAACCCTCAACCTCACACTAACCCTAACCCTCAACCTCACCCTAAACATCACCCTAACCCTAATACTCACCCTTTCCCTCACCGTAGCCCTAACCCTCATACTAACCCTAAACCTCAACCTAAACCTAAACCTCAACCTAACCCTAACCCTAACCCTAACACTAAGACTAAACCTAACATAAACCCTCAAAGTATCCCTCAACCTCACCCTAACGCTAACCCAAACCCTCAACTTAACCCTCACCCTCACACTAACCCTAACCCTCACCCTCACCCTGAACATCAGCCTAACCCTAATACTCACCCTTTCCCTCACCCTAGCCCTAACCCTCATACTAACCCTAAACCTCACCCTAAACCTTAACCTCAACCTAACCCTAACCCTAACCTTAACACTAAGACTAAACCTAACATAAACCCTCAAAGTAACCCTAAACCTCAGCCTAACCATAACCCTCACACTAACCATAACCCTCACCCTAACGCTAACACTAAACCTACCCTTCACCCTACCCCTCACTCTAACGCTAAACCCAACCCTAACCCTCACACTCACCGTCACCCTAACACTCACCCAACCATAACACTCAACCAAACCCTAACCCTCATACTCTCCCGAACCCTAAGCCTCACACTATCACTCACACTCATCCTCACCCTAACCCTAACCCTCACCCTAACCTCACCCTTACCCTCAACCTAACCCTCACCCTCAACCTAACACTAACCATAACCCTAACACAAAACCTCACCCTAATCCTCACCCTGACCCTATGCCTAACCCTCACCATCACGCTAACCTTTAACATTACCCTCAGCCTAACCCTCACACAAACCCTAACCCTCAACTTAACCCTAACTCTAACCGTCACCCTCACCCTCACGCTCACCCTCAGCCTAACTGTAAACCTAACCCTACTCCTAACACTAACATTCACCTTCACCCTCACACTAACCCTAATCCTAAACCTAACCCTAAGTCTAAGCCTCACACTCACCCTCACCATCACCCTGACCCTTAGCCTCACTTTCACAATCACACTCACCCTCACCCTAAACCTAACCATAACTCTAACCCTAAACCTCACCCTAACCCTAACCCTAACACTCACCCTCAATCTAACCTTTAACCTTACCCTCACCCTAACCCTCACACTAACCCTAAACCTCACCCTAACCCTAACCCTCACCCTAACCCTCACCCTCACCATAGACCTCACCCTAACCCTAATCCTAACCCTAACCCTCACCCTAAACCTAACCCTCAACCTAACTCTAACCCTCACCCTCATCTAACCCTCACCCTAACCCAACCCTAACCCTCACCTTAACCCTCACCTTAAGCCTAACCCTCACACTAAACAAACCCTACCACTCATCCTAACCCTCACACTAACCCTAATGCTAACCCTAATCCTAACCATAACCCTCACCCTAAACCTAAACCTCAACCTAACCCTAACCCTCACACTCATCTAACCCTCACCCTAACCCAACCCTAACCCTCATCCTAACCCTCACCCGAACCCTAACCCTCACCCTGACCCTAACCTAACCCTAACACTCACCCTAACCCTCACACTAGCCCTAATGCTAACCCTAACCCTCACCCTCACACTAACCCTTCAAACTAACCATTAAACTCACACTAACCATAACCCTAACACTAACCCTCAACCTCACCCTAAACCTCAGCCAAACCCTAACCCTCACCCCAACACTTACCCTCACTCTAACTCTCATCCTAACGCTAACCCTAACGCTAAACCTCACTTCACCCGCAACCTCACCTTAACCGTAACCCTAACACTAACCCTAACAATAACCCTCACACTAACCCTAACCCTCACACTAACCTTCACCCTCAACCTCACCCTAACCCTCACCCTCATCTTAACGCTAACCATAACCCTAACCCTGAACCTCACCCTAACCCTCACCCTAACCCTAAACCTAACCCTCACCCTCTCCCTAACCTTTAGCCTTAACCTCACCCTAACCCTCACACTAAACCTAACCCTCACCCTAACCCTAACCTAACCGTCACCCTCATCCTCACGCTCACCCTCAGCCTAACTTTAAACCTAACGCTACTCCTAACACTAACCTTCAACTTCACCCTCACACTAACCCTAACCCTAACCCTAAGCCTAACCATCACACTCACCCTCACCCACAACCTAAGCCTCACAATCGCCCTCACCCTCACCTAACCCTAACCCTAAACCTAAACCTAACCCTCACTCTGACCGTAACCCTCACCCTAAACTTAATCCTAACCCTAGCCCTCACTCAAACTAACCCTACCCCTAACGCTAACCCTCACCCTAAACCTAAACTCCAACCTAACCCTAAACTTAACCCTACCACTAAGCCTCACCCTAAACCTAACCCTCATCCTAACCCTAACCCTCAACCTCACAGTCACCCTCAGCCTAACCCTAAAGCTAAGCCTAACCCTATCCTTAATCCTCACACTCACCATCACCCTAAACCTAACCCTAAGTCTCACCCTGAACCCTCAACCTCACCCTAACCCTAAACCAATCCCTCAACTGAACCCTCACCTTCACCCTAACACAAACCCTAACCCTAACTCTCACACTCACCATAACCCTCAACTTCAACCTTACCCTCACCCTAACCCTGATCCCAACCCTCACCCTATCCCTAATCCTAACCCTCAACCTAACACTTACACTCACTCTAACACTAAGCCTAACCCTAACACTAACTCTCACACTAACCCTCACCCTAAATATCACCCTATCATTAACCCTAACCCTATCCCTAACCCTCACCCTCACCCTCAGGCTAACCCTCAGCCTAAAGCCTATCCCTAACCCTGACCCTCAGAGTCACCCTCACCCTAACCCTAACCATAACTCTAACCCTAAACCTCACCCTAACACTAACCCTAACACTCACCCTCAATCTAACCTTTAACCTTACCCTCACCCTAACCCTCACACTAACCCTAAACCTCACCCTAACCCTAACCCTCACCCTAACCCTCACCCTCACCATAGACCTCACCCTAACCCTAATCCTAACCCTAACCCTCACCCTAAACCTAACTCTCAACCTAACCCTAACCCTCACCATCATCTAACCCTCACCCTAACCCAACCCTAACCCTCACCTTAACCCTCACCTTAAGCCTAACCCTCACACTAAACAAACCCTACCACTCATCCTAACCCTCACACTACCCCTAATGCTAACCCTAATCCTAACCATAACCCTCACCCTAAACCTAAACCTCAACCTAACCCTAACCCTCACACTCATCTAACCCTCACCCTAACCCAACCCTAACCCTCATCCTAACCCTCACCCGAACCCTAACCCTCACCCTGACCCTAACCTAACCCTAACACTCACCCTAACCCTCACACTAGCCCTAATGCTAACCCTAACCCTCACCCTCACACTAACCCTTCAACCTAACCATTAAACTCACACTAACCATAACCCTAACACTAACCCTCAACCTCACCCTAAACCTCAGCCAAACCCTAACCCTCACCCCAACACTTACCCTCACCCTAACTCTCATCCTAACGCTAACCCTAACGCTAAACCTCACTTCACCCGCAACCTCACCTTAACCGTAACCCTAACACTAACCCTAACAATAACCCTCATACTAACCCTAACCCTCACACTAACCTTCACCCTCAACCTCACCCTAACCCTCACCCTCATCTTAACGCTAACCATAACCCTAACCCTGAACCTCACCCTAACCCTCACCCTAACCCTAAACCTAACCCTCACCCTCTCCCTAACCCTCACACTAAACCTAACCCTCACCCTAACCCTAACCTAACCGTCACCCTCATCCTCACGCTCACCCTCAGCCTAACTTTAAACCTAACGCTACTCCTAACACTAACCCTCAACTTCACCCTCACACTAACCCTAACCCTAACCCTAAGCCTAACCATCACACTCACCCTCACCCACAACCTAAGCCTCACAATCGCCCTCACCCTCACCTCACCCTAACCCTAAACCTAAACCTAACCATCACTCTGACCGTAACCCTCACCCTAAACCTAATCCTAACCCTAGCCCTCACTCAAACTAACCCTACCCCTAACGCTAACCCTCACCCTAAACCTAAACTCCAACCTAACCCTAAACCTAACCCTACCACTAAGCCTCACCCTAAACCTAACCCTCATCCTAACCCTAACCCTCAACCTCACAGTCACCCTCAGCCTAACCCTAAAGCTAAGCCTAACCCTATCCTTAATCCTCACACTCACCATCACCCTAAACCTAACCCTAAGTCTCACCCTGAACCCTCAACCTCACCCTAACCCTAAACCAATCCCTCAACTGAACCCTCACCTTCACCCTAACACACACCCTAACCCTAACTCTCACACTCACCATAACCCTCAACTTCAACCTTACCCTCACCCTAACCCTGACCCAACCCTCACCCTATCCCTAATCCTAACCCTCAACCTAACACTTACACTCACTCTAACACTAAGCCTAACCCTAACACTAACTCTCACACTAACCCTCACCCTAAATATCACCTTATCATTAACCCTAACCCTATCCCTAACCCTCACCCTCACCCTCAGGCTAACCCTCAGCCTAAAGCCTATCCCTAACCCTGACCCTCAGAGTCACCCTCACCCTAACCCTAACCCTAAGCTTCACCCTCACCCTCAACCTCACCCTAAACCTAACGCAAACCCTCAAACCAACCCTCACCCTCACCATAAACATCACTGTAACCCTAACACTCACCCTAATCCGCACCATAAACCTAACCCTCACCCTAACGCTAACCGTCACCTTCACCCTAACACTAACCCTCAAACTAACCCTCAACCTCACCCTAAACCTAACCCTAATGCTCACACTCAACATAACCCTAACCCTCACTCTCACTCTCACTCTCAGCTTAAACCTAAGCCTAACAATAACCCAAACCCTAACCCTCACACTCACCCTCACCCTAAACCTAACCCTAACCCTAATCCTAACCCTCTAACTCACCCTCACACTCACCCTAACCCTAACCCAAACTCTCAACCTAAACATCACCCTAAACCTAACCTTCACCCTAACCCTTAGCCTAACCCTCACCCTAACCCTAACCCTCACCCTCACCCTCACCCACAGGCTCACCCTAAACCTAATCCTAACCCTAGCCCTCCCTCTCCCCCTCAACATAACCCTACCCCTAACGCTAACCCTCACCCTAAACCTAACCTCCAACCTAACCCTAACCCTAACCCTAACGCTAACCCTCAATCTAACCCTAACCCTCAATCTAACCCTAACCCTCACGCTCACAGTCAAGTTCAGCCTAACTCTAAACCTAATCCTAACCCTATCCCTAATCCTCACACTCACCATCACCCTAAATCTAACCCTGAGTCTCACCCTCACCCTTAACCTCACCCTAACCCTAACACAAACCCTCAACTGAATCCTCACCCTCACCCTCACCCTCACCCTAACCCTAACCCTAACCCTCACACTCACCATAACCCTCACCCTAAACCTTACCCTCACCCTAACTGTCATCACAACCCTCACCCAATCCCTAACCCTAACCCTCAACCTAACCCTTACACTCACTCTAACACTAAGCCTAACCCTAACACTAACTCTTACACTAATCCTCACCCTAAATATCACCCTATCATTAACCCTAATCCTAAAACTAACCCTCACCCTCACCCTCAACCTAACCAACAGCTTAAGCCTAACCCTAACCTTAACCCTCAGAGTCACCCTCACCCTCACCCCCAACCTCAACCTAAAACTAATGCAAACCCTCAAACCAACCCTCACCCTCACCATAAACATCAGAGTAACCCTAACACTCACCCTAATCTGCACCATAACCCTAACCCTCACCCTAACGCTAACCCTCACTGTCACCCTAACCCGAACCGTCACCTTAACCCTAACCCTCACCCTCATCTAACCTTCACCCTAACCCAAACCCTAACCCTCTCCCTAACCCTCAACCTCAACCTAACCCTAATGCTCACACTCAACTTAACCCTAACCCTCACACTCACCCTCATCCTCAGCTTAAACCTAAGCCTAACAATAACCCTAACCCTAACTCTCACACTCACCCTCACCCTAAACCTAATCCTAACCCTAAACCTAACCCTCTCACTCAACCTCACCCTCAGCCTAACCCTAACCCTCAACCTAAACATCACCTTAAACCTAACCCTCACCCTAACCCTTAGCCTAACCCTCACCCTAACCCTAACCCTCACCCTCACCCTCACCCTCAGGCTCACCTTAAACCTAATCCTTACACTAACCCTCACTCTCAAGCTCAACCTAACCCTACCTCTAACGCTAACCCTCACCCTAACCTAACCTCCAACCTAACCCTAACACTAAACCTAACGCTAACCCTCACCCAAACCCTAACACTCACCCCAACACTTACCTCACCCTAACCCCAACCCTAATGCTCACCATAATACTAACCCTCAAGCTCACAGTCAACCTCAGCCTAACCCGAAACTAAGCCTAACCCTATCCCTAAACCTCACACTCAACCTCACCCTAACACTAACCCAAACCCTCAACTGAACTCTCACCCTCACCCTCACCCTAAGCCTCACCCTCACCATAAACATCACCCTAAACCTAACCCTCACCCTTACCCTCACCTTAGCCCTAAACCTCATACTAACCCTGAACCTCACCCTAAAACTGACCATCAACCTAACCCTTACCCTCTCCCTAACACTAAGTCTAAACCTAACATGAACCCTCACAGTAACCCTAAACATCACCCTAAACCTAACCCTCACACTATCCCTAACCCTCACCCTAACGCTAACCCTAACCCTCACCCTAACTCTAAACATCACACTCACCCTCACCCTCAGCCTAACCCTCAGTGTAAAGCCTAACCCTAACCCTAACCCTCACAGTCACCCTCACCCTAACCCTAACTCTAAGCCTCACCCTCACCCTCAACCTCACCCTAAACCTAATGCAAACCCTCAAACCAACCTCACGCTTACCCTAAACATCACCCTTACCCTAACCCTCACCCTAATCCGCACCAGAACACTAACCCTCACCATAACGCTAATCCTCACCCTCACCCTAACCCTAACCCTCACCCTAACCCTAACCCTCACCCTCATCTAACCCTCACCCTAACCCAAACCCTAACCCTCAACCTCACCCTCACCCTAAACCTAACCCTAATGCTCACACTCAACATAACCCTAACCCTCACACTCACCCTCACCCTCAGCTTAAACCTAAGCCTAACAATAACCCGAAACCTAACCCTCACACTCACCCTCACCCTAAACCTAACCCTGACACTAATCCTAACCCTCTCACTCACCCTCACACTCACCCTAACCCTAACCCAAACCCTCAACCTAAACATCACCCTAAACCTAACCCTCACCCTAACCCTTAGCTTAACCCTCACCCTAACCCTAACCCTCACCCTCACCCTCACCCTCAGGCTCACCTTAAACCTAATCCTAACCCTCACCCTCACGCTCAACCTAACCCTTATCCTAACGCTAACCCTCACCCTAACCCTAACCTCCAACCTAACCCTAACCCTAAACCTAACGCTAACACTCACCCAAACCCTAACACTCACCCAAACACTTACCCTCACCCTAACCCCAACCCTAATGCTCACCATAACCCTAAACCTCAGGCTCATATTCACCCTCAGCCTAACCCTAAACCTAAGCCTAACCCTATCCCTAAACCTCACACTCACCCTCACCCTAAACCTAAACCTAAGTCTCAATCTCACCCTAACCCTAACCAAAACACTCAACCTAAACATCACCCTAAACCTAACCCTCACCCTAAACCTTAGCCTAACCCTCACCCTAACCCTAACCCTCACCCTCACCCTCACCCACAGGCTCACCCTAAACTTAATCCTAACCCTAACCCTCACCCTCAACCTAACCCTCACCCTAACTCTAACCCTCAACCTAAACCTAACCCTCACGCTCACAGTCACCCTCAGCCTAACCCTAAACCTAAGCCTAACCCTATCCCTAATCCTCACATTCACCGTCACCCTAAACCTAACCCTAAGTCTCACCTTCACCCTCAACCTCACCCTAACCCTAACCCAAACCCACAACTGAACCCTCTCCTTCACCCTCACCCTAATACTCACCCTCACCATAAACATCACCCTAACCCTAACCCTCACCATTGCCCTCACCCTAGCCCTAACCCACATACTACACCTAAACCTCACCATAAACCTAACCCTCAACCTAACCCTTATTCTTACCCTAACACTAAGCCTAACCCTAACATGAAACCTCACAGTAACAGTAAACCTCACCCTAACCCTAACCCTCACCCTAAACCTAACACTACCCCTCACCCTAACCCTCACTCTGACCCTAAACCCAACCCTAACCCTCAACCTCACCATCATCCTAACACTCACCCAACCTTAACCCTTACCCAAACCCTAACCCTCATACTCTCCCGAACCCTAAGCCTCACTCTAACAGTTACCCTCATCCTCACCCTAACCCTCACCCTAACCCTAACCCTATCAGTCACGTTCACCCTCACCCTCACACTCAGCCTAACTCTAAACCTATACCTCACCCAAACCCTCAACTTAACCCTAAACCTAACCCTCACCTTCACCCTAACCCTAACCATCACTGACAACCTAGCATTCACCTGAAACCTAATCCAAACCCTAACCCTCACCCTAACACTCACCCTTACCCTCACCCTAACCCTCACCCTCACCCTAACCCTAACCGTAACCCTACCCCTAATCCTCACCCTAAACCTAACCCTAACCTTCACCCTAACCTTTAACCTTACCCTCAGCCTAACCCTCACACTAACTCTAACCCTCAACCTAACCCTAACCCTAACCATCACCCTCACGCTCACCCTCAGCCTAAATTTAAACATAAACTTAGTCCTAACAGTAACCTTCACCTTTACCCTCACACTAACCCTCACCCTAAACCTAAACCTAATCCTAACCCTCACACTCACCCTCTCCCTCACCTTAAGCCTCACTGTCACCCTCACGCTCACCTTCACCTTAAACCTAACCTTCACCTAAAACCTATCCCTCACCCTAAAAATAAACCTCACAATCATCCTCACTCTCACCTCACCCTAACCCTAAACCTAACCCTGAACCTCAAACTAAACCTACCCTAACCCTTATGTAACTCTAACCCTCTCATGCTAAACCTCACGCTAACACTTACTCTCATCATAAATCTAACCCTACCCCTAACCCTCGCACTGACCCTATCCCTTACCCTAACCCTAACCCTAACCATAACCTTCACCCTAACCCTCACCCTAACCCTCACCCTAACCCTAACCCTCATCCTAAACCTCACCCTAACCCAAACTCTATCCCTACCCTAAAGCTAACCCTAATGCTCAATCTAACTGTAACCGTACCCGTCAAACTAACTCTCATCCTAAACTTAACCCTAACCCAAACCCTTACGTTAACACTAACCCTAACACTCAACCTAACCCTAATCCTCACCCACACCCTCAGCCACATCCTCAGCCTAAACCTAACCCTAACCTGAATCCTCACCCACATCCTAACTCTAACCCTAACCTTCACTCTCACCCTCACCCCCACCCTCACCATAACCCTAACCCGAACCCTAAACCGAACCCTCACCCTAACCCTCATCCTAACCTTCTCCCTAACCCTCATCATAACCCTAACCCTAACCCTTACCGTAACCCTAAACCTCATCCTAAACCTCACCCTAACCCTAAACCTATCCCTAACCCTAACGCTAACCCTAACGCTCACACTAACCATAACCGTACCCCTCAACCTAACCCTCTTCCTAAACTTAAGCCTAACCCAAACCCTCACGCTAACCTTAACCCTAACACTCACCCTAACTCTAATCCTCACCCACACCCTCACAATCACCCTCAGCCTAACCCTCAGCCTAAGCCTAAACCTAACCCTAACACTCACACTCACCCTCACACAAACCCTAACCCTAAGCCTCACCTTCACCCTCAACCACACCCTTACCAAAACCCTAACCCTCACACTAACCCTAAACCTCACCCTAATGCTAACCCTCAACCTAAACCTTACACTCACCCTAACACTAATTCTGACAATAACCCTCAACCTAAACATCACCCTATCCCTAACCCTAACCCTAACCCTCACCCTAACCCTAACCCTCACACTCACCCCCAACCTCAGCCTAACCCAAAGCCTAAGCCTAACCCTAACCCTAACCCTCACACTCACCCTCACCCTAACCCTAAGCCTCATTCTCACCCTCACCCTCAACCTCACCCTAACTCTAACCCATACCCTCAAACCAACCCTCACCCTCAACCTCACCCTAACCCTCACCCTAAACATCACCCTAACCCTAAACCTCACCCTAATCCTCACCCTTACCCTAACCATCACCTTAACCCTAACCCTCACCCTAAACCTAAACCTCAATCTAAACATTACCCTCAACCTAACACTAAGCCTAACCCTAACACTAACCCTCACTAACCCTAAACTTCACCCTAACCCTAATCCTCACCCTAACATAACCCTAACACTCACCCTAACCCTCAACCTATCCCTTAATCGCACCCTAAACCTAACCCTAACACTAACCCTCAACCTCACCCTAAACCTCACCTTAACCCTAACCCTAACACTAACTCTCAACCTCACCCTCAACCTCACCATAACCCTAACCCTCACCCCAACACTTACCTTCACCAAAACCCTCACTCTAACGCTAACCGTAACGCTAAACCTCACCTCACACGCAACCTCACCTTAACCGTAAACCTAACCCTAACCCTAACAATAACCCTAACCCTAACCCTAAACCCAATCCTTACCCTAACCCACACCATCACCCTCACCTTCACCCTAAACCGAACCCTAATCCTCACCATAACCCTAACCCTGCCCCTCATCGTAACCATCATCCTAACCCTCACCCTAACCCTAAATCTAACCCTAAAACTTACCCGCACCCTAACACTCACCCTAACACTCACCCTAAGCCTCACCCTCACACCCACCCTAACCATCACCCTATCCCTAACACTCACCCTAACCCTAAGATTAACACTCACCCTAATCATAACCCTCACCCTCACCCTCACCTTCAGCCTAAACCTAAACCTAATCCTAACCCTAACTCTAACCCTCACCCTAACACTTACCCTAACAATCACCCTAACCCTAACCCTAATGCTCACACTCAACATAACGCTAAGCCTCATACTCACCCTCACCCTCAGCTTAATCCTAAGCCTAACAATAAAGCTAACCCTAACCCTTACACTCACCCTCACCCTAAAACTAATCCTAACCCTAAACCTAACCCTTAACCTCACCCGCACCATAACACTCACCCTAACCCTCACCCTAACACTCACCCTCACCCTAACCATCAACCTATCCCTAACGGTCACCCTCACCCTAAGCCTAAGCCTCACAGTAACCCTAACCCTCACCCTCACCCTCACCCTCAGCCTAACCCGAACCCTAATCCTAACCCTAACCCTCACCTTAACCCTCACCCTAACTCTAAACCTAAAACTCACACTCACCCTAACCCTAACTCTCACACTCACCCTCACCCTCAGCCTAAACCTAAGCCTAATATTAACACTAACCCTAACCTCACACTCACCCTCACCCTGAACCTAACCCAAACCCTCAACCAAAACCTCACCCTCACTCTCACCCTAAACATCACCCTCACCCTAAACATCACACTAAACCTAAGCCTCACCGTAAGCCTTAGTCTAACCCTCACCCTAACCCTCACAGTCACCCTCAGGCTCATCGTAACCCCAATCCTAATCCTAACCCTCACACTCAACCTTATCCTCACCCTCACCCGAACTTTAACCCTAACAATAACCCTAACCCTAACCCTGAACCCAACCCTCAACCTAACCATAAACCTCACGCTAACCCTCGCCCTCACCCTCACCCTCATCTTAATCCTAAGCCTAACCCTAACCCTCACCCTTACACTCACCTTAACACTAGTCGTAACCCTAAACCTCACCCTAACAGTAACCCTAACCCTCACCCTTTCTTTATCCTCACCCTAAACCTAACCCTCACATTAACCTTTATGCTCACCCTAACCCTAACCCTACCCTTCACCCTAACCCTCACCCTAATTCTAACCTTAACCACTAACCTAACCCTCTCTCTGACCCTAACCCTAACCCTCACCCTCACCCTAACTCTCACCTAATCCTCACCCTAACCCTAACCTCTACCTAACCGAGACCCTCACCCTCAACCTCGCCCTCATCTTTAACCTAACACTCACCCTCACACTACCCCTCACCCTAACCCTACCCCGAATCCTAAACCTCAAACTCACCCTCACCCTCACCCTCAGCCTAACCCTAACTCTAAAGCTAATCCTAAACATAACCCTCAGCATAACCCTAACGCTCACCCTAAACCCTTACCCTCACCCTCACCCTAACCCTAACTGTAACCCTCACAATAAACCTAACCCTCACCCTAAACCTAACCCTAACCCACACCGTATCCCTCACCCTAAACCTAACCTTAACCCTCACCCTAACCCTAATCATTATCCTAATCTAGCCATCACCCTAACCCTCACCCACACCCTAAACCTGACCCTCACCCCACCCTCAAATTAACACTAAGGCTAACTTTCACCCTAACCCTAACACTTACCCTAAAATTAACCCTCACCCTATCCCTCAACCTAACCCTAACCCTAAGCATCACCCTCACTCTCACCTTAACCAGAACCCTAATCCTAACCCTCACCCTAACCCTAACCCTCACCCTAAAAGTTACAATCACCCTAACAGTAACCCTAACCCTAACACTAAGCCTCACACTAAGCCTAACAATCACCCTAAGCCTAACATTAACCCTAACCCTAACCCTCACCATCACCCGAAACCTAACCCTAACCCTAACCCACACCTTCACCCTCACCCTCATCCTCACCCTCACCTTAAATCTGACCCTAACAATAACCCTAACCCTAACCCTAAACCTAACCCTCACCCTAACCCTAACCCTCACTCTAACCCTCATCCTCACCATCACCCTAACCTTAATCCTAAGCCTAACTCTAACCCTAACCGTCACCCGAACTTTATCCTCACCCTATCCCTAACCCTCAAATTAATCCAAATGCTCAACCTAACCTTAACAGTACATCTCACGCGAACCCTCACCCTAACTCTAATCCTAACCCTAAACCTAACCCTCATCTAAACTTAACCCTAATTGTCAACATTACCCTAATACTCACCATCACCCGAACTCTCACCCTAACCCTAACACTCACCCACACCCTAACCCTCAAGCTCATCCTAACCCTAACCCTCACCTAATCCTCACCCTAACCTTAACCATTATCTAACAAAGACCCTCACTCTCACCCTCACCCTAACCTTCACCCTAAGCCTCACCCTCACCCTATCCCTCACCCTAAATGTAACCCTAACTCTAAACCTCACCCGCACCCTCACCCTCATGCTCAGCCTTACACTAACCCTACCCCTAATCCTAACCCTAACGCTCAACCTGATCATAACACTCACCATAACCCTTACCCTCACCCTCACAATATCCCTAACTTTAACCCTCACACTAAACCTAACCCTCACCCTAAACCTAACCCTACCCCTCACCCCAAACCTCAACCTAAACCTAACCCTCACCCTAATGCTAACCCTCACCCTCACCCTAGCCCTCACCCTAATCCTAACCCTCATCTTAAACTTCACCCTCACACCACCCTCAAACTAACCCTAACCCTAACCCTCTCCCTAACCCTAACCCTAACCCGCACACTAGCCCTCACCTTAAACCTAACCCTAACCCTACCCCTCACCCTAACACTAACCTTATCCCTAACCCTAACCCTCACCCTAACACTGACCCTAACCCTAACCCTCACCACTACCTTAACCCTCACCTTAACCCTTAACCTCATCATCACCCTAAACCTCACACTAAACCTAAACCTCACCCAAACTCTATCCCTAACCGTCACCCTCACCCTCACCCTCATGCTAACCCTAACCCTAACCCTCACCCTAACCCTAAAACTCACCCTAACCCTAAGCCTAACCCTCACAATCACCCAAACCTACTGCTACCTCTAACACTCACCCTAACCCTCACTCGATCACTTACCCACACCATAAACCTAAACATAACCCTCACCCTCACCCTCACCCTAAATCTCACCCTAAACTTAACCCTAACCGAAATACGAAACCCTAACCCTAACCTGAACCCTAACCCTCACCCGAAACCTTAACCCTATCCCTAAACCTAACCCTCAAGCTAAGTGTCACCCTATCCCTAACCCTATCCCAAACCCTAACCCTCACTCTAACCATCACCCTAAACCTTATACTCACCCTCATCCTAACACTAACACTAACGCTGACGCTTACAATAACTCTAACCCTTACCCTAAACCTCTTACCCCTCACCCTAACCCTCATCCTAACCCTAAACCTACTCAAAACCTATCCCTAACCCTAATCCTAACCCTAACCCTCACCCTCATTATAACTAACCCTATCCCTAACACTAACTCTCACCCTCACCCTCACCCTCAGCCTAACCCTGACCCTCACACTAACCCTAACCATCACCCTAACCCTCAACCTAATCCTCAACACTAACCCTAACCGTAACCCTTACACTAAACCTAACCCTAAACATCACCAAAATCCTCAATAACCCTAAACCTAGTCCTAACACTAACCCTTACCCTCACCCTAACCCTTACACTAACCCTAAACCTAAACATCACCAAAATCCTCAATAACCCTAAACCTAGTCCTAACCCTAACCATTACCCTCACCCTAACCCTAACACTCACCCAACCCTAAACTTCACCCTAACACTAAGCCTAACCCTAACACAAACCCTCACACTAACCCTAACCCTCAGCCTAAACCTAACCCACAACATAAACCTAACCCTAACCCAAATCCTCACCCTCAACTTATCCCTCACACTAACCCTTTTTCTATCCCTAACCCTAACCCTAACCCTAACCCTAACCCTAACCCTCACCCTTTCCGTAACTCTCACCCTCACAAAAAACCTGACCCTTACCCTTACCTTAACCTCACCCTAACCCTCACACTTACCCAAAACCTCAACCTAACCTAATAAAAACACTCACACTAAACATCACCCTAACCCTAATGCTAACCCTAACACTCACCCTCACCCTAACCCTCACCCTAAACCTGAAACTCACTCTAACCCTAACGCCAAACCCACAACCTCACCCTAAACCTCACCCTAACCCTAACCCTCACCCTAATCCTTACCCTCACCCTAACCCTCACCCTAAACCTAACCCTAAGCTAACCATAAACCTCACCCTAACCCTCACCCTCAAGCTATCCCTAATCCACACCCTAACCCTCAGCCTAAACCTCACCCTAACCCTAACCTTAACATTCACACTAACCCTAACCCTCACCCTAAACTTAACCCTACCCCTCACCCTAACCCTAACCCTCATGCTCACCCTAAACCTAACCCTAACCCTATCCCACACCCTCACCCTCACCCTCATCCTCACCCTCACCCTAAACCTAATCCTAACAATAACCCTAATCGTAAACCTAACCCTCAACTTATCCCTAAACCTCAAGCTAACCCTCATCCTCACCCTCACCCTCACCTTAACCTTAAGCCTAACCCTAACCCTCACCCTCACCCTCAACTTAACACTAAAGCTAACCCTAACCCTCACCCTAACAGTAACCCTAACCCTCACTCTCACCCTAACCGTCACCCTAATATTATCCTCACCCTATCCATAACCCTCACATTAACCCTAATTCTCACCCTAACCTTAATAGTACCCCTCACCCAAACCCTCATCCTAACTCTAACACTAACCCTAAACCTAACCCTCACCTAACCCTAAAGCTCAACCTTACCCTAACACTCACCATCACCTGAACCCTCACCCTAAACCTAACACTAACCCACACCCTAACCCTAAAGCTCACCCTCACCCTCAACCTCACTTAATCCTCACCCTAACCCTAACAATTATCTAAAAAGGCCCTCACCCTCACCTTCACCCTAACCCTCACCCTCACCCTAGCACTCACCCTAAACGTAACCCTTCCCGTAAACCTCACCCGCCCCCTCACCTTCATGCTCAGCCTTACCCTAACCCTACCCCTAATCCTAACCCTAACCATCAACCCATCATAACCCTCACCATAACTCTTACCCCCACCCTCACCCTATGCCTAACTGTAATGCTCTCACTAAACCTAAACCTCACCCTAAACCTAACCCTACCCCTCACCCCAAACCTCAACCTAAACCTAACCCTGACCCTCACCCTAATGCTAACCCTAACCCTCACCTTAGCCCTCACCCTAATCCTAACCATCATCCTAAACCTCACGCTCACACCACCCACAAACTAACCCTAACCCTAAACCTCACCCTAAGCCTAACCCTCACCCTAACCCTAACCCGCACCCTAGCCCTCACCCTAACCCTAACCCTAACCCTCCCCGTCAACCTAACCCTAAACCTAACCCTAACCCTCACCCTAACACTAACCCTAACCCTAACCCTCACCTTTACCTTAAGCCTCACCCTAACCCTTAACCTCATCCTCACCCTAAACCTCACACTAAACCTAACCCTCACCCGAACTCTAACCCTAACCGTCACCCTCACCCTCACTCTCACGCTAACCCTAACCCTCACCCTCACCCTCACCCTCACCCAAACCCTACTAATAACTCTAAAACTCACCCTAACCCTCACGCTATCACTTAAACACACCATAAACCTAAACCTAACCCTAACCCTCACCCTCACCATAAACCTCACCTTAACCCTAACAGTTACCCAACCACGAAATCCTTAACCTAACCCTAAACTGAACCCAAACCCTCACCAGAAACCTTAACCCTAAACCTAAACCAAACCCTCAAGCTTACAGTCACCCTAAACCTAACCCTATCCCTAACCCTAACCCTCACTCTAACCCGCATCCTAAACCATATCCTCACCCTCACCCTGACCCTAACCCTAACGTTAACCCTCACAATAAATCTAACCTCACTCTAAACCTAAACTTTCCCTTCACCCTAACACTCATCCTAACCCTAAACCAAACCCCAAACCTCTCCCTAACCCTAATCCTAACCCTAACTCTCAACTTCACCCTCACCCTCAGCCTAACCCTAACCCTCACACTAACCCTAACCATCAAGCCAACCGTCAACCTAATCCTCACACTAATCCTAACCCTAACCCGTACACTAACCCTAAACCTAAACCTCAACAAAACCCACAATTACCCTAAACCTAGACCTAACCTTAACCCTTACCCTCACCCTAACCCTAACCCTCACCCAAACCCTAACCCTCACCCTAAACCTAACCCTCACCCTAAACCTTACCCTCACCCTAATACTAAGCCTAAACCTAACACCAACACTCACACTAATCCTAACCCTCAGCCTAAACCTAACCCTCAACCTAAATCTAACCCTAACCCTAATCCTCACCCTCACCTTATCCCTCACACTAACCCTTTTCCTAACCCTAACTCTAACCCTCACACTAACCCTAACCCTGTCCCGTTCCGTAACCCTCACCCTCACCAAAAACCTCACCCTTACCCTTACCTTACCCTCACCCTAACCCTCACACTAACCCAAAACCTCAACCTAAACTAACCAAAACACTCACACTAAACCTCACCCTAACCCTAATGCTAACCCTAACACACACCCTCAACCTAAACCTTCACCTCAACCTAACAGTAACCCTAACCCTCAACCTCACCCTAAACCGTACCCTAAGCCTAACCCTAACCCTAACCCTTACCCTCACCCTAACCGTAAACATAAGCTAAGCCTTAACGTCACCCTAACCCTCACTCTCACCCTAACCCTAATCTAAACCCTAACCTAACCTCAACCGAAACCTTCACCTCAACCTAACACTAACCCTAACCCTCAACCCCAACCTAAACCTCATCCTAACCCTATCCCTAACCTTCACACTAACCCTAACCCTCACCCTAACCTTAACCCTACCCCTCACCCTAAACCTCATCCTAAACCTAACCCTAACCCTAAACCTCACACTAACCCTAACCCTCACCTTCACCCTCAACGTAACCATAAACCTAACCGTAAACCTAAAAATAACCCTAATCCTAACCCTTATCCTAACCCTCACCTTCACCCTTATCCTAACCCTCAACTTCAACCTCACCCTAACCCTAACCCTCACCCTTAACCTAACCATCAACCTGATCGTAACCCTAAACCTAACCCTAAAACTTAGTCTCACCCTAACACTAACCCTAAACCTAAAACTAGCCATTACACTAACCCTAATCCTCAGCCTAACGCTAACCCTCAATCTAACCCTATCCCTAACCCTAACACTCACCCTCACCCTAGCCCTCACCCTAAACCTAATCCTAATCCTAACCCTCACCCTAAACCTAACCCTCACCCTATTCCCAACCCTCAATCTCACCCTCACCCTAACCCTAACCCCAAACCAAACACTCACCCTAACCCTCACCCTTACTGTAAACCTAAACCTAACCCTCACCCTAACCCATAATCCTAACCCTCACACTTAACATTACTCTCACCCTCAACCTAACCCTCACCCTAACCCTAACCCTCACACTAACCTTACGCTAACCCTCACACTAACCATAATGCTAACCCTAACTCTCACCCTGACCCTAAACCTCACCATAACCCGAAACCTCACCCTAAACCTATCCCTATCCCTAACCCTCAACCTAACCTTTACCCTCAACCTAACACTAACACTAAGCCTCACACTAACAATAAACCTCACCCTAACTCTAACCTCACCCAAACACTAACCCTAACCCTCACCCTCACCCTAACCTTTAACCTTACCCTCACCCTAATCCTCACAACAACCCTAACCCTAAGACTAACCGTTACCCTCTCCCTCACGCTCACCCTCAGCCTAAATTTAAACCTAACCCTACTCTTAACCCTAACCCTCACCTTCACCCTCACACTAACCCTAACCCTAAAGCTAACTCTAAGCCTAACCCTCACAATCACCTTCACCCTCACCCTAAGCCTCACTGTCACCCTCACGCTCAACCAAACCCTAAACCAAAGCCTAACCCTCACCCTAAACCTATCTCTCACCCTAACCATAAACCTCACAATGACCCTCACCCTCACCTCACCCTAACCATAAACCTAACCCTAACACTCACCCTAAACCTCAACCTAACCCTAATGCTAACTCTAACCCTCACACTCACCCTAAACCTCATGCTAACCCTTACGCTCACCATAAATCTAACCCTGACCCTAACCCTCACCCTAACCCTAACCCTAATCCTAACCCTCATCCTAAACCTCACCCTAAACCTAAACCTATCCCTAACCCTAACGCTAGCCCTAACGCTCACCCTAACCCTCACCCTAACCTAATCCTAACCCTAAAACTCACCCTAACACTCACCCTTAACCTTAAACTAACCCTCATACAAACCATCACCCTAACTCTAACCCTCACCTTAACCTACCCCTAAACCTCACCCTACCACTCACCTTCACCCTATCCCTATTCCTCACCCTAACCCTCACACTCACACTCAACCCCACCCTATTCCTAACTCTAAACCTCACCCTCACCCACACCCTAAACCTCACCCTCACCCACACACGAACCCTAACCCTAACCCACACCCTAACCCTAACGCTAAACCTAGCCCTCACCCGAACCCTAAACCTAACCCTCACCCTCACACTCACCCTAACCCTAAACCTAAACCTAACCCTCACGCTAACTCTAACCCTAACCCTAATGGTAACCATAACCCTCACCCTCACCCTAACCCTCACCTTAACACTTTCCCTCTCCCTAACCCTCATCTTAACCCTCACCCTAACCCTAAACCTAACCATCACCCTAACCATAATCCTTAACCCCACCCTCACCCTAAGCCTAACCCTAAGACTAAGACTAACCCTAACCCTACCCCTCAGCCTAATGCTCACCCTAACCCTAATCCTAACTCTAATACTCACTCTATCCCTAAACCTAACCGTAACCCTCACCCTCCCCCTAGACCTGACCCTAACCCCAAACCTAACCCTCACCATAACCCTAACACTAATGCTAACCATAAACCTCACCATCAATCTAACCCTCACCCTAACCCTTACCGTCCGCCTAACCCTAACACTCACCCTCACCCTAACACTCACACTAATCCTTACCCTCAACTTAACCTTAAACCTAACCCTCACACTAACCCTTACCCTCACCTAACCCTACACTTACCCCTCAACCTAACCCTCTCCCTCACCATAAACCTAATCCTCACCCTAACCCTCACCCTAACCCTCACCCTAAAACTCACACTCACCCTCAACCTCACCATCACCCTCAGCATAACACTAACCATAACCCTAATCCTAACCCTAAACCTCACCCTCACCCTAAAAGTCACCCTAATTCTTACCTTCACACTAATCCTAACCCTAACCCTAACCCTAACACTCACACTAAACCTAACCCTCACCCTAATCATAACCCTACCCCTTACCCTCACCCTCACCCTAAACCTAAACCTATCCCTAACCCTAACCTTCACCCTAACCCTCACCCTCACGCTAACCCTAACCCTAACCCTCAACCTTACCCTAAAGCTCACCCTAAGCCTTAACCTCATCCTCACCCTAAACCTCACACAAAACCAAACCCTCACCCTTACTCTAACCCTAACAGTTACCCTCACCTTACCCTCACACGAACACTAACCCTAAGCCTCACCCTAACCCTAAAACTTACCCTAACCCTAACCCTAACCCTCACCCTCAAGATCACCTTAAACCTAACCCTAACCCTCACCCTAAACTTCACTCTAACCCTAATGCTAAACCTAACTCTCACCCTAACACTCACACTATCACTTACCAACACGATAAACCTAAACCTAATCCTAACCCTCACTCTCACCGTAACCCTCAACCTAACCCTAACCCTAACCCGAAACCCTCACCCTAACCCTCACCCTAACTCTAACACTAATCCTAACCCTAACCCTAACCCTAATGCAAACCCTTACCCTAACCCTAACCTAACTCTCAGCCTACCCCTAAACCTAACCCTGACCCTCACCCTAACCCTAACCTTCACCCTAACCCTAACCCTCACCCTAAGCCTTACCCTCACCCTAACACTAAGCCTAACCCTAACACCAACCCTCCCAATAACCCTACCCTCAGCCGAAGCTTAAGCCTCACCCTAAACCTAACCCTACACCTAAACCTCACCCTCACCTTAGCCCTCACACTAACTCTATTGCTAACACTAACCCTCACCCTAACACTAACCCTCACCCTAAACTTCCTCCTAACACTAACCCTAACCCTAACACTGAGCCTCACCCTAACCATAACCCTAACACTAATCCTAAACTCCACCCTAACCCTAACCCTCACCCTAACCCTAACCCTAACCCTAAACCTCACCCTAACCCTCACCCTCACCTTAACCCTAACCAAAACCCTAACCCTCAACCTAACCCTAACCCTAACCCTCACCCTAACCCTCACACTAACCCTATCCCTCACCCTAACCCTAACCCTACCCCTCACCCTAAACTTCCTCCTAACACTAACCCTAACCCGAACCCTAAACCTCACCCTAACCGTAACCATATACCTCACCTTCACCCTCACCCTAAACTGAACTGTAACCCTAACGATAACCCTAACCCTATTTCTAATCATAACCCTAACCCTCACCCTCACCCTAACCCACACCATAACACTTACCCTAACACTCACCCTAACCTTAACCGTAAACCTTACACTAAAGCTAACCCTCACCCTAACCCTCACCCTAAACATAACCCTAACCCTCATCATAACCCTAAAGTTCACCCTCAACCTAGCCCTCACCCTAAACCTCACAGTCACCCTAAACCTGACCCTAACCCTAATCCTAACGCTAACCCTCACCCTAACCCTAACCCTCACTCTGACCCTAACCCTCACCCTAAACCTCATCCTAATCCTAACACTATCCCTCAGCCTATCCCACACCCTAACACTAACCCTAAACCTAACGCTCACCCTAAACCTCACCTTTACCATAATCCTAACCCTCAACCTAAACCTAACCCTAACACTCACCCAAAAACTCAACCTCACCCTCACTCTAACCCTAACCCTCACCCTAACCCTCACCATCACCATAACCTTCACTCTTACCGTAACCCTCAATCTCACCCTAATACTCGCCCTTACCCTTATTCTTCCTCTCACCCTAATCCTCACCCTAACCCTAACCCTCACCCTAACCTAACCTGAACACTCACCCTAGCCCTCAACCTAAAGCTAATGCTAACCCTAACACTCACCCTAACCCTAACCCTTAACCTCACCCTAAACCTAACCCTAAAACTAACCCTCACTCTCACCCTAAACCTCACCCTAAGCATAACCCTCACCCAAACACTTACCCTCACCCTAACAGTAACCCTGACGCTAAACCTCACCTCACCCGCAACCTCACCGTAACCGTAACCCTAAACCTAACCCTAACAATAACACTAACCCTCACCCTACCCCTAACCTCACACTCACCCTAACCCTCACCCTAAAACCTATCTTCACCTTAACCCTCACCCTAACTCTAAACCTAACCCTAAACCTCATCCTAACCCAAACACTAACCGTAACCCTTAAACTAACCCTGAACTTCACCCTAACCCTAACCCCTATCTCTAAACCCTCACCCTGACCCTAAACCTAATCCTAAACCTCACCTACACCCTAAGAGTCACGCTCACCGTCACCCTCACCCTAACCCTCAATCTCACCCTAAACAGCAACCTATAACTAACCCTCACCCTTACCCTAAGCCTAACACTAATCCTAACCCTAACCCTCACCTGCATCTAACCCTCAGCCTATCCCTAACCCTAACCCTAACACTCACACTCACCCTAACCCTAACCCTCAAACTCACCCTCACCCTCAGCTTAAACCTAAACCTAACAATAGCCCTAACCATAACCCTCACAATCACCCTCATACTAAGCTTAAGCCTAACCCTAAACCTAACACTCAAACTCACCCTCACCCTAACCCTAACCCAAACCCTCAAACGAACCCTCACCCTCAACCTAAACATCACCCTAAACCTAACCCTCAAACTAACCTTTAGCTTAACCATGAATCTAACCTTAACCCTCACACTCACCCTCACCCTCAGGCTCACCCTAACCCTAATCCTCACCCTAACCCTAACCCTCACCCTCACCCTCAACCTAAACCTATTTCTAACCCTCACCCTCACCCTATCCCTAACCCTAACCCTAACCCTCACATAACCCTAACCCTAACCTTCAACGTCACCCTAACCCTCACCATTACCCGAACCCGAACCCTAACCCTAACCCTCACCCACACCATAACGTTCAAGCTCACCCTCACCCTAAACCTCAACTAATCGTCACACTAACCCTCACCCTGATCCTAACCCTAAACCTCACCCTAACCCTAAGCATAACCATAAACCTAACCCTCACCATAACACTCACCCTAAACCTAACCCTCTCCCTAACCCTAAAACTCACCCTAATCCTCACCCTAACCCTCACTCTCACACTCACCCTCACCCTAACCCTCACCCTAACCCTCAACCTAACCCTAATGCTAACTCTAACACTCACCTTAACCCTCATGCTATCACTTACCCACACCCCAAACCTAAGCTTAACCTTAAACCGCACCCTCACACTAAACCTCACCCTAACCCTAAACCTAATCCTAACCGTCACCCTCACCCTATCCCTAACCCTAACCTTCACATAACCCTAACCCTAACCTTCAACGTCACCCTAACCCTCACCATTACCCGAACCCTCACCCTAACCCTAACCCTCACCCACACCCTAACGCTCAAGCTCACCCTCACCCTAAACCTCAACTAATCGTCACCTTAACCCTAACCATTACCTAACCAAGACCCTCAGCCTAACCCTCCATTTCACCCTAACCCTCACCCTCACCCTAGACCCCACCCTAACCGTAAACATAACCCTAACCCTATACCTTACCCTCACCCTCAGGCTCACCCTCAGCCTAAACCTAACCCTATCCCTAATCCTAATACTAACCCTCACCCTCAATCTAAGCCTCACCATAACCTTTACCCCCACCCTCACCCTCACCCTAAACGTAACCCTCACACTAAACCTAACCCTCATCCTAAACTTAACCCTACCCCTCACCCTAAACATAACCCTAACCCTAAAGCTCACCCTCACGCTAGCCCTCACCCTAGCCTTAATTCTAACCCTAAACCTTATCCTCACCCTAAACCTCACACTAGCCCTAACCCAAATCCTCAGTCTAACCCTAACCCTAACCCTTACCCTAACCCTCAACTTCAGGCTAACCCTCACCGTTACTCTTACCGTCATGCTCATCCTAACCCTAACCCTAAACCTAACCTAATCCATCACTATAACCCTAAACCCCACCCTCACCATCACCCTCATCGTAACCCTATGCCTAAGTCTAACCCTAACCCTTTCCCTCACCTTCACCCTAGCCCTCACCCTAACCCTAATCCTAACCCTAACCCAAACCCTAACTCTCACCCTAACCCTAAGGGTAAACATCACCTTAAGCCTAATCCTCTCCCCAACCATCACCCTCAACCTTACCCTATGCCTAAGCCTAATACTAATCCTAACCCTCACACTCACCCTCACCCTAAACCTAATCCTAACCCTAACCCTAACCCTAAACCTCAACCTAACCCTCACCCTAAACCTAACGCTAACACTAACACTAGCACTAACCCTAACAATCACCATATCCCTCAGCCTCAACCTAACTCTAACTCTAAACCTCACCCTCACCCTATCCCTAATCCTAACCTTATCCTTAAACCTCACAATAACCCTAACCCTAAATCTCACCCTCACCCTCACCCAAACCGTAACTCTAACCCTAACCCTAACATTAACACTAATCCTAACCCTAAAATTAACCCTAACGCTAACGCTAAACTTCACCCTCAGCCTTACCCTAATTGCAAATGTAAACCTAACCATAACACTTACAATGATCCTAACCCTAATCCTAACCATCACCCTCACCCTCACCCTAATACTCACCCTAACACAGACCCTAACCCTAACCCTGACCCTCACTGTAACCCTCACCATCATCTTAAGCCTCACCCTCACCCTAACCCTAACCCTCACCCTAAACCTTAACCTCACCCTAATCCTAACACTAAGCCTAAACAAAAACTCACCCTAACCCTCACCCTCAACCTAACTGTAACCCAAAACCTAACGATCAACCTAACCCTCACCCTAACCATAACCCTAAACCTAACCCTAATCCTCACATTAACCCTAACTCTCACCCTAACCCTAACCCTACCCCTCACCCTAACCCTCATGCTAACTCTAAACCTTATCCTTACCAGGACCCTAACCCTATCCCTAACCATAAACCTCACCTTAAGACTAACTCCAAACCTAACCCTAAGCCTAACCCCTACCCTAACCCTAAGTCTAACATTTTCCCTAACCTTAAACCTTACCTAAACCCTCCCCCTCAGCCTAACCTTAAACCTAACCCTAACCCTGACCCTCACCTTAGCCCTAACCCTAAACCTAATCCTAACCCTAACCCTCATCCTAATCTTCACCCTAACCCTAACCCTGACCATCACCCAAAACCTATTCCTCACCCCACCCTAACCCTCAGCCTAACCCTAAGCCTTAGCCTAACCCTAACCCTAAACCTCACCCTCAACCTAGCCCACACCCTAACCCTCAACCTAACCATCACCCTAAACCTAACACTAAACCTCACACTAAACCTAACCCTAACCCTCAACCTAACTATAACACTCATCCTTACAGTAACTCTAAACCTAACCCTCACCCTAACCCTAACCCTAACCCTCACCCTAAACCTCACACTAAACCTAACCCTAAACTTAACCCTCAACCTAGCCCTCAACCTAACCTGAATCCTAACCCTATACCTCATCCTAAACCTCACCCTAAACCTAACCCTAAAACTCATCCTAACCCTAACCCTCACCCTCACCCTCAATCTAACCCTAAGCATAAACCTAACCCTAACCCTAACCCTCACCCTCACCCTCACCCTAACCATAATCCTAAATGTAACCCTATCCCTAACCCTAACCCTCACACTAACCCTAACCCAAACCCTACCCTTAACACTAATCCTAACACTAACCCTCACAGAAACCCTCAGCCTAACCCTAACTCTAACCCTAAACCTCACCCTCACCCTAACCCTAAACCTCACCCTCACCCTCAGCTTAAACCTAAGCGTAACTCTAACCCTAACACTAATCCTCACACTCACCCTCACATTAACCCTAAACTTAATCCCAGCCCTAACCCTAACCCTCACCCTAACCCTAACTGTAAACCTGAACCTCAATCTCACCCTAAACCTAAACCTGACCCTTACCCTCAGCTTAAACCTAAGCCTAACAATAACCCTATCACTACCCCTAAACCTCACCCTAACCATAACCCTCACCCTAACCCTAAACCTCACACTAACATGTACCCTCACCCTAACACTAACCCTCACACTATCCCTAAACCTCAACATAACCCTAAACCTAACCCTATCCCTAATCCTAACCCTCACCCTAACCCTAATTCTAACCCTAAACCTCACTCTAACCCTAATCCTAACACAAAACCTCACGCTAACCCTCACCCGGACCCTAATCCTAAACCTCACACTCACCCTATCCCACACCCCAACCCTAATCCTAAACCTAACCCTCATGCTAACACTAACCTTAACACACAACCTCACCCTAAACATCACCCGAACCCTAACCCTGACACTAACCCTAAACCTAACTCTCATAGTAACCCTCAACCTAACACTAATCTCTAACCCTAAACCGCAAACTCACACTGATTCTAACCCTAACCCTAACCCTAAACCTCACCCTAACACTAACCCTAAACCTCACCCTCACCCTAGCCCTCACCCTAACCCTAATCCTAAACCTAACCCTCATCTTAACCCTCACCCTAAGCTTAACCCTAACCCTCACCCTAATCTTAACCCTCACCCTCAACCTAACCCTCAGCCTAACCGTAAGCCTAACCCTAAACCTAACCCTAACCCACACACTCACCCTCACCCTAACCCTAATCTTAACCATAACCCTAACAATAAACCTCACCCTAACCCTAAACCTAAAATTCACCCTAACCCTAACCCTCATCCTAACCCTCACCTGATCCCTCACCAGTTGTAGTGACCGCCTACTCGACCAGCGAGGAAAAACGACCACCACACCAGGAGTCTTCTCAGATCACGCTTTATTGGAGAGCCTTTTAGTTGTAGGAGAGCTTGGGCGCGAGAGAGCGTGCACCCGAAACACAGCCGCTTATATAGGGAATTGGAACACGGGTCTTTTCTATTGTTGGTCGCCTGCCTTTTACCGTCACCAGGTGTCATGGGATTGGCTGGGGACACTACCGGGCTCGCGCACGCGCACAGCCCAGGCGTCCCGCCAAGCACCGTCTGGAGTGGTAATCCTCAAAACTGCAAGGGAGTGGGCGGAGTCTCGCCTCGGCTCCCTACAGTTCCCCCTTCTTTGTTTTATGGCAACAGGTAAGAGTAGAGGTTGGGCCTCTGTCTAAGACATTAATGAGAGGACCTTGCACTGGCCTTCGCCTGAGGGGCGCCTTCCCCAGTGATGACCAGGCCCGTCCGATGCCTTTTTTGCAGAGGTGGGATCTTGGGCATCAACCCACTTGCTACCCAGCATGCTCTTCTTGAGGAGATGGTACCCTCAAGTGCAGTGCACTTGCCTGGCACCCTGTCCCAAATTGCAAATTGCATACCTGTCCCGGTGCAATGGGATCCCCTGATCCCTCGGGGTGCTAAGGCTATGCAGAATGGTAAGGCTTAACTGCCTCTTAGGGCCGACAGCCAGATCTGGGGTGAGGATCCACTCTCCAAAGCGGCTAATGCTTGCAAGATAACAACCTTGTCCCTTCTGGTTTGGGCTCGAAGGTGACAGACCAACCATAGGCAGACCACGCATCCTCCCAAGCAGCAGGCTAAAAACATTCCGACTCCCACCCACTCTTTGGAAAAGGACACCGCAGAGGCAATCCAGTCAGTAAATTGTAACAGCCCACAGCATCATTGGTTTAGCTATCACAGGGATTGCTATTAGCACTGTTGCTAACAGCAGGAAGATCAGCTGCATCTTCAAGAGCGGGTTCTGTTGCAGTCTCCACCGGCCTGGTCAGTCTCGTTGGCACGCAGTGAGGTACTTCTTGACTCTGTGGAAAAACACAAACAGCTCCCCTGGATCTCGTTATTACCGGATCCGGTCCATACCATTTATTATTAATAACATCCTTCCACATAACCATGTCTTTAGTATCCATGGAGTCTCTTGTCATATGCCGATCTGCGGCAGACTGATCGTTGTCATTTAGAATTAAAAAATTAAGGGTAAAGAGCGCAAGAGAAAGTCTTTCCCTGGGGGATGCGGACTCAGCAACTCCCCCTTTTTGTTTTTGAAGCATTTCTTTTATGCTTCTATTAGCTCTTTCCACTATACCTTGTCCTTGAGGATTGTAGGGCAATCCGGTGGTGTGGGCAACCTGCATTTGTGCGCAAAAGGTGCGAAAACCATGGGAAGTATAAGCAGGGCCATTATCCGTCTTGAGTCTAAGGGGCTTTCCCCAAGCTGCCCAAGCTTCTAAGCAGTGTATTCTGACGTGAGACACCTTTTCTCCTGCCAGAGGTGTGGCATGAATGACACCAGAAAAGGTGTCCACAGACACATGTAAATATTTCAACTTACCAAATTCCGTCAGATGAGTAACATCCATTTGCCATAGGGCGTTTGGTCTCAACCCCCTGGGGTTTACCCCCACATGGGGAGGATGAAGAAAGGTAACACAAGATTTACAGGCTTTAACAATATCTCTTGCCACATGCCTGGACAAATTATTTCTTTTCCTAAGGTTATTAGCAGGTACATGATACAATCTATGAAAGTCTTTTGCCAATTCTACAGGATCAGCAGCGACCAGAGCCATAGCCCGAGTTGCCTGGTCCACCAAATCATTACACTTTGCCATCGGGCCCGGTAACATAGAGTGGGCGCGAATATGTCCAATATAAAAAGGATGTTTTCTGTTTAAGATAAGGGATTGAATCTGTAACAAAACATTAGAAATTGTACTGGCCTGCTTAACTGAATCAGCAACTTCAAGAGAAGCAACGGCATTTACAACATATAATGAATCAGAAAATAAGTTAAAAGGTTGATCAAATCTTTTAAAAACTTCAAGCACAATTAAACATTCAACAGCCTGTGGGACATTCGGCCGAAAATTAAAGACTACCGGCTGTTTGTGTCCTTGAACAAAAAAGGCACCTTGTCCAGATTTTGATCCATCCGTAAAGATGGTTAGAGCATCAGCCAAGGGCTCCTTTGAAGTGACAACAGGAAAATACACTAAATTTTTGTTAACTATGGCAAGCAGAGGATGCTTAGGATAATGATTATCAATTACATTTGGAAATGAGCAAACAAGAATTGCCCACATATCCATTGTGGCTGCTAAAATTTCAACTTGCTCACGGGTGTATGGAATAATTAATTTATCTGGAATTTTTGCAAAGTGCATCAAACAATACTTCATACCCAAAATTGCCTCTTTTTTTATTTTATTTTATTTTATTTTATTTTATTTTTTTTTCTCAGATCAAAATTGCCTGTTTAGCCACTAATTCAGGAAAATATTGAACAGTTTTTGCTCCCACAGAATCATAGCATTAATAGTTAGCCTTTGAAGCAAGGCAGTGGTATAATTGGCCGTCACTCCATAAGTCCGGACTGCCTCAACTAAATCCTTAAGCTGGAAGTAGGAAACCGGCTCAAGAATTCTCTCATTAGTAATGGGATTTTCTACAACTGGAAAAGCGGCCGCTAAGGGCGACCAGGTGCTGCCTTTTATAAAGTGACTCTTCCCTGTCGGCGGGCACGGCAGGGGGGCCGACGGGTGAGGGGCAGCTCCGTTTCCTCTTCCTGGCTGCTGCGGTACTCCCACCCCTAGGGGGCGCCACCCTCCATATCTGTCTGCCACGTGCTCCGCCGCAGCCTCTTCTAACTCTTCACTATCAGCTGGATCGAGCTGCTCTCCCTCCTCCTCTAACATTTCTTCCTCTGAGTCACTCACAAGATTACTATATTCTTGGTCCCACCCTTCCACATGTAGGGCTGAGAACCGGTTTGCTTTTAAAGAAGGGCACGGGAGTCTCCTTGAGACCCCCCCCTCTCTGAAACCCTTCTCCTTTTGTGAGGGCTGCAGCCCCTCTCGCTTTAATTCTTTAGGATCCTTCTGTCTTTTTTCCCTTTTTCTTTTAGGCCTCTTTTCCTCCCCATTACTGTATACTGACTCTGATAGACTATCCTGATGCTGCGTTAGTACTTTGCGTCCTTCCTGGATTAAATCAAACCCTCCCTCCTCGAGGCAACTGCGCACCATCAAAAAGACAAGCCACAAGGGAAGAAGCAATGCAAGCAACCAATAAATATCTAAATCTACAGTGAACAGCATACCGGGGGATATTTACCGACGTCTCCTCTCCGCGTGTTGAGTTCTGGCTCCGATTCGGCCTCTCGCGCGGGTCCCGTCCCAGGTTCGTTCCCGGGTTTCAGCACCAGTTGTAGTGACCGCCTACTCGACCAGCGAGGAAAAACGACCACCACACCAGGAGTCTTCTCAGATCACGCTTTATTGGAGAGCCTTTTAGTTGTAGGAGAGCTTGGGCGCGAGAGAGCGTGCACCCGAAACACAGCCGCTTATATAGGGAATTCGAACACGGGTCTTTTCTATTGTTGGTCGCCTGCCTTTTACCGTCACCAGGTGTCATGGGATTGGCTGGGGACACTACCGGGCTCGCGCACGCGCACAGCCCAGGCGTCCCGCCAAGCACCGTCTGGAGTGGTAATCCTCAAAACTGCAAGGGAGTGGGCGGAGTCTCGCCTCGGCTCCCTACATACCCTAAACCTCACCCTCACCCTAACCCTAACTCTAACCCTAACCCTTACCCTAAACCTCATTCTAACCCTAACCCTCAACCTCACCCTCACCATAACCCTAACCCTCACCCTAACCAAAACCTTCATTCTAACCCTAACCCTCACCCTAACCACAACCCTCAACCTAAGCCTAGCCCTCACCCTAACACTTACCCTCACACTAACAATAACCCTAAATCTAACACTAACCTTCACAGTAACCCTAACTCTCACCCTAAACTTAAACCTCACCTTAAACCTAACCCTAAACCTGAGCCTCGCCCTAGCCCTCACCCTAACCCTAATTCTAATCCTAACCCTAAACCTAACCCTAACCCTCATCCTCGCACTAAACCTCAAACTAACCCTAACAATAATCCTCAATCTAACCCTCACCCTCATCCTAACCCTCACCCTAACCCGTACCCTAACCCTCACCCTAAACCAAACCCTCACCCTTAGGGGAACACTGACCCTCAGCCTGAGCCTCACCTTTACTCTTACAGACATGCTCACCCTAATCCTCATTCTAACCCTAACCCTCATCCTAACACTCACCTTAACCCTAACCCAGTCCATCACCCTAACCATAACTCTCACACTCACCCTCAACCTCAGCCCAAATCTAAACCTAAGCCTAACCCTAAGCCTAACCCTAACCCTCACCCTAGCCCTCACCCTAAACCTAATACGAACCCTAACCCTCATCCTAACCCTCACCCTAACCCTAACCCTAACCATCACCCAAAACCTATTCCTCACCCCCAACCTCACCCTCAGCCTAAACCTAAGCCTAATCTTAACCCTAACCATAACTCTCACCCTCAGCCTCACCCTCACCTCAAACTTAACCCAAACCAAAACACTAACAATAACCCGAATTTTAACACTAACCCTAACCCTAATCCTAACCTGCACCCTCACCCTCAGCCTAACGCTAAACCTAACCTAGGCCTAACCCTAACCCTACCTCTAATCCTAAACCTAAACCTAATCCTCAGCCACACACTCACTCTAACCCAAACCCTAACGCTAACCCTCATCCTAACCCTAAGCCTAAGGTTAACCCTAACCCTAACGCTCACACTCACCCTCACCCTAAACCTAATCCCAAACATAACCCTATCCCTAACATTAACCCTCACCCTAACACTCACCCTAGCCCTCACCCTAACCCTTATCCTAACCCTAAACCTCATCCTGACCCTCAAACTAACCCTAACCCTAACCCTCACCATAACCATACCCCTAACACTCACCGTCTTGCTAGGCCTAAGCCTAAGCCTAAGCCTAAACCTCACCCTCACCCTAACTCTAACCATAACACTAAGCCTAAATCTAACCCTAAACCTCACCCTCACCCTAACCCTAACCCTAAATCTAACCCTAACCCTAAACCTAAACCTCATCCTAACACCAAACCTAACCCTCACCCTTACCCTCACTGCAACTGTAAACCTAACCCTAACCCTAACAATAACCCTAACCCTAACCCTAACACTCACCCTATCCCTAACCCTAACATTCACCCTAACCATAACCCTCACCCTAACCCAAACCCTCACCCTAACCCTAACCCTAACACTAACCCTCACACTAACCCTAACCATCACCCTAAACCTAAACCTCAAGCTAACACTAACCCTCACCCTAACCCACACCCTAAACATAACTCTACCGCTAAACCTCACCCTCACACTAACCCTAACTCTAACCACAACCCTAACACTAAACCTCAACCTAACCCTAACCCTCACACTCACCCTCACAATAACCGTAACCCTAACCCTAACAATAACCGTAACCCTAACCCTCAACCTAACATTTAACCTCACCCTAACACTAACCCTAACCCTAAAACTAATCCTCACACTCACCCTAACCCTCACCCTAATCCTAAACCTCATCCTAATCCTAACCCTAACCCTAACCCTCTCCCTCAACCTAGCCCTCACCCTAAACCTAATTCTAACCCTCACCCTCACCCTAACCTTAATCCTCATTCTCACCATAAAACTCACATTAACCCTAACCCTAATCTTCAATTTAACTCTCACCCTAACCATATCCCAAACCATTACCCTAACCCTCACCCTAACCCTAAGCCTGACACTTATCTTAACCCTCACCCTCAGCCTAATCCTAATCCTCATCCTCCCCCTAAACCTCACACTAACCCTAACACTAATCTTCAATCTAACCCTCACCCTAACCATAACCCGAACCCTTACCCTAAACCTCACCCTAACCCTAACCCTAACTCTAACTCTAAAACTAACCCTAAATCTAAACCTCATCCTAACCCTAACCCTAACCCTCAGCCTCACCATAACCCTCTGCCTAACCCTCAGCCTAATGCTAACCCTAACCCTAACCCTCATAATCACCCGCACCCTCACCCTCACCATAACTCTAAACCTAACCCTCTCCCTAAACCTAACCCTAAACCTCAACCTAAACCTCACCCTCACCCTAACGCTAACACTAACACTAACCCTAAACCTCACACTAACCATATCCCCTAACCCTAACCCTAACAATAACACTAACCCTAACACTAACCCTAATCCTAACCCTAACCATAACTTAACTGTAACCATAACACTAACAATCACCCTGACCCTAACCCTAACCCTAACCCTAAACCTCAACTCACCCTCACCGTAACCCAAATCCTAAACCTAACCCTATCCCTAACACTAAACCTTAACCTAACCCTCAGCCTAGCCCTCACCCTAAACCTAATCCTAACCCTAAACCTCATCCTAACACTCACACTAACCCTAACCCTAATCCGAACCCTAACCTGAACCCTAACACTGACCCTCATGCTCGGCCTAAGCCCAAGCCTAAGGCTAATCCTACCTCTAAACCTAACCCTCACCCTAACCCAAACCCTAACACTACCCCTAATCTCACCCTCACCATAACCCTAACTCAAACCCTAACCCTAAACTGAACCTCATCCTAACCCTAACCCTAGCACTCAACCTCACACTAACCATAAACCTCACCCTAACCCTAACTCTCACCCTAACACTTAACCTCACCCTAACACTAACGGAAACGCTCACACTAACGCTCACACTAACCCAATCATCACCCTAACCCTAAACCTCACCCTAACACTAACCCTAACCCTCAACCTCACCCTAGCCCTCACCCGGACCCTAACCCTAATTCTCACCCTAAACCTCACACTAACCCTAACTCTAATACTCAATCTAACTCTCACCCTCAACCTAACCCTAATCCTAACCCTCACCCTTACCGTAACCCTGACCCTCAGCCTAACCTCACCTTAACCCTTAGCATCACACCCACCATAACCCTCACCCTAAACTTAACCCTCATCCTAACCCTAACTCAACCCCTAAACCTCACCCTCACCTTAATCCTAATTCCAACCCTAACCCTAACGGTAAACCTAACCCTCAACTTCCCCCTAACCATAACCCTCACCCTAAACCTAACCCTCACCCTAACACTTACCCTCACCCTAACCCTAACATTCACACTAATCCAAACCCTCACCCTAATCCTAAACCTCACCCTAACCCTAACTCTAACCCTCAACCTCACACTAGCCCTCACCCTAACCCTCACCCTCACCATAACCATAAACCTCATCCTCACCATAAACCTGACACTAACCCTAACCCTAACCCTAATCCTCAATCTAACCCTAAACCTAAATCTAACGCTAACACTTACCCTAACCCTAACCCTAAACATAAACCTCACCCTTATCTTAACCCTCACCCTCAGCCTAAACCTCACCTTTACACTTACCATCATCCTCACCCAAACCCTCACCCTAAACATAAACTTCATCCTAACACTCACCCTAACCGAAAACCTAACGATCACACTAACCCTAACCCTCACCCTCAACCTCACAGTCAGCCAAAACCCTAAGCCTAAGCTGAAACCTCACCCTAAATCTCACCCTCACCCTAGCCCTCACCCTAACCCTAACCCTAACCATAACCCTAAACCTAATCCTCACCCCCACCCTCACGCTCAACCTAAACCTAAGCCTAAGCTTAACCCTAACCCTAACCCTCACACTCACCCTCACCCTAAACCTAATCCTAACTCTTACCCTAACCCTAATCATAAACCTCAAACTAACCTTCACCCTAATCTTAACCCAAACACTAACCCTAACCCTAACCCTAAACCTGGACATAAATCTCCCCCAAACCCTAAATCTAACGCTAAAACTAACCGTCACCCTAACCCAATTCCTAACCCTAACTCTCAACCTAATCCTAACCCTCACCCTCACTGTAAATATAACACTCATTCTAACCCTCACCCAAACTCTAACCCTCACCCTAAACCTCACCTAAACACTAACAATAACCCTCATCCTCACCCTAGCTCTCACAATAACACTAATAATAACCCTAATCCTCATCCTAAACCTGACCCTAATCCTAAACCTAACCCTCACCCTATTCCTAAGCCTAACCCTAACCCTCAACCAAAACCTAACACTCATACTCACCATAACCCTAACCCTAAAACTCACCTTAACCCTAAACCTAACCCGAACCCTAATTCTCACCCAGACCCTAACCCTAACCCTAACCCTAACCCTAAACCTAACCCTAATCCTAACCCTAACCCTAACTCTAACACTAACCCTAACCTTAACCCTCATCCTCAGCCTCACCCTAAAACTAACCCTAACACTAACTATTACACTAACCCTAACCCTAAGTCTCACCATAACCCTAACACTAAAAACCTCACCCTAAATCTAACACTAACCCTCACTCTCACCCTCTCAGTAACCGTAACCCTAACCCTAACCCTAACAATAACCGTAACCCTAACCCTATTCCTAACCCTCACCCTCAACCTAAACCTAATCATAACACTAACCCTCACCCTAACCCTAATCCTCACCTTACCATAACACTAACCCTTATCCTAACCCTCACCCTAAACCTAAACCTCACCCTAACACTAACCTTGACCCTCAACCTAACCCTAGCCCTCACCCTAACCCTAATCCTAACCCTAATCCTCATCCTAAACCTCACCCTAACCCTAACCCTAAAACTCACCCTAATCATAAGCCTAACCCTAACCCTCAACCTAACCCTAAATTTAACCTGAACACTAACTCTCACCCTAATCCTAACCCTAACCCTCACCCAAACCCTAAAACTCACCCTCAGTGTAACACTAAGCCTAACCCTAAACCTTACACTAACCATCACACACCCTAAACCTTACACTAATACTATTCCTAAAGCTAACCCTAACCCTCACCCTCAGCCTCAAATTACCCCTAACTCTTACCCTAAACCTCACTCACACCCTAACACTAAACCTAACCCTAACCATAAACCACACCCTAAACCTCACCCGAAACATAACCCTCAACCTAGCCCTCACCCTAACCCTAATCCTAACCCTAAACTCAATCTAACCCTCACCATAAACCTAACACTAACTCTCACCCTAACCTCACCCTCAGCCTAACCCTAAGCCTAACCCTAAACCTAAACCTAACCCTCACACTCACCCGCACACTCACCCTAAATCTAAACTTAACCCTAACCCTAACCCTCACCCTATAGCTCCCCCTAACCCTATATCTAACCCTAAACCTCACCCTCACCCTAAACCAAACCCTAACCGTAACCCTAAACCCCACCCTAACCCTAACCCTAACCCTAACCCTAACCATCACCCTAAACGTAATCCTCACCCCACCCTCACCCTCAGCCTTACCCTAAGCCTAAGCCTAACCCTAACCCTAACCCTCACACTCACCCTCACCTTAACCCTAACTCTAACCCTAACACAATCCCTAAACCTCACCCTAACCCTAACCCTAACCCTCACCCTCACACTCACAGTAACCTTAACCCTGAACCTAACCGTAAAAATAAGCCTAACCCTAATCCAAAACCTCACCCTAACCATAACCCTCAACTTAAACCATTCCCTCACCCTAACACTTACCCTCACACTAACACTAACCCTAACCCTAACCCTCACACTAACCCTAACCCTAACCCTAAACCTCAACTTAACCTCACTCTCAACCTAACACTAACACTAACCATAAGCCTCACCCTAACCCTAACCCTCACCCTAACCTTAACTCTACTCCTAAACCTCACTCTCACTCTACCCCTAACTCTAACCCTAACCCTAACACTGAACCTCACCCTAAACCTAACCCTAACCCTAACCCTGAACCTCATGCTCAGCCTAAGCCTAAGCCTAACCCTAACACTTACCCCACCCCTCACCCTCACCCTAGCCCTCACCCTAACTCTAATCCTAACCCTAACCCTCATCCTAAACTTCTCTGTAACCCTAATCCTAACCATCACCCTAACCCTAACCCTCACACTCACCCTCCCCTAACCCTAATCCTAATCTTAAGCCTAACCCTAACCTTAAACCTCAACCTAAACCTCATCCTAACCTTAACCCTAACACTAACTCTAAACCTAACCCTCTACCTAACCCTCCAAATAACCCTAAATCGAACCCTAAACCTCACCCTCACCCTAACCCTAATCCTAACCTGAACCCTAAATTTCACCATAACCCTAATCCTAACCCTCATACTCACCCTCACCATAACTCTAACCCTAAACCTAAAAATAACGCTAATCCTAACCCTAAACTTAACCCAAACCCTAACCCTAAAACTAATGCTAGCACTCACCCTCACCCTAACACTAATCCTAACCCTCACCCTCACTCTACCACTAGCCCTCACCGTGATCATTACCCTAACCCTCATCCTAACCCTCACCCTAACCCTAACCCTAAACCTTACCCTAACACTAACCCTAACCCTCAACTTCAACCTCAGCCTCACCCTTACCCTAACTCTAAAACTAAACCTCACCCTCACCCTAAACCTTACCCTAATCCTAATCCTAACCCTAAGCCTAACCCTAACATTCACCCTAACCCTAAACTTCACCCTCACCTTCATGCTCAGTGTAATCCTAATTCTAAACCTAACCCTAACACTAACCCTCACACTCACCCTAACCTTTACAGTAATCCTAATCCTAACCCTAAGCCTAACCCTCACATACACCCTAACCCTCACCCTCACCCTCACCCTAACACTAAACCTAACCCTAACACTCACCCTCATCCTCACCCTCATCCTCACACTAAAACTAACTCTAACACTAAACGTTAACCTCACCCTAACCCAAACCTTAAACATAAACCTAAACCTCACCCTAACACTAACGCTAAACCTCACCCTCACCCTAGCCCTTACCCTAACCCTAATCCTATTCCTAATACTCATCCTAACCCTCCCCCTAACCCTAACCCTAACACTCACCCTAACCCTAATTCTAACCCTAACCATAACACTAAAAACCTCACCCTAACCATCATCCTCACCCTCACTGTAACCCTAACCCTAACCCTAACAATAACATTAACACTAACCCTAATCCTATCCCTCTCCTTCACCCTCACCGTAACCATAACCCTAACCCTAACAATAACATTAACCCTAATCCTAATCCTAAACCTCACTCTCACCCTAAACCTAATCCTAACCCTAACCCTCAAATTAACCCTAACCATAACCCTTACCGTAAACCTAACCCTCATCCGAACCCTCATGCTAAACCTAACCCTAACCTGAAACCTCACCCTATCACTAACCCTAACCCTTACACTCACCCTAGCCCTCAGGGTAACTCCAATCCTAACCCTCACCCTAACCCTCACCCTCACCCTAACCCTAATCCTAAACCTCACCCTAACCCTAAACCTAACCCTAACCCTCAACCTAACCCTAACCCTAAACCTCACCCTAAACCTAACCCTATACCTCACCCTAACACTAAACTTAAACTGAACCCTAACTCTCACCCTAAAACTAACCCTAACCCTCACCCAAACCCTAACTCACACCATCACCCTGACCTTCAGTGTAGCCCTAAGCCAAGCCCTAATCTTAACCCTAACCCTCACACACAACCTAACCCTTACCCTAATCCTAATCCTAACCCTAACTCTAACCCTCACCCTCAGACTCACCTTAACCCTAACCCTAAACCTATACCTCAACCTCACCCTAACCCTAACCCTAAACCTCACCCTAACCCTAAGCCTAAACCTCACTCTCACCCTAGCCCTCACCCTAACCCTAATCCTAACACTAACCCTCATCTTAACCCTCCCCATAACCCTAACCCTAACCCTCACCCTAAACCTAATCCTCACCCACACCATTACCCTCAGACTAACTCTAATCCTATCCCTAACCCTAACACTCACACTAACCCTAAACCTAAACCTCATTCTAACCCTAAACCTCACACTCACCCTCACCCTCAGCCGAACTCTAAGCCTAATCCTTACTCAAACCCTAACCCTCACAATCACCCTAAGCCTAACCCTAACCATAACCCTAACCCTCACCCTAAACCTTACCCTAACACTAACCCTAACCCTCACCTTAAACCTCAGCCTCACCCTTACCCTAACTCTAAAACTAAACCTCATGCTCACCATAAGCCTTACCCTAATCCTAATCCTAACCTTAAGCCTAAACTTAACATTCACCCTAACCCTAACCCTATCCCTAAACCTGACAATAACCCTAACCCTAAACCTCACCCTCACCCTAGGCCTCACCCTAACCCTAATCCTAACCCTCATCCTAAACCTCACCCTAACACTGACCCTAACCCTCACCCTAACCCTAATCCTAACCCTATCCTTCACTCTACCCCTAACCCTCAACCTGACCGTAATCCTAAACCTCATCTTAACCCTCACCCTAACCCTAACCCTAAACCTTACCCTAACACTAACCCTAACCCTCACCTTCAACCTCAGCCTCCCCCTTAAATTAATTCTAAAAGTAAACCTCACGCTCACCATAACCCTTACCCTAATCCTAATACTAACCCTAAGCCTAACCCTAACACTCACCCTAACCCCAAACTACAACCTCACCTTCACCCTCAGTCTAATCCTAAGCCTAAGCCTAACCCTAACCCTAACCCTCACACTCACCCTAACCTTTACCGTAATCCTAATCCTAACCCTAAGCCTAAAATTGAACCTCACCCTAAACCTCACCCTCACCCTAACCCTAACACTAACCTTAACCCTAACCCTCACCCTCAGCCCCAGGCTAAAACTAACTCTAACACTAAACCTTACCCTCACCCTAACCCAAACCCTAAACGTAACCCTAAACCTCACCCTAACCCTAACCCTAAACCTCACCCTCACCCTAGCCCTTACCCTAACCCTATTCCTAATCCTCATCCTATCCCTCCCCCTAACCCTAACCCTAACCATCACCCTAACCCTAATTCTAACCCTAACCCTAACATTAAAAACCTCACCCTAACCCTAACCCTAACCCTCATCCTCACCCTCACCGTAACCGTAACCCTAACCTTAACAATAACATTAACCCTAACCCTCACCCTCACCGTAACCGTAACCCTAACTCAAACAATAACACTAACCCTAACCCTAATCCTAACCCTACTCTTCACCCTAACACTCATCTTAAACTTAACCCTAACCCTAAGCCTCACCCTCACGCTAGCCCTCACCCTAACCCTAATTCTAACCCTAATCCTCATTCTCAATCTAAACCTCACACTATCCCTAAACCTAATCCTCAATCTAACCCTAACCCTAACCCTTACCCTAACACTCACCCTAGCCCTAAGCCTAACCCTTACCATAACCCTCACCCTCAGTCTCACCCTCACCTTTGCTCTTACCGTCACTCTCATCCTAACCCTCACCCTAAACCGAACCCTCATCCTAACCCTCACCCTATCCCTAACCCTATCCATCACCATAACCTTAAGCCCCACCCTCAGCATCACCCTAATCCTAACCATATGCCTAAGCCTAAACCTAACCCTAACCCTCACCCTAAACCTAACCCTCACCATCACAGTAACCCTAACCCTAACCCTAAGCCTCACCCTAAACCTAAACCTAACTTTAACCCTCACCCTAACACTCACCCTAATCCTTAACCTCACCCTAACCCTAAGCCTAACCTTCACACTAAACCTAATCCTCACCCTAAACGTAACCATACCCCTCAGCCTAACCCTCATCCTAACCCTAAACCTAAGCCAAACCCTCAACCTAAGCCTAACCTTAACCCTAACCCTAAACCTCATACTAAGCCTAACACTCACCCTCAACCTCACCCTCACCCTCACCCTAACCCTAACCCTCACACTAACACTCATCCTCACATTAACCCTAACCCTAACCGACACCCTCACCCTCACGCTAATCCTAACCCTAACACTATACCTAAACCTAACGGTAACCCTCACGCTCACCCTAAACCTAACCCTAACACTAACCCTAACCCTAACAATAACCCTGACCCTAACTCTAATCCTAACACAAACCCACACCTTAACCCTAACCCTAACCCTAAACCTCACCCTAAACCTAACCCTCACCCTCACTGTAACCCTAACCCTAACCGTAACCCTCACCCTCACCCTAACCCTAACCCTAATCCTAATCCAAAAACTCACCCTCACCTTAACCCTTACCCTAAACCAAACCCTCACCATAACCGTAACCCTCACCCTCAGCGTAAACCTAACCCTAACCCTAAACCTAACTCTCAACCTAACCATAACCCTAACCTTAATCCTAAACTCCACCCTAAACCTAACCCTCACCCTTACCCTAAACCTCATCCTAACCCTCACTCTCACCTTAACCCTAACCCTCATTCTAACCGTCACACTAACCCTAACCCTCACCTTAACCCTAACCCTACCACTCACCATAAACTTCATCTTAACACTAACCCTAACCCTAACCCTAAACCTCACCCTAACCCTAACCATAATCCTAACTTTCACCCTCACCCTATACTGAACTGTAACCCTCACTCTAACCCTAACAATAACCCTAAACCTAATCTTAAACCTCAACCTCACCCTAACCCTAACCCTAAACCAAACCCTCACCCTCACCCTAACGCTCAGCCTCACCCTCAACCTCACCTTCACCCTAACCCTGACCCTCACCCTAGCCCTCACCCTCACCCTCACCCTAACCCTAACCCTAACCCAAACCTCACCCGCACCCTCACTCTCACCCTCAGCCTAAACCTAACCCTATCTCTCATCATAACCCTAACCTTCACCCTCACCCGAACCCTCACCATAACCCTTACCCGCAACCTCAACCTAACCTTAACCGTAAACCTCACACTAAACCTAACCCTCACTCTAAACCTAATGCTAACCCTCATCATAACCCTAAAGTTCACCCTCAACCTAGCCCTCACCCTAACCCAAAGCCTCACCCTAAACCTCACCCTCACACCACCCTCAAACTAAACCTAACCCTTACCCTCACCCTAACCCTAGCCCTCACCCTAACCGTTAATAACCCTCACCCTAGCCCTCACCCTAACCCTAAACCTAACGCTCACCCTCACCCTCTTCCTCACCCTCAGTGTAACACTAACCCTATCCCTATTCCTAAACCTAAACCTCACCCTCACCCTAACCATCACCCTAAATCTTTCCCTCACACTAATCCTAACCCTAACACTAACCTTTACTCTCACACTAAACCTAAACCTCACCCTAACCGTAACCCTACCCCTTACCCTAACCCTCACCTTAACCCTAAACATAACCCTCACTCTAAACTTCACCCTAAACCTCACAGTCACCCTAACCCTGACCCTAACCCTAATCCTAACCCTAAGTCTCACTCTAAACCTAACCCTCCCCCTCCCCCTAACCCTCAACCTAAACCTCACCCTAATCTTAACCTTAACCCTCAGCCTAACCCAAAACCTAACCCTCACCCTAACCCTAATCCTAACCTCCACTCTAACCATAACATTCACCCTAGCCCTAAACCTAACCTTAAACCTCACACTCACCCTCACCCTCTCCTTAACCATAAGCCTAACCCTAACCCTCACCCTCAACCTTACCTTAACACTAAACCAAACCCTAACCCTCACTCAAACAGTAACCATAAACCTCACCCTCACCCTAACCCTAATCCTTACTTTATCCTCACCCTAACCCTAACCCACACATTAACCCTAATACTAACCATAACCCTAACACTACCAGTAACCCTAAACCTCACCCTAATTTTAACCCTAACCCTAACCCTCACCCTAAACCTCACCCTCATACCACCCTCAAACTAACCCTAACCCTAACCCTAACTCTAACCCTAACCCTCACCCTAACCCTATACCTCACCCTAACCCTAACCCTCATCTTAGCCCTCACCCTAACCCTAACCCTGAAACTCACCCTCACCCTCACCCTCACCATCATCCTCAGCGTAACACTAATGATAACCCAAATCCTAACACTAAACCTCACCCTCACTCTAACCATCACCCTAATTCTTACTTCAAACTGATCCTAAACCTAACCCTAAACCTAACACTCACACTAAACCTAACCCTCACCATAACCTTCACCCTAAACCTAATGCTAACTCTAACACTCACCCTAACCTTCACACTGTCACTCACCCACATGATAAACCTAAACCTAACCCTAAACCTCACCCTCACCATAACCCTCACCCTAACCTTAACACTAACTCTAACACTAATCCTAACCATAACCCTCACCCTAACGCTAACCCTTACCCTAACCCTAACCATAACGCTCACCGAAATCCTCAAACTAACCCTAACCCTAACCCTAACCCGAAACTCTCATCCTTACCCTAACCCTAACTCTAACACTAATCCTAACCCTCACCCTAACCCTAACCCTAACCCTAACCCTCCCCCTAACCTTAACCCTACCACTCATCCTAATCCTCATCCTAACCCTAACCCTAAACCTAACCCTAATCCTAAACCTCACCATAACCTTAACCCTCACCCTCAACATAACCATAAACATAAACATAACTCTAAAAATAACCCTAACCCTAAACTTTATCCTAACCCTCACCCTCACCTTAACCCTAACCTAACCCTAACCCTCACTCTAAATTTAACCCTCACCCTCACCGTAAACCTAAACCTAACCCTAACACTTACCCTCACCCTAACACTAACCCTAACCCTAAACCTCACACTAACTCTAACCCTCACCCTAAACCTTACCCTCACCCTAACCCTCATCCTAACCCTCACCCTATCTCTAACCGTAACCCTCAAACTAACCCTAACCCTCACCCTAACCTTAACCCTACCACTTACCCTAAACCTCATGCTAACCCTAACCCTAAAACTAGCCCTAATCCTAAACCTCACCCTAACCATTACCCTCACCGTCAACGTAATCATAAACCTAAACATAAACCTAAAAACAACCATAACCCTAAACTTTATACTAACCCTCACCCTCACCCTAACCCTAACCCTAACCCTCACCCTAAACCTATCCTTCACCCTCACCGTAAACCTATACAAAACCCTAACACTTACCCTCACCCTAACACTATCCCTAACCCTAAACCTCACACTCACTCTAACCCTCACCCTAAACCTAACCCTAACCCTCAACCTTATCTTACCCTCACCCTAACCCTAACCCTTACCCTCACCCTAACCCTCAATCTCACCCTCACCCTAATCCTAAACCTCACCCTAAACCTCACCCTCATCATAACCTTCACTCTTACCGTAACCCTCAAACTCACCCTAACCCTCACCCTTACCCTTATTCTTACCCTCACCCTAATGCTCATCCTAACCCTAACCCTCACCCTAACCTAACCCTACCCCTCACCCTAGTCCTCAAGGTAACCCTAATGCTAACCCTAACCCTCAACCTAACCCTAACCCTAACCCTTAACCTCACCCTAACCCTAACTCACACCCCAACACTTACCCTCAACCTAACCCTCAGCCTAACGCTAACCCTAACGCTAAAACTCACCTAACCAGCAACCTCACTCTAATCGTAACGCTAACCCTAACAATAACACTAACCCTAACCTTAAAACTAATCCCTAACCCACACTCTCACCCTCAACTTCATCCTAAATCTAACCCTAAACCACTCCATAACCTAACCCTAAACTCACACTCACCCTAACCCTCACCCTAAAACTTACCCTCACCCTAACCCTCACCTTAACCCTAAACCTAACCCTAACCCTCACCTTAAACTTCCCCCTAACCCTAACCCTAACGGTAACCCTTAATCTAACCCTGAACCTCACCCTAACCCTAACCCTACCCCTCATCCTAACCATCATCCTAACCCTAACACTAAACCCTCACCCTAACCCTAAACCTAAACCTAAACCTCACCTGCACCCTAACAGTCACGCTCACCCTCACCCTCACCCTTACTCTAAACCTCACCCTAACCATCAAACTATCCCTAACCCTCACACTAACCCTAAGCCTAACACTCGCCCTAACCCTAAGCCTCACCCTCATCTAACCCTCAGCCTATCCCTAACCCTAACCCTAACGCTCACACTCACCCTAACCCTAACCCTCACACTCACCCTCAGCTTTAACCTAAGCCTAAAAATAACCCTAACACTAACCCTCACAATCACCCTCACCCTAAGCCTAACCCTAACTCTAAACCTAACCCTCACGCTCACCTTCACCCTCACCACCCTAACCCAAACCCTCAACCGAAACCTCACCCTCAACCTCACCCTAACCCTCACCCTCCACCTAAACATCACCCTAAACCTAAACCTCACTCTAACCCTTAGCCTCACCCTACCGTAACACTAACCCTCAACTTAACCCTCAACCTCAGGCTCACCTTAACCCTAATCCTAACCCTAACCCTCATCCTCACCCTCAAACTAAACCTATCCCTAACCCTAACCCTCACCCTAACCATAACCTCCAACCTAACCCTAACCTTCACCATAACCCTAACGCTAACCCTAACCCTAACCCTAAACCTCAGCCTCACCCTCACCCTCAGCCTAAGACTAACCTTATCCCTAACCCTCACACTCGACCTTACCCTAAAACTAACCCTAAGCCTCACCCTCACCCTCAACCCCATCCTAACCCTAACCCAAACACTCAACCCAACCTTCACCTTCACCCTCACCCTAACCCTCACCCTCAACCTAAACATCACCCTAACTCTAACCCTCACCCTAACCCTCACCCTAAACCTAACCCTCACATTAACCCTAACTTTTACCCTAACCCTAACCCTCAACCTAACCCTTACCCTCACCCTAACACTAAGCCTAACCCTAACTTGAACCCTCACAGTAACCCTAAACCTCACCTTAACGCAAACCCTCACAGTAACCTTAACCCTCACCCTAAACCTAACCCTACCCCTCACCCTACCCCTCATTGTAACTCTAATCCCAACCCTAACACTCACGCTCATCGTCACCCTAACACTCACACTAACCCTAACCATCACCCAAACCCTAACCCTCACACTCTCCAGAACCCTCATCCTCACTCTAACAGTCACCCTCACCCCAACCCTCACCCTTACATAATCCTCACCCTAACCCTAACCCTCAAACTAACCCTAAACTTAACTTTAACCCTACTCCTCACCCTACCCCTCTCCCTAACTCTAACCGTAACCCTAACACTAACCCTCACCCTGAACCTAACCCTTACCCTCACCCTCACCCTAAACCTTACCCTTACATTAAATCTAACCCTAACCCTAACCCTCATTCTACACATCACCCTAAACATAACCCTCACTCTAACCCTAACCCTATCACTCACACGAAACCTGACACTCACCCTAACCCTCAACCTAACCCTAAACTCCAACCTAACATTAACCCTCACGCTAACCCTCACCCTAACCCTAACCCTCACCCTAACCTTTATCCTCACTCTAAACCTATCCCTCACAGTAACCCTAATCCACACCCTAACCCTAACTCTACCCCTCACCCTAACACTCAATCTAACCCTAACCCCAACCCTCACCCTCACCCTCACCGTCACCCTAACACTCAGCCTAATCCTCAACCTTATCCTCACCCTAACCCTAACCCTAAGCCTAACCCTCACCCTAACCCTCACCCTAAACCTTAACCTCACCCTCACCCTAAACCTAAACCTCACCCTAACCCTAAACCTAACCCTAAACCTCAGCCTAGCCCTCACCCTAACTCTAATTCTAACCCTAACCCTCACCCTAATCCTAAACCTAGCCCTAACCCTTACCCTATCTCTAAACCTCACCCTCACCCTAGCCGTCACCCTAACCCTTATAGTAAACCTCACCCTCACCCTAACCCTAACCCTCATCCTCACATTAACCCTAACCCTAATAATCAGTCTAACCCTCACCCTAACCCTAACCCGAACCCTTACCCTAACCCTCACCCTAACACTAAAACTCACGCTTATATTAAACCTCACCCTCAGCCTAACCCTCACCTTTACCCTTACCATCACCCTCACCCTAACACTCACCCTATCCCTAACCCTCACCCCAGCCCTCACCCTAAACCTAACCCTAACCCTTACACTAACCCTCAACCTAAACCTAACCCTCACCCTTACTGTAACCCTCAGGCTCATACTAACCCTCACCCTAACACGAACCCTCATCTTAACCCTCACCCTAAACCTAACCATATCCATCACCATAACACTAACCCTCACCCTCACCATCACCCTCAGCCTAAACCTATGCCTAAGCCTAACCCTAACCCTAACACTCACTGTCACCCTAGCCCTCACCCAAACCCTAATCCTACTGCTAAACCTCATCCTAACCCTCCCCCTAACCCTAATGCTAACCATCACCCTAAGCCCTATACTCTCCCCCACCCTTACCCTCACCCTAACCCTAAGCATAACACTCACCCTAACCCTAACCCTCACCCTCATCTAACCCTCATCCTATCCCTAACCTTAACCCTAATGCTCACAGTCACCCTAACCCTAACCCTCAAACTCACCTCAACCTCAGCTTAAACCTAAGCCTAACAATAACCCTAACCATAAACCTCAAAATCACCCTCACCCTAAGCCTAACCCTAACCCTAAACCTAACCCTCACCCTCACCTTCACCCTCACCTTAACCCTAACCCAAACCCTCAACCGAAACCTCACCCTCAATCTCACCCTAACCCTCACCCTCAAACTAAACATCACCCTAAACCTAACGCTCACCTTAACCCTTTGCCTAACCCTCACCCTAACCCTAAACCTCACTCTCACCCTCACCCTCAGGCTCACCCTAACCCTAATCCTAACCCTAACCCTCACCCTCATCCTCAACCTAAACCTATCCCTAACCCTAACCCTCACCCTAACCGTAACCTCTAACCTAACCCTAAGCCTCAACATAACCCTAACACTAACCCTAAACCTAACACTAACCCTAACCCTCACCCTCACCCTCACCCTCAGCCTAAGCCTAAGCCTATCCCTAACCCTCACACTCAGCCTTACCCTAAAACTAACCCTAAGCCTCACCCTCACCCTCAACCTCAACCTAAACCTAACCCAAACACTCATCCAAACCTTCACACTCACACTCACACTAACCCTCAACCTCACCCTAAACATCACCCTAACCCTAACCCTTACCCTAACCCTAACCCTCACATTAACCCTAACCCTCACTCTAACCCTAACCCTCAACCTAACCCTTACCCTCACAGTAACCCTAAACCTCACCCTAACCCTAACCCTCACCCTAAACGTAACACTCACCCAAACCCTAACCCTACATCTCACCCTACCCCTCACTCTGACCCTAACCCCAACCCTAACCCTCACCCTCACCGTCACCCTAACACCCACCCTAACCCTAACCCTCACCCAAACCCTAACTCTCACACTCTCAAGAACACTCATCCTAACTCAAACACTCACCCTCAAAATAAACTTAACCCTAAGCCTAACCCTCACCCTAACCGTATCCCTAACCCTCACACTAACAGTAACCCTAAACCTCACCCTCACTCCAACCCTCACGCTTACCTTCTCCTCACCCTAACCCTAACCCTCACACTAACCCTAACCTTAACTCTTTCCCTACCCCCCACCATCCCTCTAAACCTCACCCTCACCATAAAGCTAACCCTTACCCTCACCCTCACCCTAACACTCACCGTAGCATTAACCCTCACCCTAACACTAACCCTCATCAATACCTTAACCTTCACTGTCACCCTCACCCTAAGCCTCACCCTCATTCTACACATGACCCTAAACATAACCCTCACCCTAACCCTAAACCTATCACTTACCTTAACCCTAACACTCACCCTAACCCTCACCCTAACCCTAACTTCCAACCTAACACTAACCCTAACCCTAACACTAAACCTCACACTAACCCTAACCATCACCCTAACCCTAAACCACACCATAACACTAACCCTAACCCTCACCCTCAACCTCGCCCTCACCCTAACCCTAACCCTCATCCTCACCCTAAACCTCACACTAACCCTAACACTAATACTCAATCTAACCCTCACCCTCACCATAACATTTTCCCTAACCCTCACCATAACCCTAACCCTCACCCTTACCGTAACCCTCACCTCCGGCCTAACTCTCACCTTTATCCTTACCGTAACCTCCACCATAAACCTTACTCTAAACCTAACCCTCACACTAACCCCCACCCTAAACATAACTCTACCCCTAAACCTCATCCTCACACTAACCCTAACTCTAACCATAACCCTAACACTAAACGTCACCCTAGCCCTAACCCCCACACTCACCCTCACAGTAACCGTAACCCTAACCCTAACCCTAACAATAATCCCTCACCCTAACCCTTAACCTCATCCTCACCCTAAACCTCAAACTTAACCGAACCCTCACCATAACTCTAACCCTAATCGTCACCCTCACCGCCACCTCACACTAACCCTAACCCTAACCCTAAACCACACCCTAATCCTGACCTTAAACCTCACTCTCACCTGCAACCTCACCCTAAACCTAAACCTAACCCTCAACCTAACCCTAATGCTAAATGAAACACTCACACTAACCCTCAGGCTATCACTTAACGACACCATAAACCTAACCCTAACCTTAACCCTAAACCTCACCCTAAACTTCACCCTAACCCTAAACCTAATCCTAACGCTCAACCTCACCCTAAACCTCACCCTCACCCTAACCCTCACAATAACCCTTACCCTCACCCTCACCCTCACCCTAACCGTAACCCTCACCCTAAACCTAACCCTCACCCTAAACCTAACCCTACCCCTCACCCTAACCCTCAAACTAAACTTAACCCTAACCCTAACCCTCAGCCTCATGCTAGCCCTAACCCTAATTCTAACCCTAAACCTCACCCTAACCCTCATCGTCACCCTAAACCTCACACTACCCCTAAACCTAATCCTCAATCTAACCCTAACCCTAACCCTTACACTAACCCTCAACCTAAACCTAACCCTCACCCTTACTGTAACCCTCAGGCTCATACTAACCCTCACCCTAACACTAACACTCATCCTAACCCTCACCCTAAACCTAACCATATCTATCACCATAACACTAACCCTCACCCTCACCATCACCCTCAGCCTAAACCTATGCCTAAGCCTAACCTTAACCCTAACCCTAACCCTCACATTAACCCTAACCCTCACTCTAACCCTAACCCTCAACCTAACCCTTACCCTCACCCTAACACTAAGCCTAATCTTAACTTGAACACTCACAGTAACCCTAAACCTCACCCTAACCCTAACCCTCACAGTAAACCTAACTCTCACCCTAACCCTAACCCTACACCTCACCCTACTTCTCACTCTAACCCTAACCCCAACCCTAACCCTCACCCTCACCATCACCCTAACACTCAACCTAACCCTAACCCTCACCCAAACCCTAACTCTCACACTCTCAAGAACACTCATCCTAACTCAAACACTCACCCTCAAAATAAACATAACCCTAAGCCTAACCTTCACCCTAACAGTAACCGTAAACCTCACCCTCACTCCAACCCTCACGCCTACCTTATCCTCACCCTAACCCTAACCCTCACACTAACCGTAACCTTAACTCTAACCCTACCCCTCACCCTACCCCTCACTCTAACTCTAACCCTAACCCTCACCATAAACCTAACCCTTACCCTCACCGTCACCCTAACCCTCACCATAATATTAACACTTACCCTAACACTAACCCGCATCCATACCTTAACCTTCATTGTCACCCTCACCCTAACCCTCAACCTCATTCTACACATCACCCTAAACATACTCCTCACCCTAACCCAAACCCAATCACTTACCTTAACCCTAACACTCACCCTAACACTCACTCTAACCCTGACTTCCAACCTAACATTAAACCTGACCCTAACCCTAATGCTAACCCTCACCCTAACCCTAAACCTCACCTGACCCTTACCCTCACTCAAACCCTAACCCTCACACTATCCCTAATCCTCACCCTAAACCTAACACTACCCCTCAACCTAACCTTCACTCTAACCCTAACCGCAACCCTAACCCTCACCCTCACCGTCACCCTAACACTCACCTTAACCCTCAACCTTACCCTCACCCTAACCCTCACCCTAACCCTAACCCTCACCCCCACACTAAACCTCACCCTAAACCTTAACCTCACCCTCACCCTAAACTTAAACCCTACCCTAACCCTAACCCTAACTCTAAACCTCAACCTAGCCCTCACCCTAACCCTAATTCTAACCCTAATCCTCAACCTAACCCTAAACCTCATCCTCACCCTAAACCTCATAGTAACCCTAAACCTAATCCTCAATCTAACCCTCACCCTAACCCTAACCCTACCCCTTATCCTAACCCTCACCTTAACCCGAACCCTAACCCTCACCCCAACCCTCACCCTAAACATCACCGTCACCCTAAACCTGACCCTAACCCTAATAATAACACCAACCCTCACCAGAACCCTAACCTTCACCCTCACCCTAACCCTCACCCTAACCCTCACCCTAATCCTAAGAATAACCCTCATCTTAACCCTCACCCTAACCCTAAGGATAACCCTAACGCTAACCCTCACCCTAACACTCACCCTAACACTAACCCTCACCATAACCCTAAAATTCACCCTAATCCTAATCCTAAACCTCATCCTAAACCTCACCCTCACCCTACCCCTCAACCTAACCCTTATCCTAACCTTCACCCTAATCCTAACCATCACCCTTAGGGGAACACTCACCCTCAGCCTAACCCTCACATTTACTCTTACCATCACGCTCATCCTAACACTCACCCTTACCCTAACCCTCATCCTAACACTCACCCTAACCCTAACCCTATCCATCACCCAAACATTAACCCTCACCCTTAGCCTAACCATCAGCCTAACCCTAAGCCTAAGCCTAAGCCTAACACTAACCCTCACCCTCACCCTAGAACTAACCCTAAAACTAATCCAAACTCTAACCCTCATCTTAACCCTCACCCTAACCCTAACCCTAACAACCACCCAAAACCTATTTCTCACCTCCACCCTCACCCTCACCCTCAGCCTAAACCTAAGCCTAACCCTAACCCTAACCCTCATACTCACCCTAGCCCGCACCCTAACCCTAATCCAAACCATAAGCCTCATCCTAACCCTCATCCTAAACCTAACCCCAAACCTCAACCTAACGCTAACCCTAACCCTCAACCTAACCCTAACCCTCACCCTCACCATAACCCTAACCCTAACACTCACCCTAAACCAAAACCTAACCCGAACCCTAAACCTCACCCTAAACCTAACCCTAAATATAACCCTCACCCTAGACCTCACCCTAACCCGAATCCTAACCCTATACCACATCCTAACCCTCACCCTAACCCTAACACTAACCCTCACCTTAACCCTAACCCTCAAACTCACCCTCAGCCTAAAGCTAAGCCAAGGCCTAAATCTAACCCTAACCCTCACACTCACCCTCATCCTACCCTTAATCCTAAATCTAACCCTATCTTTAACCCTAACCCTCACCCTCACCCTAGCCCTAAACCTAAACTAAATCCTAACCCTAACCCTCATCCTAACCTTCACCCAAACCATAACGCTAATAACCAAAACCTATTTCTCACACCCACCCTCACCCTCAGCCTAACCCTAAGCCTAAGCCTAACCCTAACCCTAACTCTCACCCTCACCCTAGCCTGCACCCTAACCCTAATCCAAACCATAAACCTTAACCTCACCCTAACCCTAAACCTCAACCTCACCCTAAGCCTAAACCTAAGCCAAACCCTAACCCTAAAACTAACCCTCACACTCACCCTCAACCTAACCCTAATCCTAATCCCACCCCTAACCCTACCCCTCACCCTAACCCTAACCTTCACCCTAACCATAAAACTAATTCTGATCGTAAACCTAACCCTCACCCTAAACCTAACCCTCACCCTCACGCTCAAGCTAACGTAACCTTAACTCTCACCCTAACCCTAAAACTCATCCTAATCCTCACCTTAACCCTCACTCTCACCCGCACCCTCACCCTAACCCTAAACCTAACCCTCACCCTAAACCTAATGCTAACTCTAACACTAACCCTAACCCTAATGCTATCACTTACCCACACCACAAACCTAACCCTAACTTTAACCCTCACCCTCACCCTAAACCTCACCCTAAACCTAAACCTAATCCTAACCCTCACCCTCACCCTAACACTAACCCTAACCCTCACCTCACCCTAACCCTCTCCATAAACCTTAACCTCACCCTCACACTCACCCGAACCATAACCCTCAAACTAAACCTAACCCTCACCCTAAACCTAACCCTACACCTCACCCTAAACCTCACCCTAAACTTAACCTTAACCCTAACCCTCACCCTAACGCTAGAACAAACCCTAACCCTAATTCTAACCCTAAACCACACCCCAACCCTCATCCTCACCCAAAACCTCACATTACCCCTAACCCTAATTCTCAATCTAACCCTAACCCTAACCCTTACCCTAACCCTCACCCTTACTGTAACCCTCACTTTTACTCTTACAGTCACACTCCTAGTAACCCTCACCCTAACCCAACCCACATCCTAACCCTCACCCTTACACTAACCCTATCCATCACCATAACCCTAAAGTTCACCCTCACCATCATCCTCAGCCTAAACCTAACCGTAACCCTAAACCTCACCCTCACACTAGCCCTTACCCTAACACTAATCCTAACCATAAACCTCATCCTAACCCTCACCCTAACCCTAAGGCTCACCATCACCCTAAGCCTAATACTCAAACCCACCCTCACCCTCAGCCTAACCCTAAGCCTAAGCCTAATCCTAAACCTAACCCTCACACTCACCCTCACCCTAAACCTAATCCTATCCCTAACCCTAACCCTAACCCTCACTCTAAACCTCCCCCTCAACCTAAGACTAACCCTAAACTTCACCCTGACCCTATCCCTAATCCTAACCCTAACCCTAAACCTCACCTATCCCTAACGCTAACCCTCATCCTCACCCCCACCCTCACCCAAACAATAAGTCTAAACCTAACCCTAACATTAACACTAAACCTAACCCTAAACCTAGCCCTAAACCTAACCCTAAACTTCACCCTCACTGCAAATGTAACCCTAAAAATAACACTTACAATAACCCTAACCCTAATCTTAAACATCACCATCACCCTAACCATAATCCTAAACCTAACCCTCACCCTAACATTAACCCTCACCCTCACTGAAACCCTAAAGCTAATCTTAACCCTCACCCTAACCCTAAGACTAACCCTCACCCTAACCCTTAACCTCACCCTAATCTTAACACTAAGCCTAACCTAAACTTCACCCTAAACTTCATACTCACCCTAACCCTAACCCAAACCCTAACCCTCAACCTAACCCTCAAACTAACCCTAAACCTAACCCTAAACCTCACATTAACGCTAACACTCACCCTAAACCTAACCCTACCCCTCACCCTTACCCTAATGCTAACTCTAACCCTCACCTTTACCAGAAACTTAACCCTAACTCTAACCCTAAACCTCACCTTAAGCCTAACTCTAACCCTAACCCTAATCGTAACCCACACCCTAAACCTATCCCTCACCTTCAGGCTCACCTCAGCCTAAATCTAAGCCTAAACCTACCACTAAACCTAGCCCTCACACTCACCCTCATCTAAACCCTAAACCTAATCCTAACCCTATCACTAACCCTAACCCTCACCCTAACCCTCACCCTAACCCTAACCCTAACACTAACCCTAACCCTCACCATAACCCTCATCCTAACCCTAACAGTAACCCTGAACCTCAACTTCAACCTAACCCTAAATCTAACCCTAACGGTAACCTTAAATCTCACACTAACCCTAACCCTAAACCTTATCATCACCCTAACCCTCACCGTAACCGTAACCCTAACCCTAACCCTAACAATAAACCTAACCCTAACCCTAAACCTCACCCTAATGATAACCCTCACCCTAACCCTAAACATAACCCTAACAATTACCCTCACCTTAACACTAAACCTCACACTAAACCCAAACCTCACCATAACCCTAAACTTCACCCTAACCCTAAACTTAACAGAACCCACACCCTAACCTTAATTCTAACCCTAACACTCATGCTAACCCTAACCCTCATCCGCACCCTAACCCTCACCCTAACCCTAACCTTAACCCTAAACCTCACCCTAACCCTAACCCTAACACTCACACTCAGCCTAACCCTAAGCCTAACCCTAAACCTAACCCAAACCCACACACTCACACTCACCCTAACCTGAAACCTAAACCTATCCCTAACCCTAAACCTCCCCCAATGCCGCACCCTAACCCTAACCCTAACCCTCAACCTAACCCTCACCCTAACCCTAACTCTAACCCTAAACCTCACCCTAACCATAAACCTAACTCTAACCCTAACCCAAACCCTAAACCAAACCCTAACCATAACCCTAACCCTAATCCTTACACCCACCCTCACACTCAGCCTAACCCTAAGCCTAAGCGTAACCCTAACCCTTACCCTCACAATCACCCTCACCCTAAGCCTAATCTTAACCCTAACCCTGACCCTAACCCTTAACCTCAACCTAACCCTCAACCTAACCTTAACCCTAACCCTAACCCTAACATTAACTCACGAACTAACCCTCCCCTAACCCTAAATCTAACCCTAAACCTAAACCTCATCCTCACTCTACCCCTTACCCTAATACTCACCCTAAACCTAATCTTAACCTGAACCCCAACTCTCACCCTAACACTAAACCTAACCCTCACCCTAACCCTCACCTCCACCCTCACCCTCAGCCTCAGCCTAAGCCCAAGCCTAACCCTAATCCTAACCCTCACACTCACCCTAACACTAACCCTAATCCTAATCCTAAACCTAACCCTAATATTCACCCTCACCCTAACCCTCACCTTCACCCTAACACCATCACTAACCCTAACCCTAACACACACCCTCAGCCTAACCCTAAGCCGAACTCTAACCCTAAATCTCACCCTCACCTTTACTCTAACCCTAACCCTAAACCGAAACCTAACCCTAACCCTAACCCTAAACCTAACCATCACCCTAGCCACTCCCCCTAACCTTAATCCTAACCCTAACCCTCACACTAACCCTCCCCTAACCATAACTTTAACCCTCACCCTAATCCTGAGCCTCACCCTCAACCTCACCCGCAGCCTAACCCTAAGCCTATTCCTAAAGTTAACACTAACACACACACTCACCCTCACCCTAACCCTAATCCTAACCCTATCCCCAACCCTAACACTCCTCCTAACTCTCACCCTAACACTAACCCTAACACTAACCCTAACCCTAAACCTCAACCTCACCCTCACCCTAACACTAAATCTAACCCTAAAGTTCACCCTCACCCTAAACCTAACTCTAACCCTAACCCAAACCCTAAACCTCACCCTATCCATAAACCTCACCCTCAACCTCACCCTCACCGTAAACCTAAACCTCACCCTAACAATATACTTAAACCTAATCCCAACCCTCATCCTAAACATAACCCTCACCCTAACCCTAACCCTCACTCTCACACTTACCCTCACTCAAACACTAAACCTAAACCTAACACTAACCCTCACACTAACGCTAACCCTAATCCTAACACTAAACCTAAACCTAAACCTCACCCTCTCCCTAAACATAACATTGACCATAAACCTAACCCTCACCCTAACCCTCCTCCTAACCCTATATCTAACCATAAACCTCACCCTCACACTCACACTAACCCTAACCCTCACACTAACCATAATCCTCACCCTAACCCTAACCCTCACCATAACACACTCACCCTAACACTAACCCTAAACCTAACACTCACCCTCACACTAACCCTAACCCTCACCCTAATCCTAAACCTCACCTAAACCCTAACACTAACCCTAACTCTCACACTCACTCTAGCCCTCACCCTAACCCTAATTCTAACCCTCACCCTCACCCTAAACCTAACCTTCATCCTTACCCTAAGCATCACATTAAGCCTAAACCTAATCCTCAATCTAACCCTCACTAAACATTAACCCTAACCCTAACCTAACCCTAACCCTTACACTACCCCTAAACCTAACCCTAACACTCACCCTTATCTTCACCCTCATCCTCAGCCTAAACCTCACCTTTACCCTTAACAATATCCACACCCTAACCATCACCCTAACCCTAAACCTCATCCTAAACCTCACCCTAACTGTAAACCTAAACATCACCCTAAACCTAACCCTCACCCTCAACCTCACTCTCAGCCTAAGCCTAAGCCTAAGCCTAAGCCTTACCCTAACCCTCAACCTAACCCTCACCATAACCCTAACCCTAACCCTCACGCTAAACCTCACCCTAACCCTAAGTCTAACCCTAAACCTCCGCTCAACCTAAAACTAACCCTATCCCTAAACCTCACCCTAAACCTCACCCTAACACTTACCCTCACCCTCACCCTCAACCTCATCGTAACTCTAACCCTAACACTAACAATAACCCTAAACCTAACCCTAACACTAACCCTAACCATAACCCTCACCACAAACATAACCCTAACCATAACACTAACAATAAACCTAACCCTAACTCTAAACCAAATCCTCACCCTGACTGTCACCCTTAGCCTAACCCCAAGCCTAAGCCTAACCCTAACCCTAAACATAACCCTCACCCTTAGCCTCACCCTCACCGCAAACTGAACCCTAACCATAACAGTAACAATAACCCAATCCCGAACCCTAACCCTAACCCTAATCCTCAACCCCTGTCACCCTCAGACTAACCCTAAGCCTAACCCTAACCCTAAACCTAACACTAACCCTAAACCTAACGCTAATCCTCAGCCTCACATTCACCCTAACCCAAACCCTAAACTTAAACCTCACCCTAACCCTAAGCCTAGGCCTCACACTAACCCTAACCCTCACACTCACCCTCACCCTAAACCTAATCCTAAACCTAACCCTATCACTAACCCTAACCCTTACCTTAACCCTCACCCTAGCCGTCAACTTAACCCTAAACCTGACCTGAAACCTCATCCTAAACCTCACCCTAATTCTAAACCTAACCCTCACCCTAATCCTAACCCTAACCCTCACTCTCATGCTCAGCCTAAGCCTAAGGCTAAACCTATCCCTCACCCTAAAACTAACCCTAACACTAACTCTAACACTAAACCTAAACCTCACTCTAATCCTAACCCTAACTCTAACCCTAAACCTAAACCTAAACCTCATCCTAACCCTAACCCTAACCCTCACCCTCACCCTAGCCCTCACCCTAAACCTTACCCTCATCCTCACCCTAAACCTCACACTAACCCTAACACAAATCCTCAATCTAAACCTCACCCTCACCCCACCACTAACCCTAACCCTCATCCTAAACTTAACCCTCACCCTAACCGTAACCCTCACCCTCAGTCTAACCCTCACGTTTACCCTAACTGTCACCTCCACCCTAACCCTAACCCTCACCCTAACAATTACCCTCACGCTAACACTAACCCCAACCCTATCTTTAACCCTCACACTAACCCTAACCCTCACCCTAATCCTAAACCTTACCCTAACCCTAACCCTCACCCTGACCCTAGCCCTCACCCTAACACTAATTCTAACCCTCACCCTCACCCTAACCCTAACCCTCATACTCACCCTAAACCTCACACTAACCCTAACCCTAATCCTCAATCTAACCCTCACCCTAACCCCAACTCTCATCCTTACCCTAAACCTAAACCTAACCCTTACCCTCATCCTAATCGTAATCCTCACCCACAGCCTAAACCTCACATTTACCCTTACCATAAACCTCATCCTAATGCTAACCCTAAACATAAACCTAACCATCGCCCTAACCCTAACCCTCACCCTAAACCTCACACTCAGCCTATCCCTAAGCGTAAGCCTAAGCCTGAACCTCATCGTCACCCTCACCTTAAATCTAACCCTAACCCTAACAATAACACTAATCCTAAACCTAAACCTAACCCTAACCCCAAACCTGCCTTAATCCTAAACCTCAACCTCACCCTAAACCTAATCCTAACCCTAACCCTAACCCTCACCCTAACCCTAACCCTCACCCTTACCGTAACCCTAACCCTCATCCTAACCCTCACCCTAACCCTAACCCTAACCCTAAACCTCACCCTAACACTAACCCTAACCCTCACCCTCACCGTAGCCTTCACCCTAATCTTAATCCTAACCCTAATCCTCATCCTAACCATCAACCTAAACCTAACCCTAACCCTCACCCTAACCTTAACAATAGCCCTCAACCTTACCGTAACCAATACGTTCACCATAACCCCAACCCTAACCCTCAGCCTAACCCTAAACTTAACCCGAACCCTAACTCTCACACTATCCCTAATCCTATCACTCAACTTAAACCAAATCCTCACCCTCACCCTCGCCCTCAGCAAAACCCTAAGCCTAACCCTATCCCTAAACCTAACCCTCACACTCACCCTTACCCTAATCCTAATCCTAACCCTAAGTTTAACCATCACCCTCACCCTAACCCTCACCCTATCCCTAACTCTAACACTAACCCTAACCCTAACCCTCACCCTCAGCCTCACCCTAACCCTAACTCTAACACTAAAACCCAACCTCACCCTAACCCTAACCCTAACGGTAAACCTCAACCTAACCCTCAAACTAACCATAACCCGAACAATAACCCTAACCCTAACCCTCGACCTAACCCTCCCCCTAACCCTAAGTCTAACCATGAACCTCACCCTCACCATAACCCTAATCGTAACCCTAATCCTAAACCTAACCCTAACCCAAAACGGAACCCTAACACACACACTCACCCTCACCCTAACTCTAATCCTGACCCTAACCCTACCCCTGAACGTCCCCCTAACTCTCACACTAACACTAACCCTAACAATAATCCTAACCCTTAACCTCAACCTAATCTTCACCCTAACCCTAACTCTCACCCTAACCCTAACCCTCACCCTCACCTTCACTGTAACCATAACCCTAACCCTAACCCTAACAATAACCCTAACACAAACCCTCACCTTCACCACAACAATTACCCTCACCCTAACAATTACCCTCACCCTAACACTAACCCTAAACCTAACTCTAACACTCACACTAACCCTAACCCTCACCCTAATCCTAAACCTCACCCTAACACTAACCCTAACCCTCACCCTTACCCTAGCCCTCACCCTAACACTAAATCTAACCCTCACCCTCACTCTAACCCTAACCCTCATACTCACCCTAAACCTCACACTAACCCTAAGCCTAATCCTCAATCTAACACTCACCCTAACCCTAACACTCATCCTTACCCTAAACCTAAACCTAACCCTTACCCTCATCCTAATCTTAATCCTCACCCACAGCCTAAACCTCACATTTACCCTTACCATAAACCTCATCCTAATGCTAACCCTAAACGTAAACCTAACCATCACCCTAACCCTAACCCTCACCCTCAACCTCACACTCAGCCTATCTCTAAGCTTAAGCCTAAGCCTGAACCTCATCGTCACCCTCACCTTAAATCTAACCCTAAGCCTAACAATAACACTAATCCTAAACCTAAACCTAACCCTAACCCCAAACCTACCCTAACCCTAACCCTCACCCTTACCGTAACCCTAAACCTCATCCTAAACCTCACCCTAACCATAACCCTAACCCTAAACCTCACCCTAACACTAACTCTAACCCTCACCCTCACCGAAGCCTTCACCCTAATCTTAATCCTAACCCTAATCCTCATCCTAACCATCACCTTAAACCTAACCCTAACCCTCACCCTAACCTTAACAATAGCCCTCAATCTTAGCCTAAACCTCACGTTCACCATAACCCCAACCCTAAACCTCACCCTAACCCTAAACGTAACCCTCATCCTCATGCTCTCCGTAACTCTAACCCTAACCCTAACAATAACACTAATCCTAACCCTAAACCTAACCTTAACCCTAATCCTAACACTCACCCTCACCCTAACCCTAACCCAAAACCAAACCCTAACACACACACTCACCCTCACCCTAACTCTAATCCAAACCCTAACCCTATAACCCTGAACGTCCCCGTAACTCTCACACTAATCCTAACCCTAACACTAACCCTAACCCTAACCCTCAACCTAACCCTCACCCTAGCCCTAACTCTAACCCTAAACCTAAACCTCACCCTCACCTTCACTGTAACCGTAACCGTAACCCTAACCCTAACAATAAACCTAACACAAACCCTAACCCTCACACTAACCATAAGCCTCACCCTAACCCTAAACCTCACCCTAACACTAACCCTAACCCTCACCCTCACCCTAGACCTCACCCTAATTCTAACCCAGACCCTCACCCTACCCTAACCCTCACCTTTATCTTAACCCTCACCCTAAGCCTTAACCTAACCATTACCCTTAACATAAACCTCACCCTAACCCTCACCCTAAACCTAAACCTCATTCTAACCGTCAACCTAAGCATCACCCTAAACCTAACCCTCAACCTCAAATACACACTCAGAATAAGCCTAAGCCAAATCCTAAGACTTCCCCTAATCCTCACCCTAGCCCTCACCGTAACCCTAACCCTAACCCTAACCCACAAACTAACCCTCACCTTAACACTAACCGTAACCATCACCCTAGCCCTAATCCTCACCCCCAACCTCACCCTCAGCCTAACCCTAAGCCTAAGCCTAACCTATCACTAACCCTCACACTCACCCTCACCTTAACCCTAATCCTAACCCTAACCCTAACCCTAAACATCAACCTCACCCTCACCCTAACCCTAATCCTAACCCTAACCCTAAACCTCACCCGAACCTTCACACTCACCCTCAACTTCAACCTCAGCGTAATTCTAAACCTAACACTAATCCTAAACCTAACCCAAAGCCTAACCCTAAACCTCTACATGACCCTCACCCTAACCTTAACCCTAACACTAACCCTAACCCTAACCTTCAACCTAACCCTCCCCCTAACCCTAAATCTAACTATAAACCTCACCCTCACCCTTACCCTAAACCTCACCCTAAACCTAACCCTAACCCTCACCCTCACCCTCACCCTCACGGTAACTCTAACCCTAACCCTAAACATAACACTAATCCTAACCCTAAACCTAACCCTAACCTTATACCTAACCCTAATCCAAAAACTCACCCTCACCCTAACCCTCACCCTCACCCTAACCCCAACCCTAACCCTAACCCTCAACATAACCCCAACCCTCACCCTCACCGTAGCCCTTACCCTAACTTACACCATAATCCTAAACTTAACCCGAACACTAACTCTCACTAACACTAACACTCACCCTAAACATTGCTCTAACCTTCAACCTAACCCTAACCCTCACCCTCACCCTTACCCTCAGCCTAAGCCTAAGCCTAACCCTAACCCTAAACCTCACACTCACCCTAACCCTAACCCTAATCCTAACCCTAACCCGAACCCTCACCTTAACCCTAAAACTAACATTAACCCTAAACCTAACCCACACCCTCAGATTCACCCTAATCCTAACTCTAACAATAAACGTCACCATGACCCTCACCCTAACCCTAACCCTAAACCTAATCCTCACCCTAACCCTAAAACTCAAACTCACCCTGAGCATAGCCCTCACCTTAACCCTAATCCTAACCCTAAACCTCATCCTAAACCTCCCCATAATCCTAAGCCTAACCCTCACCCTAACCCTAACTTTCTCACCCTCAACCTCACCCTCAGCCTAACCCTAAGCCTAACCCTAATCCTAACCCTCACCCTCAACCTCACCCTCAACCTAACCCTAACTCTAACCCTAACCCTCACCCTAACACTAACCCTCATCCTCACCCTCACCCTAACTCTAATCCTATCCCTAACCCTAACCCTTACCTTCACACGCACCCTCACTTTAACCCTAATCCTAATCCTAAACCTATCACTAACCCTCACCCCCACACTAAACCTCACCCTAACACTTACCCTAACACTAACCCTAACCCTAATCCTAACCGTCACCCTAACCCTATCTCTAACCTTTAACCTCACCCTCACCCTAACCCTAACCCTAACCATAATCCTAAACCTCACCCTAAACCTAAACCTTAACCTAACACTTACCCTCACCCTAACACTAACACTAAACCTAACACTAACCCTCACACTAATGCTAACCATCACCCTAAACCTAAACCTCAACCTAACCCTAACTCTAACCCTCAACTTCAACTTAGCCCTCACCCTAACACTAACCCTCATCCTCACACTAAACCTCACACTAACCCTAACACTAATCCTCAATCTAACCCTGTCCCTCACATTAACCATAACCCGAAACCTCACCCTTACCTTAAACTTCACCCTCAGCCTAACCCTCACCGATATTCTAATTGTCACCCTCATCCTAACCCTCACCCTAACCCTAACCCTCATCCTAACCCTCACCCTAACCGTAACCCTAACCCTCACCCTAACCTGCAACCTCAGCCTAACCCTAAGCCTAAGCCTAAACCTATCCCTAAACCTCACACTCACCCTAGCCCTCACCCTAACTCTAATCCTAACCCTATTCCTCATCCTAACACTAAATCTAAACATAAACTAAACCAGCACTCTAAACCTAATCCTCATCCCCACCCTCAACCTCAGCCTAACACTAAGCCTAAACCTAAGCCTAAGCCTAACCCTAACCCTCACACTCACCCTCACCCTAACCCTAATCCTAACCCTAACCCTAAACCTAAACCTAAACCTCAACCTAGCCCTCACCCAAAACTTACCCTAACCCTAAACCTCACCCTTACCTTAGTCCTCACCCTAACCCTCACACCAAACCTAAGCCTCACCCTCACCCAAAACTGAACCTTAACCCTCACCCTAACCCTACCCTTAATATTAACCCTAAACCTCACCCTAACCCTAAGACTAACACTCACAATCTCCCTAGCCCTCACCCTAACTCTAATTGTAACCCCAAACCTCATCCTAATCCTCACCCTAACCCTAAGCCTAACCCTCACCCTAACCATAAACCTTATTCTAACCCTCAAACTAGACCTAACCCTGAACCTCACCATAACCCTAACCCTAATCCTCACGCTCACCCTAGCCCTCATCCTAAACCTAATCCTAACCGGAACCCTCATGATAACCCTCACCCTAACCCTAACCCGAACCCTCACCTTAAACCAAGCCCTAATCCTATCTCTCACCCTATCCCTAAACTTAACCCTAACCCTAATCCTCACCCTCACAATAGCCCTCACATTAACCCTAATCCTAAACCTAACCCTCATCCTAACCCTCACCCTAACCCTAACCCTAACACTCACCCTCACCCTCAGCCTAAACCTAAGCCTAACCCTAACATTAACCGAACCCTAGCCCTCACACTCACCCTCACCCAAACCCTAATCCTACAACTAACCCTATCCCTAACCCTAAACCTCACCCTAAAACTCAGGCTAAAACCTAACCCAAAAACTAACCTTAACACTAACCCTCACACTAACCCTCACCTTAACACAAACTCTAACCCTAAACCTCACCCTCACCCTAACCCTAAACCTCACCCTCACCCTCTCCCTCAGACTACCATTAAGCCTAACCCTAACACTAACCCTAACCCTCAAACTCACCCTCACCCTTACACTCAGCCTTACACTAAGACTAAGCTTAAGCCCAACCCTAACACTAACCCTCACCCTAACCATAACCCTCATCCTAACCCTAACACTCACACTAAGCCTAACACTAACCCTCACCGTCACACACAAACTCACCCTAACCCTAACCCTCACCCTGACCCTAACTCTAAGCCTCAACCTCATGCTCTGCCTAAGCCTAAGCCTAAGCCTAAGCCTAACCCGAACCCTCACCTAACCCTAACCCGAACACTAACCCTAACTCTAACCATAAAACTCACCCTCAACCTAACCCTAACCCTAAGCCTAACTTTAAACCTCATCCTAACCCTAACCCTCACCCTCACCCTATTCCTCACCCTAACCCTAAACTTAACATTAAATCTCATCCTAACCCTCACCCTAACCCTAACCCTAACCCTCACCCTAACCCTAGCCCTAACCCTAACCCTACACCTAATCCTAACCCTCACTCTCACCGTAAACCTAACCCTAACCCTCACCTTAACCCTAAACTTAACTGGAACCCTAACTCTCACCCTAGCCCTAAACCTAACCCTCAGCATAACCCTAACCCTCACCCTCACCATCATCCTCAGCCTAACCCTAAACCTAATCCTAATTCTCACACTCACCCTAACCCAAACCCTCAGCATCACCCTAACTCTAACTCTAAACCTAAACCTCCTTCTCACACTACCTCTAAACCTAAAACTCACCCTAACCCTAAACTTAACCCTAAACCTCATCCTCACCCTAGCCCTCACCCTCACCCTAATCCTAAGCCTAACCCTCATCCTAACACTCACCCTAAACCTAACCCTAACCCTCACCCTATGCCTAAACCTCACCCTCACCCTCAGCCTCAGCCTAAGCCTAAGCCTAACCGTAACAATAACCCTCACACTCACCCTAACCCTTACCCTAATCCTAATCCTAACCATAACCCTAACCCTCACCCTTACCCTATCCCTCACCTTAACCCTAACCCTAACACTAACCCTAACCCTAAACCTCACCCTCAGCCTCAACCTAACCCTAACACTAACCATAATCTCACCCTCAACCTAAACCTAACCCTATACCTCACCCTAACCCTAAACATAAACCTCACCCTCAGCCTAGCCCTCCCCCTAACCCTAATACTAAGCGTAACCCTCATCCTAACACTCCCCCAACCCTAATCTTAACCCTCACCCTAACCCTAACCCTCACCCTCACCCTCACCCTCAGCCTAAGCCTAGCCTAACCTTAACCCTAACCCTCACACTCACACTAACCTTAAAACTAATCCTAATGCTGACACTAACCCTAACCCTCACCCTCACCCTAACCCTCACCATAACCCTAACCCTAATATTAACCCTAAACCTAATCCACACCCACAGCCTCACCCTAACCCTTACTCTAACCCTAAACGTCACCCTGACCCTAACCCTAAACCTAATAATAAACCTCACCCTAACCCTAAACCTAAACCTCACCCCCACCCTAGCCCTCACCCTAACACTAATCCTAACCCTAATCCTCATCCTAACCCTCCCCATAAACCTAAGCATAACCCTCACCTTAACCCTAACGTTCTCACCCTCAACTTCACCCTCAGCCTAACCCGAAGCCTAAACCTAAACCTAATGTTAACACACAAACTCACCCTAAGCCTAACCCTAATTCTAACCCTCAACCTAACCCTAACCCACACACTCACCCTCACCCTAACCCTAATCCTAAACCTAACCCTAACCCTCTCCCTCCACCTAACACTCACCATAACCCTAACCCTAACACTAACCCTAACCCTAACCCTCAACCTAACCCTCACTCTAACACTGACTCTAAGCCTAAACCTTACAATCACCCTAACCCTAACTCTAACCCTAATCCAAACCCTAAACCTCAGCCTAACACTACCCCTAACCCTCACCCTCACAGTAACCATAAATGTAAACCTTACCCTAACAATAACCCTAACCCTAACCCTAACAATAAACCAAAACCTAACCCTAACCCTCATCCTAACCATATCCTTCACCCTAATCCTAACCCTCACCCTAACACTTACCCTCACCCCAACCCTAACCCTAACCCTCACACTCACCCTAACCTTTACCCTAATCCTAATCCTAACCCTAAACCTAACCCTCACCCTCACCCTAACACTCACCCTAACCCTAACTCCAACACTAACCCTAAATCTAACCCTCACCTCAGCCCCACCCTAACCCTAACTCTAACATTAACCTCACACTCACCCTAACCCTAAACCTAACAATAACCCTAACACTAACCCTAACCCTCACACTAACCCTCACCCTATCACTAAGCCTAACCCTCACACTCACACTCACCCTAACCCTAAAGCTAACCCCTATCCCTCAACCTAGCCCTAACCTTCACACTCACCATGATCCTTACCCTAATCCTCAACCTAACCCTAAACTTAACCTGAACACTAACTCTCACCCTAACCATAACCGTAACCCTCACCTTAACCCTAACCCTCACCCTAGCCCTCACCCTAAGCCTAACACTAACCCTAACCCTAACCCTCACCCCAACCCTCACACTAACCTTAAATCTAACCCTAAACCTCACCCTCACCCTAAACCTAAATCTAACCCTAACCCAAACCCTAACCCTCAACCTCACCCTCACCCTAACTCTAACACTCACCCTCACCCTCACCAAAACTGTAACCCTAAACCTAACCCTAACAATAACCCTAACCCTAATCCTAACCCTCAACCTAACCATCAACCTCACCCTATCCCAAACCCTCACCCTAAATCTTACCCTCAATCTAACACTAACCCTAACCCTAACCCTAACCCTAAACCTCAACCTAACCATCACCATCACCCTAACCCTATAACTAACCGTAACCCTAAACCTCACCATCCCTCTTCCCGTAACCCTATATCTAAACGTAAACTTCACCCTCACACTAACCCTAACCTTAACCCTAAACACCAGCGTAACCCTAACCCTAATCCTCACCCGCACCCTCAACTTCACCATAAATATTACCCTAACCCTAACAATAACCCTAACCCTAACCCTAACCATCACCCTAAACCTAATCCTCACCTCCACCCTCACACTCAGCCTAACCCTAAGCCTAAGCCTAACCCTCACACTAAGCCTCACACTCAACCTCACCCTAAGCATGAACCTAACCCTAACCCTATCCCTAAACCTCAACCTAACCCTCACCCTCACCCTAACCCGAAAACTAACCCTAACCCTAAACCTTACCCTAACTCTCCCCCTAACCATAACTCTAACCCTAAACCTCACCCTCACCCTAAACCTAACCCTAACCCTAAACCTCAACCTAAACCTCACCCTCACCCTCACCCTCCTCCTCACCGTAACTCTAACCCTAACAATAAAACTAACCCTAACACTAACCATAACCCTAACACTAACCCTAACCCTAACCATAACCCTCATCTTCAGCCTCAACCTAACCGCAATCTTTTTTTTTTTTTTTTTTTTTTTTGGTTCCGGTCGTGGGGCCTGAACTTTGGGCCTGGGCGCTGTCCTTCAGCTCTACAGCTCAAGGCTAGCACTCTACCACTTGAGCCACAGTGCCACTTCCGGCTCTTTTCTTTTTGCTTATGTGGGGCTGAGGAATCGAACCCAGGGACTTGAGCATGCAAGGCAAGCGCTCTACCACTGAGCCACCTTCCCAGGCCCCTAACCGCAATCTTAACCCTAACCATAAAATAAAAAAATAAAAATAAAAATAAAAAAATAAAAAAAATAAAAATAAATAAAAATAAAGCAGGCAATTTTGAGTATAAAGTATTGTTTGATGCACTTTGCAAAAATTCCAGATAAATTAATTATTCCATACACCCGTGAGCAAGTTGAAATTTTAGCAGCCACAATGGATATGTGGGCAATTCTTGTTTGCTCATTTCCAAATGTAATTGATAATCATTATCCTAAGCATCCTCTGCTTGCCATAGTTAACAAAAATTTAGTCACTTCAAAGGAGCCTTTGTTTGATGCTCTGACCATCTTTACGGATGGATCAAAATCTGGACAAGGTGCCTTTTTTGTTCAAGGAAACAAACAGCCGGTAGTCTTTAATTTTCGGCCGAATGCCCCACAGGCTGTTGAATGTTTAATTGTGCTTGAAGTTTTTAAAAGATTTGATCAACCTTTTAACTTATTTTCTGATTCATTATATGTTGTAAATGCCGTTGCTTCTCTTGAAGTTGCTGCTTCAGTTTAGCAGGCCAGTACAATTTCTAATGTTTTGTTACAGATTCAATCCCTTATCTTAAACAGAAAACACTCTTTTTATATTGGACATATTCGTGCCCACTCTATGTTGCCGGGCAATGATTTGGTGGACCAGGCAACTCGGGCTGTGGCTCTGGTTGCTGCTGATCCTGTAGAATTGGCAAAAGACTTTCATAGATTGTATCATATACCTGCTAATACCCTTAGGAAAAGAAATAATTTGTCCAGGCATGTGGCAAGAGATATTGTTAAAGCCTGTAAATCTTGTGTTACCTTTCTTCATCCTCCCCATGTCGGGGTAAACCCCAGGGGGTTGAGACCAAACGCCCTATGGCAAATGGATGTTACTCATCTGACGGAATTTGGTAAGTTGAAATATTTACATGTGTCTGTGGACACCTTTTCTGGTGTTATTCATGCCACACCTCTGGCAGGAGAAAAGGTGTCTCACGTCAGAATACACTGCTTAGAAGCTTGGGCAGCTTGGGGAAAGCCCCTTAGACTCAAGACGGATAATGGCCCTGCTTATACTTCCCATGGTTTTCGCGCCTTTTGCGCACAAATGCAGGTTGCCCAAACCACCGGATTGCCCTACAATCCTCAAGGACAAGGTATAGTGGAAAGAGCTAATAGAAGCATAAAAGAAATGCTTCAAAAACAAAAAGGGGGAGTTGCTGAGTCCGTATCCCCCAGGGAAAGACTTTCTCTTGCGCTCTTTACCCTTAATTTTTTAATTCTAAATTTTTTAATTCTAAATTCTAAAGTGTAATTTTTTAATTCTAAATGACAACGATCAGTTTGCCGCAGATCGGCATATGACAAGAGACTCCATGGATACTAAAGACATGGTTATGTGGAAGGATGTTATTAATAATAAATGGTATGGACCGGATCCGTTAATAACGAGATCCAGGGGAGCTGTTTGTGTTTTTCCACAGAGTCAAGAAGTACCTCACTGGGTGCCAATGAGACTGACCAGGCCGGTGGAGACTGCAGCAGAACCCCATCTTGAAGATGCCATCCACTCGTCTCCTGATACAGCTGATCTTCCTGCTGTTAGCAACAGTGCTAATAGCAATCCCTATGATAGCTAAACTGATGATGCTGTGGGCTGTTACAATTTACTGACTGGTTTACCTCTGCGGTGTCCTTTTCCAAAGAGCAGGTGGGAGTTGGAATGTTTTTAGCCTGCTGCTTGGGAGGATGCGTGGTCTGCCTATGGTTGGTCTGTCGCCTTCGAGCCCAAACCAGAAGGGACAAGGTTGTTATCTTGCAAGCATTAGCCGCTTTGGAGAGTGGATCCTCACCCCAGATCGAGCTGTCGGCCCTGAGAGGCAGTTAAGCCTTACCATTCTGCATAGCCTTAGCACCCCGAGGGATCAGGGGATCCCATTGCACCGGGACAGGTATGCAATTTGCAATTTGGGACAGGGTGCAAGGCAAGTGAACTGCACTTGAGGAGATGGTTCTCATCTCCTTAAGAAGAGCATGCTGGGTTGCAAGTGGGTTGATGCCCAAGATCCCACCTCTGCAAAAAAGGCATCGGACGGGCCTGGTCATCACTGGGGAAGGCGCCCCTCAGAAGAAGGCCAGTGCAAGGTCCTCTCATTAATGTCTTAGACAGAGGCCCAACCTCTACTCTTACCTGTTGCCAAAAAACAAAGAAGGGGGAACTGTAGGGAGCCGGGGCGAGACTCCGCCCACTCCCTTGCAGCTTTGAGGTAACCACCCCATATTAGACGGTGCTTGGCAGGATGCCTGAGCTTTGCACGTGCGCGAGCCAGGTAGAGTCCCCAGCCAATCCCATGACACCTGGTGACGGTGAAAGGCAGGCGACCAACAATAGAAAGACCCGTGTTCCTATTCCCTATATAAGTGGCCATGTTTCGGGTGCACGCTCTCTCGCGCCCAAGCTCTCCTACAACTAAAAGGCTCTCTAATAATGCGTGATCTGAGAAGACTCCTGGTGTGGTGGTCGTTTTTTCTCGCTGGTGGAGTAGACGGTCGCTACAACCGTAACCCTCACCCTAAAACTTACACTCATCCTAACACTCACCCTAACCCTAACCCTATCCATCACCCTAACCCTATCAATCACACTCACCCTCACCCTCAGCCTAAACTTATGCCTAAGCCGAACCCTAACCCTAAACCTCACCCTCACCCAAGCCCTCACCCTAAAACTTATCCTAACCCCAACCCTCATCCTAACCCTCACCCTCACCCTAACCTTAACCATCACCCAAAACCTATTCCTCACCCCCACCCTTATCCTCAGCCTAACCCTAAGCCTAAGCCTAACCATAACCCTCACATTCACCCTACCCCTCACCCTAAACCTAATCCTAACCCGAACCTTCATCCTAAACCTCACCATAACCCTAACCCTAACCATCACCCAAACCCTATTCCTCATCCCACCCTCAGCCTAACCCTAAGTCTAAGAGTAACCCTAACCCTAACACTCACCCTCACCCTAGCCCGCACCCTAACCCTAACCCTAACCTAACCCGAACCCTAATCCTAAACCTAAACCTAAACCTAACCTTAACCCTCACCATAGCCCTCACCGTAACCATAATCCTAACCCTAAACCTCATCCTAACCCTCACCCTAAACCTAACCCTAACCCTCACCCTAACCCTAAACCTCACCCTCAACCTCAGCCCAACCCTAACCCTAATCCTCACACTCACACTCACGCTAAACCTAATCCTAAATCTAACCCGATCCTAAAACATAACCCTCACCCTAAACCTCATCCTAACCCTAATCCTAACAGCAATCCTTACACTAAACCTCACACTAACCCTAACTCTAACCCTAAACCTCACACTAACCCTCACTTAAGCCTCACCCTCAACCTCAGCCTAAACCTAAGGCTCACCCTAAACCTAACCCTAACCTGTACACTCACCCTCACCCTCACCCTAAAACTAATCCTACTCCCAGCCCTAACCCTATCCCTCACCCTAACCCTAACCCTCACCCTAAACCTAAACCGAACATTAACCCTAAACCTAACCCTCAAACTAATCCTAATTCTAAACCTAAACCTCAGCCTCACCTTAACCTTAACACTAACCCTAACCCTAAACCTCACGCTAAATATAACCCTAAACCTCACCTTCACCCTAGCCCTCACCCAAACCCTAATCCTAACTCTAACCCTCATCCTAACCCTCACCCTAACCCAAACCCTAACCATCAACCTAACCCTAATCCTCAGCCTCAACCTCACCCTCAGCCTAACTTTAAGCCTAATCCTAATCCTAACCCTAACCCACACACTCACCCTCACCCTAACCCTAATCCTAATCCTAGCCCTAACAATAACCCTAACCCTAAACCTAACCCTCAACCGAAACATAACCCTCACCCTAACCCAAACCCTCACCCTAACACTTACCCTCACCCTAACACTAACCTTAACTCTAACCCTAACCCTCACACTAATCCTAACCCTCACAGTTACCATAAACTTCACCTTAACCTTAACCCTAACCCTAACCTAAACCTCACCCTCATCCTAGTCCTCACCCTAACCCTAATTCTATCCCTAACCCTAACCCTAACCCTAACCCTCAACCTCACCCTAAACCTCACACTAACCCTAACCCTAATCCTCAATCTAACACTCACCCTAACCGTAACCCAAACCCTTAACCTAACCCTCACCCGAACGCTAACCCTCACCCTTATCTTAACCCTCACCCTCAGCCTAACCCTCACCTTTACCCTTACCATCACTCTCACCCTAACCCTCAACATTGCCCTAACCCTCACCAAAGCCCTCACCCTAACTGTAACCCTAAACCTCACCCTCACCCTCAGATTTACACTAATTCTATCACTAATCCTAACCCTAAACCTCACCCTCACCCTAACAGTCAGCTAATTCTTACTCTCAAACTAATCCTAACCCTAACCCTAACCCTAACTCTCACAATAAACCTAACCCTCACCCTAACCGTAACCCTACCCCTTACCCTAACCCTCACCTTAACCCTAACTCTAACCCTCAACCTAACCCTGACCCAAAACCTCACCGTCACGCTAATTCTGACCCTAACCCTTATAACAACCCTAAGCCTCACCCTCACCCTAACCCTCACCATAATCATAACCCTAACCCTCACCCTAAACCTCACCCTAACCTGAAACTTAACCCTAACCCTCACCCTCACCCTAACCCTCATCCTAACACTTAACCTCATCCTCACACTAAACCTCACACTTAACTGAATCCTCACCGACAACCTCACCGTCACCCTCACGCTAAGCCTAACCCTAACCCTCACCCTAACCCTAAAACTCACCCTAATCCTCACCCTAACCCTCACCCTAACCCTAATGCTAAGTCTAACACTCACCCTAACCCTCATGCTATCACTTATCCACACCACAAACCTAACCCTAACCTTAACCCTCACCCTCACCCTAAACTTCACCCAAAACCTAAACCTAATCCTAACCCTCACCCTAATCCAAACCCTAACACTAACCCTCACCTAACCCTAATCCTAACTCTCTACCTCACCCTAACCCTCACCATCACCGTCACCCTCACCCTAATCCTAACGCTCACCCACACCCTAAACCTCAAGCTCACCCTTACCCTAACCCTCAACTAATCCTCACCCTAACCCTAACCATTACCTAAGCAAGATTCTCACCCTCACCCTCACCTTCACCCTAACCCTCACCCTCAACCTAGACCTCACCCTAACCATAAACATAAACATAAACCTCACCCTCACCCTCACCCTCAACCTTAGCCTATCCCTAATCATATCCCTAATCCTAACCCTAACCCTCACCCTCATCCGAACCCTCACCATAACCCTTACCCTCACCCTCACTCTCACCCTAACCGTAACCCTACCACTAATCCTAACCCTCACCCTAAACCTAAACCTACACCTCAACCTAAACCTCACCATAAACTTCACGCTAACCCTAACCCTCACCCTCACGCTAGCCCTCACCCTAACCCTAATTCTAACCCTAACCCTCACCCTAACCCTCATCCTCACCCTAAACCTCACACTAACTCTAACCCTAATCCCCAATCTAACCCTAACCCTAATCCTAACCCTAACCCTCACCCTAACGCTAACCCTCACACTTACCGTAACTCTCACCCTTAGCCTTACCCTCAACTTTACTCTTACCATCACGCTCATCGTAAACCTCACCCTAACCCGAACCCTCATCCTAACTCTCACCCTAACCCTAACCCTATCCATCACTATAACCCTAACCCTCACCCTCACCATCACCCTCAGCTTAAACCTATGCCTTAGCCTAACCCTAACCTTAACCCTCCCCTCACCATAGCCCTCACCCTAACCCTAATCCTAACCCTAACCCTCATCCTAACCCTCACCTAACCCCAAGGTTATCCATCACCCTAAGCCTAATCCTCACACCCATCCTCACCCTCAGCCAAACCCTAAGCCTAAGCCTAATCCTAACCCTAACCCTCACACTCTGCCTCACACTAACCCTAATCCTAACCCTAAACCTAGCCCAAACCCTAAACCTCAACCTTACCCTCACTCTAAACCTAAAGCTAACCCTAACACTAACCCTAACCCTAACCCTCACCATAAACCTCCCCCTCAACCTAAGTCTAACCCTAAACCTCACCCACCCTATCCCTAATCCTAACCCTAAAACTAACCCTTACCCTAACCCAAAGCTTCACTCTCAGCCTCACCCTCACGGGAAATGTAACCCTAACCATAACATTTACAATAACCCTAACCCTAATCCTAACCATCACACTCACCATAACCATCATCCTAACCCTAACCCTCACCCTAACCTTAACCCTCACTCTCACTGAAACCCTAACCCTCATCTTAACCCTCAACCTAACCTAACCTTAACACTCACCCTAACCCTTTACCTCACCCTAAACCTAACACTAAGCCTGTCCTAAACCTCCCCCTAAACCTCCCCCTCCCCCTAACCCTAACAAAAACCCTAATCCTCAACCTAAAACTCAACCTAACCCTAAACCTAACCCTAACCCTAAACCTCACCTTAAGGCTAATTCTAACCCTAACCGTAACCCTAACCGGCACCCTAACCCTAATCCTCACCTAAACCCTCACCCTCAGCCTAATCCTAAGCCTAACAGTAAGCCTAACCCTCACACTCACCTTCACCCTAACCATAAACCTAAACCTAACCCAAGCCCTAACACTTACCTTCAACCTAACCCTCACCCTAACCCTAACCCTAACACTAACCCTAATCCTAACCCTCAACCTAAACCTCACCCTAACCCTAACACTAACCCTAAAACTGACCTTCACCCTAACCATAACTCTAACCCTAACCCTAACCCTAAATGTCACCCTAACCTTAGCATTAAACCTCACCCTAACACTCACCCTCACCGTAACCATAACCCTAACCCTAACAATAACACTAACCTTAATCCTAAGCCTCACCATAAACATAACCCTCACCCTAACCCTCAACCTCAACCTAACACTTACACTCACCCTAACACTAACCCTCACACTAAGCCTACCCCTCACCGAAACCCTAAACCTCACACTAACCCTAACCCTAATCCTCAATCTAATCCTCACCCTCACCCTAACCCTAACCCTTACCTTTACCCTCACCCTCACCATAACCCTAACCCTGACCCTTACTCTATACCTCACCCTAAACCTAACCCTCCCCCTTAACGAAAACCTCACCCTCAGCCTAACCCTCACCTTTATCCTTACAGACACCCTCAACCTAACCTTCACCATAACCCTAAAGCCGAACCTTAATTCTCACCCTACCTCTAACCCTAAGCCTCACCCTAACCCTAAGCCTCACCCTAACCCTAACACTCACCCTCACCCTCACCCTCAGCCTATCCCTAAGCCTAACCCTAACCCTAACTCTAACCCTCACACTCACCCTCTCCCTAAACCTAATCTGAATCCTAACCCTAACCCTAACACACACCATCACCCTACCCCTCACCCTAACCCTCACCCTACCCGTAACAATAACCCTAACCGTAACCCTCACCCTAACCGTCACCCTAACTCTATCTCTAACACTAAACGTCAAACTCACACTGACCCTAAATTTAACACTAACCCGAAACCTAACCCTAAACCTAACCCTAAACCTCACCCTCACCATAGCCCTCACCATAATCATAATCCTAAAACTAACCCTCATCTTAACCCTCATCCTAACCCTAACCCTAACCCTAACAATCACCCTAACCCTAATCCTAACCATAACCCTAACCCTAAACCTCACCCTCACCATAGCCCTCACCATAATCATAATCCTAAAACTAACCCTCATCTTAACCCTCATCCTAACCCTAACCCTAACCCTAACAATCACCCTAACCCTAATCCTAACCATAACCCTAACCCTAAACCTCACCCTAACCCTAAACCTAAAACCAACCCTAACCCTAACCTTCATCCTAACCCTCACTTGAAGCCTAACTGTAACCCTAAACCTCACCCTCACCCTCACCGTAACTCTAACCCTAAACTTAATCCTAAACCTCACCCTAACCCTAAAACTCACCCTCACCCTCAACATAACCCTAACTCTAAACTTAAAAATCACCCTAAACATAACACTAACCCTCACCCTAACCATAATCCTCACCCTAACCCTAACCCTAACCCTCACCCTAACACGTACCCTCACCCTAACACTAACCCTAACTCTAACACTAACCCTCACAGTAACCCTAACTCTCACCCGAACCCTAAACCTCACCTAAACCCTAACACTAACCCTCAGCCTCACCCTAGCCCTCACCCTAACTCTAATTCTAACCCTAACCCTCACCCAAACCCTAAACCTCATCCTCAACCTAAACCTCACACAAACCCCAATCCTAATCCTCAATCTAACCCTCACCCTCACCCTACCCCTCATCCTAATCCTTACCCTAAACCTCAAACTAATCCTAACCCTCACCCTTAGGGGAACACTCACCCTCAGCCTAACCCTCACCTTTATTCTTACCGTCACATTCAGGCTAACCCTCACCCTAACCCTAACACTCATCCTAACACTCAACCTAACCCTAACCCTATCCATCATCCTAACCCACCCCTCAAACTCACCCTCACCCTAAGCCTAACCTTAAGCCTAAGCCTAAGCCTATCCGTAACCCTAACCCTCACCCTCACCCTAGCCCTCACCCTAAACCTAATCCTAATGCTAAGCCTCATCCTCACCCTCAACCTAACCCTAACCCTAACCATCACCCTAAACCTATTCCTCACCCCCATACTCACCCTCAGCCTAACCCTAAGACTAAGCCTAACCCTAACCATAACCCTCAACCTCAGGTTCACCCTCACCACAAACTAAACCCAAACCATAACACTAACAATAACCCTAATTTTAACCGAAACCCTAACCTTAATGCTCACCCCCACCTCACCCTCAGCCTAACCCTAACCCTAACCCTAAACCTAAACCTAACCCTAAACCTCACCCTAATCCTCAGCCTCACCCTAACCCAAACACTAACATTAATCATCACCCTAACCCTAAGCCTAACCCTAACTCTCAAGCTCAACCTCAACCTAAGCTTAAACCTAACACTAAACCTCACCCTAAACCTAACACTCACCCTCAACCTCAACCTCACTGCAAACTTTACCCTAACCATAAAAATACCAATAACCCTAACCCTAACCCTAACCTTAACCCTAATCCTCACCTCCACCCCCACCCTCAGCCTAACCATAAGCCTAATCCTAAACCTAACCCTAATCCTCACCATAAACCTAAACCTAACCCTCACCCTAACCCTAACCCTAACACTAAACCTCACCTTAAGGCTAACTCTAAACCTAACCCTAACCCTAAACCACACCCTAACTCTCACACTTACACTCTACCTCAGCCTAACCCTAAGCCTAAACCAAACCCTAATTCTAACCCTCACACTCACCCTCAACCTAACCATAATCCTAAACCTAACACTGTCCCTAAACCTAACCCTCACCCTAACGTTAACCCTAACCCTAAACTTAACCCTAACACTATACCTCACCCTAAACATAACCCTAAACCTCACCTTCCCCCTATCCCTCACCCAAACCCTAAACCTAACCTTCAAACTAAACATAACCCTCACCCTAACCCAAACCCCCACCCTAACACTTCCCCTCACCCTAACACTAACCCTCACACTAACCCCAACTCTCACAGTAAACCTAACCATCACATTAACCTTAACCCTAACAATAACCCTAACCCTAACCCTCACCCTCACCCTCAGCCTCACCCTAACCCTAACCCTAAAACTAACACTAAACCTCACCAAAAGCATAACCCTCACCCTAACCCAAACCCTCACCCTAATATTTAACCTCACCCAAACACTATCCCTAACATTAACACTATTGCTCACACTAATCCTAACCCTAACCCTAACCCCAAACCTTAACCTAACCCTCACCCTCACCCTAACCCTAACACTAAGCCTCACCCTAACCCTTACCCTAAGCCTCACTCTAACCCTATATCTAACCGTAAACCTCACCCTCACACTAACCCTAACCCTAACCCTAACCCTAAACCCCACCCTAACCCTAAACCTAAACCTCACCCGCACCCTCACCCTCTCTGTAGCGCTAACCCTAACCCTAACAATAACACTAATCCTAACCCTAACCCTCACACTCACCCTCACCCTCAACCTAACCCTAATCCTAAATGTAACCCTATACCTTACCCTAAACTTCACCCTAGCCGTCACCCTAACCCTAATCCTAACCCTAACCCTCATCCTAACCCTCACCCTATCACTAACTCTAACCCTCACCTTCACCCTCACCCTAATCCTAACCTAAACCTAAAGCTCAACCTAAACCTAACGCTCACCCTCACCTTAACCCATACCCTAACCCTCACCCTAAACCTAAACTTAACCCGAACCCTAACTCTCACCATAACCCTAACCCTAAACCTCACCCTAAACCTAACCCTCACCCTCACCCTCAGCCTAACCCTAAGCCTAACTCTAACCCTAACCCTAAACCTCACACTCATTCTAACCCTAAGCCTAATCCTAATCCTAACCCTAACGCTAAACCTAACCGTAAACCTAACCATCACATTAACCTTAACCCTAACAATAACCCTAACCCTAACCCTCACCCTCACCCTCAGCCTCACTCTAATCCAAACTTTAACCCTAAGCCTCAGCCTCACCCTAACCCTAACCCTAAAACTAACACTAAACCTCACCAAAAGCATAACGCTCACCTAACCCAAATGCTCACCCTAACATTTAACCTCACCCAAACACTAATCATAACCTTAACACTAACCCTCACACTAACCCTAACCCTAACCCTAACCCTAAACCTTAACCTAACCCTCACCCTCACCCTAACCCTAACACTAAGCCTCACCCTAACCCTCACCCTAACCCTCCCCCTAACCCTATATCTAACCCTAAACCTCACCCTCACACTAAACCTAACCCTAACCCTAACCCTAAACACCACCCTAAACCTAAACCTAACCCTCACCCGCACCCTCACCCACTCCGTAGCGCTAACCCTAACCCTAACAATAAAACTAACCCTAACCCTAACCCTCACACTCACCCTCACGCTAAACCTAACCCTAATCCTAAATGTAACCCTATACCTTACCCTAACCCTAACCCTAGCCTTCACCCTAAACCTAATCCTAACCCTAAACCTCATCCTAACCCTCACCCTAACCCTAACCCTAGCCCTAACCATCACCCTAAATCTAAGCCTAACCCTGACCCTAACCTAACCCTCACACTCACGCTCACCCTTACCCTAATCCTAAACCTAACCTTAGCCCTAACTCTAACCCTCACTCTAACACTCATCATAGCCCTCACCCTAACCCTAATCCCAACCATAAAACTCATCCTAACCTTCACCCTAACCCTAACCCTAACCCTAAACCTCACCCTCATGCTCGGCCTAAGCCTAAGCCTAAGCCTAAGCCTAGCCCTAAAACTAACCCTCAACCTAACCCTAACCCTAACACTAACACTAATTCTAACCCTAAACCTCACTCTCACCCTTACCCTAACTCTAAACCTAACCCTAAACCTAAAACTCATCCTCAACCCTAAACCTAAACCTCACCCTCACCCTCAACTTAACCATAACCCTAAAACTAACCCTAACATTAACCCTAACCCTAACCCTCACCCTTACCTTAAGCCTCACCCTAACATTTACCCTCACCCGAACACTCACCCTAACCCTAACACTAACCCTCACACTAAATCTAACCATCACCCTAACTCTAAACCTCACCCAAAACCTAACCCTAGCCCTCACCCTCACCCTAGCCCTCACCCTAACCCTAACACGCATCCTCACCCTAAACCTCACACTAACCCTAACAATAATCCTCAATCTAACCCTCACCCTCACACTACCCCTAACCCTAACACTCACGCTAAAACTAACCTTCACTCTTACAATAACCCACACCCTCAGCCTAACCCTCACGTTTACCCGTACCGTCACCCCCACCCTAACCCTCACCCTAACGCTAACCCTCAGCCTAACACTCACCCTAACCCTGAATCTACCCCTAAACCTCACCCTCAGCCTAAGCCTAACTCTAACCCTAACCCTAACACTAAATCTAACCATAATGCTAACACTAATCCTCACCCTCACCCTCATTGTAACTGTAACCCTAACCCTAACCTTAACAATAAACCTAACCCTAACCCTAACCCTTACTGTAACCCTATCCCTAACACTAACATTAAAACTAAATCTAAACCTAACCCTAAACCTAACCCTAATCCTCAGCCTCACTCTCACCCTAACCAAACCCTAAACCTAACCTTCACCCTAACCCTAAGCCTAAACCTAACCCTAATTCTAACCCTCACGTTCACCCTCACCCTAAACCTATTCCTAAACCTAACCCTATCCCTAAGCCTAACCCTCATCCTAACCCTCACCCTAGCCCTCAGCCTAACCCTTATCCTAACCCTAAACCTCATCCTAATCCTCACCCTAACCCTAACCTTAACCCTCACCCTAACCCTAACACTAACACTCACCCACATGCTGGGCCTAAGTCTAAGCCAAAGCCTAAGCCTATCCCTAACCCTAACGCTCACAGTAACTATAGCCCTAACACTCACCCTAACTCTAACCCTAAACCTCACCCTCACACTAACCCTAACTCTAAACCGAAACCTAAACTTAAACCTCATCCTAACCCTAACCCTAATAATAACCCTAACAAAAACCCTTACCCTAACCCTAACTCAAACCCTAACACTAACACTAAACCTACACCTAAACCTAGCCCTAACGCTAACCATAACCCTCACCCTAACCCTAAACTCACCCTAACACTAAACCTAATCCTCACCCTCACCCTAGCCCTCACCCTAAGCCTAACCCTCATCCTCACTCTCAAACTCACACAAACCCTAACACTAATCCTCAATCTAACCGTCACCCTCACCCTTACCCTAACCCTAACACTCACCGTAAACCTAACCCTCACCCTACTGTAACCCTCACCCTAGGCCTAACCCTCAACTTTACCTTTACCGTCACCGCCACCTTAACCCTCACCCTAACCCTAACCTTCACCCTAACCATTACTCTAACACTAACTCTACCCCTAAACTTCACACTCACCCTAACCCTGTCTCTAACCCTAACACTAACACTAAAAACCTCACCCTAACTCTAACTCTAACCCTCAACTTCATTGTAACCGTAACATTAACCCTAACAATAACCCTAACCCTAAACTTAATCCTAACCCTCAAACTCACATTAACCCTAATCCTTACTCTAAACCTTACCCTAACCCTCACACTTATCGTAACCCTAACCCTCATCCTAACCCTCACCCTAACACTAACCCTAACCCTCAAACTCACCCTAAAAATAAACCAACCCCTCACCCTCACCCTCAACCTCACCTTAACTCTAACCCTAACCCTAACAATAAAAGTAATCCTAACCCTAAACCTAACCCTAAACCTAACCCTAATCCTAACACTCACTCTCAGCCTCAACCTAACCCTACCTCTAACCCTAAACCTCACCCTCACCCTAACCCTAACCCTAAACCTCACCCTAACCTTAACCCTAAAACTCACCCTCACGCAAGCCCTCACCCTAACCCTAATCTTAACCCTAACACTCATCCTAAACCTCATCCTAAAAATAACCCTAACACTCACCCTCACCCTAACCCTAACCCTAACCCTAACCCTAACGCTCAACCTAAACCTAGCCCTCACCCTCACTGTAACCCCTACCCTAACACTTACCCTAACCCTAAACTTAACCCAAACCCTAACGCTCATCCTAACCCTATCCCTCACCCTAACTCTAACCCTCACACTCACCCTCACCCTCAGCCTAAACCTAAGCCTATCCTAACCCTAATCCTCTCTCATCCTAACGCAAATCCCAATCAAACCCTAACCCTGACTCTCACCATCACCCTAAGCCTCACCTTAAGCCTAACCCTAATATTAATCCTAACCCTAACCCTAACCCTAAACCTCACACTAACACTAACACTAACCATCACCTTAACCCTAAACCTCACCCTAAACCTAACCCTACCCTCACCCTAACCCTAACCCTCACCCTCACCCTAAACCCCACACTAACCCTAAAAATAATCCTCAATATAAGCCTCAGCCTCATCCTAACCCTAACCCTAACCCTCACCCTAAACCTAACCCTCACCCTTACCGTAACCCTCACCCTCAGACTAAACTTCACATTTACCCTTACCGTGACCCCCACACTAACCCTCACCCTAAAAATAACCCACATCCTAACCCTAACTCTACCCCTAAACCTCACCCTCACCCTAAAATGAACTCTATCCTTAACCCTAACACTAAACCTCAACCCAAACCTAAATCTAATCCTCACCCTCAACCTCATGCTCAGCCTAAAACTAAGCCTAAGCCTAACACTTACCCTAACCATCAACCTCAACCTAGCCCTCAGGCAAACCCTAATCCTAAATCTAACCCTCATCCTAATCCTCCCTCTATCCCTAACACTAAACCTCAACCTAAACCTAACCCTAAACCTCACCTTCACCCTAGCCCTCACCCTAGCCCTAATCCTAACCCTAACCCTGATCCTAACCCTCCCCATAACCCTAAGCCTAACCCTCACCCTAACCCTAACACTCAGCTTCAACCTCACACTCAGCCTAATCCTAAGCCTAACCCTAACACTAACCTTAACCCTCAATCTCACCTTAACCCTCACCCTAACCCTAACCCTAACCCTAACACTAAGCCTAACCCTAACCCTCACCCTCAACCTCACCCTAACCCTAACTCAAACCCTAAACCTCACCCTAACCATAACCCTTAGCCTAACCCTAACCCTAAACCTGACCCTAAACGTAACTCTAAACCTACCCTTACCCTAGCCCTTACCCTAACCCTAATCCTAACCCTAATCCTCATCCTAACCCTCCCCCTAACCCTAATCCTAACACTAACGCTATCCCTAAACCTTACCCTCAACCTCACCCTCAGCCTAATCCTAAAACTAACCCTAATCCTCACCCTCACCCTAGCCCACACCATAACCCTAACACTCACCCTCACCATAAATCTCACACTAACCCTAACACTAATCCTCAGTCTAACCCTCAGCCTCAGCCTAACCCTCAGCCTAACCCTCACCCTAACCCTAAACCTGACCCTTACCATAACCCTCACCCTAGGCCTAACCCTCACCTTTAACCTTACCGTGACCCCCAACTTAACCCTCAGCCTAATCCGAACCCTAACCCTAACCCCGACTCTAACCCTCACCCTAACCCTAACTCTAACCCTAAATCCCACCCTCACCCTAAACCTAACTATAAAGTAAACCAAAACCTAAACCTCACCCTAACCTCAACCGTAATCCTAACCCTAACCCTAACACTAGGCCTAAACCTAACACTAAGCCTAAACCTCACATTTACCCTCACCCTAACAGTAACCCTAAACCCAACCATAACAACAACCCTAACCCTAATCCTAAACCTAACCCTAACCATAACCCTCACCGCAACCCAAAACTTAACCCTAACACTAACCCTCACAGTAACCCGAATCTCACGCTAACCCTAACTCTAACCCTAACCGTAACACTAAAAACCTCACCCTAACCCTAAATCTAAACCTCAACCTCAACATAATCGTAACACTAACCCTATCCCTAACAATAACCCTAACCCTAACCCTAATTCTAATATTCAACCTCACACTAACCCTAATCCCAAACCTAACCCTCAACCTAACCCTAACCCTCACACTTACTCTAACCCTAACCCTCATCCTAACCCTCACCCTAACCCTAACCCTAACACTAAAAGTCACCCTAACACTAAACCTAACCGTCACCCTCAACCTAGCCCTCATCCTAACCCTAATCCTAACCCTACTTCTCATCCTAACACTCACCCTAACCCTAACCCTAAACCTCACCCTAACCCTATCCTTAAACCTAACCCTCAAACTAACCCTAATCCTCACGCTCAACTTAAAGCTAACCTTAACCCTCACCCTAACCCTAAACTTTACCTGAAACATAACTTTCAACTTAACTCTAAACCTAACCCTCACCCTAACCCTAACCCTCACACTCGCCCTACCCTTACCCTAATCCTAATCCTAACCCTAACCCTAACCCTCAACCTCAGCCTCACCTTAACCCTAACTCTAACCCTAAACTCCACTCTCACCCTAACCCTAACCCTAACCCTAAACCTAAACCTCACCCTAACCATAACCTTAAACCTCACCTTCACATTAGCCCTCACCCTAACCCTAATCCTAACACTAACCCTCATCCTAACCCTCCCTATAACCCTATCTGAAACCCTCACCCTAACCCTAACACTCAAACCCACCCTCACACTCAGCCTAACCCTAAGCCTAACCACAAGACTTACCTGAAACCTAACCTTAACCCTCACACTCACTCGCATCCACACCCTCACCATAACTCTAAACCAAACCCTAACCCTAACCCTAAACCTCACCCTAACCCTAACCCTAACCCTAACCCTCACCCTCACCCTAACCCTAACACAAATCCTAACCCTAAACCTCCCCCTAACCCTCCCCCTAATCCTGTATCTAACCTTAAGCTTCCCCCTCCACCTAACCCTAACCCTAACCCTAACCCTAAACCCCACCCTAATCCTAACATTAACCCTCACCCGCACCCACACCCTCACCATAACTCTAACGCTAACTCTAAAAATAACACTAAGACTAACACTAACCATCACCCTAACCCTAATCCTCACCCCCACCTTCACCATCAGCCTAACCCTAAGCCTAAGCCTAACCCTCACCCTAACCCTCACACTCATGCTAACCCTAACCCTAAGCTTAAACCTAAACCTATCCCTAAACCTCAACCTGAACCTCACACTCACCCTAACCCTAACACTAACCCTAACCCTAAACCTCCCCCAAACCCACCCCCAAACTCTAACTCTAACACTAAACCTCACCCTCACCCTAACCCTAAAACTCACCCTAACCCTAACCCTCACCCTCACCCTCTAACTCACCCTAACTCTAACCCTGTCCATAACAATAACACTAACCCTAACCCAAAACCTAAACATAACCCTCACCCTCAGCCTCACCCTCACTGAAAACTTAACCCTAACCATAACACTAACAATAAGACTAACCCTAAACTTAACCCTAACCCTAATCCTCACCCCCAACCTCACCCTCAGCCTAACCCTAACCCTAACCCTCCCTGTAACCCTAACCGTAACCCTAAACCTAACCCTAACACTAACCCTAAAACAAACCTTAAACCTAACCCTAACCCTAACCCTATTTCTCAGCCTCACACTCACCCTAACACAAATCTTAACCCTAACCCTCACCCTAACCCTAAGCCTAACCCTAACCCTTAGCCTAACCCTCACACTCACGCTCACCCTACCCCAAATCCTAAACCTAATCCTATCCCTAACCCTAACCCTCACCCTAACCCTCACACTAGCCCTCACCCTAAACCTAATCCTAACACTAAACCTCATCCTAACCCTCACTATTACCCTAATACTAACCCTCCCCCTCATGCTCTGCCTAAGCCTAATCCTAAGACTAAACCTAACCCTAACCCTAAACCTAACACTAAAATTAACCCTAATCCTAACACTCACCCTCCACCTAACCCTAACCCTAACCCAACCCTCACCCTCAGCCTCACCCTAACCCTAACTCTAACCCTAATGCTCACCCTCACCCTAACCCTAACCCTAACCCTAACCCTAAACCTCACCATAACCTTAACCCTAAACCTCACCCTCATGCTAGCCATCACCCTAACCCTAGTCCTAACCTTAACACTCATCCTAAACCTAACCCTAACAATAACCCTAACCCTCACCCTCAATCTCACCCTAACACTAACACTAACCCTCACCCTCACCCTTACCCTAACCCTAACCTAACCCTAATGCTCAACCTATCCCTAACCCTCAACCTCACCTTAAGCCGAACCCTAACCCTCACCCTAACCCTAAACTTAACCGGTACTCTAACTCTCACCCTAATCCTAATACTAAACCTCACCCTAAACCTAACTGAGCGTGAGGCGTTCACCCTCAGCCTAACCCTATGCCTAAATCTAACCCTAACACTAAACCTCACACTCAACCTAACCCTAAGCATAATCCTAATCCTAACCCTAACCCTCACCCTAACCATCACCTTAACACTAACCCTGAAAATAACCCTAGCCCTAACCCTCAACCTAACCCTAACCCTCACCCTAAACCTAAACCGAACATTAACCCTAAACCTAACCCTCACCCTAACCCTAACTCTAAACCTAAACCTCAGCCTCACCTTAACCCTAACCTTAACCCTAACCCTAACCCTCAAGCTAAACATAACACTAAACCTCACCTTCACCCTAGCCCTCACCCAAACCCTAATCCTAACACTAACTCTCATCCTAACGCTCACCCTAAACCAAACCCTAACCATCAACCTAACCCTAATCCTCAGCCTCAACCTCACCCTCAGCCTAACCTTAAGCCTAAACCTAAACCTAACCCTAACCCACACACTCACCCTCACACTAAACCTAATCCTAATCCTAGCCCTAACAATAACCCTAACCCTAAACCTAACTCTCAATGGAAACATAACCCTCACCCTAACCCAAACCCTCACCTTAACACTTACCCTCACCCTAACACTAACCTTAACTCTAACCCTAACCCAAACACTAACCCTAACCCTCACAGTAACCATAAACTTCACCCTAACCTTAACCCTAACCCTAACCTAAACCTCACCCTCATCCTACTCCTCACCCTAACCCTAATTCTAACCTTAACCCTAACCCTAACCCTAACTCTCAACCTCACCCTAAACCTCACACTAACCCTAACCCTAATCCTCAAACTAACCCTCACCCTAACCGTAACCCGAACCCTTAACCTAACCCTCACCCTAACCCTAACCCTCACCTTTATCTTAACACTCACCCTCAGCCTAACCCTCAACTTTACCCTAACCATCACTCTCACCCTAACCTGCAACCTTACCCTAACCCTCACCCAAGCCCTCACCCTAACCCTAACCCTAAACCTCACCCTCACCCTCAGATTTACACTAATCCTGTCACTATTCCTAAGCCTAAACCTCACCCTCACCCGAACAGTCAGCTAATTCTTACTCTCAAACTAATCCTAACCCTAACCCTAAACCTAACTCTCACACTAAACCTAACCGTCACCCTAACCGTAACCCTATTCCTTACCCTAACCCTCACCTTACCCCGAACTCTAACCCTCCACCTAACCCTCACCCAAAATCTCACCGTCACCCTAATTCTGACCTTAACCCTTATAACAACCCTAACCCTCACCCTCACCCTAACCCTCACCCTAATCATAACCCTAACCCTCAGCCTAACCCTCATCCTAACCCTAAGCATAACCCTAACCCTAACCCTCATCCTAACCAAAACTTTAACCCTAACCCTCACCCTCACCCTAACCCTCATCCTAACACTTAACCTCATCCTCACCCTAAACCTCACACTTAACCGAATCCTCACTATAACTCTAAACCTAACCGTCACCCTCACCGTAAACCTCACGCTAAGCCTAACCCTAACCCGGACCCTAACCCTAACCCTAACACTAAACCTCACCTTAAGGCTAACTCTAAACCTAACCCTAACCCTAACCCTCAACCTAACTCTCACACTTACACTCTACCTCAGCCTAACCCTAAGCCTAAACCTAACCCTAACCCTAACCCTCACACTCACACTCACCCTAACCCTAATCCTAAACCTAACACTCTCCCTAAACCTAACCCTCACCCTAACGCTCACCCTAACCCTAAAACTAACACTAACCCTAAACCTAACCCTCACCCTAACACTAACCCTAACACCAACCCTAACGCTAACCCTCACACTAACCCTAACTCTAACCCTCAACCTCACCGTCACCCTCACCTTAACCCTCACCCTCAACCTCAGGGTAAACCTAAGCCTAACACTAACCCTAACACTCAAACTCACACTCACCCTCACAAAAACACTTATCCTAATCTCAGCCCTAACCCTAACCCTCACCCTAACCCTAACCCTCACCCTAACCCTAAACCTAACACTAACCCTAACCCTAATCCTCACCCTAAACCTAACTCTAAACCTAAACCTCACCCTCACCTTAACCCTAACCCTAAACTTAACCCTAACCCTATACCTCACCCTAAACATAACCCTAAAACTCACCTTCACCCTAGCCCTCACCCAAACCCTAAACCTAACCTTCAAACTAAACATAAACCTCACCCTAACCCAAATCCCCACCCTAACACTTCCCCTCACCCTAACACTAACCCTCACACTAACCCCAACTCTCACAGTAAACCTAAACCTCACCCTAAACTTAACCCTATCCCTTACCTAAACCTCACCCTCACCCTAGCCCTCACCCTAACCCTAATTTTAACCCTAAACCTCAACCTAAACCTAACCCTCAACCTCACCCTAAACCTCACACTAACCCTAATCCTAATCCTCAATCTAACCCTCACCCTAACCGTAACCCTAACCCTTAACCTAACGCTCACCTTAACCTTAACCCTCACCCTTATCTTAACCCTCACCCTGAGCCTAACCCTCACCTTTACCCTTACCATCACTCTCACCCTAACCCTCAACCTTAACCTAACGCTCACCCAAGCCCTCACCCTAACACTAACCCTAAACCTCACCATCACCCTCAGCTTTACACTAATCCTATCACTATTCCTAACCCTAAACCTCACCCTCACCCTAACAGTCAGCTAATTCTTACCCTCACACTAATCCTAACCCTAACCCTAAACCTAACTCTCACAATAAACCTAACCCTCACCCTACCGTAACCCTACCCCTTACCCTAACCCTCACCTTAACGCTAACTCTAACCCTCAACCTAACCCTCACCCAAAACCTCACTGTCACCCTAAATCTGACCTTAACCCTTTTAACAACCCTAACCCTCACCCTCACCCTCACCTTAACCCTCACCCTAACCCTCACCCTAACCCTCACCCTAATCATAACCCTAACCCTCAGCCTCACCCTAACCCTAAACCTAAGCATAACCCTAACCCTAACCCTCACCCTAACCCTCACCCTAACCCTCATCCTAACACTTACCCTCATCCTCACCCTAAACCTCACACTTAACCGAATCCTCACCATAACTCTAACCCTAACCGTCACGCTCACCGTCACCCTCACGCTAAGCCTAACCCTAACCCTCTCCCTAACCCTAACACTAAAACTAACACTCACCTAACCCTAACCCTAACCTTCTACCTCACCCGAACCCTCACCCTAACCCTAATGCTCACCCACACCCTAAACCTCAAGCTCACCCTTACCCTAACCCTCAACTAATCCTCACCCTATCCCTAACCATTACCTAACCAAGAACCTCATCCTCACCCTCACCTTCACCCTAACCTTCACCCTCACCCTAAACATATCCCTAACCCTAAACCTCACCCTCACCCTCACCCTCTACCTCAGCCGATCCCTAACCCTATCCCTAATCCTAACCCTAACCCTAACCCTCACCCTAATCCTCACCATAACCGTTACTTAGCCTCACCCTCACTCTCACCCTAACCGTAACCCTCACACTAATCCTAACCCTCACCCTAAACCTAAACCTATCCCTCACCCTAAACCTCACCATAAACTTAACCCTAACCCTAACCCTCACCCTCACCCTAGCCCTCAACCTAATCCTAATTCTAACCCTAACCCTCACCCTAACCCTCATCCTCACCCTAAACCTCACACTAACCCTAACCCTAATCCCCAATCTAACCCTAACCCTAACCCTTACCCTAACACTCACCCTAACCCTAACCCTCACCCTTACCGTAACTCTCACCCTTAGCCTTACCCTCAACTTTACTCTTACCATCACGCTCATCCTAACCCGAACTCTCATCCTAACCCTCACCCTAACCCTCAACCTCAACCTAACACTTACCCTCACCCTAACACTGACCGTCACACTAAGCCTACCCCTCACCGAAACCCTAAACCTCACACTAAACCTAACCCTAATCCTCAATCTAACCCTCACCCTCACCCTAACTCTAACCCTTACCCGTACCCTATCCCTCACCCTAACCCTAACCCTCCCCCTTACCGAAAACCTCACACTCAGCGTAACCCTCAACTTTAACCTTACATACAGCCTCAACCTAACCCTCACCCTAACCCTAAAGCCGAACCTTAATTCTCACCCTAACCCTAACCCTAAGCCTAACCCTAACCCTAACACTCACCCTAAACCTAACACTCACCCTCACCCTCACCCTCAGCCTAACCCTAAGCCTAACCCTAACCCTAACTCTAACCCTCACACTCACCCTCTCCCTAACCCTAATCTGAATCCTAACCCTAACCCTAACACACAACCTCACCCTAACCCTCAACCTACCCGTAACACTATCCCTAACCCTAACCCTCACCCTAACCCTCACCCTAACCCTATCTCTAACACTAAACCTCAAACTCATACTGACCCTAAATTTAACCCTAACCCTAAACCTCACCCTAAACCTAACCCTAAACCTCACCCTCACCCTAGCCCTCACCATAACCATAATCCTAAAACTAACCCTCATCTTAAACCTCATCCTAACCATAACCCTAACCCTCACCGTAACCCTAATCCTAACCATAACCCTAACCCTAAACCTCACCCTAACCCTAAACCTAAAACTAACCCTAACCCTAACCCTCATCCTAACCCTCACTTGAACCCTAACTGTAACCCTAAACCTCACCCTCACCCTCACCGTAACTTTAACCCTAACCCTAAACCTAAACCTCACCCTAAACCTAACTCTCACCCCTCACCCTCAACGTAACCCTAACTCTAAACTTAACAATCACCCTAAACCTAACCCTAACCCTCACCCTAAATATAACCCTCACCCTAACACTAACCCTCACCCTAACACTTACCCTCACCCTAACACTAACCCTAACTCTAACACTAACACTCACAGTAACCCTAACTCTCACCCAAACCCTAAACCTCACCTAAACCCTAACATTAACCCTCAGCCTCACCCTAACCCTCATCCTAATCCTTACCCTAAACCTCAACCTAATCCTAACCCTCACCCTTAGGGGAACACTCACCCTCAGCCTAACCCTCACCTTTATTCTTACCGTCACATTCAGGCTAACCCTCACCCTAACCCTAACCCTCATGCTAACACTCAACCTAACCCTAACCCTATCCATCACCCTAAACCAAACCCTCAAACTCACCCTCACCCTAAGTCTAACCCTAAGCCTAAGCCTAAGCCTAAGCCTAACCCTAACCCTCACCCTCACCCTAGCCCTCAACCTAAACCTAATCCTAACGCAAAGCCTCATCCTCACCCTCAACCTAACCCTAACCCTAACCATCACCCAAAACCTATTCCTCACCCCCATACTCACCCTCAGCCTAACCCTAAGACTAAGCCTAACCATAACCATAACCCTCAACCTCAGGCTCGCCCTCACCACAAACTAAACCCAAACCATAACACTAACAATAACCCTAATTTTAACCGAAAACCTAAGCCTAATCCTCAACCCCACCCTCACCCTCATCCTAAACCTAACCCTAACCCTAAACCTAACCCTAACCCTAAACCTCACCCTAACCCTAACCCTAAACCTAACCCTCAACCTAACCCTAATCCTCACGCTCAACTTAAAGCTTACCCTAACCCTCACCCTAACCCTAAACTTTACCTGAACCCTAACTTTCAACTTAACCCTAACCCTAACCCTCACCCTAAACCTAACCCTCACACTCACCCTACCCTTACCCTAATCCTAATCCTAACACTTACCCTAACCCTCAACCTCCGCCTCGCCTTAACCCTAACTCTAACCCTAAACCCCATGGTCACCCTAACCCTAACCCTAACCCTAAACCTAAACCTCAACCTAACAATAACCCTAAACCTCACCTTCACCCTAGCCCTCACCCTAACCCTAATCCTAACCTTAACCCTCATCCTAACCCTCCCTATAACCCTATCCGAAAACCTCAACCTCACCCTAACCCTCAAACCCACCCTCACACTCAGCCTAACCCTAAGCCTAACCACAAGCCTTACCTGAAACCTAACCTTAACCCACACACTCACCCGCACCCTCACCCTCACCATAACTCTAAACCAAACCCTAACCCTAACACTAAACCTCACCCTAACCCTAACCCTAACACTAACTCTCACCCTCACCCTAACCCTAACACAAACCCTAACCCTAACCCTCCCCCTAACCCTCCCCCTAACCCTGTATCTAGCCCTAAACTTCCCCCTCCACCTAACCATATCCTTAACACTAACCCTAAACCCCACCCTAATCCTAACACTAACCCTCACCTTTATCTTAACCCTCACACTCAGTCTCAACCTCACCTTAACCCTTACTGTCATCCTCACCCTAACCCTTACTGTAACCCTAAAACTCATCCTAATCCTCACCCTAACCGTAAACCTAAACATCACCCTAACCCTAACCCTCACACTCAACCTCACACTCAGTCTAACCCTAAGCCTAATCCTAAGCCTTACCCTAATCCTCACCCTCACCCTATCCAACACTAACCCTAATCCTAACCATCACCCTAAACCTAATCCTTCACCCCACCCTAACCCTCAGCCTAAGCCTAAACCTAACCGTAACCCTCACACTCACCCTCAGCCTAACCCAAATCCAAACCCTAAACCTAACCCTAACCCTAAAACTCAACCTAACCCTCACCCTAACCTTAACCCTCACACTATCCCTAATCCTAACCCTCCACATAACCCGCACCCTTACCCTAAATCTAACCCTAAACCTCACCCTCAACATAACCATAATCCTAACCATAAACATAAACGTCACCCCAAACCTAACCCTCAACCTCACCCTCAGCCTTACCCTAACTGTAACTCTAACACTAAAATTAACACTAATCCTAACCCTAAACCTAAACCTAACCCTAACCCTAACCTTAATCCTAACACTCACCCTCACCCTAACACTAATTCTAACCCTAACCTAAACCCTAACCCTAACCCTCATGTCACCATAACCCTAACCCTCATCCTAACCCTCACCCTAACCCTAACCCTAAACCTAATCCTCACCCTAACACTAATCCTAACCCTCAACCTCACACTATCCCGCACCCTAACCCTAATCCTAACCCTAATCCTCATCCTAACCCTCACCCTAACTCTAACCCTAACCGTCACAATAAACCTAACCCTAATCCTAACCCTCAAACTTACCCTAACTCTCATGCTCACTGTAAGACTAACTGTAACCCTCACCCTAACCCTAAACTTAGGCTGAACCCTAAATCTCACCCTAACCCTAACCCTAAACCTCAACCTAACGCTAACCTTCACCCTCATCCTCACCCTCGGCCTAAACCTAAGGCTAAACCTAAGCCTAACCCTAACCCTCAGACTCACCCTAACACTTACCCTAACCCTTAGCCTAACACTCACCCTCACCCTAACACTTAATCTAACACTAACACTAAACCTAACCCTCATCCTCAGCCTCACCCTAACCCTAAATCTAACCCTAAACCTCACACTCATCCTAACCCTAACCCTAAACCTCACCCTCACTATAGCCCTCACCCTAACCCTAATCCTAAAACTAACACTCATCCTAACCCTCACCATAAGCCTAACACTCATCCTCACCCTCACCCTAAACCTAAACCTAACCCTCAACCTAATCCTAACCCTCACCTCAACCTCACCCTCAGCCTAACCCTAAGCCTAACCCTAAACCTAACCCTAACACACACACTCACCCTCACCCTAACTCTAATCCTAACCCTAACTCTCACCGTAAACCTAACCTTAACACTAACACTAACCCTAAACCTCAACCTAACCATCACCCGAACCATAATTCTAACCCTAAACCTCACCCTCACCCTAAACCTAACTCTAACCATAACCCAAACCTAAACCTCACCCTAACACTAACCCTCACCCGCACCTGCACCCTCACTGTAATTCTAAACATAACCATAACAATAACACTAACCCTAACCAGAACAATCACCCGACCCCTAGTCTTCACCCCCACCCTCACCCTCAGCCTAACTATAAGCCTAAGCTTAACCCTCAACCTAACGCTTACACTCACTCTCACCCTAACTCTAACCCTAAACCTAAACTTAAACCTAAACATAACCCTAACACTAAACCTAACCCTAATCCTCATCCTCACACTCACCCTAGCCCAATCCCATAACTTATCCCTCACCCTAACCCTAAGCCTAATCCTCACCCTAAGCCTCACACTCACCCTCAACCTAACCCTAACTCTAACCCTCAACCTAACCCTCACACTAGCCCTAATCCTAACCCTAATTCTAACCCTAACCCTCATCCTAACCCTCACCCTAAAACTTACCCTCACCCTAGCACTCACCCTAACCCTAATCCTAACCTTAAAGCTCATGCAAACCCTCCCCATAACCCTAACCCTAGCCCTCACCCTAAACCTAACCCTCACCATCAATCTCACCCTCAACCTAACACTAACCTTCGTCCTAACCCTCACATTCACCCTAACAGTAAACCTAATCCTAAACCTAACCCTATCCCTAAATCTCAACCTAAACCACACCCTCACCCTAAACCTAACACTAACCCTAACCCTTAACCTCACCCTAACAGTCCCCCTAAACCTAACTCTAACCCTAAAACTCACCCTCACCCTCAAACTCAAAGTAACTCTAACTCTAAGACCATAAACCTCACCATCATCCTCACCCTCACCACAAACTTAACCATAACCATAACACTAACAATAACCCTAACCCTAACCCTAACCCTAACCCTAAGCCTAACTCTCACCCTCCCCCTAAACCTAACCCTATCCCTCACCCTAACCATAAATTTAACCCGAATCCTAACTCTCACCCTAATGCTCACACTTACCCTAACCCTCAGCCTAACCCTAAGCCTAAACGTAACCCTAACCCTAACCCTCACATTCACCCTCCCCCTACCCTCCCCCTAACCATATATCTAACCCTAAACCTCACCCTCATCCTAACCCTAACCCTAACACTAAACCCCATCCTAACCCTAAATTTAAACCTCACCCGCACCCTCACCCTCACCGTAACTCTAACCCTAACCCTAACAATAACACTAACCCTAACCCCAACCCTAATGCTCAGCCCCACATTCACCCTCACCCTAACCCTAATCCTAAACCTAGCCCTATCCAGAAACCTCAAACTAAACTTCACTCTCACCCTACCCTAACACTAACCCTAACCCTAAACCTCACCCTAACTCTCCCCTTAACGCTAACTCTAACCATAAACGTCACACTGACCCTCATCCTAACCCTAACCCTAACGCTAAACCTCTCCCTAAACCTCACCCTAACCGTAACCCTCACCCCCATCCTCAACCTCACCGTAACTCTAACCCTAACCCTAACAATAACACTAGTCCTAACCCTAACCCTAACCATAACCCTCACCCTCAGCCTCACCCTCACCACTAACTTAACGCTCACCATACCACAAACAATAACCCTAACCTTAATACACACTCCCAAACTCACCCTCAGCCTAACCCTAAACCTAACCCTAAACCTAACCATAACCCTCACTGTAACTCTAACCCTAACCCTAACACTAACACTAAACCTAACCCTAATCCTCAGCCTCACCCTCACCCTACCCCAAAACCTAACCCTAACCCTCACCCTAAACCTAATCCTAAACCTAACCCTAAACCTAACCCTCACACTCACCCTCTACCTACCCCTAAACCTAAACCTAACCCTCTAACCCTAACCCTAAACCTAACCCTAACCCTAAACCTAACCCAAACCCTAACCCTAAACCTAACCCTAATCCTCAGCCTCAGCCTCAACTTAAACCAAACCCTAACCCTAAACCCCACCCTAACCCTAAACCTAAACCTAACCATAACCATAATCATAACCCTCATTTTAACTCTAACCCTAACCCTAACCCTAACCCTAACCCTAACCCTAACCCTAACCCTAACAATAGCCCTCACTGTAACTCTAACCCTAACCCTAACCCTAACCCTAAACCTAACCCTAACACTCAGCCTCACCCTCACCCTAACCCATACCCTAACCCTAACCCTTACCCTAACCCTAAGCCAAACCCTAACCCTAACCCTAAACCTCACACTCACCCTCACCCTAACCCTAATCATAAACCTAAACCTATCCCTAACCCCAACACTCTCATTCAGCCTCAACCTACCCCTCACCCTAACCCTAATCCTAACCCTAAACCTCATCATAACCTTCACAATAACCCTAACCCTAACCCTCACCCTAACCCTAACCATAACCCTCACCCTCATGCTCAGCCAAAGCCTACTCCTAAGCCTAAAGCTAAGCCTAACCCTAACCCTAACCCTCACCTTCACCCTAACCCTAACCCTAAACCTAACTCTAACCCTTAACCTCACCCTCACCCTAAACCTAACTCTAACCCTAACCCTGAACCTAAACCTCATCCTAAACCTAACCCTCACACACACCCTAACCCTTACCCTAATCCTAATACTTTCACTAAGCCTAACCCTCACCCACACCCTAACCCTCACACTAACCCTAACTCTAACACTAACCCTAACCCTAACCCTCACACTCAGCTTCACCCTAACCCTAACTCTAAACCTAAACCTCAACCTCACCCTAACCCTAACCCTAAACCTAAGGCTAAACCTCACCCTAACCCTAACCTTAAAACTCACCCTCACCCTAGCCCTCACCCTAACCCTAATCCTAACCCTAACACTCATCCAAACCCTCCCCATAACCCTAACCCTAGCCCTAACCCTAACCCTCAAAATCTCCCTCACCTTCAGCCTAACCCTAAGGCTAAACCTAACCCTCATCATAACTCTCACACTCAACATCGCTCTAATCCTAATCCTAAAGCTAGCCCTATCCCTAAACCTCAACCTAAACCTCCCGCTCACCCTAAACCTAACCCTAACCGTAACCCTGAACCTCATCCTAACTGTCCCCCTAACCCTAACTCTAACCCTAAACCTCACCCTCATCCTAATCCTATCCCTAACCCTAAACCTCACCCTAATCCTAACCCTCACCCTCACCCAAAACCTCAAAGTAACTCTAACGCTAAACCTAACAATAACACTAACTCTAACCCTAACCCTAACCATAAACCTCACTCTCAGCCTCACGCACACCGCAAACTTAACCCTATCCATAACACTAACAATAACCCTAACCCTAACACTAACCCTAATCCTCACCCCCACCCTCACCCTCAGCCTAAACCAAAGCCAAACCCTAAACCTAACAGTAACCCTAACCCTCACCGTAACCCTAACCCTAAACCTAACCCTAACCCTAAACCTAACCCAAACCCTAAAAATAAACCTCATCTCACCCTAAAACTCACACTAACCCTAACACAAATCCTCAATCTAACCCTCAACCTCACCCTCACCCTAGCAATCACCCTAACCCTAACCCTCATCCTCACCCTAAACCTCACACTAACCCTAACACTAATCCTCAATCTAACCCTCACTCTCACCCTAACCCTAACCCTAACCCTCACCCTAAACCTAACTCTCACCCTTACCATAACCCTCATCCTCAGCCTAACCCTCACCTTTACCCTTACACTCAACACTACCCTAACACTCACCCTAACCCTACCCCTCACCCTGACCCTAAACCTACTCCTAAACCTCACCCTCACACTAATCCTAACCCTAACCATAACCCTAACACTAAAACTCACCCTATCCCTAACCCTAAGCCTCACCCTCAACCTCATGCTCAGCCTAACCCTAAGCCTAGCCTAACCCTTACTCTAACCCTCACACTCACCCTAGCCCTCACCCTAACCCTAATCCTAACCCTAACCCCCATCCTAAACCTCACCTTAACCCTAACCCTAACCATCAACCTAACCCTAATCCTCACCTCCACCCTCACCCTCAGCCTAACCCTAAGCCTAAGCCTAACCCTAAACCTAACCCTCACACTCACCCTCACCCTCACCCTAATCCTAACCCTAATCCTAACCCTAATCCTGAACATCAACCTAAACCTCACCTTAACCTTAAACCTAACACTAAACCTAACATTAACGCTCGACCTAACCCTCCAACTAACCCTAAATCTAACCCTAAACCTCATGCTCACCCTAACTCTAATCCTAACCCTAAACCTAATCCTGACCCTAACCTTAACCCACACCCTCACACTCACCCTCACCCTCACGATACCTCTAACCCTAACCGTAATAACACTAATCCTAACCCTAAACGCAACCCTAACCCTAACCCTAATTCTAACACTCACACTCACCCTAACCATAATCTTAAACATAACCCTCATCCTAACCATAACCCAAGCCCTAACCCTAACCCTAAACCTTACGTAAAACTAACCCTAACCCTCACCCTCACCATAGCCCTCACCCTAACTCTAATTCTAACACAAACCTTCACCGTAACCCAAAACTTAACCGAACCCTAATTCTCACCCTAACCCTAACCATAACCCTCAACTTAACCCTTAACCTCAAACTCACCCTCATTCTCAGCCTAACCCTAAGCCTAAGCCTAACCCTAACCCTAAGACTCACCCTAACCCTTACCCTAATCCTAATCCTAACCCTAAGCCTAAACCTCACCCTCACCCTCACCCTCACCCTAATCCTCACCCTAACCCTAATTCTAACACAAAACCTAAACCCAACCCCCAACCTCAGCCTCACCCTTACCCTAACTCTAAACCTAAACCTCACCCTCAACCTAATCCTAACTCTAACCCCAACCCTAACACTAAACCTCACCCTAAACCTAACCCTAAACCTCACCCTCACCATAACCATAACCCTACCCCTAACGCTAACAATAACCCTCACCCTCACTTTAACCCTAAACCTAAACCTAACCCTCAACCTAACCCTAATTCTCACCCTCACCGTAACCCTAACCCTCATCCTAAACCTCACCCTAACCCTAACCCTAAAACTCACCCTAACCCTAACCCTAACTCTCACCCTCACCCTAGCTCTCACCGTAACCCTAATACTAACCCTAATCCTCATCCTAAACCTCACCCTAACCATAACCCTAACCCACACTGTAACCCTAACCCTAACCCTCATCCTAACCCTAAACTTACCCGAACCCTAAATCTCACCCCAACCCTACCCCTAACTCTCACCCTAACCCTAACGATCACCCTCACCCTCACAGTAAGCCTAAACCTAAGCCTAACCCTAAAGTAACCCTCACACTCACCTTAACCCGTTCCCTATATCTAATCCTAACACTAAGCCTTACCCTCACCCTCACCCAACCCTCACCATAACCCTAACTCTAAGATTATCCCTAACCCTAACCCTCATCCTCAGCCTCACCCTAACCCTAACTCTAACACTAAACCTCAGCCTCATCCTAAACCTAACCCTATCCCTAACCCTAAACCTCACCCTCACCCTAACACTAAACCTCACACTCACCCTAGCCCTCACCCTCACCCTAATCCTAACCCTCACCCTCACCCTAACACCATACTTAACCGAACCTTAAATCTCACCCTAACCCTAACCCTAACCGTTACCCTAACCCTAACCCTCACCCTCATCCTCACCCTCAGCCTAACCCTAAGCCTAAGCCTAACCCTAAACCTAACCTTCACACTCATCCGAACCCTTACACTAATCCTAATCCTAACCCTTATTCTAAACCTCACCCTCACCCTAACCCTCACCGTAACCCTAACTCTAGCACTAACCCTAAATGTAACCCTCAACCTTACCCTAACTCTAACACTAACCCTAACACTAAAACTCACCCTAACCCTAACCCTATCCCTCACCATCACAGTAACCATAACCTAACCCTAACAATAACCCTAACCTTAACTCTAACCCTCACCCTCACCATAGCCCTCACCCTAACCCTAATTCTAACCCTCACTCTCACCCTTATCTTAACCCTCAACCTCAGCCTAAAACTCACCTTTACCCGTACCATCATCCTCACCCTAACCGTCACCCTAACCCTAAACCTCATCCTAAACCTCAACTTAAACTTAAACCTAACCATCACCCTAACCCTAACCCTCACCGTCAACCTCATGCTCAGCCTAACCCTAAGCCTAAGCCTAACGCTCATTCTAACCCTCATCCTCACCCTAGCCCTCAACCTAACCCTAATCCTAACCCGATCCCTCATACTAACCCTCCCCTAACCCTAACCCTAACAATCACCTAACCCTAATCCTCACCCCCAACCTCACCCTCAGCATAACCCTAACCCTAAGCCTAACCCGAAACCCTAATTCTCACATACCATCACCATAACCCTAATCCTAATCCTAACCTAAACCCTAACGCTAAACATCAACCTAACCCTCACCCTAACCTTAACACTAACACTAATCCTAACCCTAACCCTCGACCTAACCCTCCCCCAACCCTAAATCTAATCCTAAACTCACCATCACCTTAACACTAATCCTAACCCTAACGCTCACCCTAAACCTCACCCTCACTCTAAACCTAACCCTTATCCTAACCCTCACCGTAACCCTAACCCTAAACCTAAATCTCACCCAAACACTAACCCTAACCCTCACCCTCACCCTAGCCCTCACCCTAACCCTAATTCTGACCCTAATCCTCATCCTAAACCTCACCCTAACCCTAACCCTAACCTTCACCCTAATCTTAAGCCTAACCCTAACCCTCAACCTAACCCTAACCTCACGCTCACCATAACCCTAACCCTAACCCTCATCATAACCTTAAACATAACCTGAACCCTAACTCTCACCCTAACCCTACCCCAAACTCTTACCCTAACACTAACACTCACACTCACCCTCAGCCTCAGCCTATCCTTAATCCTAAGCCTAAACCTAAACCTAACCTCACACTCACCCTAACCCTTACCCTAAACCTAATCCTAACACTAAGGCTAACCCTTACCCACACCTTAAACCTTACGGTAACACTGACCTAACACTAACTCTCACCCTCACCCTAACCCTAACCCTCATCCTCACCCTAAACCTCACACTAACCCTAACCCTAACCCTAATCCTCAATCTAACCCTCAGCCTAACCCTAAACCTAACCCTAAACCTAACCCTCACACTCACCCTTATCTTAACCCTCACCCTCAGCCTAAACCTCAACTTTACCCTTACCAACATCCTCCCCCTAACCGTCACCCTAACCCTAAACCTCATCCTAACCCTCACCCTACACGTAATCTTAACCATCACCCTAACCCTAAAACTCACCCTCAACCTCTTGCTCAGCCTAAACCTAAGCCTAAGCCTGGCCCTAACCCTAACCCTCACACTCACCCTAACCCTTACTCGAATCCTAATCCTAACACTAAGCGTAACCCTCACCCTCACACTAACCCTCACCGTAACCCTAACTCTAACACTAACCCTAACCCTAACCCTCAACCTCAGCCTCAACCTAACCCTAACTCTAACCCTAAACCTCACCCTCATCCTAACCCCAACCCTAAACCTAACCCTAAACCTCAGCCTAACCCAAACCCTAAACCTCACCCTCAACCTAGCCCTCACCCTAAACCTAATGCTAAACCTAACCCTCATCCTAACCCTCACCCTAACACTAACCATAACACTCATCCTCACCTTCAACCTAACCCTAAACCTAACCCTAACACTCCACCTAACCCTAACCCTCACCCTCACTGTAACCGTTACCCTAACCCTCACAGTAACCCTAAACTTAACCTGAACCCTAACTCTCACCCTAACCCTAACCCTAACCCTCACCCTAACACTAACCCTCACCCTCACCCTCACTCTCAGCCTAACCCTAAGCCTATGCCTAACCCTAACGCAACCCTCACACTCACCCAAACCCTTACACTAATCCTAATCCCAAACCTAAGCCTAAACCTCACCCACACCCTCACCCTCACTCTAACACTCACCCTAACCCTAACTCTAAGACTAACCCTAAACCTAACCCTCAACCTCAGCCTCAACCTTACCCTAACTCTAACCCTAAACCTCACTTTCACCCTATCCCTAACTCTAACCGTGTCCCTAACACTAAACCTCACCCTAATCCTAAACCGAACCCTCAAACTCAGTCTCAACCTAAACCTAAGCCTAAGCCTAACCCTTACTCTAACCCTCACCCTCACCATAGCCCTCACAGTAAACCTAATCCTAAACCTTTTCCTCATCCTAACCCTTACCCTAACCCTAACCCTAACCCTAATCCTCACCCCCAACCTCACCCTCAGCCTAACCCTAAGCCTAAGCCTAACTCTAAACCTCAACCTAAACCTCACCCTAACCTTAAACCTAACACTGAACCTAACACTAACCCTCGACCTAACCCTAAACCTAAACCTAAAACTCACCCTCACCCTAACCCAAATCCTAAACCTAACCCTAACCCTCAGCCTCACTCTTACACTAACCGGCAACCTAACCCTAACCGAAACCCTAACCCTAACCCTAAACCTTACCCTAACACTAACTCTAATCCTCACCATCACCCTAGCCCTCACCCTAACCCTAATCCTAACCCTAAACCTCACCCTAACCATAAACCTAGCCGAACCCTAAATCTCAACCTAACCCTAAACCTAACCCTCACCTTAACCCTAACCTTCACACTCACCCTCACTCTCAGACTAACCCTAAGCCTAAGGGTAACCCTAACCCTAACCCTCACACTCACCCGAACCATTACACTAATCCTAATCCTAACCCTAAGCCTAACCCTCACCCTCACTCTCACCCTCACTCCAACCCTCACCCAAACCCTAAATCTAACACTAACCCTAAACTTAACCCTCAACCTCAGCCTCACCCTTAGCCTAACTCTAACCCTAAACCTCACCCTCACCCTAACCCTAACTCTAACCCTAACCCTAACACTAAACCTCACCCTAACCCTAACCCTAACCCTCACCCTCACAGTAATGGTAACCATAACCCTAACCATGACAGTAACCCTAACCTAATACTAACCCTCACCCTAACCATAGCCCTCACCCTAACATTAACCCTCACCCTAACACTTACCCTCAACCTAACACTAACCCTAACCCTAACACTAAATCTCCCACTAACCCTAACCCTCACCCTAATCCTAAACCTCACCCTAATGCTAAACCTAACTCTAACCCTCACCCTGACCCTAGCCTTCACCCTAAACCTAATTCTAACCCTCAGTCTCACCCTAACCCTAACCCTCATCCTCACCCTATACCTCACACATACCCTAACCCTAAACCTAATCATCAATCTAACCCTCACCCTAAACCTTACCCTAACCCAAAACCTAACTCTAAACCATACCCTAACCCTAACCCTAAACCTCATCCTCACCCTAGCCCTCACCCTAACCCTAATCCTAATGCTAACCCTCATCCTAACACTCACCCTATCCCTATCCCTAACCATCACCCTAAACCTTATCTTCACCCCCACTCTCGCCCTCAGCCTAACCCTAAGCCTAAGCCTAAGCTGAACCCTCACACTCACCCTCAACTTCACCCTAATCCTAACCCTAACCCTAACCATAACCCTAAACCTCAACATAACCCTCACCCTAACCTTAACCCTAAAAATAACCCTAACTCTAACCCTCGAACTAATCCTCCAACTAACCCTAAATCTAACCCTAATCCTCAACCTCAACCTCACCCTAACCCTATTCCTAACCCTAACCCTCAACCTCACCCTAACCCAAACCCTAACCCTCACCCTCAACCTCACCCTCACCATAACTCTAACCCTAACCCTAACAATAACACTAATCCTAACTCTAAACCTAACCTTAACCCTAACCATAATCCTAACACTCACCCTCACCCTAACCCTAATCCCAATCCTAACCCTCATCCTAACCCTAATCCTCACCCTCACTGTAACCCTAACCTTCAACTTAACCTTCACCTTAACCCTAACCCTAACCCTAAAACTTAATCTAACACTAACCCTAACAATCACCCTCAACCTATCCCTCACCGTAACCCTAACCTTAACCCTCACCCTAAAGCTAACGCTAACCCTAAATCTCAACCTAACACTAAACCTCACGCTCGCCATAACCCTAAACCTCCCCCTAACCCTAAACATAACCGAACATTAACTCTCACCCTAACCCTATCCCTAACCCTCCACCTAACCCTAACCCTCACCCTCACCCTCAGCCTCAGCCTAACCTAAGCCTAACAATAACCCTCACACTCACCATAACCCTTACCCTAATCCTAATCCTAACTCTAACCCTAACCCTCACCTTCAGCCTCACCCTAACCCTAAATCGAACCCTAAACCTCAACCTCTCCCTAACCCTAACAATAACCATAACCTTAAACCTCACCCTCACACTCACCCTAGCCCTTACCCTAACCCTAATCCTAACCCTAACCCTCATCCTAACCCTCCCCCTAAACCTAACTCTCACCCTCAACCTCACCCTCAGCATAACCCTAAGCCTAACCAGAAAAATAAACCTAACACACACACTCACCCTCACTCTCACCTTAATGCTATCCCTAACCCTAACCCTAACCCTCCCCCTAACTTTCACCCTAATCATAACCCTAAACCTAACCCTTACCATAAACCTCAACCTAAACCTCACCCTAACACTAACTCTAACCCTAAACCTCACCCTCACCCTAACCCTAACTCTAACCCTAACCCAAAACGTAAAACTCACCCTAACACTAAAACTAACCCTAAACCTCAACCTAACCCTCCAACTAAACCTAAATCTAACCATAAACCTCAAACTCACCTTAACCCTAATCCTAACCCTAACCCTAAACCTCACCCTAACCCTAACCCTAATCCTCATCCTAACCCTCACCCTAACTCTAAGCCTAAACCTCACCCTAACCCCAACCCTAACACTCCCCGTAACGGTAAACCTAACCTTAACCCTAACAATAACCCTAACATTAACCCTCAGCCTCACCTTAACCAAAAACCTCACTCGAACCCTATCCCTCACCCTTACACTTACTCTCAACTTAACACTAACCCTAACCCTCATCCTCACCCTAATCCTCACACTAACCCTAACACTAATGCTCAAACTAACCCTCATTCTAAACCAAACCCTAACCCTTACCCTAAACCTAAACCTAACCCTAACACTCACCCTTATCTTAACCCTCACCCTCAGCCTAAACCTCAACTTTACCCTTACCACAATCCCCACCCTAACCCTCTCCGTAACCCTAAACCTCATCCTAACCCTCACCCTATCCGTAAAACTAACCATCACCCTAACCCTAACACTCAGCCTCACCCTAACCCTCACCCTAAAACTAATCCTAATCCTAACCCTCATCCTAACCCTCACCCTAACCCAATCCTTAACCATCACCCTAAACCTAATCCTCACCCCCACCCCCAGCCTCAGCCTAACCCTAAGCCTGACTAAGCCTAACCCTAACGCTCACACTCACCCTCACTCTAATCCTAAACCTAACCATAACCATAACCCTAAACCTCAACCTAAACCTCACCATATCCTTAACTCTAAAAGTAACCCGAACCCTAACCCTCGACCTAACCCTCCAACTAACCCTAAATATAACCCTAAACCTCACCCTCACCCTAACCCTAACCCTAAACCTCACCCTAACTCTAACTCTAACCCGAACCCTCACCTCACCCTCACCCTCATCATAACTCTAACCCCAACCCTAACAATAACATTAATCCTAACCCTAAACCTAACCATAACCCTAACCCTAACCTTAATCCTAACACTCACCCTCATGCTAACCCTAATCCTAACACTAACCCTCACCCTAAACCTAATCCTCACCCTCACTGTAACCCTAAGCCTCAACCTAACCCTCACCCAAACCCTAACCCAAAACTTAAACCTTAATGTAACACTAACCCTAACCCTCACCCTCACCCTAGACCTCACCCTAACCTTAATCATAACCCTAATCCACATCGTTACTCTCACCCTAAACCTAACCTTAACACTCACCCAAACCCTAACACTAACTCTCAACCTAAACCTAACCCTAGCCCTCACCCTAACCCTAACCTTCACCCTCACCCTCATTCTCAGCCTAACCCTAAGCCTAACACTAACCCTAATGCTCACAATCACCCTAAACCTTACCCTAAAACTAATCCTAACCCTAAGCTTACACCTCACCCTCAACCTAACCCTAAATCTAACACTAACCCTAACCCTAACCAACAACCTCAGCCTCACCCTAACCCTAACTCTAACCCTAAACTTCACCCTCACCCTCATCATAACCCTAATCCTAACCCTAAACCTCACACTAACCCTAACCCTAACCCTAACCCTCCACCTAACCCTCACCCTAACACTAAACATAAACTTCACCCTCACCCTCACCCTAACCCTAATATGAACCCTAACCCTCAACCTAAACCTAACCCTCACCCTCACCATACCCTTACACTAACACTCAACCTAACCCTAAACTTAAACCGAACCCTAACTCTCACCCTTACTCTAACGATAAACCTCACCCTAACCCTAATAATAAACCTCACCCTCACCCTAGCCCTCAACCTCAACCTCACTCTCAGCCTAACCCTAAGCCTAACCCTAAACCTAAACCTAACACATACACTCACCCTCAACCTAACCCTAATCCTAACCCTAGCCCTCATCCTAACCCTCTCCATAACCCTAACCCTCACACTAACCATAACCCACAACCTTCACCATCAGCCTAATCGTAAGCCTAACACTAACCCTAACCCGAAACCTAAACCTCACCCTAACCTTAACCCTCACTCTCAACCTCAGCCTAACACTAAGCCTATACCTAACCCTAACCCTAACTCTCACACTCACCCTAACAAAAACCCTAATCCTACTCCTAACCCTAACCCTAACCCTCACGCTTAACGTAACCCTCACCCTCAGCCTAACTCTCACCTTTACCATTACCGTCACCCCCACCCTAACCCTCACCCTAACCCTAATTCTAACCCTAACCCTAATTCTAACCCTAACCCTAACACTAACCCTCACACTAACCCTAACACTAACCATCACCTTAACCCTAATCCTCACCCCCAGCCTCACCCTCAACTGAACCCTAAGCCTAAGCCTAACCCTAAACCTAATGCTCACACTCACCCTCAACTTAACCCAAATCCTAACCATAAACATAACCCTAAACCTCAACCTAACCCTCAACAGAACCTTAACCCTAACACTTACCCTAACCCTAACCCTCGACCTAATCCTCCAACCAAACCTAAATCTAACCCTAAAACTCACCCTAACCCTAACACTCACCCTCACCCTCACCATAAATCTAACCCTCACCCTAACAATAACAGTAATCCAAACCCTAAACCTAAACCTAACCCAAACCCTAACCCTACTGCTAACTCTAAACCTCACCCTAACCCTAATCCTAACCCTAACCCTCATCCTAACCCTCACCCTAACCCTCACCCTCACCATAATCCTAACCCTAACCCTAACCATAACCCTAAACCACAACCTAACCCTCACCCTAACCTTAACCCTAAAACTTACCCTAACCCTAACTCTCGACCTAACCCTCCAAATAACCCTAAATCTTACCCTAATCCTCACCCTCACACTAACCGTAATCCTAACCCTAACCCTAAACCTCACCCTAACCCTAACCCTAACCCTCACCCTCACCCTCACCCTCACCATAACTCTAACCCTAACTCTAACAATAAAATTAATTCTAACAATAAACCTAACCCTAACCCTAACCCTAATCCTAACATTCACCCACAAGCTAACCCTAATCCTAACCCTAAACTTCACCCTAACCCTAATCCTCACCCTCACTGTAACCCTAACCCTCAACCTTACCCTCACCCAAACCTAACCCTAAACCTAAATCTTAATCTAACACTATCCCTAACCCTCACCCTAACCCTAACCCTCACCACAACCATAAACCTAACTCTCATCATAACCCTCACCCCACCACTAACCCTAACCCTCACCATAATCCTAACCCTAACCCTAACCCTAACCCTAAAACTCAACCTAAACCTCACCATAACCTTAACCTTAAAACTTACCCTAAACCTAATTCTCGACCTAACCCTCCAACAAACCATAAATCTTACCCTAATCTTCACCCTCACACTAACCCTAATCCTAATCCTAACCCAAAACCTCACACTAACCCTAACCCTAACCCTCACCATCACCCTTACCATAACTCTAACCCTAACCCTAACAATAACATTAATTCTAACAATAAACCTAACCTGAACCCTAACCCTAATCCTGACACTCACCCTCAAGCTTACCCTAATCCTAAGTCTATCCTTAGCCCTAACCCTAATCCTCACCCTCACTGTAACCCTAACCCGCAACCTTACCCTCACCCTAACCCTAACCCTAACGCTAAACCTTAATCTGACACTAACACTAACCCTCACCCTCACACTAACCCTCACCCTAACCCTAACCCTAACCCTAATCCTCATTCTTACCCTCACCCTAACCCTAAACATAACCCTCACCCTAACCCTAAACCTAACCCTAACCCTCACCCTAACCCTAAACCTCACGCTCACCATAACCCTAACACTAACCCTCACCCTAACCCTAAACATAACCGAACCCTATCTGTCACCCAAACCCTAACCCTAACCCTCACCCTAACCCTAACCCTAACCATCACCCTCACCCTCAGCCTAACCCTAAGCCTAACCCTAATCCTAACCCTAACTCTCACACTCACCATAACCCTTACCCTAAACCTAATCTTAACCCTAACCCTAACTCTAACCCTAAACCTCACACTAACACTAACCATAACCCACAACCTCACCCTAACCCTAATCTGAACCCTCACACTCAACCTAACCATAACCCTCACCCTCACACTAACCCTTACACTAATCCACAACTTACCCCTAAACAAAACCAGAACCCTAACTCTTACACTTTCCCTAAACGTTATCCTCAACCTAACCCTAACACTAAACCTCATCCTCACCCTAGCATACCCAACCCTAACCCTAATCCTTACCCTCTTCCTAACTCTCCCCCTAACCCTTACCCTAACCCTCACCCTAACACTAACCCTCACCCTCAACCTCACCCTCAGCCTAACCCTAAGCCTAAGCATAAAACTAACCATAACACACACACTCACCCTCACCCTAAACCTCACCCTAACCCTAACCCTCATCCTAACCCTCCCCATATCCCTAAACCTCACCCTAAACCTCACCCTAACCAAGACCCACACCCTCACCCTCAACCTCACAGTAACTCTAACCCTAACCCTAACAATAACTATAACCCTTACCCTAACCCTGACCCTAACCTTAAACATAACCCTCAACCTCAGCCTAACCCTCACCGCAAACTTAACCCTAACCATAACACTAACAATAAACGTAACCCTAACCCTAACCCTAAACCTAATCTGCACCCCCACCCTTACCCTCACCCTCAGCCTAAATCTAAGCCTAAGCCTAAGCCTAACCCTAACCCTCACTGTAATAGTAACCTTAAACCTAAACCTAAACCTAACTTTAACCTTAAACCTAATCCTAAACCTAACACTAATCCTCAGCCTCACCCTCACCCTAACCCAAACCCTAACCCTAACCCAAACCCTAACCCTAACCCTCACCCTAAACCTCAGCCTAACCCTAACCCTAACCCTCACACTCACCCTCACCCTAATACTAATCCTAAAACTAACCCTAACCCTAACCCTAACCCTCACCCAAACCCTCACACTAACACTTACCATCAACCTAACACTACGCCTAACCCTAACCCTAACCCTCAGCCTAACCCTAACTGTACCCGTAAATGTAACCCTCACCTAACCCTAATGCTAACCCTAACCCTAACACTAAACCTCACCCTAACCCTAAACCTAACCCTCACCCTCAAACTCACCGTGACTGTAACGCTAACCTTAACCCTAACAATAACCTAAACCTAACCCTAACCCTAACCCTAAACCTAAACCTAAACCTCACCCTACCACTTACACTCACCCTAACACTAACCCTAAACCTAACACTAACACTCACACTAACCCTAACCCTCACCCTAATCCTAAACCTCACCCAAACCCTAAACGTAACCCTAACCCTCACCCTCACCCTAACCCTGACCTTCATCCTCACCCTAAAACTCACACTAACCCTGACACTAATCCTCAATCTAACCCACACCTAACCCTAACCCTAACCCTTACCCTAACCCTAAACCTAACCCTAACCCTCAGCCTTATCTTAACCCTCACCCTCAGCGTAAACCTCACCTTTACCCTTACCATCATCCACACCCTAACCCTCAACCTAACCCTAAACCTCATGCTAACCCTCACCCTAACCGTAAACCTAACCATGACCATAACCCTAACCCTCACCCTCAACCTCAATCTCAGTATAACCCTAAGCCTAAGCCTAAGCCTTACCCTAAACCTCACCCTCATTCTAGCCCTCAATCTAACCCTAATACTAACCATCACCCTAACCCTAATCTTGACGCCCACCATCACCCTCAGCCTAACTCTAAGCCTAAGCCTAAGCCTAACTCTAACCCTCAAACTCACCCTCACCCTAACCCTAATCCTAACCCTAAACCTAACCATAACCCTAAACCTCAACCTAACCCTCACCCTAACCTTAACCCTAACACTAACCCTAAACCTAACCCTCGACCTAACCGTCCCCCTAACCCTAAATCTAACCGTAAACCTCACCCTCAACCTAACCCTAACTCTAACCCTAACCCTCATGTTCACACTCAATGTAACTCTAACCCTAACCCTAAACCTCAACCTAACCCTAACACTCACCCTAACCCTAAACTTAAACCAAACCCTAACTCTCACTCTAACACTAAACCTAAAACTCACTGTAATCTTAACACTCACAATCACCCTCAAACTCAGCCTCACCCTCACCCTAACTCTAACCCTAAACCTTACCCTCATCCTAAACCTATCCCTAAACCTCACCCTAACCCTCACCCTAACGCTCTCCCTAACGCTATATCTAACCCTAAACTTCACCCTCACCCTAACCCTAACCCTAAACCTCACCCTAACCCTAATCCAAACCCTCAACCGCACCCTCACCCTCACCATAACTCTAACCATAACACTAAAAATAAACCTTAACCTAACCCTAACACTAACCCTAACCCTAATCCTCACCCCCACCCTCACCCTCAGTCTAAGCCTAAGCCTAACCCTAACCCTAACCCTAACTCTCACCGAAAACCTGAACCTAACCTTAATCCTAACCTTAAACCTAAACCTAACCCTAACCCTAACCCTAAACCTAACCCTAACCTTCATTCTCACCCTCACCTTAACCCAAACCGTAAACGTAACCCTCACCCTAATCCTAAGGCTAATACTAACCCTAACACTAACCCTCACACTCACCCTCTCCCTAACCATAATGCTAACACTAATCCTATCCCTAACCCTAACCCTCACTCTAACCCTCAACCTAACCCTAACCCTAACCCTAATGCTAACCCTAAACCCCATCCTAAACCTCACCATAAACCAAACCATAACCCTCACCCTAACCCTAACCCTAACCCACAACCTCATGCACAGCCTAAGCCTAATCCTAAGCCTAACACTAATCCTAACCCTCACCCTAAACCTAACCCTAACACTTACCCTAAATCTAACCCTAAACCTCACTCTCACCCCTTCCCTAACTCTAACCCTAACCTTTAACCTAAACCTCATCCTAAACCTAACCATAATCCTCACTCTCACCCTCACCATAACCGTAACCCTAACCCTAACCCTAACAATAACCCGAACCCTAACCCGAACCCTAACACTTACACTCACCCTAACAGTAACAGTCACCCTAACACTAACCCTCACACTAACCCTAACAATACCCCTAACCCTAAACCTCACCCTAACGCTCAACCTCACCCTAAACCTAACTCTAACCTAAACCTCACCCTAACCCCAACCCTCACCCTAAAACTAACTCTAACCTTCACCCTCATAATAACCCTAACCCTCACCCTAACCCTAACGCTAACCCTAAACCTCACACTAACCCTCGCTCTAACTCTAACACTAAACCTAACCCTGACCTTCACCCTAACCCCAATTCTATCGCTAACCCTCAGCTAACCCTAACCCTCACCTTAACCCTAACCCTAACCCTAATCCAAACACTAACCCTAACCCTCACCCGAAACCTCATCCTCACCCTAACCCTTACCCTCACCCTAACACCTACCCTCACCCTAACCCTAATCCTAAACTTTACCCTCACTCTGACCCTCACCCTCAGCCTAACCCTAACCCTAACACTATTCCTAATCCTAACTCTCACCCTCATACTAACCCTAACCCTAACCCTCAGCCTAACCCTCATCCTAACACTAACCTTAAAAATAACTCTCACCCTAACCTTAAACCTAAACCTAACCAAAACCCTAACACTCACCCTCACCCAAAACCTCACCCTCACCCTCATCCTAACCCTAACCATTACCCTAAACCTCACCCTAAACCTAACTCTGACACTCAGCCTCACACTCACCCTAAACCTAACCCTACACCTAAGCCTAATCCTAAACCTAACCCTCACCCTCACCCTCACCCTAAACCTAAACCTTACCCTAACCCTAACCGTAACCCTAGCCCTCACCCTAACCCTTACCCTCACCGTCACCCTAACCCTCACCCTCACCCTATCCCATACCCTCACCCTAACCCTAACCCTAACCCTCAACCTCACCCAAACCCTAACCCTAACTCTCACCCTAACCCTAACCCTAACCCTAATGCTAAACCTAACCCTCACGCTCATGGTAACCTTAACCTTAAGCCTCACCCTAAACCTAAAATTAAACCTAATGCTATCCCTAACACTCACCCTCTCCCTGAACCTCACTCTAACCCTTACCCTCACCATAACCCTCACGCTAACCCTATCCCTTACACTAAAACTAAACCTCATTCTAACCCTCACCTAACCCTAAACCTAAACCTAACCTTCACCCTAACGCTCACGCTTACCCTCACCCTAACCCTAACCCTAACCCTCAGCTTAAACCTCATCCTAACCCTCACACTAACCTTAAACCTTACCCTAACCATAACCCTAACCCTCAGCAAAACCCTCTTCCTAATCCTAACCCTAACACTCAACCCAACCCTAACCCTAACCCTAACCCTAACCCTCACCGTAACCCTAACCCTCACCCTCACCCTCACCCTCACCCTCAGCCTAAACCTATCCCTAACCCTAAACCTAACCCTAAACCTCACACTCACCCTCGGTCTAACTCTAACACTAAACCTAACCCTAATCTTCACCCTAACCCCAATTCTATCCCTAACCCTCACCTAAACCTAACCCTCACCTTAACCCTAACCCTAACACTAATCCAACACTAACCCTAACCCTCACTCTAAATCTAAACCTAACTCTAACCAAAACCCTCACCCTAATCCTAACCCTATAACTAACCCTCACCCTAACACTAACCCTAATCCTAAACCTAACCCTCACCCTCATCCTAACCCTTACATTCACCCTAAACCTATCTTTAAACCTAATGCTATCCCTAACCCTCACCCTCACCCTAAACCTCACTCTAACCCTAACCCTCACCCTAACTCTCACCTTAACTCTAACCCTAACACTAACACTAAACCTCACTTTAACCCTCACCCAAACCAAAACCTAAACCTAACCCTCACCCTAACGCTCAGCCTAACCCTGAACCTCAACCTAACCCTCACCCTCACCCTAACCCTCACCCTAAATATGACCCTTACCCTAAACCTAACCCTAAACCTAACTGTCACCCACACCCTAAATGTCACCCTCACCCGAACCCTCACCCACACCCTAACCTTACCCTAAACCTCACACTAACCCAAACCCTCACCCTAAACCTAACTATAACCCTCACCCTCATAATAACCCTAACCCTCAACTTAACCTTCGCCCTAAACCTCACCCTAACCCTAACGCTAACCCTAACCCTCACTCTCACCCTAACCCTCACCCTTACCCTTATCCTCACACTAACCCTAAACCTAACCCTAATCTTCACATTAACCCTAACCCTCACCCTAACCCTAACCCTACCCTCACCCTACCCCTCACCCTAAACCTAACCCTAACCCTCACCCTAACCCTATCCCTAACCCTCAACTTCACCCTAAAAATCACCATCACCATCACCCTAACACTCACCCTAAACCTAACCCTCACCTACACCCTCACCCTCACCTTCATCCTAACCCAAAACATCACGCTCACCCTAAACATCATCCTAATCCTAAACCTCACCCTAACCCTAACCCTAATCCTCACCCTAAACCTAACCCTCACCTTAAACATCACTCTCACCCTATTCTTCACCCTAAACCTAACCCTAACACTCACCCTAACCCTCACCCTAACCCTAACCCTATCCTTGATCCTAACCCAAACCCTAACCCTAATCCTAAACCTAACCCTCACCCTCACCCTAACCTTTACCCTCAACCTAACCCTAAACCTAACCCTCAAACTAACCTTCATCCCAACACTCACACTAACCCTAAACCTCACCCTAACCACAACCCTAATCCTCAGCCAAAACCTCTTCCTAACCCTAAAAGAAAACTTCAACCCTAACCCTAACCCTAACCCTAAACCTAACCCTCACCCTCAGCCTAACCCTAAACCTAAACCTAACCCTAACCCACACACTCACCCTAACCCCAACCCTATCCCTAACCTCACCTAAACCTAACCCTCACCCAAACCCTAACCCTAACCCTCACTCTCACCCTAACCATAAACCTCACCCTAACCCTAAGCATAAACTTACCCCTCACCCTCACCCTAAACCTCACCCTAACCCATACTCTTTTTTTTTGTTTTCTTTTTTTATTTTATTTTATTTGAGAACATACTGTACAGAGGGGCTACAATTACATGGGCAGGATAATGCATACATTTCTTACCAAGCATTGCAGCCTCCTCCTTTGTTTACCTTTCACCTCCCTTCCCATCCTCCCCCCTCCCCCCACCCAATTATACCCCCCCTCCCCCCCCACACCGACATTGTAAAGTTGGTTTTGACATGACATTTTGTACTTCTCATTGTTGCAACAGGTCCACCTGAATCCTTAAACGACTTGTTTGTCCCCATCTCCTCCACATGTTATACTGACATCAAATATAGTGAAAGCGGGGTTTACACTGTGGGGGAGGGACATACAAAGCAACAAAGAAATAATCTTATAAATGCGTTAGAAACACATGCATGAAAGAAACGAAAACATTAAAATACATATTTAAGGGTTCATTTTCCTAACATCACATTATCTGACCTTTTCCGCTTGACTCATACCTATACTAGATATTGCAAATAAGGGAAACCATGGGACCTATGCTTCTTTGGGCCTGGCTTACTTCACTTAATATAATTTTTTCCAAACCTTTCCATTTCCTAACAAATGGGGAAATGTCATTCTTTCTGATGGAGGCATAGAATTCCATTGTGTATATATACCACATTTTCTTGATCCATTCATCTACTGAGGGGCATCTGGGTTGGTTCCATATCTTAGCTATGTTAAATAATGCTGCAATAAACATAGTTGTGCCGGTAGCTTTAGTGTGGTCTTGTTTGTAAACATTTGGGTAAATGCCCAAAAGTGGGATTGCTGGATCATAGGGGAGATCTATGTGAAGTCTTTTGAGGAACCTCCATACTGCTTTCCAAAGTGGTTGAACAAGTTTACATTCCCACCAACAATGAAGTAAGGTTCCTTTCTGTCCACATCCCCTCCAGCATCTGTTGTTGTTAGAGTTCTTGATTTTTGCTGTTCTAACTGGAGTGAGGTGATATCTCAATGTTGTTTTGATTTGCATTTCTTTTATGTCTAGGGATGTTGAACATTTCTTCATGTGTCTATTGGCCATCCTTCTTTCTTCTTCAGAGAAGCTTCTCTTTAAGTCTTTCACCCCCTTATTTATTGGGCAGTTGTTTCTTTGAGGATTTGTTGTTGCGTGGTTTAATTTTTTGAGTTCCAAGTATATTTTAGATATGAGACCCTTGTCCGTTGTATGGCTAGTAAAGATCTTCTCCCAATCGGTGGGCTTTCTATTGATCTTGCTAGCTATGTCATTTGCCCTGCAGAAGCTCTGCAACCTTATGCAATCCCATTTGTCCAACCTTTCTTTGATTTGTTGTGCATCCGGGTCTCTATTCAGAAAATTTCGGCCTGAGCCAAGGAGACCTAGGGTTTCTCCTATTCCATCCTGTAATATATTCAGAGTGTCTGCTTTGAGTTCAAGGTCTTTGATCCATTTGGAGTTGATTCTGGTGCAGGGTGATATATAAGGATCTAGCTTTAGTTTTCTACATGTAGTTAACCAATTTTGCCAGCACCATTTACTGAAGAGGCTGTCTTTCGTCCATTCTATTGTTTTAGCTTCCTTATCGAAGATTAGATGGCTATAGGTCTGTAGGTTCATTTCTGCCTAACCCTTACTCTTACCCGAACCCTAACCCTAACCCTCAGCCTAACCCTCATCTTAACACTAACGCTAACCCTAACACTCATATTAACCCTAACCCTCACCCTCACCCTCAACCTCATCCTCAGCCTAACCCTAACCCTAACCCTAATCCAAACACGAACCCCAAAACTCACCCTAAGTCAAAACCTAACCCTAACAAAACCCTCACCCTAATCCTAACCCTATCCCTAACCCTCAACCTAACCCAAACTCTAACCCTAATCCAAAACCTAACCCTCACCCTCACCCTAAACATCACCCAAACCTTAACCCTCACCTTAACCCTGTCTCTAACCCTAACCCTCACCCTTACCCTCACCCCAACACTTACCCTCACCCTAACACTAACCCTAACCTTTTCCCTCACCCTGACACTCACCCTCAGCCTAACCCTAACCCTAACATTATTCCTAATCCTAACTCTCAACCTCACACTAACCCTAACCCTAAACCTCACCCTCACCCTCACCCTAACACTCATCCTAACACTAAACTTCACCCTCACCCTCACCCTAACCCTAAGCCTAACCCTAACTCTCATCCTAACCCTAAAGCTAAACCTAATGCTAACCTTAAAACTCACCCTCACCCTATCCCTCACCCTAACCCTTACCATCACCCTAACCTTAACCCTAACCCTCACAATAAACCTAACACTCACCCTTACCCTAAGCCTACCCTTCCGCCTAACACTCACCCTAAACCTAACCCTAAACTAATCCTCACCCTATACTTAAACTTAACCTCTACCGTCACCCTAACCCTAACCCTAACACTTACCCAAACCCTAACCTTCACCCTAACCCTAACCCTAAACCTCACCCTCACCCTAACCCTCACCCTAACCCTTATCCTCACACTAACCCTAATCTTAACCCTCACCCTAACCCTCACCCTAACACTAATCCTCAGCCGATCCCTAACCCTCAACCTAACCCTTATCCTCACCCTAAACCTAAAACTCACCCTCACCCTAAACCTCACCCTAACCCTTACCCTCACCCTTACCCGCAATCTAAACCTAACCCTATAACTAGAGCTCACCCTAACCCTCACCCTCATCATAACCCTAACCCTAAACCTAACCCTCAACCTCACCCTAAACCTCACCCTCACCCAAACCCTCACCCTAACCCTTTCCCTCACAATAACCCATTCCCTAACCCTAATTCTCAACAGAACGCTCACCCTCACCCTAACCCTCACCCTCACACTAAACATCAGCCTAACCCTAACCCTCACTGTAAGCCTAACCCTAAACCTCACCCTAACTCTAACCCTCCCCGTAAACGTAAACCACACCCTAACCCTATCCCGAACCCTCACCTTCACCCTCACTCTCACCCTAACCCTAACCCTAACCCTCATCCTAACACTAAACTTCACCCTCACCCTCACCCTAATCCTAAACTTTACCCCAACACACACCCTCATTACTAAACTTCACCCTAACCATAACCATAACCCTTACCTAAATGAAAACCTCACCCTCACTCTCACCCTCAAACTAATCCTCACCCTCACCCTAGCCCTCACCCTAAAACTAACCCTCACCCTAAGCATAAACTTAACATTCACCCTCATCCTAACCCACACCCTAAACCAAACCCTAACACTCATCCTCACCCTAACTCTAAACCTAATGCTAACCCTAAACCTCACACACACCCTAAACTTCACCCTCACCCTTACCTTACCCTAACCCTAACCCTAACCCTCACACTAAACCCAACCCTCACCCTAACCCTAACCCTTCCCCTCAGCCTAACCCACACAGTAAACCTAACTCTAATACTCACACTATCCTTAACCTTAACGCAAAACCTCACTCTAACCCTCACCCTAACCCTAACCCTAATGCTAACCGTAACCCTCACCCTCACCCTAACACTCACCCTAACACTAATCCTCACCCTAAACCTAAACCTCACCCTCACCCTAACCCTCACCCTAACACTTACCCACACCCTCACCCTCACCCTAACCCTAACCCTAACCCTAACCTTCACCCTAACACTCACTCTAACCCTAACCCTCACCCTCAGCCTAACCCTCACCCTCACCATTACCCTCACCCTAAACCTTACCCTAACCCTAACCCTAACCCTCACTCTAACCCTAACCCTAACCCTCAGCCTAAACCTTATGCTAACCCTAAATCTAAACTTAACCCTCATCCTAACTCTAAACCTAACCCTAACCCTCACACGAACTCTAAACCTAACCCTCAGCCTAACCCTCATCCTAACCCTAATCCTAACCCTCACCCTCACCCTCACCTTAACTCGAAACCTAAACCTAACAATCACCCCCACCCTCATCCAAACCGAACACTATCCCTAACCCTCACCCTAACCCTAAACCTCACCCTATACCTCACCCTCACCCTCACCCTAACCCTAACGATAACCCTTACCCCAAACGTCACCCTAACCCTAACACTAACCCTAACCCTCATCCTCAAACTAAACCTCACCCTAAACCTGACCCTCACCATAACCTTGACCCTAAGCCTAAACTTAATCCTGACCCTAACCCTAACCTTAACCCACACACTAACCCTCACTCTCACCCAAACCCTCACTCTCACCCTAACACTCACCCTGTCCCTAAACCTAATCCTAATCCTAAACCTAACCATCACCCTCAAACTCACCCTAACCCTAACTCTAACCCTAACTCTCAAGCTAACCCTAAAGCTAAACCTAATGCTAACACTAAAACTCACCCTCACCCTAACCCTCAACTTAACCCTTACCGTCACCCTAACCTTAAGCCTAAACCTCACAATAAACCTAACCCTCACCCTAACCCTAAAACTAAACATAAACTTCACCCTAACCCTCACCCTAATCCTAAACTTCACCCTAAGCCTAAACCTCACCCTAAACTTTACCCTCAACCTAACCCAAACCCTAACCCTAAACCTAACACTCACACTAACCCTAACCCTAAACCTAACCCTCATCCTCAATCTCCCCTTCCTCCTCAGCCTTACCCTAACCCTCACCCTAATCCTAACCCTAACCCTCAACCCCACCCTCAACTTAACCCTAACCCTAACGCTAACCCTCACCCTAAACCTCACCCTCACCCTAACCCTAGCAATAACCCTAACCCTAACATAATCCTAACCCTAAAATTCACCCTAACCCAAATCCCAAGCCTAACCCTCACCATCACCCTCATTCTAACACTCACCCTCACCCTGACCCTCAGCATCACACTAACCCTCACACTAACCAGAAGCCTCATCCTAATCCTAAACCTAACCGTCACCCTCAATTTCACCCTCATCCTCAGCCTAACCCTAACCCTAACCCTAATCCTAACACTAACCCTAAGCCTCACCCTCACCCTCACACTAACCCTCAACCTCACCCTAAACATCACCCTAACCCTAACACTCACCCTAACCCTAAGGCTAACACTAAACCTCAGCCTCACCCTAACCCTCACCCTAACCCTTACCCTCACACAAACCCTACCCCTAACCCTATCCCGACACCTCACTCTGACTCTCACTGTAACCCTAAACCTCAACCACACCCTAAGCCTCAGCCTTACCCGAACCCTCATCCTCACACTAACACTCACCCTCACCCTAACCCTCACCTTCACAATAAACATCACCCTAACCCTAACTCTCACCCTAACCCTAACCCTAAACCTCACCCTAAACCTAATCATCAACCTAACCCTAACCCTCAACCTCACCCTAACCCTAACCCTCATCCTAACCCTAACCCTGACCCTAAAACTAACCCTCACACTCACCCTAACCCTCACCCTCACCCTAACCCTAAGGCTAACCCTAACCCTCACCCTCACCATAACCCTCAACATAACCCTTACTGTCAACCTAACCCTAACGCTCACCTCACCCTAACCCTCACCCTAACAATTATCCACACCCTAACTCTCACCCTAAACCTAAACCTAAACCTAAACCTCACCCTAACCCTCACCCTAACACTAACCATAAACTAACCCTATCCCTCACGCTAACCCTCACCCTAACCCTTACCCTCACCCTCACCCTAAACCTCACCCTAACCTTTAAACTCAACCTAACCCAAACTCTAACCCTAACCCTAACAATCACACTAACTCTAAGTCTAAGCCTCACCCTAACCCTTATACTAAACATAAATATAACCCTAACACTTACCCTAAACCTAATCCTAACCCTAACCCTCACACTAACCCTAACCCTAACCCTGAGCCTCACCCTCATCCTAACCCTAATCCTAACGCTCACCCTCAACCTAACCCTAAAATTAACCCTAACCCTAACCCTCACCCTATGCCTAACACTCACCCTTACCCTAACACTCACCCCAACCAATACCCTCACCCTAACCCTATCCCTAACTCTAAACCTAACTCTCTCACCTGAACACTCAACCTCACCCTAACCCTCACCCTCACACTAAACATCACCCCAACCCTAACCCTCAACCTCAACCTAAACCTAACCCTCACCCTAAATCTAACCCTCACCCTAAAGCTAAACCTATCCCTAATGCTAATGTAACACCTCACCCTCACCCTAACCCTCACCCTTACTTTATCCTCAACTAACCCTAAACTAACCCTAAACCTAACCCTCACAATAACGCTAATCCTTACGCTATCCCTAACCCTAACCCTAACCCTCAACCTCACCCTAACGCTAATGCTAACCCTAACCCTCACCTTCACCCTAACATCACCCTAACTCCTAACCTCACCCTAACCTGCAAACTAACCCTAACCCTAAACCTACCGCTCACCCTAACCCTCATCCTAACCATAAACCTAACCCTAACCTTAATGCTCACCCTTACTCTGAGCCTAACCCTCACCCTTTCACTCACCCTAACCATTAGCCTCACACTAAACCTATCCCTAACCCTAACCCTAACCCTAACTCTCAACAGAACACTCAACCTCATCCTAACCCTCACCCTGACACTAAACATCACCCTAAACCTAAACCTAAACCTAAACTTCGCCCTAACCCTAACCCTCACCGTAATCCTAACACTAAAATTCTCCCTCATCCTCACCCTAACACTCTCCTTAACCCTTACCGTCACCCTAACCCTAACCCTCTCCCTCACACTAACCCTCACCCTAACTCTTACGCTGACCCTAACCTTAAACCTAACCCTCATCCTAACCCTAAACCTAACTCTAACCCTCACCTTCCCCATCACCCTCAGCCTAACCCTAATCCTAACCCTAATAACCCTCACCCTCATCCTCACCCTAACCCTAACCCTATCCCTAACCCTCACCCTAAACCTAACCCTCACCCTATACCTCACCCACACCCTAACCCTAACCCTAACCCTAACACTCACCCTAACCCTCACCCTAACCCTCACCCTCAACCTAACACTCAGCCTAACCCTTACCATCACACTCACCCTAACCCTCACCCTCATCCTAACACTCACCCTAACCCTTACCATCACCCTAACCCTCACCCTAACACTTACCCACACCCTAACCCTCACCTTAACCCTAAACCTAAACTTAAACCTAAACCTTACCCTCACCCTCAGGCTAACCCTAACCCCAACCCTCACGCTCACCCTCACCCTAACCCTAACACTCACCCTCACCCTAACCCTCACCCTAACCTTTACACTCCACCTAACCCAAACCCTAACCCTAAACCTAACACTCACACTAACCCTAACCCTAACGTGCACCCTAACCATTATACTAACCCTAAACCTAACCCTAAACCTCACCCTAACCAGAACCCGAACCCTAACCCTCACCCTCACCATAACTCTAATGCTAACTCTAACCCTCACCTTCACCTTAATCCTCCACCTAACACCCACCCTCACCCTAACCCTAACCCTCACCCTCAACCTAAACCTCACCCTCATCCTAACTCTCACCCTAACACTGACCCACACCCTCACACTCACCCTAACCCTAACCCTAAACTTAAAATTCACCCTAACGCTCACTCTAACCCTAACCCTCACCCTCACCCGAACCCTCACCCTAACCCTCACCCTAACACTTACCCACACCTCACCCTCACCCTAACCCTAACCATAAACCTAACCCTCAGCCTAACCCTCAGCCTAACCCTAAGCCTAACCCTCAACCTCACCATCACCGTAACTATAAACCTAAATCTAACACTCCCGCTCACCCTCACCCTAAACTAACACTTTCCCTAACCCTCACCCTAACCCTAAACCTCACCCTATACCTCACCCTCACGCTCACCCTCACCCTAACCCTAACTATAACCCTCACCCTAAACGTCACCGTAACCCTAACACTAACCCTGACCCTCATCCTCACACTAAACCTCACCCTAACCCTTAGCCTCACCATAACCTTGATCCTAAGACTAAACCTAATCCTGACCCTAACCATAACCATCACCCATACACTAACCCTCAGTATCAACCGAAACCTCACTCTCACCCTAAAACTCACGCTGAAACTAACCCTAATCCTAATCCTAAACCTAACCCTCACCCTCAAACTCACCCTAAACCTAACTCTAACCCTAACCCTCACCCTCACCCTGACCCTAACCCTCAACCAAACCCTAACCCTCACACACACCCTAAACCTCACACTAATCCTAACATTATCCCTCTCCCTAAAAATTATCCAAACCCTAACCCTAACCCTAACCCTCAACCAAACCCTAACCCTACCCCTCACCCTCACTGTCACACTAACCCTAAACCTAATGCTAACCCTCACCCTAACCCTAATCCTCAGCCACACCCTAACCCAAACCTGAACCCGATCCCAAACCCTCACCCGAAACCTCATCCTCACCCTCACCCTCACCCTAAACATCTCCTAAACCCTAACCCTCACCTTAAACCTGACTCTAACCCTAACCCTCACCCTTACCCTCACCCTCACCTAACCCTATTTTCCCTCACCCTGACCCTCAGCCTCAGCCTAACCCAAACCTTAACACTATTCCTAATCCTAATTCTCACCCTCACACTAACCCTAACCCTAAACCTCACCCTCACCCTCACCCTAACCCTAACCATAACCCTCATCCTAACATTAACCTTCACCCTCACCCTCACCCTAACACTAAGCCTAACCCTAACTCTCATCCTAACCCTAAAGCTAAACCAAATGCTAACCCTAAAACTCACCCTCACCCTATCCCTCACCCTAACCCTTGCCATCACCCTAAACTCAACCCTATCCCTCACACTAAACCTAACCCTCACCCTAAACCTAAGCCTACCCTTCCGCCTAACACTCACCCTAAACCTGACCCTAAACCTAATCCTCACCCTATCCTTAAACTTAACCCAAACCGTCACCCTAACCCTCACCCTCACCCTCACCTTAATGCTAACCCTAAACCTCAACCTAAACCTAACACTCACACTAACCCTAACCCTAATCCGCAGCCTAACCCTCATCTTAACACTACCCCTAACCCTCACACTCACCCTAAACCTCACACTAACCCTAAACCTACCCCTCTCCCTGACCCTCACCCTAACCGTTACCCTAACATTAACCCTCAACTGAACCCTAAAACTACCCCTCACCCTCACCCTCACACTAAGCCTAAACCTAATGATAACCCTCACCCTAACCCTAATTCTCACCCACACCCTAACCCGAAACCTCACCTGAACCCACAGCCACACCCAAATTCTCATCCTCACACTAAACCTCACCCTCACCCTAAACATCACCCTAACCCGAACCCTCCCCTAACCCTAACCCTAACCCTAAATTTCACCCTAACCCTCACCCTCACCATAACCCTTACCCTCACCATAACCCTAACCATAACCATAACCATAATCCTCACACTAACCTTAACCCTCACCCTAACCATAATCCTAACGCTATCCTTCACCCTTACCCTGACCCTCACCTCAGCCTAACCCTAACACTAACCCTATTCCTAATCCTAAGTCTCACCTTCACCCTCACCCTAACCATCACCCTAAAACTAACACTCACCCTCACCCTAACCCTAACCATCATGCTAAACCTAACCTCAGCTTAATCGTCACCCTCACCCTAACACTTACATAACCGAAACCCTCAACCTCACTCTCACCCAAACCCTCACACTCACCCTAGTCCTCACCCTAACCCTAACATTCACCCTCAAGCTACCCTTCCCCCTCAGCTTTATCCTAACCCTATTCCTAACCCTAACCCTCAACCTCACCATCACCCTAACACTAAACCTAACCCTAATGCTAAACCTAACCCTCAATCTCACCCTAACCTTAACCCTAACACTAACAATAACCCTAACCCTAATCCTAAACCTAAAACTCACCCTAACCCTAATCCTAACCCTAACCCTCACCCTCACCTTAGGCCTCATTCAAATCCTCACCCTCACCCTCACCCTCACCCTCACCATCACACTAACCCTCACACGAACCCTAACCCTCACCCTAAACCTAACCCTAAACCTATCCCTTACCATCACCCTCACCCTAAACCTAACCCTAACCCTAAACCTAAACCAAATCCTTACCCTCACCCAAACCCTCACACTGACCCTAGACCTTACCCTAACCCTAAACCTAATCCTAACCCTCACCCTCAACCTCATCTTCCCCCTCAGACTTACCCAAACCCTAACCCTAATCCTAACCCTAACCCTCAACCCCACGCTCACTCTAACCCTAAACCTAATCCTAATGCAAAACCTCACCCTCACTATCACCCTAACCCTAACCCTGAACCTAACAATAACCCTAACCCTAACCCTTACCTTAAAACTCACCCTAACCCTAATACTAACCATAACATTCACCCTCATCTTCAGCTTCATTCTAACCCTCACTTTCACCCTGACCCTCACCATCACACTAACACTCACACTAACCCTAACCCTCACCCTAAACCTAACCCTAAACTTAACCCTCACCATCACCCTCACCGTAAACCTAACCCTAAACCTAACCCTAAACCTCACGCTACCCTCACACTGACCCTCACACTAAACCTTCCCATAACCCTAACCATCACCCTAACACTTAACCTGACCCTAACCCTCACCCTAACCCTAAACCTGACCCTAAACCTAAGCCTCACCCTCACCCTAACCGTAACCCTCATCCTAACCTTAAATCTAAAACTAATGCTAACCCTAAACCTCACCCTCACCCTAAACCTCACCCTAACCCTTACCCTAACCCTCACACTAAACCTAAACCTCACCCTAACCCTAACCCTAATCCTCACTCTATCCCTATCATTGACCCTAACACTTACCCTCACCCTATCCCTAATGCTAACACTAACCGTCCCCCTCTCCCTATTCCTCTCCCTCATCCTAACCCTCACTCTAACACTTAACCACACCCTAACCCTCACCCTAACCCTAAACCTAAACCTAACCTTTACCCTAACCCTAACCCTCAGCCTAACCCTCAATCTAACCCTAACCCTAACCCTAATCCTAACCCTCAAACTAACCCTCACACTAACTGTAAACCTAAACCTAAACCTAACACTCAGCCTCAGCCTCACCCTAACCTAAAACTGTCCCTAACCCTCACCCTAACCCTAAACCTGACCCTAAACCTCACCCTTACCCTAACACTAACCCTATCCCTAAACCTCACCCTAACCCTAACAATAACCCTAACCCTCATCCTCACACTAAACATCACCCTAACCCTTACCCTCACCATAACCTTAACCCTAAGCCTAAAGCTAATCCTCACCCTAAACCTAACCCTCACCCACACACTAACCCTCACCCTCAACCTAACACTCACCCTAACCCTAACCTTAATCCTAATCCTAAACCTAACCCTCACCCTCAAACTCACCCTAACCAAAACTCTCACTCTAACCCTCAACTTCACCCTAATGCTAACCCTAACCCTAACCCTCAACCTAAACCTACCCCTAACACTAACCCTCACACTCACCCTAAACTTCAACCTAAACCTAAAATTACCCCTCCTCCTAACCATCACCCTAACCCTAACCCTAACCCTATACCTAACCCTTACCCTACCCCTCACCCTCACCGTCACACTAACCCTAAACCTAATGCTAACCTTCAGCCTAACGCTAATCCTCACCCACAACCTAACCCGACACCTCCCTCGAACCCTCACTCTCAACCGAACCCTCATCCTCACCCTAAACCTCACCGTCACCCTAAACATCACCCAAACCCTAACCCTCACACTAACCCTGACACTAACCCTAACTCTCACCCTTAAACTCACCCTAAAACTTACCCTCACCCTAACCCTAACCCTAACACTAAACTTAACCTTCACCCTCACCCTGACGCTCCCCCTCAGCCTAACCCTAAATCTAACCCTATTCCTAATCCGAACTCTCACCCTCACACTCACCCTAAACCTAACACTAACCCTAAAGCTCACCCTCACCCTCACCCTCTCCCTAGCTCTCACCTGTACCCTAAACTTCACCCTGACACAAACCATCACCCTAACCATAACCATCACCCTAACCATAACCCTCACCCTAACCCTAACCCAAACCCTCACACTAAACCTAACCTCAGCTTGACCTTCACCCTCCCCCTAATCCTCACCCCTACCCTAACACTTACGTAAACGAAACCCTCACCCTCACCCTCACCCTAAACCTGACCCTCAACCTAGCTCTCACCCTAACCCTAAACCAGACCCTTACCCTCACCCTCAACCTCCCCATTCCCCTCAGCATTACGCTAACCCTAACCCTAATCCTAACCCTAACCTTCAATCCCACCCTCACCCTAACCCTAACCCTAAACCTAACAATTAACCTAACCCAAACCCTAACCCTAAAACTCACCCTAACCCTCTCCCTAACCCTCACCCAAACACTTACCCTCACCTAAATCTAACCCTAATCCTCACACTAAATCTAACCCTCACCCTAAACCTAACCCTAATCCTCAGCCTAACCCTCTCTGTATACCTAACCCTAATCCTCACCCTATCCCTAACCTTAACCCTAGCCCTCACCCTAACCCTCACACTCATCCTAAACCTAATGCTAACACTAACCTTCAACCTCCCTTTAACCCTCACCCTGACCCTCACACTAAACCTAACCATAACCCTAACCCTCACCCTAACAATTACCCTGACCCTAACCCTCACCCTAAACCTAACCCGAACCCTCACCCTAACCCTAACCCTCATCCTAAACCTAAGCCTCACCCTCAACCTAAACCTCACCCTCTCCCTAAACCTCACCCTTACCCTAAACCTAAACCTAACCTTCACTCTAACCCTCACGCTAAACCTAACCATAACCCTAACCCTAACCCTCACCTGAACGCTCACCATAACAATAAACCTCACCCTCTCCCTAACCTTCACCTTAACCTTTACTCTCAACCTAACCCAAACCCTAACCCTAAACCTAACACTCACACTAACCCTAACTCTTACCCTCAGGCTAACCCTTATACGAACACTAAACCTAACCGTAACCCTCATCCTAACCCTAACCCTAAACCTCACCCTCAACCGCCCCTTCCACTTCAGCCTTAACCTAACCCTAACTGTAATCCTAATCCTAACCCTCAATCACACCTTCACCCTAACCCTAACCCTAACCCAAATGCTAACACTCACACTCACGCTAATCTTCAACCCCACCATCACCCTCAGCCTAACCCTAACACTAACCCTAACCCTAACCCTAACCCTCACTGTAAACCTAACCCTAACCCTAACACTAACACTAACCCTAACCCTAAACCTAACCCTAAACGTAACACTAATCCTCACCCTCACCCTCACTCTAACCCAAACCCTAAACCTAACCCTCACCTAAACCTAAGCCTAACCCTAACCTTCAGCCTTATCTTAACCCTCAACCTCAGCCTAAACCTCACCTTTACACTTACCATCATTCTCACCCTAACCCTCACCCTAAACCTAAACCTCATCCTAACACTCACCCTAACCGTAAACTTAACCATCACCCTAACCCTAACACTCACCCTCACCCTCACGCTCAGCCTAACCCTAAGCCTAAGCTTAAACCTTATCCTAACCCTCACCCTCACCCTAGCCCTCACCCTAACCCTAATCCTAACCCTAACCCTTACCCTAACCCTAACCCTAACCATACCCTAACCCTAATCCTCACCCCCACCGTCACCCTGAGCCTAACCGTAAGCCTAAGCCTAACACTAAACCTAACCCTCACACTCACCCTCACCATAACCTTAACCCTAACACTAACCCTAACCCTAACCCTAAACCTCAACCTCACCCTCCCCCTAACCCTAAATCTAACCCTAAAACTTACCCTCACCCTAACCCAAATACTAACCCTAAACCTCAACCTAACCCTATGCCTCACCCTCACCGTAACTCTATCCCTCATCCTAACCCTCACTCAAACCTTAAACCTAAACCTAAACCTCACCCAAATACTAACCCTAACCCTCACCCTCACCCTCGCCCTCACCCTAATCATAATCCTAACCCTAATCCTCATCCTAACCCTCACCCTAACCCTAACCTTAACCATCTGGCTGACCGTAACACTAACCCTAACCCTCACCCTAACCCGAAACGTAAACCGAACAGTAACACTAACCCTAACACTAACCCTATACCTCACCCTAACCCTAACCCTAACCCTCACCCTCACACTAGCCCTCACCCTAATCCTAATCCTAACCCTAACACTCATCCTAACCCTCACCGTAACACTAACCCTAACCCTCACCCTCACCCTAACTCTAAACCTAACCCTAACCCTCAACCTAACCCTAACCCTCACCCTCACAGTACCCCTTACCATAAACCTCACCCTAACCCTAAACTTAAACCGAAAACTAATTCTCACCCTAACCCTAACCCTAACCCTCACCCTAACCCTAACCCTCGCCCTCATCCTCACCCTCAGCCTAACCCTAAGCCTAAGCCTAACCCTAACCCTCACACTCACCCTAACACTAAGCCTAATCCAAACCCTCACCCAATCCCTAACCCTAACCCTAAACCTCACCCACACACTAACCCTAACCCTCACCCTCACCTTAGCCCTCACCCTAACCCTAAGCCTAACCCTAACCCTAACCCTCACACTCACCCTAACACTAACCCTAATCCTAATCCTAACCCTAACCCTAACCCTCAACCTCACCCTAACACTCACCGTAAGCCTAACCGTAAAATTAATCCTAACCCTAACCCTAACACTAAACCTCACCATAACACTAAAATGAACAATCCCCCTAAGCCTAAACCTCACCCTAATACTAATCCAAACCTCAACCTCACCCTAGCCCTCACCCTAACCCTAACCCTCAACCTTACCCAAGACCTCACACTAACCCTAACACTAATCCTCAATCTAACCCTCACCCTCACCCTAACCCTAACCCTATCAATCACCCTAACCCTAACCCTCACCCTTACCGTAAACCTCACCCTCAGCCTAACCATCACCTTTACCCTTACCATCATGCCCACCCTAACACTCACCCTAACCCTAACCCTGACCCTAACCCTAACTCTACCCCTAAACTTTACCCTCAACCTAACCCTAACTCTAACACTAACCCTAAAACTAAACCTCACCCTAACCCTAACCCTAAACCTCCGCCTCAACCTCATGCTCAGCCTAACCCTAAGCCTAAGCCTAACCCTTACCTTAACCCCCACCCTCACCCTAGCCCTCACCCTAACCCTAATCCTAACCCTAACCCTCATCCTAACTCTCACTCTAACCCTAAACCTAACCATAACCCTAACCCTAATCCTCACCCACACCCTCACCCTCAGCCTAACCCTAAGCCTAAGCCTAACCCTAACCCTAACCCTAAAACTCACCCTCACCTTAAAACTAATAATAACCCTAACCCTAAACCTAACCCTAAACCTCAACCTAACCCTCACCCTAACCTTAAGCCTAACACCAACCCTAACATTAACCCTGCAAGTAACCCTAAATCTAACCCTAAACCTCACCGTCATCCTAAACCTAATCCTACCCTAACCTTAAACCACACCCTAAACCTAACCGTATCCCTTACCCTCACCCTCACCCTCACCTTCACCATAACTCTAATCCTAACCCTAACTATAATACTAATCCTAAATTTAAACGTAACCCTAACCCTAATCCTACAATTCACCCTCACTCTATTCCTAATCCTAACCCTAACCCTCAACCTAACCCTAACCCTCGAATTCACTGAATCCCTAAGCCTCATCCTAACCCTCACACTAACCCTAACCCTAATTATAAACCTAACCCTAACACTAACCCTAACACTCATCCTCACCCTAGCCCTCACCCCAACCCTAATCCTAATCCTAACCCTCACCCTCACACTCACCTACACATTCACCCTCACCATAACTCTAAATTTAACCCTAATGCTAACCCTAAACCTAACCCTAATCCTAACACTAACCATAACCCTCAAAATAACCCTCCCCTTAAACCTATATCTAACCCTAAACCTCACCCTCACACTCACCCTTACCCTAACCCTAACCCTATTCCCCACCCTAAACGTAACCCTAACCCTCACCCTCAACCTCAAGGGAATTCTAACCCTAAAATTAACAATAACACTAACCTTATCCCTAATCCTCACCCCCACCCTCCTCCTCAGCCTAACCCTAAGTCTAAGCCTAACCCTCACCCTAACCTTCACACTCACCCTAATCCTAAACCTAATCCCAAACCTAAGCCTATCCCTAAATCTCACCCTAAATCTAACCCTAACACTAACCCTAACCCTCACGCTCATCCTCAACCTCACAGTAACTATAACCCTAACCCTAACAATAAGACTAACACTCTACCATGATCATAACCATAACCATAACCCTCACCGTTAGCCTCACCCATACCACAAACTTAACACTAAATATAACACTAACAATAACCCTAACCCTAATCCTAACCCTAATCCTCACCCCTACCATCACCCTCAGCCTTACCCTATCACTAACCCGAAACCTAACCCTTACCCTCACTTTAACCCTAACCCTAAAACTAACCCTAACCCTAACCCTAAACCAAACCCTAAACCTAACACTAAACCTAACCCTAATCCTCACCCTCACACTCACTCTAACCCAATCCCTAACCCTAACCCTCACCTAACCCTAAGACTAACCCTAACCCTAACCCTAACACTCACTCTCACTCACCCTAACCCAAATCCTAAACCTTACCCTATCCTTAACCCTAAACCTCACCCTAACCCTCACCCTAGCACTCACCCTAAACCTAATCCTAACCCTCACCCTTATCTTAACCCTCACCCTCAGCCTAAACCTCACCTTTACCTTTACCATCATCCTCATCCTAACCCTCACCCTAAACCTAAACCTCATCCTAACACTTACCCTAACAATAAACCTAACCATCACCCTAAACCTAACACTCACCCTCAACCTCATGCTCAACCTAACCCTAAGCTTAAGCTTAAACCTTATCCTAACCCTCACCCTCACCCTAGCCCTCACCCTAACCCTAATCCGAAATGTTACCCTCATCCTAACCCTAACCATAACCATAGCCCTAACCCTAATCCTCAGCCCTACACTCACCCTCAGTCTAACCCTAAGCCTAAGCCTAACCCTAACCCTAACCCTCACACTCACCCTCACCCTAACCTTAACCCTAACACTAACCCTAACCCTAAACCTCAACCTAACCCTCCCCCTAAACCTAAATCTAACCCTAAAACTAGCCCACAACTTAACCGAAATACTAACCCTAACCCTAAGCCTAAACCTCACCCAAACACTAACGCTAACTCTCACCCTCACCATAGCCCACACCCTAATCCTAATCCTAACCCTAATCCTCATCCTAACCCTCACCCTAACCCTAACCTTAACCCTCAGGCTGACCGTAACGCTAATCCTTCCCCTCACCCTAAACCTTAACTTATCCCGAACCATAACACTAACCCTAACCCTAACGCTAAACCTCACCCTAACCCTAACCCTAAACCTCACCCTCACCCTGGCCCTCACCCTAATCTTAATCCTAACCCTAACCATCATCCTAACACTCACCCTAACACTAACCCTAACCCTCACCCTCACCCTCAGCCTATCTCTAAACCTAACCCTAACCACAATACTAATTCTAAACCTAAACCTAACCCTAACACTAACCCTAATCCTACCACTCACCGTCATTCTAATCCTAATCCTAAACGTAACCCTCAAACTTACCCTAACCCTCAACCTCACTGTAACCCTAACCATCATTCTGACCCTCACCCTAACCCTAACCCTAATTCTAAACCTTACCCTAACACTAACCCTAACCATCACTCTCACCCTAACCATAATCATAACCCTAACTCTCACCATAACCCTAACCCTAACCATAACCCTAACCCTAATCATCACACCCACCCTCAACCTCAGCCTAACTCTAAGCCTAAGCCTAACCCTAACCCTCACCCTCACACTCACCCTCAACTTAAATCTAATCCTAACCCTAACCCTAACCCTAACCCTAAACCTCAACCTAACACTCATCTTAACCTTAAACCTAACTCTAACCGTAACATTAAACCTCCAACTAACCCTAAATCTAACCCTAAACCTCACCGTCGTCCTAACCCTAATCCTAGCCATAACCCTAAACCTAAATGTATCCCTCACCCTCACCCTCACCCTCACCCTCCCAATAACTCTAACCCTAACCCTAACCATAATACTAATACTAAACCTAAACGTAACCCTAACCCTAACCCTAATCCTATAACTCACCCTCATTCTAATCCTAATCCTAACCCTAAACCTCAACCTAACCCTAACCCTCAACGTCACTGTAACCCTAACCCTCATCCTAACCCTCACCCTAAACCTCACCCTAATTCAAAACCTTACCTTAACACTAAACCTAACCTTCACCCTCACCCTAGCCCTCACCCTAACCCTAATCCTAACCCTACCACTCACCCTAACCCTAAAATCACCCTCACATTTACCCTCAGCCTAACCCTAAGACTAAGCCTAACCCTAACCCTAACCCTCACACTCAACCTAACCCTTACACTAATCCTAATCCTAACCCTCAGCCTAACCCTCACCCTCACCCTAACCCTAACCCTAACACTAACCCTAACCCTAAACCTCACCCTAACCCTCCCCTTAACCCTAACTCTAAACCCAAACCTCACCCTCACCTAACCCTAAACCTAACCCTAACCCTAACCCTAACCCTAAACCTCTCCCTAACCCTAACCCTCACCCTCAACCTCAACCTCACCATAACTGTAACCCTAACCCTAACAATAAGAATAATCTTAACCCTAACCATAACCAAAACCCTCTGTCAGCCTCACCCTCATCACAAACTTAACACTAACCATAACAGTAACAATAATCCTAACCCTAACCCTAACCATAATCCTCACCCCCACAAGCACCCTCAGCCTAACCCTAACACTAATCTTAATCCTAGCCCTAACCCTTACCTTAACACTAACACTAACACTAACCCTAAACCAAACCCTAAACCTAAACCTAAACCTAACCCTTATCCTCAGCCTCAACCTCACATTAAACCTAACCCTAACCCTATCCTTAAACCTAACCCACACCTTAACCCTCACCTAACCCTAACCTCACCCTCACCTTCACCCTCAGCCTAACCCAAAGACTAAACATAATCCTCACACTAAACATAATCCTCACCCTAACCCTAATACTAAACTTCACCCTCCCCCAAACACTCACCCTCAGCCAAAATCTAACCTTCATCCTATCCCTAATACTAATCCTCACACTAACCTGAACCCTAACCCTCATCCTTACCCTAACCCTGACACTAACCCTAACTCTCACCCTCACCGTAAAGCTAACCCTAAACCTAACCCTTACCCTAACCGTAATGCTAACCCTAACCCTCACACTCACCCTAAACCTCACCCTAACCCTTACCCTCACCGTAAACCTAACCCAACCCTCACCCTCACCCTCACCCTATCTGTCACCCTAACCCTAACCGTAAGTCTCACCCTAACCCTCACCCTCGCCCTCATCTTGACCCTAACCTTCACCCTCACCCTCACCCTTAAGCTAACCCTAAACCTAACCCTCACCTTAACCCTCACTCTAACTGTAATGCTAACCCTAACCCTAACCCTCACACTCAGCCTAAACCTCACCCTAACCCTTACCCTCACCGTAAACCTAACCCCAACCCTAACCCTCACCCTCACCCTATCCGTCACCCTAACCTTAAGGCTAATCCTCACCATAACCCTCACCTTAACCCTAACCGTAATCCTTACCCTCACCCTAACCCTAATCCTATCCTTAACCCTGACCCTCACACTAACCCTAACCCTCACCCTCACTCTAACCCTCACCATCACCCTAACCTTTACCCTCACCCTAACCCTATTCTTTTCCGTAAACCTAACCCTAGCCCTAAACTTCACACTAAACATAGCCCTCACCATAACCATAACCCTACCCTCAAATTAACCCTCACCCTAACCCTAACAGTATCCCGCATCTTAACCCTAACCCTTACCCTCACACTAACCCTAAACATATCCCTAACCCTCTCCCTCAACTTAACCCTCACCCTCACCCTAAACTTTACCCTAACTCTAATCCTCAGAGTAATCCTAGCCCTCACCCTAAACCTAACCCTAAACCTCAACTTAACCCTCACCCTAACCCTAACCCTAACCCTAAACCTAACCCTCTCAATCAACCTAGCCCTCAACCTAAATCTAATCCTAACTCTAACCTTCACACTAACCCTTACCCTCACCCTTACCGTAACCCTCATCCTCACAATAACCCTCACAATAACCCTCACCCGAACCCTAACCCTAACGCTCACACTAACCCTCACCCTCACTCTAACACTAACCCTCACCCTAAACCTAAACCTAAGCCTAACTCTAACCCTCACCCTAATCCTCACGCTCACCCTAACCCTCACCCTCATCCTAAAACTTAATCTCAGCCTCAACCTAACCCTTACACTAATCCTAACCCTCACCCTAACCCTCACCCTCAGCCTAACTCTAACTCTAATCCGAACCCTCACCTTCAGCCTCACGCTAACCCTAACCCTAAACCTCACCCTCATACTGACCCTCACCCTAATCTTCACCCTCGCACTCATCCTCACCGTAACCCTAACCATAACCCTAAACCTCACCCTAACCCTTACCCTAAACCTCACCCTCAAACTCACCCTAACCCTAACCTTAAACGTAACCCTCACCCTAACCCTAATGCTAGCCCTAACCCTCATACTCACCCTAAACCTCACCCTAACCCTTACCCTCACCGTAAACCTAACCCTAACCCTAACCCTAACCCTAACCTTCAACCTAACCCTCAACCTAACCCTAACACTATGCCTAACCCTCACCCTCATCCTAAACCTCACATTCACCCTAACCCTAACCGTTACCCTCTCTAAAACCCTAACCCTATCCCAAACCCTAACCCTTACAAGAACGCTAACCCTCAGCCTAACCCTGACCAGAACCCGAACCCGTACCCTCACACTAACCCTAACCGTATCCCTAAATCTAACCCTCACACTACCACTTAACCTCACCCTCACATTAACCCGACCACTCACCCTAACCCTCATCCTAACCTTAAGCCTAACCCTAACACTCACTCTAACAATAACCCTAAACCTAAACCTAACCCTAACCCTCACACTCACCCTCACCCTCAGCCTAACCCTAACCCTCACCCTCATCCTAACTCTAACCATAACCCTAATCCTAACCCTCATACTCTCCCTCACCCTCACAGTTACCCTAACCCTAACCCTCACCCTCACCCTATACCTAACCCTCACCCTAATCCTAACTCTCACCCTAACCCTATCCCTACCCCTCAAGCTAACCCTTACCCTAACCCTAAACATAACCCTCACCCTAACTCTAACCCTCACCCCCACCCTAACCCTCACCCTCACCTGAAACCTCAACCACATCCTAACCCTCATGCTCACCCTAAATAAAACCCTAACACTAACCCTCACCTTAAACCTAACCCTAACCCTAACCCTTACCCTCACCCTCACCCTCAGCCTAACCTTAACTCTAACCCTAATCCTAACCCTAAACCTCAACCTCAACCTGACCGTCACCCTAAACATTACCCTCAACCTAACCCTAACCCTAACCCTCACACTAAACCTAACCCTCACCATTACCCTAAGCCTCACCCTCACCCTAACCCCCACACTAATCCTAAACCTAACCCTCACCCTAACCCTAACGCTCACCCTCACACTAACCCTCACCCTAACCCTTATTCTCACCCTAACCCTAACAGTAAAACTAACACTAACCCTCACACGAACCCTAACCCTCCCCCTAACCCTAACCCTTACCCTCATCTTAACCTTAACCCTCACCCTAACCGTCACCCTCACCGTCACCCTACCCCTCACCCTAAACCTCACCCTCATTCTAAACCTAAACCTCACTGTCACCCTCACCCTCAACCACAGTCTAAACCTAAACCTAACCCTAATCCTGGCCCTCACCCTAACCTTAAACATCAAACTCACCCTCAACCTCATCCTCAGCCTAACTCTAACCCTAACCCTAATCCTAGCCCTCACCCTTTCCCTCACCCTCAACGTCACCCTCACCCTCACCCTCACCCTAACTCTAACAATAACCCTAACCCTAACCCTAACCCTAACTCTAAACCTAACCCTAACCTTAACTGTAACCCTAACCCTAACCCTCACCCTAAACCTAACCCTAACCCTCACACTAAACCTAGCCCTGACCCTAACCCTTACCCTACCCCTCACCTTCACCCTAAATCTAAACCTAATCCTAAGCCTAACCCTCACCCTCACCAGAGCCCTCACCCTAACCCTAATCCTAACTTGAACCCTCAACCTAACATTAAAACTCACCCTATTCCTCACCCTCACTCTCACCCTAAACCTTACCCTAACCATAACCCTAACCCTCACCCTAACCCTCACCCAAACACTATCCGTAACCCTAACCCTCAACCTAACCCTCACCTTAACCCTCACACTAAACCTAACCCTCACCCTCACCCTAACCCTAAACGTCACCTTCACCCTAACCCTCACCCTCAGCCTAACTCTAACCCTCACCCTATCCCTAACCCTAAATCTAACCCTAACCCTCTCCCTCAGCCTAAAGCTAACCGTAAACCTAACCCCAATCCTAACCCTCACACTCACCCTATCCAGCAGCCTAACCCTAAAGCTAACCCTCACCCTAACCCTAATGGTAACCCTCAACCTAACCCTAACCTTATCCCTAACCCTCACCCTCACCCTAAACCTCACCCTCACCCTAACCCTGATCCTTAACCTCACCTTAACCCTATCCCTAACCCAAACCCTCACACTAACCCTAACCCTCACCCTCACCCTAACCCTCACCCTCACCCTAACCCTTACCCTCTCCCTAACCCTAATCCTATCCCTAAACATATCCCTAGCCCTAAACCTCACACTAAACCTTGCCCTCACCCGAACTATAACTCTACCCTCACCTTAACCCTCACCCTAACCCTAACCCTATCCCTCACCCTAACCCTAACCCTTACCCTTACCCTAAAACTAACCCTATACCTAACCCTGACACTAACCTTAACCCTCAATCTAACACTAACCCTCAACCTCACCTTAACACTTAACCTCACCCTCATCCTAACCCTAACCCTAAATGTCACCCTCACCCTAACCCTCACCCTCAGCCTAACCCTAACCCTCACCCTAACCCTAAACCTAACCCTCACACTAACCCTAACCCTCACCCTCACCCTCTCCCTAACACTCATTGTAACCCTAACGCTCATTCTCACACCAACCCTCACCTTAACACTAACCCTCACACTAAACCTAAACCTCATCCTAACCCTAACCTTAACCCTCACCAAAACACTAAAAATAACTCTCACCCTCAACCTAGCCCTCACCCTACCAATAATCATTACTGTACCTTAACCCTAAACGTTACCCTCAACCTCAAAATAACCCTCACCCTAACCCTAACCCTAACCCTAACTCTAATCCTCACCCCAACCCTAAACCTCACCATCACCATTACACTCACCCTAAACCTCACCCTAACCATAATTTTAAGCCTAAGCCTAACCCTCACCCTAACCCTCACCCTAACCCTAATCATAAACCAAACCCTCAGCATCACCCTAACCCTTAAACTGAGCCTCACTCTAACCCTGACACTAACCCTAACCCTCACCCTAACCCTAAGCATTACCATCACCCTCACCCTCAGCCTCACGCTCAGCCTAACCCTAAACCTAATGTTAATCCTAACCCTGACCCTAACCCTAACGCTAACCCTAACCCTCACCTTCACCCTCACCCTAACCCTAACGCTTGCCCTCAACCTCAACCTATCCCTAATCCTAACCCTCACCATGAACCTAAACCTCACCCGAAACCTAACCCTAATTCTCACCCTCACCCTCACACTAACCCTAAACCTAACCCTCACCCTAAACCTCACCCTCACCCTAATGCTAACCCTAACACTCACACTCACCCTAAAACTCACCCTAACACTTAACCTCACCGTTAACCTAATCCTAACCCTCACCCTCACCCTAAAAGTAACCGTACCCCTAACCATAACCCTAACCCTAACCCTCAACCTAACCCTCACCTTAATGCTAACCCTAACCCTAAACCTCAACCTATCCCTCACCCTAACCCTAACCCTATCCCTAACCCTCACCCTTACCGTAACCCTCACCCTCACCTTAATCCTTACCCTCACACTAACCTAAACCTATCCATAACACTAACCCTCACACTAACCCTAACCCTCAACATAACCTTACCCCTACCCCTCAACTTAACCCTCATCCTAACCCTAAAATTCATCCTAAGCCTCACCCTAATCCTAACCCTAAACCTCACCCTCACCCAAACCCGAACCCTCACAATAACCCTAAACCTAACCTTAACTCTTACATAACTAAAACCCACAACCTCACCCTCACCCTCACCCTAACCCTCACCCTTACCCTAGCCCTCACCCTAACCCTAAACCTAACCCGCACTCTCACCCTAACAATCACCCTAAACCTAACCCTATCCCTCACCCTAACACTAACCCTAAACCTAAACCTCACGATCATACTAATCCTCACCCTATCCTTAACCTTTACCTAACCGAAACCCTCAACCTCACCCTCACACTCACCCAAACCCTCCAAATTAACCTAGATGTCAACCTAACCCTCAAACTAACCCTCACCCTCACCCTCACCTTCACACTCAGCCTAGCACTAACACTGAACCTAACCCTAACCCTTAACCTCACCCTCACCCTAACCCTCACACTAAACCTAACCCTCACACTAACCCTAACCCTAAATGTCACCCTCACCCTAACCCGCACCCTCAGCATAACTCTAACCCTCACCCTATCTCTAACCCTAATCCTCACACTAACCCTAACCCTAACCCTCACCCTTACCCTAAACCTAACCCTAACCCATACCCTAACCCTCACCCTAAAACTTACGATAAACCTAAAACTCATTCTCACCCTAACTGTCACACTAAACCTAACCCTCAGTCTAACGCTAACCCTAACACCTCACCATTACCCTCATCCTAACCGAAACCCTAACCCTCACCATAACCCTAAACCTAACTCTCACCCTCAACCTAGCCCTCACTATAACCCTAATCCTAACCCTAACCCTCACCATCACCCTAACCCTCACCCTAAACATAACCCTCACCATCACAATAACGCTCACCCTAACACTAACCCTAACCCTAACTCTAATCCTCACCCTAACACTCACCCTCACCATAACCCTAACCCTCACCCTAACTCTCACCGTAAACCTAACCCTAAGCCAAACCCTAAAACTCCGCCTAACCCTAATCCTAAACACAACCCTCACCCTCACCCTAACCCTCATCCTAACCCTTAACCTCAGCCTCACCCTAACCCTCTCCCTAAACCTAAACATAATCGTCACCCTCAACCTCACCCTCACCCTCAGCCTAACTCTAAACCTAAGCTAATCTGAACCCTCACCCTCACCCTCAACCTAACCCTCAGCCTCATCCTCACCCCCTCCCTAACCCTAACTCTAACCCTAACCCTAAACCTCACCCTCACCCTAAAAGTAACCCTAAACCTAACCCTCACCCTAACCCTCACCGTAACTGTAAAACTAACCTTAAACTTCACACTCACCTTAAACCTCACCTTAACCCTTACCCTCACCGTAAACCTAACCCCAACCCTAACCCTCACCCTAACCCTATCGGTCACCCTAAACCTAACGCTAACCCTCACCCTAACCCTCACCCTAAACTAACCATAACCCTCAACCTATCTCTCAACCTAACCCTAAACCTATCACTAACCCTCAACCTCACCCTAAACCTCACCCTCACCCTGACCCTAAATCTTACCCACCCTAACCATAAACCTGTCCCTAACCCTAACGCTCACACTAACCCAAACCCTCACCCTCACCCTAACCCTAATCCTTACCCTCCCACTAACCCTAACCCTTTCCCTAACACTAATACTCACACTATCCCAAACACTCACCCTCACCCTAATCCTCTTCTTCACCCTAACCCTTATCATCACCCTAAACCTAATCCTATCCCTAGACCTAACTCTAAATCTAAAGCTCACACTAAAACTAGCCCTCACCCAAACCATAAACCTACACTCACCTTAACCCTCACCTTAATCCTAACCCTCACCCTAACCCTAACCCTTAGCCTCACCGTAACCCTAACCCTATCCCTAACCCTCTACCTCACCCTAAGCCTCAACATCACTCTAACACTAACCCTTACCCTCACCCTAACCCTAACACTATCCCTAACCCTAACACTCACACTAACCCTAACCCTCATCCTCACCCTAACACTCACCCTCACCCTAACCCTTACCCTCATTCTAACCCTAACACTAACCCTAACCGTAAACCTCACAGTAATCCTAACCCTCACATTAAACCTAACCCTATCCCTCAACTTAACCCTCACCCTAACCCTAACCCTAATGCTCACTGTAACCAAAAACCTAACCCAGACCTTCACCCTAAACCTCACCCTAACACTAATCCTAACCCTAACCCTCACCCTAACCCTAAACCTCAACCTAATCCTCACCCTAAACCTCACCCTATCCCTATCCCTGACACAAGCCCTAACACTCAACCTAATCATCACCCTAACCCTCACCCTAATGCTAAACCTAACACTAAACCTCACCCTAACCCTCACCCTAACCCTAAACATAACCCTCAACCTCAACCTAGCCCTCATGCTAACCCTAATCCTAACCCTAACCCTCACCCTAACCCTTACCCTCACCCAAACCATAACCCTCACCTCACAATAACCCTAACCCAAACCCTAACTCTAACCCTCACCCTAAACCTCACACTCAATCTAACCGTAAACCTCACCCTAACCCTCTCCCTAAACCTAAACCTAAGCCTAACTCTAACCCTCACCCTAAACTTCACGCTCACCCTAATCCTAAACCAAACCCTCAACCTCACCCTAACACTCACACTAAAACTTAAGCTCAGCCCCAACCTAACCCTTACACTAACCCTAACCCTCACCCTAAACCTCATCCTCATCCTAACTCTAAACCTAACTCTAATCACAACCCTCGCCCTCAGCCTCACCCTAAACCTATCCCTAGCCCTCACCCTAACCCTAAAACTCACCCTAACCCTAACCCTAACCCTCACCCTCAACCTCACCCTAAACCTAACCCTAAACTTAACCCTCAGCTTAACCCTAATGCTAGCCCTAACCCTCACACTCACCCGAAAACTCACCCTAACACTTACCCTCACCGTAAACCTAACTCTAACCCTAACCCTCAACCTCAACCTAACCCTCACACTAACCCTAACCCTAACCCTAAGCCTAACCCTTATCCTCACCCTAGCTCTCACCCTAACCCTAACCCTCACACTAACCCTAACCCTCACCCCAACCCTAACCCTCACCCTCAAACTAAACCTCACCCTAACCCTATCTCTATCCCTCACCCTATCCCTATCCCTGACACCAACCCTAACCCTCAACCTACCCCTCACGCTAACCCTCACCCTAACCCTAACACTAAACCTCACCCCAACCCTCACCCTAACTCATAACCTCACCCTCACCCTAACCCTCACACTTATCCTAACCCTCACCTTAACCCTAAATATAAACTTCATCCTAACCCTAACCCACACCCTCGGCTTAACTCTAACCTTCACCCTAACCATAACCCTATCCATAACCCTCACCATAACCCTAACCCTAACTCTCATCCTCAACCTAACCCTAACCCTAACCCTCACCCTAAACCTCACAATCACCCTCAAAATAACCCTAACTCGAACCCTAAATCTAAACTTCACCCTAAGCCTCACCCTCACTCTAACCCTAAACCTCACCCTAACACTCACCCTATCCCTATCCCTGACACTAACCCTAACTCTCATCCTAACCCTCATCCTAACGCTCACCCTCACTCTAACCCTAAACCTCAACCTAACATTCACCCTATCCCTATCCCTGACACTAACCCTAACTCTCAACCTAACCCTCATCCTAACGCTCACCCTAACCCTAACCCTAACACTAAACCTCACCCTAACCCTCACCCTAACCCTTAAACTCACCCTCACCCTAACCCTCACACTCATCCTAACCCTCAACCTAATCCTAAACTTAACCATCACCCTCAACCTAGCCCTCACCCTAACCCTAACCCTAACCCTAACCCTCACCCTAACCCTAACCCTAACCCTCACCTTAACCCTAAATCTAAACCTAACCCTAATCCTATCCCTCACCCTCACCAGAGCCCTCACCCTAAACCTAATCCTAACGTTAACCCTCACCTAACACTAACACTAACACTCACCCTAACCCTCACCCTCACCCTAAACCTCACCCTAACCATATCCCTGAACCTCACCCTAACCCTCACAGAAACACTATCCCTAACCCTAACCCTCAACCTAACCCTCACCCTAACCCTCACCCTAAGCCTAAACCTAACACTAACCCTCAACCTAACCCTTAGCCTAACCCTTAACCTCACCCTCACCCTAACCCTCACACTAACCCGAACCCTAACCCTAACCCTAAAACTAAATGTCACCCTCACCCTAAACCTCACCTTCAGCCTAAATCTAACCCTCACCCTATCCCTAACCCTAACCCTCAAACTAACCCTATCCCTAAACCTCACCCTTATCCTAACCCTAACCCTAACCCACTTCCTAAACCTCAACCTAACACTCACGGTAACCCTAACACTCATTCTCACCCTAACCCTCACCCTAAACATAGCCCTCACACTAAACCTAACCCTCAATCTAACCCTAACCCTACCCCTCAACATTACCCTCATCCTATCCGTAACTCTAACCCTTATCATAATCCTAAACCTAACTCTCACCCTCAACCTAACTCTCACCCTCAACATAACCCTAACCCTCACCCTAACCATAATCCTAAACCTAATCCTAAGCCTAACCCTAACCCTCACCCTAACCCTAATACTAAACACAATGCTCACCCTCACCCTAACCCTCACCCTAAACCTAAACATAAACGTCACACTCACCCTCACCCTCACCCTTAGCCTAACTCTAAGCTTAACGCTAATCCGAACCCTCACCCTCAACCTCACCCTAACCCTCAGCCTCGCAGTCACACTCACCCTAACCCTAACCCTAACCCTAACCCTCACCCTCAACCTCACCCTAAAGCTATCCCAAAACCGTACCCTCACCCTAACTGTAATGCTAAACCTAACCCTCACACTCACCCTAAACCTCACACTAACACTTACCCTCACCATAAACCTAACCCCAAACCTAAACCTCACCCTCATCCTATCCATCACCCTAACCCTAACGCTAACCCTCACCATAACCCTAAACGTAACCCTCAACCTAACCCTCAACCTAACCCTAACCCTATCCCTTACCCTCACCCTAACCCTAACAGTAACCCTCAACCTAACCCTCAACCTAACCCTAACCCTATCCCTTACCCTCACCCTAACCCTAAACCTCACCCTCACCCTAAATCTAATCATTACCAAAACCTTAACCCTAACCCTATCCCTAACCCTTACCCTCACACTAACCCTATCCCTCACCCTCACCCTAACCCTCACACTCACCCTAACCCTTACTCTAACCCTAACCCTAATCGTGTCCCTAAACCTAACCCTAGCCCTAAACCTCACACTAAACCTAGCCCTCACCCTAACCATAACCCTACCCTCACCTTAACTTTCACCCTAACCCTAACCCTAACCCTAACCCTAACACTAAACGTTACCTTCAATCTAACCCTAACAATATCCCTAACCCTCTCCTTCACCCTAAACCTCACCCTCACCCTAACCCTAACCCTTACCCTCACCCTAAACCTAACACTATCCCTAACCCTAACCCTCACACTAACCCGAAAACTAACCATCAAACTAACCCTAAACCTAACCCTCACCCTCACCCTAACACTCACGGTAACCCTAACGTTCATTCTCACTCTAACCCTCACCTTAACCCTAACCCTCACACTAAACCTAACACTTACTCTAACCCTAACCCTACCCATCACCATTACCCTCATCCTAACCCTTACCCTAACCCTCACCATAACCCTAAACCTAACACTCACCCTCAAACTAGCCCTCACCCTAACCCTAAACCTCACCTTCACCCTAACACTCACCCTAACCATAACCCTCACCGTCACAATAACCCTCACTCTAATCCTCACCCTAACACTCACCCTCACCATAACCCTAACCCTCACCCTAACGATAACCCTAAACCTTACCCTAAGCCTATCCCTAACCCTCACCCTAACCCTAATCCTAAACACAACACTCACCCTCACCCTAACCCTCAACCTAAACCTAAACATAAACGTCAAACTCACCCTCACCCTCACCCTCAGCCTAACTCTAAGCCTAACGCTAATCCTAAACCCTCATCATCACCCTCACCCTAACCCTCAGCCTCGATGTCACACTCACCCTAACCCTAACCCTAACAGTAACCCTCACCCTCAAACTCACCCTAAAGCTAACCCTAAAACGAACCCTCACCCTAAACGTAATGCTAACCCTAACCCTCACACTCACCCTAAACCTCACCCTAACCCTTACCATCACCGTAAACCTAACCCCAACCCTAAACCTCACACTCAACCTATCCGTCACCCTAACCCTAACGCTAACCCTCACCCTAACCCTCACCCTAACCCTAACCCTCACCCTAACCCTAACACTATCTCTAACCTGCTCCTTCACCCTAAACCTCACCCTCACCCTAAACCTAACCCTTACCCTCACCCTAACCCTAACACTATACCTAACCCTAACCCTCACACTAACCCTAAACCTAACCATCACACTAACCCTAACCCTAAACCTCACCCTCACCCTAACACTCACGTTAACCCTAAGGCTCATTCTCACACTAACCCTCACCTTAACCCTAACCCTCACACTAAACCTAACCCTTACCCTAACCCTAAGCCTACACCTCACCATTACCCTCATCCTAACCCTTACCCTAACACTCACCATAACTCTAAACCTAACTCTCACCCTCAAGCTAGCCCTCACCCCAACCCTAATTCTCTCCCTAACCCTCACCCTAACACTAACCCTCACCTTAAATGTTACCCTCACACTCATATAACCCTGACCCTAACCTAACCCTAACTCTAATCCTCACCTGAACCCTAAACCTCACCAACACCCTTTCCCTCACCCTAAAACTCAACCTAACCCTAACTTTAAGCCTAACCCTAACCTCACCCTAACCCTAATACTAAACCTAACCCTCACCCTCACCCTAACCCTTAACCTCAGCATCACCCAAACCCTCACACTAACCCTACCTAACCCTCAACCTAACCCTAAGCATAAACATCACCCTCAAACTCACCCTCAACCTCAGACTAACTCTAACCCTAACGCTAATCCGAAGCCTCACTGTCAGCCTCACCCTAACCCTAACCCTAACCCTCACCCTCACCGTAACCTTCAACTTTGCCCTCACCCTCACATTAACCCAAACCCTCAACCTAACCCTCACCCTAACCCTCACCCTAACCCCAACCCTAACACTAAACCTCACCATAACCCTCAACCTAACCCTTAACCTCACCCTCACCCTAACCGTCACCTAATCCAAACCCGCACCCTAATACTAAACCTAACCCTCACCCTCACCCTAACCCATAACCTCAGCCTAACTCTAACCCTCACCCTAACCCGAACCCTATCCCTCACCCTAACCCTAACCTTAACCCTAACCCTATCCCTCACCCTAACCCTGAACCTTACCCTCATCCTCAATCTAGCCCTCACCCTAACCCTAATCCTAACCCTCACCCTCAACTGAACCCTTACCCTCACACTAACCATAACCCTCACCCTAACCCTAACCCTAATCCTCACCGTAACCCTCACTCAAAACCTTACCCTCACCCTAACCATAACCCTCAGCCTCACAATAACCCACACAATAACCCTAACCAGTACCCTAACTCTAACACTCACCCTAACCCTCACCCTCACTCTAAACCTAACCCTCACCCTAACCCTAACCCTAAGCCTTACTCTAACCCTAACCCTAAACCCCTAAACATAACCCTCACCCTAACTCTAATGCTAGCCCTAATCCTCACATTCACCCTAAACCTCACCCTAACCCTTACCCTCACAGTAAACCTAACCCTAACCTTAACCCGAACCCTCAACCTAACCCTCAACCTTACCCTAACCCTATGCCTAACCCAAACCCTAATCCTGAATCTCACCCTCAACCTAACTGTAACCCTTACCTTCTCCATAACCCTAACCCTATCCCAAAACATAACCCTCACACTAACTCTAACCCTCAGCCTCACACTTAACCTCACCTGAACCCGAACCCGTACGCTCACCCTAACCCTAACCCTATCCCTAAACCTAACCCTCACACGAACACTAAACCTCACCCTCACATTAACACGATCCATCACCCTAACCCTCATCCTAACTGTAAGCCTAACCCTAACCCTCACTCTAAACGTAACCCTAAACCTGAACCTAACCCTCACCGTCACTCTAACCCTCACACTCACCCTCACCCTCAGCCTAAACCTAACCCTAATCCTAACAATAACCCTCACCCTCATCTTAACTCTAACCCAAACCCTAAACCTAACCCTCACACTCTCCCTCACACTCACACTAACCCTAACACTAACCCTCATCCTAAACCTAACCCTCACCCTAACCCTAACCCGCACACTCACCCTAACCCTCACACTAACCCTAAACATCACCCTAACCCTAACTCTCACCCTAACCCTAACCCTATCACTCAAGCTAACCCTTACCCTAACCCTAAACCTAACCCTCACCCTAACACTAACCCTCAACCCCACCCGAATGCTCACCTTCATCTGAAACCTCAACCTCACCCTAACCCTCATCATCACCCTAAATAAAGCCCTAACCCTAAGCCTCACACTAACCCTAACCCTAACCCTCACCCTTACCCTCACCCTCACCCTGAGCCTAACTTTAACCCTAAACCTAATCCTAAACCTAAACCTCAACGTTACCCTGACCCTCACCCTAAACCTTACCCTCACCCTAACCGTAACCCTAACCCTAACCCTCATACTAAACCTAACCCTCACCATTTCCCTAAGCCTACCCCTCAACCTAACCCCCACACTAACCCTAAACCTAACCCTCACGCTAAAGTTAAACCTCAACCTAACCCTAACCTTCACCCTCACCCTCACACTCACCCTAACCCTTATACTCACCCTAAGCCTAACACTAACACTAACCCTAAAACTAAACCTAACCCTCACTCTAACCCTAACTCTAAACTTCACCTTAACCTTAACCCTCACCCTAACTGTCACCCTCACCGTCACCTTACCCCTCACCCTAACCCTAACTCTAACCCTCACCTTAACCGTAACCCTCACCCTAACCCTCAACCTCAACCTAATCATCACCCTAACCCTAACCCTTACTTAGATGAAACCCTCACCCTCACCTTCACCCTCACCCTAAGCCTCACCCTAACCTTAGTCCTCAACTTAACCCTAACCCTAATACTAACCCTCACCCTCACCCTAACCCTCACCCTCAACAGAGCCCTCTACTTAACCCTAACACTAATCCTATCTCCCACCCTAACACTCACACTCAAGCTCAGGCTAACCCTCACCCTCATCCTAATCCTAAACCTAACCCTCACCCTCACCCTAACCCTCAACCTAACCCACACCCTCATCCTAATCCTAACCCTAACCCTAACCCTCACACTAAACCTAACCCTCACCCTCACACTCACCCTAACCCTCACACTAACCCTAACCCTCATCCTCACCATAAACCTCACCCTAACCCTAACCCAACCCCTCACCCTAACCCTCACCCTATCCCTATCCCTGACACTAATCCTAACCCTCAACCTAACCCTCAATTTAACGCTCAATCCGAACCCTAACCCACAATCTAACCCTAATCCTCACCCTCAACCTAACCCTCAATTTAACGCTCAATCCTAACCCTAACCCACAATCTAACCCTAATCCTCACCCTCAACCTAACCCTTAACCTCACCCTCACCCTCACCCTAACCCTCATACTAACCCTAACCCTCACCCTAACCATAACCCTAAATGTCACCCTCACCCTAAACTTCACTCTCAGCCTAACTTTAACCCTCACCCTAACCCTAAACCTAACCTTCACACTAACCCGAAACCTAACCCTCACACTCCCCCTAACACTCACGTTAACCCTAACGTTCATTCTCACACTAACCCTCACCCTAACCATAACCCTCACACTAAACCTAACACTCACCCTAACCCTAACTCTAACCCTCACCGTTACCCTCATCCTAACCATAACCATAACCCTCACCATAACCCTAAACCTAACTCTCACCCTCAACCTAGCCCTCACCCTAACCCTAATCCTATCCCTAACCCTCACCCTAACCATATCCCTCACCCTAACCGTTACCCTCACCCTTACAATAACCCTCACCCTAACCCTAACCCAAAACCTAACTCCAATCATCACCCCAACCCTAAACCTCACCATCACCCTTTCCCTCACCCTAAAACTCAACCTAACCCTAACTTTAAGCCTAACACTAACCATCAACCTAACCCTCACCCTAACCCTAATCCTAAACCTAACCCTCGTCCTCACCCTTACCCTTAACCTCAGCCTTACCCTAACCCTCACACTAACCCTAACCCTCACCCTAATCCAAAGCATAAACGTCACCCTCAAACTCAAGCTCACCCTCAGACTAACTCGAACCTAAAAGCTAATCCAAACCCTCACCCTCAGCCTCAACCTAACCGTAACCCTAACCCTCATCCTCACCCTAACCCTCAGCCTCGCCCTCACCCTGACACTAACCCTAATCCTAACCTAACTCTCATCCTAACCCTAAACCTCAACCTAACCCTAACCCTAACTCTCACCCTAAACCTAACCCTAAACCTAATCCTAACACTACCCCTCACCCTAACCCTCATGCTAACCCTAAATCTAACCCTAACCCTCACCCTACACCTCACACTAACCCTAACCCTGAACGTAAACCTCACCCTAACCCTCACCCTCAGCCTAACTCTAACCCTCACCCTAACCACAAACCTAACCCTCACACTAACCCTAAACCTAACCCTCACCATCACCCTAACCCTAAACTAACCCTCACCCTAACCCTCACCCTAATACTCACAGTAACCCTAAACTTCACCCTCACCCTAACTCTAACCCTCACCCTAACCCTCACCCTAACCCTAACCCTAACACTCAACCTAAACCTAACCCTATCCCTAACCGTCACCCTTACCCTAAAGCTCACCCTCACCCTAACCCTAACCCTACCCCTCACCCTAACACGCATGCTAACCCTAAATCTAAAACTAACCCTCACCCTAACCATCACCCTAACCCTAAATCTTACCCTAACCCTCACCCTAACTCTAACCCTTACTCTCACCCTAAACTAACCTTAATTCTAAGACTATCCCTCAACCTCACCCTAGCCCTCACACTAACCCTAATCCTAACACTAACGCTCACCCTCACCCTAAACTTCGCCCTAACCCTCACCCTAACAATAACCCTAACCCTCACCCTAACCCTCACCCTAACCTTAATCCTAAACATAACCCTCACCCTCACCCTAACGCTCACCCTAACCCTTAAACTCAGCCTCACCCTAACCCTCAAACTAAACCTACCCCTCACCCTAACCCTAAACATAAATGTCACCCTCACCCTCACCCTCACCCTCAGCCTAAATCTAACCTAACCCTAAATGTCACCCTCACCCTAACCCTAAACCTTACCCTCAACCTAACCAAACACTATCCCTGAACCTAACACTCACACTAACCCTAAAGCTCACCCTCATCCTAAACCTCTCCCTCACACTAACGCTTACCCTCACCCTAACCCTAAACCTATGCCTCAACCTAACCCCAACCCTAACCTTCACACTAAACCTAGCCCTCACCCTAACCCTAACCCTAGCCCTCACCTTAACCCTCAACCTAACCCTAACCCTAACCCTAACCCTCACCCTAACCCTAACCCTATGCCTAACCCTCAGCCTCACCCTAAACCTCACCCTCACTCTAACCCTAACACTTACCCTCACCCTAACCATAATCCTATCACTAACCCTAACCCTCACACTAACCCTAACCCTCTTCCTCACCCTAACCCTCACCCTCACCCTAACCCTTACCCTCACACTAAAGGTAACCCTAACCCTCACCCTAACCTTTATCCTCACTGTAACCCTAACTCTCACACTAAATCTAACCCTCACGCTAACTCTAACCCTGCCCCTCACACTAACACCCACCCTAAACCTAACCACAACCCTCATCCTAACCCTAACACTTACCCTCACCCTAAACCTCACCCTAATCCAAACCCTCACCATAATCCTAAGCCTAACCCTCACACTAATCCTATCCCTCACCCTAACCCTCACCCTCACCCTAATCTTCTCCCTAACACTAACACTTATCTAACTGAAACCCTCAACCGAACCCTAACCCGAACCCTAAAAATAACCATCACCCTACCCCTCACCCTAACCCTAACCCTAACCCTAACCCTAACCCTCACCCTAACACAAACGCTAATCCGCAGTCTCACATTAACTCTCACACTAAAACCTAAACCTAACCCTTACCCTCACCCTCATACTAACCAAAACCCTCAACCTAACCCTAACCCTACCCCTCACTCTAACCCTCATCCTAACACTAACCTAACCCTAAACCTAAACCTAACCCTCACCCACACCCTCACCCTCAGCCTAAACCTAACCCTAACCCGAATCCTAAAACTAATACTCAACCTCACTCAAACTCTAGCCCTAAACCTAACCCTAAACCTCACACTAACCCTCACCCTAACCCAAATCCTAACCACTACAATAACCCTAACCCTAAACCCAAAACTAACTCTCACCCTCAAATTAACCCTAACCCCAACCCTACTACTCACCATAACCCTAACCTTCACCATCAACCTAATCCTCACCCTAACCCAAATCCTAAGCTAACCGAAAACCTCAATCGAACTCTAAACCTAACCGTAACCGTAACCCTCACCCTACACGTCCCCCTAAAACTAACCGTAACCCTAACACTCACCCTCACCCTAACCCTAACCCTACCCTAACCCTCAAACTAAACCTATCCCTCACGCTAATCCTAAGCCTAACCCTAACACTCAACCTCAACCTAGCCGTCACCATAACCCCAATCCTAACCCTAACCCTCAAACTAACCCTAACCCTCACCCTCACTTTCACCCTAACCCTAACCCTCACACTAACCCTCATCATAACCCTAACCCTAATCCTAACCCTCAGCCTTACCCTCACCTTCAACCTAACCCTAACACTAACCCTCCCCTAACCCTCACACTAACAGTCACGCTAAACCTAACCCTCACTCTCACCCTAAACCTCACCTTAACGCTTACTCTCATCCTAAACCTAACCCTAACCCTATCCCTCACACTAAACCTAACCCTCATCCTAACCCTAATCCTAACCCTCAAGCTAACACTCACCCTAACCCTAACCTTACACCTCACCCTAAACCTAAACCTCACCCTCATTCTAAACCTAACCCTAACACTAACCCTCACAGTAAACCTAACCCTCACCCTAACCCTAATCTTAATCCTCAAGCTAACACCCTAACCCTAACCTTACACCTCACCCTAAACCTAAACCTCACCCTAATCCTAAACCTAACCCTAACCCTCACCCTCAACCTAGCCCTTACCTTAACCCTAATCATAACCTTAACCCTCAACCTACCCTAACCCTCATCCTCACCCTAACCCTCACCCTAACCCTAACCCTCACCCTAACCCTAACCATAATCCTAACACTAACCCTCACTCTCACACTCACCATAACCCTAACCCTAACCCAAAACCTCACAGTAAGCATAACCATCACTCTAACGCTCACCCTAACCCTAAAGCTCACTCTAAGCCTTACCCTCACCCGAACCCTAAACCAAACCCTGATCCTCACTCTAACCCTAAGCCTAACCCTATCCCTCACAGTACCCCTCTTCCTAACCCTAAACCTAAACCTAACCGTCACCCTCACACTAACCCTAACTCTAACCCTAACACTAACCCTCACACTAACCCTAACCCTCACACTATCCCTAACCCTACCCCTCACCCTATCCCTCATCCTAAGCCTAACCTAACCCTAAACCTAAACCTAACCCTCACACACAGCCTCAACCTCAGCCTAACCCTAACAATGATCCTAACCCTAATCCGGACCATCACCCTCTTCCTAGCCCTAACCCTAACCCTAACCCTCACCCTCACCCTCAGCCTAACCATAAACCTAACCCTCACCCCAAACCTAACCCTAACTCTCACCCTCAACCTCACCCTAACCCTAACCCTAACCCTAACCCTCACCCCAACCCTAACCCTAGTACTAACTCTAACCCTCACCCTCACACTAAACCTCACCCTAACCCTTACCGTCACCCTAACACTAACCCCAAGCCTAAGCCTATCCCTCACACTAAACCAAACCTTCACTCTAACCCTAATCCTACCCTCAGCCTAATGCTCACCATAACCTTTACCCTAAATCTAATCCTCACCCTATCCCTAACCCTAACCCTAACACTCACCCCCACCCAAGTCCTCACCTCAAACCTAACCATAACCCTCACCCTCACCTTATCCTTAATGCTAACCCTAGCCTTCACCCTCAACCTAACCCTCACCCTAACCCTTGCCCTCACCTTAACCCTCACCGTAACACTAACCCTCACCCTAACACTAACGCTCACCCACACCATAACACTCAACCTCAACCGAAGCCTCACCATAACAATATTCCTCACTGTCACCCTAACCCTCACCCAAACCCTAAAGCTCACCCACACCTTAACCCTCACCCTCACCTGAACCCTCATGCTAAACTTAACCCTTAACCCTCATCCTCACCCTAAACATAACCTTAACACTAACCCTCACATTAACCCTAAACCTAACCCTCAACCTAACCCTCAACCTCACCCTCACCCTCATCCTAAGCCTAACCCTAACCCTAAAACGAATCCAAAACCTAAACCTCTCCCTCACCTTCACCCTAACCCTTACATTTAGCCTATCCCTAACCCTCACATGCACCTTAACCCTAATCCTAACCCTAATATTAACCCTCACACTCACCCTAATCCTAAAACTAACACTCACTCTGAAACTAACCCTTACCCTAACCCTTATCCTCACCCTAAATCTAACCCTAACCCTAAATCTAACCTTCACACTAAACCTAACCATCATCCTAACCCTAACCCTCACTCTAACCCTCACCCTCACTCCTTCCCTCACCCTAAGCCAAACCCTAACCCTAACCCTAGTCCTAAACCTAACACTTTCCCTCAACCTCACCCTAACCCTAAACCTAACACTCACCCACACCCTAACCCTCACTATAACCCAAACCTTCACGCTCATCCTAACCCTCACCCTCACCCTAAACATCACCCTAACCCTAACCCTCACCATAACTCTAACCCTAACCCTATGGCTAAACTTCACTGTCACCCTAATGCTAACCATAAGCCGAACCCTCACCCACAACCTAACGCTCACACTCACCCTCACCCTCAACATCACCGTAACCCTCACCCTCACCCTAAACATGACCCTAAACCTACCCCTCACCCTAACCCTTAACCTAACCCTAACCTATACACGAAACCTAACCCTCACCCTAACCTTACCGTATCCCTCACCCTCAGCCAAACCCTAACCCTACCCCTAGTCTTAAACCTAACCCTTTCCCTCACCCTCAACCTAACCCTAACCCCAACCCTAACCCTCACCCTAACCCTCACCATAACACTAACCCTAACTCTCACCCTCACCTTAAACCTAACCCTAACCCTAACCCTCACCCTAACCCTAAAGCTAACTCTGACCCTCACTCTCCAACTAACCCTCACCCTAAACCTTAACCTCATCCTAACCCTAACTGTAACCCTAAAACTCACACTAAACATAAGCCTCAACCTAACCTTACGCTATCCCTCATCCTAACACATACCCTAACCCTAACCCTAACACTCAACCTCACCCTAACCCTAACCCTAACACTCACCCTCTCCCTAACCCTAACCGTCACCCTAACCCAAAACCGGAACCACACCCTAACCTTCACACTCACCCAAACCCTCACCCTCAACCTAACCCTCACCCTCACCCTAAACCTCACCCTAACCCGAACCCAACCCTAACCCTCACCCTAACTTTAACGCAAACCCTGAACCTAAGCCTCAAACTAAACCTCACCCTAACCCTTATCCTCACCCTAACTCTAACCCTAACCGTAAACCTAACCCTCACAATAAACCTAACCCTCATCCAAAACCTAACCCTATCCCTAACCCTAACCCTCACCCTAACCCTAACCCTAACCCTAACCCTCACCCTAACCTTAACCCTAATGCTCACCCTCACCCTAACCCTCATACTAAACCTGACACTCACCCAAACCCTATCCCTCACCCTAACCCTCACCCTTACCCTAACCCTCACTGTCACCCTAAACCTAAACCTAACCTCACCCTCACCCTAATGCTAACTGTCACCTAAACCTCACCCTAACCCTAATCCTCAGCCACACCCTAACCCTCACCCTCACCCAAACACTCACCCTCACCCTCAGCCTCACCCTCACCCTAATCCTCAACCTAACACAAACGTTGGCGTAAACGAAATCCTCAACCGAAACCTAACCCCAACCCTAACCCTGACACTCACGCTACCCCTCACCCTCACCCTAACCCTAACCCTAACCCTCGCCCTCATCCTTACCTTCACCCTAACCATTAACCTCAGCCTAACCCTCACCCTAAACCTCACTCTAATCCTAATCCTCATCCTCACCCACACCCTACCTCAAACCTAACCCTAACCCTCACGTAACCTTAACCCTCAACCTATACCTATCACTGAGTCTCACCCTAAACCTCACCCGAACCATAAAACTAACTGTAACGCTGACCCTCACCCTCTCCCTAACCACCATCCTAACCCTTACCCTCACCCTAACCCTAACCCTCACGCTAACAGTCACCCTCACCCTAACCCAAATTCTAAACCTCACCCTAACCCTAACCCTAACCCTATCCCTCAACCTCAAACTAACCGTCACACTAACCCTTACCCTCACGCTAATGCTAAGCCTTACCCTCAAACTAACCCTGACCCTCACCCTAACCATAACCCTACCCCTCACCCTAACCCTCATCGTAACCCTAAACTAAACCTAACCCTAAACCTAACCCTCACCTTCACCCTCAACCTCAGCCTAACCCTAACCTTAACCCTAATCCAAACCCTAATCCTCACCCTAACCCTAACCATTATCCTAATCCTAACCCTAACACTCAGCCTAAACCTAACACTCAGCCTAACTTTCACCCTAAACCTAAACCTAACCCTAACGCTCACCCTCACCCTTACCCTCAGCCTAACCCTCAGTCTAACCCTCAACCTAACCCTAACCATAACCCTAACCCTCACCGTCACCCTCACCCTAACTCTCACCCTAACCCTAACCCTAAACCTCACCCTAAACCTCACCCTAACCGTAATCTCAACCTGTACCCTGACACTAAACCTAACCCTCACCCTAACATTAACCCTAAAACTAACCCTCACCCTAACCCTCACACTAAACCTAAACGGCACCCTAATCCTCACACTCACCCTAAACCTCACCCTAAACCTAACCCTAACTCTCACCCTCAACCTTGCCATCACCCTAACCCTATTCCTAACTCTAACCCTCACCCTAACCCTAACCCACAAACTCACGCTAACACTCACCCTCACACTACGCCTAAACCTACCTCTAATACTGAACCTCACAGTCACCCTAATCCTAACCCTAACCCACACCCTCACTGGAACCATAACCCTAACCCTCACCATAACACTAAACCTAACCCTAACCCTAACCCTAACCCTCACCCTCACCCTTGCCCTCACCCTAACCCTAATCCTAACCCTAAACCTCATATAAACCTCACCCTAACCCAACCCAAACACTCACCCTAAACCTAACCCTAACCCTAAACCCCACGCTAAGCCTAAGCCTAAGCCTAAGCCTAAGCTTAAACCTAACCCTAACACTAACCCTAACTCTAACTCTAAAGCTCACTCTCACCCTAACCCTAACTCTAACCCTAACACTAAACCTAAACCTCATCCTAACCCTAATCCTAACCCTCAGCCTCACCCTCACCGTAACTGTAACCGTAACCCTAACCCTAAAATACCCCTCACCCTAACTCTAACCCTTACCCTTACCCCCAAGCTTGGACTAAGCCTAAGCCTAAGCCTAAGCCTAACCCTCACACTCACCCTCACCCTAACCCTAACTGTAACACTAACCCTAACACTAACCCTCATACTATCTCTCACGCTAATGCTAACTCTAACCCTAAACCTCACCCTCATCCTAACCCTCACCCTCACCCTCACCCTCAGCCTAACACTAAGCCTAACCCTAACCCTAACCCTAACCCTAAACCTTACACTCAACCTCACCCTAAAACTAAGCCTAAGTCTAACACTAACCCTAACCCTCACTCTCACCCTATCCCTCACCCAAACCCTAACCCTAACAATAACCCTAACCCTAACCCTCACCCTAACCCTCACCCTAACCCTAACTCTAACCCTAAAGCTCACCCTCACCCTAACCCTAACCCTAAACCTCAACCTCAGCCTCAATGTCACCATAACCTTAACCCGAAGCCTAACCCTAACAATAACCCTATCCCTAACACTAATCCTATCCCTAACTTTCACCTTAACCCTCACCCTAAACATAACCCTAATACCACCCTCACCCTAGCTCTCACCCTAACGCTAATACTAACCCAAACAATCACCCAAACTCTCACACTAATCCTAACCCTAAACCTGACACTAACCTTAACCCTCACACTCACATTCACCCTCAAACTAAACATAAACATAATCCTAAGCATAACCCTCACTCTCACCCTCATCCTAACCCTACCCCTAACCCTAACCCTCATCCTAACCCTAAGCTCCACCCTAAGCCTAACACTCACCTTAACGCAAACCCTCAACCTGAACCTAACCCTCACCCTAAACATAACCCTAATCCTCACCCTCACCCTAGCCCTCACCCTAACCCTAATCCTAACCCTAACCCTCACCCAAACTCTCACCCTAATCCTAAACCTAACCCTCACCCTAACCTAACCCTCACCCTCACCCTCAGCCTCAGCCTAAGCCTAAAACTTATCCTAACCATAACCCTCACCCTCAGCCTCATCCTAACCCTAACCCTAACCCTAACCCTCACCCTAACCCAACCTCCACGCTAAACCTAAGCCTCACCTTAAAGCTAACCCTCACCCTAACCCTAAGCCTAACTCTAACACCAAACCTCATCCTCACCCTAACACTAACCCTTACACTAAACCTCACCCTAATGCTAACTCTAACCCTAAACCTCATGCTGACCCTAACCCTAAACCTCACTCTAAACCTCACCCTCAGCCTAACCCTAAGCCTAAGCCTAAGCCTAACCCTAACCCTCACACTCACCATCACCCTAACCCATACCCTAATCCTAATCCAAACCCTAACCCTAACCCTAACACTCACCCTAACCCTCATCCTAACTCTAACAATAACACTAAAAATAACCCTAAACCTAACCCTCACCCTAACACTAACTCTAAACCTAAACCTCACACTCACCCTAACCCTAACCCTAAACCTAAACCTAACCCTAACCCTCACCCTGACCCTAACCCTGAACCTCACCATAACCCTAACCCTAACCCTCACCCTCACCTAAGCCCTCAACCTAACCCTAGTCCTAAACCTAACCCTCACTCTAACCCTCACCCTAACCCTAACCTTAACACTCACCCTAACACTAATCCTATCCCTAACCCTCACCCTAAAACTTACCCTCACTCTTACACTAACCCTAACCCTAACACTAACCCTCACACTAACCCTAAAACTCACCATAACTCTAAACCTCACACTAACCCTCACCCTAGCGCTCACCCTAACCCTAATCCTAACCCTAAACTTCATCCTCACCCTCACCATAACCCTAACCGTAACCCTCACCCTAACCCTCAACATCACGCTTGGCCTAAGCCTAAGCCTAAGCCTAAGATTAAGGCTAACCCTCACACTCACCCTCACCCAAACCCTAACTGTAACACTAACACTAACACTCACAGTAACATTCACCCTAAGGCTAAATCTAACCCTATACCTCACCCTCACCGTAACAATAACCCTCACCCTCAACCTCACCCTCAGCCTAAACCTAACCCTAACCCTAATCCTAAACCTAACCCTCACCCTCACCCTCACCCTAAACTTAAACCTAACCATAACCCTCACACTCACCTTCACCCTAACCGTAACCCTTAAGCTAACCCTCACCCTATCCCTCATCCTAACCCTCACGAAAACCCTAACCCTCACTCTCACCCTATCCCTCACCCTAACCATCACGAAAACCCTAACCCTCACTCTCAGCCTAACCCTCACCCTAACCCTTACCCTCACCCTAACCCTAACCATAACGCTCACCTTCACCCTAAACCTAACCCTAACGCTCACCATCACCCTAACCCTCACTTAAAACTTAACCCACACCCACACCCTAAACCTCAGTCTCACCCTATCCCATACCCTCACGCTAATCCTCACCCTCACCCTAAACATCAGCCTAAGCCTAACCCTCACCCTTACCCTAACTCTCACCCTCACCATCACCCTCAGCCTAACCCTAATCCTAACCGTAATCCTAACCCTAACCCTCACCCTCAACCTCAACCTCAACCTAACCTTAAACCTAACTCCAATCCTAACCCTAAACTTCAGCCTCACCCTAACCCTAACCCTAACCCTCACCCTAACCCTAATCCTAACCCTAACACAAACCCTAACCCTCAGCCTAAACCTCACCCTAACACTAACTCTAACTCTAAACCTCATCCTCATCGTAATCCTAACCCTCACCCTCACCCTCAACCTCATCCTAACCCTAAGGCTAAGACTAACCCTAACCCTAATGCTTACACTCACCCTCACCCTAACCCTAAACCTGAACCTCTTCCTAACCCTAACCCAAACATTCATCCAAACCTTCACCCTAACCCTAACACTAACACTAACCCTAAACCTAACCCTCACCAAAACCCTCACCCAAACTCTAACTCTAACCCTAAACCCCACCCTCACCCTAACCCTAACCCTCACCCTTACCTCACCCTCACCGCAACCCTAACCGAAACCCTAACCCTAAACTTCACCCTCAACCTCACCCTAACCCAAACCCAAACCCTCAACCGAACCCTCAACCTAACCCTCATCCTCACCATCACGCTCAGTCTAACCCTAACCCTAATTTAACCCTAAACTTCACCCTCAACCTAACCCTAGCCCTAACCCTTACTCTCACCCCAACCCAAACCTCCACCCTAAACTTAACCCTCACCCTAACCCTAACGTAACGCTAACCCTAACCCTCACACTAACCCTAACCCTCACCATAAACGTAATCCTACCCCTCACCCTACCCCCCACCCTAACCCTAAACCTAACCCTAATCTTAACCCTAACCCTAAACCTCACCCCAACCCTAACCCTCACCCTCACCCTCAACCTCACGCTCACCATAACCGTAACCCTAACCCTAACCCTAACACTAACCCTAAACCTAAACCTAACCCTAATCCTAATCCTTAAACTCACCCTCAAACTCACCCTAACCTTAACAATGACCCTAATCCTAACCCTAAACCTAACCCTAACCCTAATTCTAACACTCAGCCTAACCAAAACCATAACCTTAAACCTCACCCGAAACCCTAACCAAAACCCTCACCCTCACCCTAACCCTAAATCTAACCCTAACCCTACCCCTCACCCTAACACTGACTCTAACACTCACGGTAACCCTAACCCTCAATTTCACCCTAACCCTCACCCTAAACCTTACCCTAACACTAACTCTAACCCTAACCCTAACCCGCACACTAAACCTAACCCTCACCCTAACCCTAACACTTACCCTCATCCTCACACTCACCCTCACCCTAAAATTAACCCTAACCGTCACCCTAACCCTCACACTAACTCTAAGGCTAACCCTAACCCTCATTCTCACCCTAACCCTCACGCTAACCCTAACCCTAACCCTCACTCTAACCCTCGCCCTCACAATAACCCTCACCCTAAGCCGAACCCTCACCCTAACTCTAACCATCACGCTCACCCTCAGCCTAACCCTAAACCGAATCCTATCCCTCACCCGCACTCTCAGCCTAACCTCAACCGAACCCTAACCCTAAACCTAAACCTCACCCTCACCCTAACCCTCACTCTAACCCTAATCCTAACCCTAAACCTAATCCTAACCCTCAGCCGCACCCTAAACCTCACCGTCAGTCTAACCCTAAACCTACACCTAACCCTCACCCACACCCTAACCCTCAGACTCAACCAAACCCTCACCCTCACCCTAAAACTCACCCTAACCCTAACCCTCAACCTCACTCTCATCCTCACCCAAACCGTAATCTTCAGTCTCACCCGAAATCTCACCCTCATCCTAAACCTCACCCTCACCCTAAACATCACCTAAGCCTAACCTTCACCCTCACCATAACCCTAAACCTAAACCTGACCCTAACCTTAACCCTCACCCTCAACCTAACCCTCAGCCTCACCTAACCCTAATCCTACCCCTAAACCTCACCCTCACTCTCCACATCATCTTAAACTAACCCTCACCCTAACCCTAACCTTAACCCTCAGCCTAACCCTAACTCTCCCCCTAACCCTCACCCTCACCCCAACCTCACCCTAACCATAACCCTAAACCTAGCCCTTACCCTAACCCTAACCATCACAGTCACCCTCCCACTCAACCTAACCCTCACCCTCAAACTAGCCCTCAGCCTAAACCTAAAACTAACCCTAAACCTCACCCTCACCCTCACACTCAGACTATACCTAACCCTTAACCTAATCCTAACCATAACCCTCACACTCACACTCACCATAAACGTCATCCTCACCATAGCCCTCACTCTAACCCTAACCCTAACCCAAACCCTAAACATCAACATCACCCTCCCCCTCCCCCTCTCCCTCAGGCTATCCCTAAACCTAACATTAATCATAACCCTAACCCTAACACTCACACTAACCTTAACCCTCACTCTCACCCTAAACCTCACCCTAACACTTACCCTCACCCTAACCCTTACCCTAAGCCTAGCGCTAACCATCACCCAAACCCTAAGCCTAACCCTAAACCTCACCCTAAACCTAATCATCACCATCACCCTAGCCCTCAAACCAACCCTAATCCTAACCCTAACCCTCACCCTTACCCTCACCCTAACCGTAAATCTCACTATCACCCTCACCCTAACACTAACCCTAACCCACAAGCTAACCCTAATGCTCACCCTAACCCTAACCCTAACCCTCACCCTCAACCTCATCCTCACCTTAGCCCTAAACTTAACCCTAACCCTCACCCTAACCCTAAGCCTAATCCTAATGCTAACTCTAAGCCTCACCCTCACCCAAACCCTCACTCTCACCCTAACCCTCACCCTAACCCTAATCATAACCCGCAACCTCACCCTAACCCAAAACTTAAACCTAAACCGAACCCTCACCCTCACCCTCACCCTCACTCAAAACCTAACTCTAACCGTAACCCTTACCCTCACCCTCACATTAACCCTAACAATAACCCTAAACCTAACTGTAACTCTAAACCTCAACCTAACCCTAACCCTAACCCTAACTGTAACCCTCACCCTAACATGATGATCATAACCCTCACATTCACCTTAACCCCCACTCTAACCTTTACCCTCACCCTAACCATAACACTAACCCTAAGCCTATCCATCCCACTAACCCCAACCCTAAACCTCACGCTCACCCTCACACTCACCCTAACCCTCACCCTCACCATAGCCCTCACACTAACCCTAACCCAAACAAAACCCTACACCTCAACATCACCCTCACCCTCAACCTCACCCTCAGGCTAACCCTAACCCTAATCCTAACCCTAACCCTCACCTTAACACTCACGCTAACCCTAAAACTCACTCTCACCCTAACCCTCTCCCTAACACTTACCCTCACCCTAACCCTTACCCTAAGCCTAACACTCACACTAAACCTAACCCTCACCCTAACCCTAACCCTAAACATCACCCTAACCCTAAGCCTAAACCTAAACCTCACCCTAAACCTAATCCTCACCATCAACCTAGCCCTCAAACCAACCCTAATCCTAACCATAACCCTCACCCTTACCCTCAACCTAACCATAACTCTCACTCTCACCCTCACACTAACACTAACCCTAACTCTCACCCTAACCCTAACCCTACCCCTCACGCTCACCCTCATCCTCACCTTAACCCTAACCCTCACACTAAGCCTAAGCCTAATCCTAATGCTAACTCTAAGCCTCACCCTCACTCAAACCCTCACCCTCACCCTAACCCTCACCCTAACCCTAATCATAAACCGCAACCTCACCCTCATCCAAAACCTAAACCTAAATCGAACACTCACCCTCACCCTCACCGTCACTCAAAACCTAACTCTACCCGTAACCCTTACCCTCACCCTCAAATTAACGCTAACAATAACCCTAACCCTAACTGTAACTCTAACCCTCAAACTAACCCTAACCCTAACATTTACCCTCACCCTAACCATAACCCTAGCCCTAAGAATAAACCTCCCACTATCCCAAACCTCACCCTAACCCTCACCCTCACCCTAACCCTGAAACTAACCCTCACACTCACACTAATTCTAACCCTAAACCTAACCCTAACCCTGACGCTAAACCTCAAAGAAACTCTAAGGCTAACCTAAACCTCACTCTCACCCTAACCCTCACCCTCAACCTAACCCTTACCCTAACCCTAATCCTAACCCTAACCCTCACCCTCACCCTGTCTCTAATCCTGTCACCCTAACCCAAAACCTATCGCTAAACCTCACCCTATCCCTAACCCTCACCCTAACCCTAACCCAAACCCTGACCCTCACCCTAAACCTAACCCTCACCCTCACCCTAAACCTCACCCTAATGCTTACCCTCAACCTAACCCTAAACCTAACCCTAATCCTCACAATAACCCTATGCCTAACCCTAACCCTAACACTCACCCTAATGCTAAACCTCAACCTAAACCTCACCCTCAGCCTAACCCTCAACATCAGCCTAACACTCACCTCACCCTAAACATCAAACTAACACTAACCTTCACCCTAACCCTAACCCTAACACTCACCCTAAACCTCACCATCACCCTCACACTCACCCTAAGCCTAACCCTAAACCTACCCCTAAACCTTAACCTAACCCTCATCATCACCCTCACCCTCAACCTATCCCTAACCCTAACACTAACCCTCACCCTCACCCTAACCCTACCTCTAACCCTAATCCTAACCCTCACCCTAAACCTAACCCTCAACCGCAACCTAACCCTAACCCTCACCCTAACCCTTATCCTAATCCTAAAGCTAACCCTAAACCTAACCCTAACAATCACAATAACCCTAACCCTCATTCTAACCATAAACCTACCCCTCAACCTAACACTCACCCTAACCCTAACCCTAAACCTAACCCTCACCTTAGCCCTAACCTTAAGCCTCACCCTCAACTTAACCCTCACCGTCACCCTAACACTCACCCTAAGCCTAACCCTCACCCACATCTTAACCCTCACCCGAACCGAACCCTCACCCTAACACTCACCCTCATCCTAAACATCACCCGAACCCTAACCCTCACCCTAACACTAAAACTAAACTTCACCCTCACCCTAACCCTCTCCCTAAAACTTAACATCATCCTAACCCTAACCCTAAACCTCACCCTCAGCCTAAACCTAACCGTAACCCTAATCCTAAACCTAACCCCCATCCTCACCCTCACCCTCACCGTCACCCTAAGCATAACCCTTAACCTAACCCTCACCCTATCACACACCCTAACCCTCACGAAAAACCTAACCCTCATTCTCAACCTATCCCTCACCCTAACCCTAACCATAACGCTCACCTTCAACCTAACCCTAACCCTAACGCTCACCATTACCCTAACCCTCACCTAAAACCTTACCCACACCCGCACCCTAAACCTCAGTCTCACCCTCACCCATACCCTCACCCTAACCCTCACCCTCACTCTAAACATCACCCTAAGCCTAACCCTCACCCTTACCCTAACTCTCACCCTCACCCTCACCCTCAGCCTAACCCTAAACCTAACCCTAATCCTAACCCAAGCCCTCACCCTCACCCTCAACCGCAACCTAACCTTAACCCTAACCCTAATCCAAATCCTAACCCTCAGACTCACCCTAACCCTAACACTAACCCTCACCTTAACACTAAACCTCAACTTCTCCCTCAGCTTACCAGTATCCGTAACCCTAATCCTAACCCTCACACTCACCCTCACCCTAACCTAACCTAATCCTCACCCTAACCCTAACCCTAACTCTCATCCTCACCCTCACCCTAACCCTAATACTACCCCTCACCAAAACCCTAACTCTCACCCTCACCCTCACCCTAACACTCATCCTCACCCTAACCCCAAACCTCACCCTAATCCTCACACTCACCCTTACCCTATCCCTCAGTCTAACCTTAACCTTAACCCTAATTCTAACCCTCACACTCATCCCTTATCCTCAGCCTAACACTCACCCTCATACTCACCCTCAATCTAACCCTTAACCTCACTGTAACCCTCACCCGAACCCTGAGCTTAACCATAACCCTAATCCTAACCCTAGCCCTCAACCTCACCCTCAACCTAAACCTAACTCTAACCCTAGGCCTCACCCTAACCCAAACTCTCACCCTAACCCTACCCCTAACCCTAACCCTAAACCTCACCCAAACCCTAAGCCTAACCTCACCTTCAGCCTCACCCTCACCGTAAAGGTAACCCTAACCCTAATCGTAAAAATAACCCTAAAGCTATCCCTAATCCTAACCCTGAAGCTCACCCTCAACATAAACCTAAACCTAACCCTAACCTTAACGCTAATCCTCAATGTAACCCTAACCCTAAACCTCAGCCTAACCCTAAACCTAACCCTAAACCTCATCCTAACCCTAACCCTAACCAAAACCTCACCCTTATCGTAATCCTTACCCTCACCCTCAACCACAACGTAACCGTAACTCTAACCCTAACCCTAAACCTAAACCTCACCTGAACCCTCACCCTCAACCTAACCCTAACCCAAAACATAACCCTCAACCTAACCCTCACCCTAACCCTAAAGCTAACCCTACCCCTCACAGTAACCCTATCCCTAACACTACCCCTCACCCTAACCCTCACCCTAACCCTTAGCCTCACCCTAACCCTCAGCCTAAGCCTTAGCCTTGCTCCAACCTTCACCCTAACCCTAAAACTATCATTAACCCTCACCCTAAATCTCACACTAACCCTCACCCTAACCATCACCCTAATCCTAAACCTAACCCTAACCCTCACATTAAGCCTAACCCTCACCCTAACCCTAAGCCTAGCCCTCATACTAACAGTCTTCCTAAACCAAAACCTAACCCTCATCCTAATCCGAACCCTAAGCCTCACCTGCATCCTATCCCTCACCCTAACCCTAACCCTCACCCTAAATATCACCCTAACCCTAACCCTCACGCTAACCTTAAGCCTAACCCTCACCCTAACCCTAGCCCTCACCCTCACCCTCACCCTCAGCTTAACACTAAACCTAACCCTATTCTAAACTGTAACCCTCACCCTCACCCTCACCCTAACCCTAACCCTCATCCTCACCCTCAGCCTAAGAGTATCCCTACCCCTAATCCTAAACCTCACATTAAACCTCACCCTAACCCTAACCCTAACACTCACGCTAACCCTAATACTAACCCTCACCCTCACCCTAACCCTCACCCTCACCCTAAACATCACCCTAAACCTAAACGTCACACTAACCTTAGACCTCATCCTCACCCTCACCCTCAGCGTAGCACTAAACCTAACCCTAATCATAACCCTAACCCTCACCCTCACAGTAAACCTAACCCTCACCCTAACCCTCACCCTAACCATAATCTTCACCTTCTCCCTCAGCCTAACAATATTCCTAACCCTAATCCTAACCCTCACACTCACCGTCACCCTAACCTAACCCTAACCTTCACCCTATCCCTAATGCTAACCCTCACCCTCACCCTCACCCTCACCCTAACCCTAAACCTCTACTTCACCCTCACTCTAACCCTCAGCCTAACCCTATCCCTAAACCTAACCCTCACCCTCACCTTTACCCTCACCCTAACCCTCAGCCTAACCCTATCCCTAAACCTAACCCTCACCCTAACCCTAACCCTAACACTCACACTCACAATAACCTTAAAACCCTAACCCTCACCCTAAAACTCACCCTAACACTCATGATAACCCTAAACCTCACTCTCACCCTAAACTTCAACCTAATGCTTATCCTCACCCTAACCCTCACCTTAAACTTAACCCTAACCCTCATCCTATCCCTCATCCTAATTTTAAACCTAACCATCACCCTAAACCTAATTCTAACTCTAAACCTCACCCTCACCCTCACCCTCAGCTTAACCCTAACCCTAACCCTAATCCTAACACTCACCCTCACCCCTCACCCTCAGCCTAAACCTCACCCTCACACTAACCCTTAACCTAACCCTTACCCTCACCCTAACCCTCACCCTCACCCTCAGCATAACCCTAACCCTAATCCTAAACCTAACCCACATTCTCAACCTCACACTAAACCTAACCCTAACCCTAAACCTCACCATCACTCTCACCCTAACCCTCACCCTAACCCTTACCCTTAACCTAACCCTAACTTTAACCCTCACACTAAAACTTACCCTCACCCTAACACCTAACCCTACCCCTCATCCTACCCCTCACCCTAACCCTAACCATGAACCTAAACCTCACCCTTACCCTAGCCCTCACCCTAACACTAATCCTAAAACTCACCCTCACACTAATCTTAACCCTAACCCTAACCCTCATCCTAATTTTAATCCTAACCCTCAACCTAACCTAACTCTAATTCTAAACCTGACCCTCACCCTCACCCTCACCATCAGCTTAACCCTAACCCTAACCCAAATCCTAACCCTCACCCTCAGCCTAACCCTCACCCTTACACGAACCCTCACCCTAAACCTTACCCTCAACCTAACCCTCACACTCACCCTCAGCATAAAACTAACCCTAATCCTAACCCTAACCCGCAACCTAAACCTAACCCTAACCCTGACCCTAACACTAACCCTAACCTTAACTCTCACCCTCAACCTAACCCTCACCCTAACTCTTAACATCACTCTAATGTGAACCTAACCCTACCCCTCAACCTCACCCTAAACTTCACCCTAACCCTAACCCTCACCCTAACTCTTACCTCACTCTAAACTTCACTCTAACCCTAACCCTCACCCTCACCCTCACCGTAACCGTATGTCTAACCCTAACCTTAACAATAAGCCTAAACCTAACACTAACACTAACCCTAACCCTAACTGTCACCCTCACAGTAACATTAACCCTAACCCAAACCCTCAACCTAACCCTTCACCTAAACCTAACCCTAAAGCTCACCCAAACCCTAAGCCTAACCTCACCTTCAGCCTCACCCTCACCGTAAAGTTAAACCTAAACCATATCCCTAAACTTTTCCCTAACCCTAACACTAACCCTCACACTCATCCGCACCCTCACTATAACCGTAACCCTAAACCTAACACTCAAAATAACCATAACCCTTAACCTAATCCTTATCCTCACCCTCATCCTAACCCTAACCCTAACCCTCACCATAACCGTAAACCTTACCCAACCCTAACCCTCACCCTAACCCTAACCCTAAACTTAACCCTAAACCTCACCATAACCCTAATGCTACCACTAACCCTCAACCTCACCCTAGCCCTCACCCTAACACTAATCCTAACCCTAAGCCTAACCCTCATCCTAAACCTAACCCTCACCCTAACGCTAACACTCACCTTCACCCTCAGCCTAATCCTAAGCCTAACCATAACCCTAACCCTAACCCTCACACTCACACTCACCCTAACCCTAATCCTAACCTTAACCCTAACCCTCACCCTGACCGTAACCCTAACCCTAACCCAAACCCTCACCCTAACACTAACCCTAAACCTAAACCTAAACCTCACCCAAACCCTAAACCTAACCTCACCCTCAGCCTCAGCCTCACCGTAAAGTTAACCCTAACCCTAACCGTAACAATAACGCTAAACCTAAACCTAATCCTAACCCTCACTCTCACCCTCACCCTAACTCTCACCCTCACCATAACCCTAACCCAAACCCTAACGCGAACCCTCACTCTAAACCTAACCCTTAACCTCACCATCAGCCTCACCCTCACCATAAAGGTAAGCCTAACCCTAACAATAAAAATGACCCTAAACCTAACCCTCACCCTCACCCTAACCCTCACCCTAACACTAATTTTAAAACTCACCCTCACACTAAGCTTCACCCTAACCCTGACCCTCATCCTAATTTTAACCCTAACCCTCACACTAACCCTAACTCTAATTCTGAACCTGACCCTCACCCTCAGCCTAACCCTCACCCTCACACTAACCCTCACCCTAACCCTTACCCTCACCCTAACACTCATCCTCACCCTCAGCATAAACCTAACCCTAATCCTAACCCTAAACCTCAACCTAACCCTTACCCTAACCCTCACCCTAACACTAACCCTAACCTTAACCCTCACCCTCATGCTAACCCTCACCCTAACTCTTAACCTCACCCTAACCCTAACCCTCACCCTAACTCTTACCTCACTCTAAACCTCACTCTAACCCTAAACCTAACCCTCACCCTCACCGTAACCGTAAGTCTAACCGTAACCTTAACAATAAACCTAACCCTAACCCTAACACTAACACTAACCCTAACTGTCACCCTCACAGTAACATTAACCCTAACCCAAACCCTCAACCTAACCCTACCCATAACCATAACCCTAAAGCTCACCCAAACCCTAAGCCTAACCTCACCTTCAGCCTCACCCTCACCGTAAAGGTAACCCAAACCCTAACAATAAACCTAAAGCTAACCCTAATCCTAACCCTCATGCTCACCCTCAACATAACCCTAACCCTAACCCTAACCCTCACTGTAACCCTAACCGTAAACCTCACCCTAACCCTAACCCTAACCCTAAACTTCACCCTAACTCTAACCCTAAACCTCACCCTCAAACTCACCGTAACCGTAACTCTAACCCTCACCCTAACCCTAAACCTCACCTTAACCCTCACCCTCACCCTAACCGTAACCCAAACCCTAACACTCACCCTCACCCTAACCCTAACCCTAACCCTCAACGTCACTGTAAACCTAACCCTAAACCTCACCTTCATCCTAACCATAACCCTCACCCTCAGCCTCAACTTCAGCCTAATACTAAGCCTAACCCTAACACTCAAACTCACACTCAACCAAGCCCTAATCCTAACCCTAATCCTAACCCTAATCCTCACCCTAATCCTCACCCGAACCATAATCCTAACACTAACCCTAACCCCAACCCTCATCCTAACCCTCACCCTAACCCTATATCTCACCCTAAACCTCACCCTCACTCTAACCCTAACCCTAAACATCTCCCTAAACTTAGCCTAACAATCACCCTCACACTCACCCTCACCGTAACCCTAACTCTAACCCTAACAATAACCCTAACCCTAACCTTAACCCTAAACCAAACCCTCTTCCTTACCGTAACCCTAACCCTAACCCTAACCCAAACCCTCACCCTAACCCTAACCTTAACCGTAACCCTAACCCTCACCCTCACCCTACAACTAACCTCCATCCTAACTCTCAACCTAACCCTAACCCTAACCCTAAACCTAACCTTAAACCTCAACCTCAAACTAACCCTAACGCAAACCCTAACCCTCAACCTAACCGTCACCCTAAACCTAACCCTCACTCTCAACCTCACTCAAACCCTCAACCTTACCCTACAATCACGCTCATCCTTACCCTCACCCTCAGCCTAACCCTAACCATAATTTAACCCTAACCCTCATGCTCACCCTCATACTAAACCTGCCCTTAACCCTTATCTTCTCCCCAACGCTAACATCCACCCTAAACCTAACTCTCACCCTCAACCTAACCCTAAGCCTATCCCTAAACCTCACACTAAACCTAACCCTAACCCTCATCCTCACCTAGCCCTCACCCTATCTCTGATCCCAACCTTAACCCTCATCCTAAACCTCACCATAACCCTAACCCTAACCCTCAACCTAACCTTAACTCTAACGCTAACCATCACCCACACACTAACCCTAACCCTGAGTCTAACCCTAAACCTCAACCTAACCCTAACCCTCATCCTCACCTCACACTCACCGTAACCCTACCCCTAAACCTCAACCTCCCCCTCCCCCTAACCCTAACCCAAACCCTTAACCGAACCCGAACCCACACCCTCATCCTCACCATCGCCCTCAGTCTAAACCTAACCCTAATTTAACCCTAACCCTCAACCTCAAGCTAACCCTGGCTCTAACCCTTACTCTCACAACATCCTTATCCTCCACCCTAAACCTAACCCTCATCCTAACCCTTACCCTAACCCTCACTCTAAACCTAACTCTCACCCAAACCTTAACCCTACCCCTCACCATACCCCTCACCCTAACCCTAACCCAAAACCTAACCCTCACCCTCAACCTACCCCTCACCCTAACCCTAATCCTAACACTCACCCTCACACTAATCTTAACCCTAACTCCAACCCTAAACCTAAATCTAAACTTCCCCCTAAACCTCAACATAACCCTAACGCTAACCCTTACCCTAACTTTAACAGTAATCTAAACCCTCACCCTCACCCTAACCCTCACCCTAACCCTTAACCTCACCCTAACGTTAACCCTAACCCTCAACCTCACCCTAAACCTCATCCTAACCTTAAACCTAACCCTCACCCTAACTCTTACCTCACCATAAACCTCACCCTAACACTAACCCTAACCCTAAACCTTACCTTAACCCTCACCCTCACCCTAAACATCACCCTAAGCCTAACCCCCACCGTTACCCTAAACCTCAACCTCACCCTCACCCTCAGCCTAACCCTAATCCTAACACTCACCCTCACACTAACCTTAACCCAAACCCTCACCCTAACACTAACCCTAAACTTAACCCTCACCCTTACCCTAACCCTCACCCTAACCTTTAACTTCACCCTAACTTTAACCCTAACCATAAACCTCAACCTCAAACTAAACCTCACCTTAAGCCTAACACTCACCCTAACTCTTACCTCACTCTAAACCTCACCGTAATCCTAAACCTAACCCTCACCCTCACCATCACAGTAACCGTAACTCTAACCCTAACCTTAAAAATAACCCTAACCCTAACGCTAACCATCAGCCTCACATTAACCCTAACCCTAACCCAAACCCTCACTCTAACCCTAGCCCTGAACCAAAAACTAAACCTCAACATAACATTAATCCTAACCTCACCCTCAGCATCACCGTTACCATAAAGGTAACCCTAATCCTAACCCTAATAATAACCCTAAACCTAACCCTAATCCTAACCCTCACCCTCACCATCAGCCTAACCATAACCCTAATCCTAACCCTCACTGTAACCCTAATCCTAAACCTCACCCTAACCCTAACCCTAACCCTAAACCTCACTCTTAAACTAACCCTAAACCTCACCCTCAACCTCCCTGTAACTGTAACTGTAACTCTAAGTCTAACTCTAACAATAACCCTAACCCGAACCCTAACCCTAACCTCACCTTAACACTTACCCTCACCCTAACCCTCACCCTCACCCTCAGTGTAACCCTAACCCTAATCCTAACCCTAACCCTCAACCTCACCCTCACCCTAAACCTAACCTTAACCCTAAGCCTCACCCTCACTCTGACCCGAACCCTCACCCTAATCCTTACCCTCAACTTAACCCTAACCCTAACCCTAACCCTCACACAAAAACTTACCCTCACACTAACACTAACACTACCCCTCAACCTAATCATAAACCTAACCCTAACCCTAACCCTCACCCTCAACCTCACTGTAACTCTAACTCTAACACTAATCCTAACAATAACCCTAACACTCACCCTAACTCTCAACCTCACGCTCAACCTACACCTCACCCTAACCCTAATCCTAACACTCACCCTCACACCAACCTTAACACTAACCCTAGCCCTAACCCTAACCCTAAACTTAACCCTAACCTTCCCCCAATCCTCAACCTAACCCTAAACCTAACCCTCACCCTAACACTAACCCTAAACTTAAACCTCTCCCTTACCTTAACCCTCAACCCCAACACTTACCCTCACCCTTTATGTTAACTCTAACCACAACCCGCAACCTCACCCTAAACCTCACCCTAACCCTAACCCTCACCCTAACTCTTACCTCACCCTAAACCTCACCCTAAACCTAACCCTAAACCTCACCCTCACCCTCACCATTACCGTAACTCTTAACCTACCCCTAACAATAACCATAACCCTAACCCTAAACCTAACCCTCACTGTAACCCTAACACAAAACCTCACCCTAACCCTAACACTAACCCTAAACCTCACCCTAACCCTAACCCTAAACCTAAACCTCACCCTATCCCTAACCCTAATCCACAACTTCAACCTCACTGTAACCGTAAATCTAACCCTAACCCTAACAATAACCCTATCCCTAACCCTAACAGAAACCCTCACTGTAACCCTAAACCTAAACCTCATCTTAACCCTAACCATAACCTTAACCCTAACCCTCACCCTAACCCTCAACCTCATCCTCAGCCTCGCCCTCACCTTAAAGGTAACCCTAACCCTAACCCTAAAATAACCTTAAACATAACCCTAATCCTAACCCTCACCCTCACCCTAAACCTAACCCTCACTGTCACTGTAACCCTAAGCCTAAACCTCACCCTCACACTACCCTTAACCCTCACTTTCAACATCAACCTCAGCCTACCACTAAGCCTAAACTTAACCCTAACCCTAACCCTCAAACTCACCCTCACGCTAGCCCTAATCCTAACCCTAACCCTAACCCTAACCCTCACCCTAACCATCACCCTAACCGTCACCTTAACCCTAACCCTAACACTAGCCTTAACCGTAACCCTCACCTTAACCCTCACCCTAAACCTATCTCTAAAACTAAACTTCACCCTCATCCTAACCCTAACACTAACCTTAAACCTCTTCCTAACTCTTAGCCTAAAACTCAACCTCACCCTTACCCTCACTGTAACCCTAACCCTAACCCTAACAATAACCCTATCTCTAACCCTAACACTCACCCTAACCCTCCCCCTAACCCTTAGCCTCACACTAACCCTCACCCTAAGCCTTAGCCTTGCCCTCACCCTCACCCTAAATCTAACACTATCACTAACCCTCACCCTAACCCTCACCCTCACCCTCACCCTAACCATCATCCTAACCATAAACCTAACCCTAACCCTCACACTAAGCCTAACCCTCACCCTAACCCTAACCCTAACCCTAGCCCTCATCCTAACCCTCACCCAAAGCCGAAACCTAACCCTCAACCTAACCCTAACCCTAAACAATAACCTCACCCGCACAATAACCCTTACCCTAACCCTTACCCTCACCCAAAACATCACCCTAACACTAACCCTCATCCTCACCTTAAGCCTAACCCTAAACCTAACCCTAGCCCTCATCCTCACACTCACCCTCAGCTTAACACTAACCCTAACCTTAACCCTCACCGTAATCCTCGTTCTCACCCTCACCCTAACCCTAACGCGAACCCTCACACTAACCCTAACCCTCACCCTCACCTTCAGCCTAAGAGTATCCCTAAACCTAATCCTAACCCTCACCCTCAGCCTAATCGTAACCCTAACCCTAACCCTAACTCTCCCGATATACCTCACACTAAGATTAAGGCTAAACCTAACCCTCACTATCACCCTAACTCTCACCCTCACCTTCAGTCTAACAGTATCCCTTTACCTAATCCTAACCCTCACAATCACCCTCACACCTCACCCTCAGCCTAATACTCACACTCACACTAACCCTCACCCTAACCCTTACCCTCACCCTAACCCTCACCCTCACCCTCACCATAACCCTAACCCTAATCCTAACCCTAACCCTTAACCACACCGTCACCCTAAACCAAACCCTAAACCTAAGCCTCACCCTCACACTCACGCTCACCCTCACCCTCACCCTCATCCTAACCCTCACCCTAACACTCACAATCACCCTAACACTCACAATCAACCTAACCCAAAACCTAACCCTCACTCTAAAACTCACCCTAACGATCATGATAACCCTAACCTTCACTCTCACCCTAAACCTCACCCTAATGCTTATCCTCACCCTATCCCTCACCCTAACCCTAACCCTATCTGTCATCCTAACCCTCATCCTAACCTTAACCCTAACCCCAACACTAACCCTAAACCTCATACTCACCCTCATCCTCACCCTCAGTTTAACCCTAACACTAACCCTAACCCTGATCCTAACCCTCACCCTCACCCCTCACCCTCAGCCTAACCATCACCCTCACACTACTCCTCACCCTAATCCTTACCCTCACCCAAAACCTCACCCTCACCCTCAGCTTAACCCTAAACCTAATCCTAAACCTAACCCTCACCCTCACCCTCACACTAAACCTAACCCTAACCCTAAGCCTCACCCTCACTGTCACCCTAAACCTCACCTTAACCCTTACCCACAACCTAACCCTAACCCTAAGCCTCACAATAAAACTTACACTTACCCTAACCCTAAAAATACCCCTCACACTCACCCTCATCCTAACGCTTAACCTTACCCTAATGTTAACCTTAACCCTAACCCTCAACCTCACTTTAAAACTCATCCTAACCCTAATCCTCGCCCTAACTCTTACCTCACCCTAAACATCACCCTATCCCTAACCCTAACCCTAAACCTCACCTTATACCTCACCCTCACCCTAACCATAACCCTGGACCTAATCCTCACCCTAACCCTAAATGTAACCCTAACCCTCACAATAACCCTAAACCTCACCCTAACCTAAACCTACCCCTCACCCTAAGCCTCATCCTAACCCTACCCAAAACCCTAACAATAACCCTAACCCTAAACTTCACCCTAAAGCTAACACTAACCCTCACACTCATCCACAACGTCAACGTGACCGTAACCATATCAATAACCCTAACAATAACCATAACCCTTAACCTAATCCTAACCCTCACCCTCACCCTAACTCTAACTCTTACCCTAACACTCATACTAACCGTAACCCTCACCATAACCTTAACACTATACTTAACCCTAAACCTCAACCTAACCCTCACCCTCACCCTAGCCCTCACCCTAACCCTAATCGTAAACCTAACCCTCACCCTAACCCTAACCCTCACCTTCACCAAACCCTCAGCCTAACCCTATGCCTAAGCATAACCCTAACCCTAACCCGCACACTCACACTCACCCTAAAACTAATCCTAACTGTAACCCTAACCCTAAACCTCACCCTAAACCTAACCCTAACCCTCACCCTCACCTTCACCGTAACCATAACTTTAACCCTAACCCTAACAATAACCCTAAACCTAACACTAACCTTAACCCTAACCCTCACCCTCACCCTAGCCTTCACCCTAACCCTAACCCTAACCCTAACCCTCACCGTCAACCTAACCGTAACCTTAACTCTAACCCTAACGCTAAGAATAACATTAACTCTAACCCTAACTCTAACACAAACCCTAACCCTCACTCGCAACAAAACACTAACCCTAACTCTAACACTCAACCTCACTGTAACCCTAACCCTAAACCGCACCCTGAGCCTCACCCTCACCGTAAAGGTAACCCTAACCCTAACCCTAACAATAACCCTAATCCTAACCCACACCCTCACCCTAACCCTAACCCAAACCCTAACCCTCACCATCACTGGAAACCTAACCCTAAACCTTAACCTAACCTTAACCCTAACCCTCACCCTCAACCTCAACCTCAGCCTAAAACTAATCCTAACCCTAACCCTCACCATAACCCTCACCATAACCCTAACCCTAACACTAACCCTAACCCTAACCAAAATAATAACCGTAATCCTAACGCTAACCCAAACCCTCACCCTAACCCTAACCCTAACACTCACCCTCACCCTAGCCTTCACCCTAACCCTAATCCTAACCCTAACCCTTACCCTAACAATCACCCTAACCCTAAACCTAACACTCACCCTAAATCTCAGCCTCACCCTCACCCTCACCCTAGGCCTAATCCTAAGCCTAAGCCTAACCCAAACCCTAACCCTCACACTCACCATCATCCTCACCCTCACCCTCAGCCTAACCCTAACCGTAACCCTAACCCTAACCCTAACTCTCACCATAAACCTCACACTAAGACTAAGGCTAACCTTAACCCTCACTATCACCTTAACCCTCACCCTTTTTCTAACCCTCACCTTAACCCTAACCCTAACAGTCACACTAAACCTAACCCTCACCGTAACCCTAACCCTACCCCTCAGCCTAACCCTCACCCTAACCCTTAGCCTTACCCTAACCCTCACCCTAAGCCTTAGCCTTGCCCTCACCCTCAACCTAATCTTAAGCCTATCACTAACCCTCATGCTAACCCTCACCCTAACCCTCACCTTAACCATCCACTTAACCATCACCCTAACCCTAAACCTAACCCTAACACTCACACAAAGCCTAACCCTCACCCTAGCCCCAAACCTAGCTCTCTTCCTAACCCTCATCCTAACCCTAAACCTAACCCTCAACCTAACCTTAACCCTAAACCTCACGCTCACCCTAACCCTCACCCTAACGTCACCCTCACAATAAACATCACCCTAACACTAACCCTCACCGTAACCTTAAGCCTAAACCTCACCCTAACCCTAGCCCTCATCCTCACCCTCACCCTCAGCTAAACACTGACCGTAACCCTAATCCTAACCTTAACCCTCGCCCTCACCCTCACGCTAACCCTAACCCTAACCCTCACCATAACCATAACCCTCACAATCACACTCAGCCTAACAGTATCCCTAACCTTAATCCTAACCGTCACCCTCACCCTCACCCTAACCCTAATCCTAACCCTCACCCTATACCTAATGCTAAACCTCAGCTTCACCCTAACCCTTACCCTCACACTAACCCTCACCCTAACTCTTACCTTCACCCTCACCCTCAGCCTAACCCTAACCCTAATCATAACCCTAACCCTCATCCTCACCCTAACCCTAAACCTAACCCTAAACCTAAGCCTCACCCTCACTGTCACCCTAAACCACACCTTAACCCTTACAATCAACCTAATCCTAACCCTCACAATAAAATTTACCCTCACCCTAACCCTAACAATACCCCTCACCATACCACTCACCCTAACCCTAATCCTAACCCTAACCCTCACCCTCACCCTAGCCCTCACCCTAAACCTAATCCTAACATTCAACTTCACACTAACTATAACCCTAACCCTAACCATAACCCTAACCGTCAACAGAACCCTAACCCTACCCCTCACCCTAAGCCTCATCCTAACCTTAACCATAAACTTAACCCTAAACCTCACCCTAACCCTAAACCTAAACCTCACCCTCACTGTAACCCTAAACCTAATCCTCACCCTAACCCTAACCCTAAATCTCACCGTAACCCTAACACTAAATCTCACCCTAACCCTAACCCTAAACCTCACTCTCAACCTCCCCGTAACCGTAACTCTAAACCTAACACTAACAATAACCCTAACCCTAACCCGAAACCTAACCCAAACCCTAACCCTCACCCTCACCGCAACCCTAACCCTAACCCTAACCCTCACTCTCACTGTAAACCTAAACCTAAACCTCACCCTCACCCTAAACCTAACCCTCACACTCACCCTCAACCTCAGCCTAACACTAAGCCTAACCCTAACCCTAACCCTCAAACTCACTGTCACCCTAGTCCTAATCCTAACCTTAAACTTTACCCTAACCCTATACCTCACCGTAACCCTCACCCTAACTCTAACACTAACACTAACCCTAACCCTAACCCTCACCCTAACACTATATCTAACCTTAAACCTCACCCTCACCCTAACCCTAACCCTAACCCTAACCCTAAACCTCTCCCTATGCCTTAGCCTAACAATCACCCTCACCCTCACCCTCACCGTAACCAAAACCATAACCCTAACAATAACCCTAACCCTAACCCTAACCCTAACCCTCTCCCTCATCGTAACCCTATCCCTAACCCAAACCCTCACCCACACCCTAACACTCACCCTATCCCTAAACCTCACACTCACCCTAAATCTAACCCTCACACTCTCCCTCACCCTCCACCTAACCCTAACCCTAATCCTAATGCTAACCATCACCCTCACACTCAACCTAACCCTATGCCTAACCTTAACCCTCACCCTAACACTAATACTAACGTAAATCTAAACCTACTCTTAACCCTCACACTAACCGTAAACCTCACGCTAACTCTACCCCTACCCCTCACCCTACCCCTCTTCCTAATCCTAACCCTAACCCTAACCTTAACAATAACCCTAACCCTAAAACTCACCCTAACCCTAACCCTAAACCTCACCCTCACTCTCACCATCTTCATAGCAGTAACCGTAACCATAACTCTAACCCTAAAAATTACCCTATACCTAACCCTAATCCTAAACCTCACCCTCACCCTAAACCTAACCCAAACCCTCACCCTAACCCTAACCCTCATCCTAACCGTAACCCGAAACCTAACACTACCCCTCACCCTCACCCTAACCCTAAACCTCACCCTAACCCTAACATTAACCCTCACCCTGAACCTAGCCCTCACCCTAAAGTAATCGTAACCCTAAACCTCACTCTAACCCTAACCCTAACCCTAACCCTAAATCTCACCCTAACGCTAATCCTAACCCTAACCCTCACCCTAACCCTCACCCTAACCGTGACCCTAATAATTGCCCTCACGCTAGCCCTCACCCTAACCCTAAACCTAATCCTAACCCTCACCCTCACCCTCACCCTAACCCTAACCCTCAACCTAACCCTAACCCTAACCCTCAACCTCATCCTAAACCTAACCTTAACCGTAACCCTAACCCTCATGCTAACCCTCACACTAACCCTGAGGCTGCCCCTAACCCTCACTCTCATCCTAACCCTCACCCTAAACGTTACCCTCACCCTAACCCTAACCCTAACCCTCACACTATACCTAACCTTCACCCTAACCCTAACCCTACCCCTCACCCTAATCCTCACCCTAACACTAACCCTAAGCCTCTCCCTAAACCTCATCCTAACCCTAAACCTCACCCTAACACTAACCCAAAACCTAACCCTAACCCTAAACCTCACGCTAACCCTCACCATAACACTCACGATAACACGAACACTCACTCTCACCCTAACACTCACCCTAACCTTAACCCTAACCCTAACCCTCACCCTAACCCTAACCCTCACCCTAACACTCATCCTAATCCTAAACCTAACCCTAACCCTAACACTCACCCTTACCCTCACACTCACCCTAAGGCTAACCCTAATCCTCACTCTCACCCTAACCCTCACCCTCACCATAACACTAACATTAACCCTAACCCTAACAATCACACTAAACCTAAACCTCACCCTCACGCTAAACCTCCCCTCACTGTAAACCTCACCCTAACCCTTAGCCTCACCCTAACTCACACCCTAGCCCTCATCCTAACACTAAACCAAAACCTAATCCTCAACCTAATGCTCACCCTAACCGTAACCCTAACTTTAACCCTCACACTAACCATCACTCTAACCCTAAATCTAACCCTAACACTCACACTAACCCTAAACCTCACCCTAACCCTATCGCTACACCTCATTCTAACCCTCATCCTAAACCTAACCCTAACCCTCACCCTAACCCTAACCCTAACCCTCACCCTAAACCTAACCCTATGCCTCACCCTAACCCTAACCTTCACCCTCACCCTGGCCCTCACACTACCCCTAATCCTAACATTCACCCTCACTCTACCCTTACCCTCACCCTAACCCTACCCCTAACCCTTACCCTAAACCTCACACTAAACCTAACCCTCACCATAACCCTAAACCTACCCCTCACCCTAACCCTCACCTTAACCCTAACCCTTACCCTCACCCTCACGTTAGCCCTCACCCAACCCCTAATCCTAACACTTACCCTCACCCTAACCCTAACACTCACCCTCACCCTATCCCTCACCCTAACTCATATCCTCACCCTAACCCTAACCCTAACCCTGACCGTAACTCTCACACTACCCCTAACGCTAACCGGAACCCTCAATGTAAACTTAAACCTACCCCTAACACTAACACTAACGCTGACCCTAACCCTCACAGTAACCCTAACCCTAACCCTCACCCTAAAACTAACACTCAACTTAAGCCTCACCCTATCATTATGCCTACCGCTAACCCTCACACAAACCCTAACCCTCACCCTAATTCTAACCCTACCCTCACCCTAACCCAAACCGTAACCCTAACCCTAACTATCACCCTCAGCCTAACCCTAACGCTCACCCACACCGTAGCCCTCACTGTCACCTTAACACTCACATTCAACCTAACACTCACCCTCACCCTAAATATCAACCTAACCCTAATCCTAACCCTCAACCTCACCCTCAGGCTATCCCTAACCCTAACCCTCACACTCAACCTCACCCTCACCCTCACCCTACCCTAACCTCAACCTCACCCTAGCCCTAACCCAAGCCCTCAACGTAACCCTCACACTAACACTCATGATAATCCTAAAACTCATTCTCACCCTAAACCTCATTATAACCCTTACCATCACCCTAAACTTTAGCCTTACCCTAACCCTCACCGTAACCCTAACCTTAACCCTAAACCTCACCCTTACCCTCACCTTAACCCTCACCCTAACCCTAACACTAACCCTCACCCTCATCCTAAACCTAACCCTAACCCTAACCCTAACCCTCACCCTCACCCTAACCCTAACCCTAACGCTCACACTAAACCTAACCCTCAACCTAACCCTAAAACTACCCCTCACACTTACCCTAACCCTAACCCTAAACATCACCCTAGTCTTCACCCTAACCCTAATCCTAACACTCACCCTCAACCTAACCCTAAACCTCACCCTAACCCTAAACCACAACCATACCCTAATCCTCAACCTAACAATAACCCTCACCATAACCCTTACCCTAAACCTAACCCTAAACCTCAAGCTAACCCTCAAGCTAACAATAACCCTAACCCTAGCCCTCACCCTCACCCTAAACTTCACCCTCAAACGTACCCTCAACCTAACCTTCACCCTAACCCTAAACGTAACCCTAACCCTCACCCTCACCATCACCCTCAACCTAAACCTAAACCTAACCCTAATCCTAACACTAACCATAACCCTCACCCTCACCCTCACCATAACCCTAACCCTAACCCTCACCCTAATGCTAATCCTCACCCTCACCTTCACCCTCAGCCTAACCAAAACCCTAACACTAACACTAACCGTAAACCTCACCCTCACCCTAACACTAATCATAACACTCACCCTCACCCTAACCCTCACACTAATCCTTACCCTCACCGTAACCCTAGCCCTAAACTTCAATCTAAACCTAACCCTAACCCTACCCCTCACCCTAACTCTAACCCTAATCCTAACCTTCTCCCTAAACCTAACCCTAACCTTCACCCTCACCGTAACATTCACCGTTACCCTAACACTCACCCGACCCGTAACTCTCACCCACACCTTAACCCTCACACTAACCCTAGCCCTCATCACCCTAACCCTAACCCTTACCCTAACCCTCAGCCTAACCCTAACCTTACCTAACTGAAACCCTCACCCTCACCCTTACGCTCACCCTAACCCTCACCCTCACCCTCACCCGCACCCTAACCCTAAACCTAATGCTAACTGTCACCCTCACCTTTATCCTCAGCCTAACCCTAACCATAACACTAATCCGAACCCTCACCCTCACCCTCAGCCTAACCCTAACCCTTAAACTAACCCTCACCTTAACACTTACCCTCACTATAACCCTCACCCTCAACCTCACACTCACCCTCAGCCTAACCCTAAACCTAATCCTAACCCTCACCCTCACCCTAACCCTCAACCTAAACCTAACACTAAACCTCACCCTCACCCTCACCCTCACCCTAACCCTATCCCTCACCCTCACCCTATACCTAACCCAAAACCTATCCGTCACTCTGAGCCTAAACCTCACACTAAACCTTACCCTCAACCTAGCCCTAACACTAACCCTAACCATCATGCTAAAACTAACACTCACCTTAACCCTAATCCTACACCTCACCCTAAACCTCACCCTAACCCTAACAGTAACCCTAAACCTAGCCCTCACCCTACCCCAAATCCTAACATTCTTGCTCACCCTAACCCTAAACCTCACCCTAAACCTAAACCACAATCTCACCCTAACCCTATCCCTAACCCTAAACTTAAACCTTACCCTCAGCCTCATGCTCACCCTAAGCCTCACCCTCACACTCACCCTAACCTTAAACCTAACACTATCCCCCAAGCTAACTTTAATCCTAACCCTAATCCTAACCCTAACCCTCAACCACACCCTCATCGTCACCCTAACCCTAACTCTTACCCAAACACTAACCCTCACCCTAACCCTAATCCTAACCCTCACCCTCACCCTAAACCTCATCCTAACCCTAAACCTCACCCTAACCCTTACCCTCCAGCTTACCTGCACCCTAAACATAACCCGAAAACTAACCCTAACACTAACCCTCATGCTAACCCTCACCCTAACACTCACGATAACGCTAACAATCACTCTCACCCTAACCCTAACCCTAACCCTCAACCTAACACTCACCCTCATCCTAAAACTAACCCTAACCCTAACACTCACCCTTATCCTCACACTCACCCTAAGGCTAACCCTAATCCTCACTCTCACCCTATCCCTCACCCTAACCCTTACCCTCACCATAACACTAACACTAACCCTAACCCTAACCATCACACTAAACCTAGCCCTCACCCTCACCCTAAACATACCCTCACCATAAATCTCACTCTAACCCTTAGCCTCACCCTAACACTTACCCTAAGCCTTAGCCTCACCCTAACCCTCATCCAAACCCTAAGCCTAACCATAATCCTCAACCTAATGCTCACCCTAACCGTAACCCTAACCTTAACACTCACCCTAATCATCACCATAACCCTAAATCTTACCCTAACCCTCACACTAACCCTAATCCTCACCCTAACACTATCCCTACCCCTCATTTTAACCCTCATCCTAAACCTAACCCTAACCCTCACCCTAACCCTAAACCTAAACCTCACCCTAACCCTAACCCTACCCCTCAACCTAACCCTAACCCTAACCCTCACCCTGACACTGGCCCTCACACTACCCCTAATCCTAACACTCTCCCTCACTCTAACCCTTACCCTCACCCAAACCCTAACCCTAACTCTACCCATAAACCTCACAATAAACTTATCCCTCACCCTAACCCCAAACCTAAGCCTCACCCTAACCCTAACATTAACGCTAACGCTTACCCTCACCCTCACGCTAGCCCTCACCCAACCCCTAATCCTAACAGTTACCCTTACCCTAACTCTAACCCTCACCCTCACCATAACCCTCACACTAACTATTATCCTCAACCTAACCCTACCCCTAACCCTGACCCTAATTCTCACACTAACCCTAACTCGAACCCGAACCCTAACCTTAAACTTACACCGAACCCTAACACTAACCCTGACCCTAAGCCTCACCCTAACCCTAACATTAACGCTAACGCTTACCCTCACCCTCACGCTAGCCCTCACCCAACCCCTAATCCTAACACTTACCCTCACCCTAACTCTAACCCTCACCCTCACCATAACCCTCACACTATTATCCTTAACCTAACCCTACACCTAACCCTGACCCTAACTCTCACACTAACCCTATCTCGAACCCAAACCCTAACCTTAAACTTACCCCGAACCCTAACACTAACCCTGACCCTAACCCTCACAGTAAACCAAACCCTAACCCTCACACTAAACCTAACCCTACCTCTCACTCTAACCCTCACCCTAACCCTAACCCTAAACCTAACCCTCAACATAACTCTAACCGTATCCCTCACCCTCAGCGTAACCCTCACTGTCACCCTAACAGTCTCCCTAACCCTAACTCTCACCCACAACTTAACCCTCACCCTAAACATCACCCCAATTCTAACCCTCATCCTAACCCTAACCCTTACCAAACCGACACCCTCACCCTTACCCTCACTCTATCCCTAACCCTAAACAAACTACCTAACCCTTACCTACATAAACCCTCACCCTCACCCTCACCCACACCCTAACCCTCGCCCTCACGCAAGCCCTCCTCCTAACCGTAATACAAACCATAATCCTCACCCTCACCCTCACCCATCACTCTAAACCTAACCCTAACCTTCACCCTCACCCTAACCTGACCCTTAACCTCAACCTCAACCTAAGCCTAATTCTAACCCTAACCCTCACACTAACCCTAACCCTCAACATAACCCTAACCCTACCCCTCTCCCTAACACTCACCCTAACCCTCTCACCCTAATCCTAAACCTAACCCCCACCCTCAACCTAACACTCACTGTCACCCTATCCTTCACCCTAAACCTAACCCTCAGCCTCACCCTAACCGTAAGCCTAACCCTAACCCTAAGCCTAACCCTCATGCTCACCCTAAACCTCACCCTAAACCTTACCCTCACCCTCACCCTAAAGCAAACCCTAAACATAAGCCTCACAGTAAACCTAACCCTCACCTAACCCTAAACCTCAACTTCATCCTAACACTAAACCTAAACCTAACACACATCCTAACCCTAACCCACAGCCTCACCCTCACCCTCAGACTAACCTTAACGCTAACTCTTACCCTCACCCTCACCTCTTATATTCACACTCACCATATCCCTAATGCTAAACCGAACACTCACCCTCAACCTAACCCTCACCCTCACCTTAACCCTAACCTTCACCCTCACGCTATCCCTAAACCTAACCCACAAACTAACCCTAACCCTAACCCTCACCCTATCCCTAAAAATCATCCTAACCCTAACACTAACCCTCACCGTCAACCTCACCCTAACCCAAACACTAACCTTCACCTTAACCCTCACCCTAACACTAACGCTAACCCTAAACCTCACCCTCAACCTAAACCTCACCCTAACACTTACCCTCACCCTAAATCTAACGCTAAACCTAACCCTAATCCTCACACTTACCCTAACCCTAACCTAACCCTAACCCTCACCCTAACCCTCACCCTCACCCAACCCTAGCCCTCACCCGAAAGCTAACCCTAACCCTCACTCTCACCCACACCCTCACCCTAATCCTCACTCTCACCCTAACCCTGACCCTAACCCTCACTCTAACTCTCACCCTAACCCTAAACTTAACCCTCACCCCAACCCTCACACTAGCGCTAACCCTAACCCTAACCCTCACTGGAACGCTAAACCTAACCCTAAACCTAACACTTACACTAACCCTCACCGTCATCCTAACCGTCACCCTAACCCTAACCCTCACACACATACTTACCTTCACTCTCACCTGAACCCTCACCCTAAACTTAAACCCTCACCCTTAAACCCTAAACCTCAACCTCACCCTAAACTTCACACTAACACTAAACCTCACCCTCACCTTAAAACTCACCCTTACCTTCACACTCACCCTAAGCATAACCCTAAACCTAACCCTAATCCTAAACCTAAGCCTCCCCATCATCCTCACTCTAACCCTAAACCTAATTCTAACCATCAGACAACCATCACCTTAACCCTAACCCAAACTCTAAACCTTAGCCTAAACCTAACTCTCATCCCATCCCTAATCCTAACCCTCACACTCAACTAACCCTAACCTTCACTGTAACCCTTACCCTCACCCTAAACCTAATGCTAACCTTAACCCTAACCTTCACCGTAACCATTATCCTGACACTAACCCTAGCCCTAACTCTAACCCTAATCCTCAAAATAACCCTACCCCTCACCATAGCCCTAACCCTACCCTCACCCTACCCCTCACCCTAACCCTAACCCTCACCCTAACCCTCAACCTCACACTAATCCTCACTGGCACCCAACCCACACCCTAAACCTAACCCTCAACCACACCTTAACTAGAACCCTCACCCGAACCCGAACCCTCACGAAATCGAACCCTCACCCTAAACATCACCCTCACCTTAACCCTCACCCTAACACTAAGCCTAACCCTCATCCTAACCCTAACCCTCACCCTAACTCTCACCTTCAACCTAATCCTCACACTAACCCTAACCCTCACCCTAACCCTAACCCTCACCCTAACCCTAACCCTCACCCAACCCTAGCCCTCACCCGAACGCTAACCCTCACCCTCAATCTTACCCTCACCCTCACCCTAACCCTTACTCTCACCCTAACCCTGACCCTAACCCTCACTCTAACTCTCACCCTAACCCTAAACTTAACCCTCACCCTAACCCTCACACTAGCGCTAACCCTAACCCTAACCCTCACTGGAACGCTAAACCTAACCCTAAACCTAACACTTACACTAACCCTCACCGTCATCCTAACCATCACCCTAACCCTAACCCTCACACACATACTTACCTTCACTCTCACCTGAACCCTCACCCTCACCCTAAACCTCAACCTCACCCTAAACTTCACACTAACACTAAACCTCACCCTCACCTTAAAACTCACCCTTACCCTCACACTCACCCTAAGCATAACCCTAAACCTAACCCTAATCCTAAACCTAAGCCTCCCCATCATCCTCACTCTAACCCTAAACCTAATTCTAACCATCAGACAACCATCACCTTAACCCTAACCCAAACTCTAAACCTTAGCCTAAACCTAACTCTCATCCCATCCCTAATCCTAACCCTCACACTCAACTAACCCTAACCTTCACTGTAACCCTTACCCTCACCCTAAACCTAATGCTAACCTTAACCCTAACCCTCACCGTAACCATTATCCTGACACTAACCCTAGCCCTAACTCTAACCCTAATCCTCAAAATAACCCTACCCCTCACCATAGCCCTAACCCTACCCCTCACCCTACCCCTCACCCTAACCCTAACCCTCACCCTAACCCTCAACCTCACACTAATCCTCACTGGCACCCAACCCTCACCCTAAACCTAACCCTCAACCACACCTTAACTAGAACCCTCACCCTCACCCGAACCCTCACGAAATCGAACCCTCACCCTAAACATCACCCTCACCTTAACCCTCACCCTAACACTAAGCCTAACCCTCATCCTAACCTTAACCCTCACCCTAACTCTCACCTTCAACCTAATCCTCACACTAACCCTAACCCTCACCCTAACCCTAACCCTCACCCTAACCCTAACCCTCACCCAACCCTAGCCCTCACCCGAACGCTAAGCCTCACCCTCAATCTCACCCTCACCCTCACCCTAACCCTTACTCTCACCCTAACCCTAACCCTAAACCTCTCTCTAATTCTCACCCTAACCCTAAAAGTAACCCTCACCCTAACCCTAAACCTAAACCTCACCCTAACGCTAACCCTAACCCTAACCCTCACGGGAATGCTAAAAGTAATGCTAAACCTAACACTTACACTAACCTTCACCGTCACCCTAACCATCCCCAAACTCTAACCCTCACACACACCCTTACCTTCACACTCAACTGAACACTCACCCTCAACCTAAACCTCAACCACACCCTAAACTTCACACTAACACTAAACCTCACCCTAACACTCACCCTCACCCTAAAACTCACCCTTACCCTCACCCTCACCCTAAGCTTAACCCTAAACCTAACCCTAATCCTAAACCTAAGCCTCACCATCACCCTCACCCTAACCTTAAACCTAATCCTAATCCTCAGGCTCACCCTCACCTTAACCCTAACCCTAACCCTTAACCTAACCCTAACACTAACCCTAACCCTAATCCTAACTCTCACACTCACCCTAACCCTAAACCTAAATGTAACCCTCACCCTCACCCTAAACCTAACACTAACCCTAACCATCACCCTCATCCTAACCCTCACACTAACCATTACTCTCACACTAACCCTAACCCTAACTCTAACACTAACCCTCACAATAACCCTAACCCTCACCATAACCCTAACCCTACACCTCACCCTAACCCTCACCCTATCCCTAACCCTCACCAACACCCTAACCCATACCCTCACCCTCACCTTCACCCTCACCCAACCCTCACCCTCACCCTAAACATCACCATAACCTTAACCCTCACACTAACCCTAATCCTAACGCTCACCCTAACCCTCACCCACACCCTAACCCTCACCTTCATCCTAATCCTCACCCTATCCCTAACCCTAAACAAACTACCTAACCCTTACCTACCTAAAACCTCATCCTCACCCTCACCCACACCCTAACCCTCGCCCTCACACAATCCCTCCTCCTAACCGTAATACTAACTGTAAACCTCATTCTCACCCTCACCCCTCACTCTAAACCTAACCCTAACCCTAACCCTCACCCTCACCCTAACCTGACCCTTAACCTTAACCTCAACCTAAGCCTAATTCTAACCCTAACCCTCACACTAACCCTAACCCTCAAAATAACCCTAACCCTTCCCCTCACCCTAGCATTCACCCTAACCCTAACTCTCACACTAACCCTAAACCTAACCCCCACCCTCACGCTAACACTCACTGTCACCCTATCCTTCAGCCTAAACCTAACCCTCAGCCTCACCCTAACGGTAAGCCTAACCCTAACCCAAACCCTAACCCTCACTCTCACCCTAACACTCACCCTAAAACTTACCCTCACCCTCACCCTAAAGCTAACCCTAACCATAACCCTCACACTAAACCTAACCCTCACCTAACCCTAACACTCACCCTCATCATAACCCTAACCCTAAACCAAACACACACCCTAACCTTACCCTAACCCTAAACCTGACCCTAACCCTAGTGCTCACCGTGACCCTAAACATACACCTCACACTAACCCTCACCCTAACCCTCACCCTAACCCTAAACCTCAGCCTCATCCTCACCCTCAGACTAACCTTAACGCTGTCTTACCCTCACCCTCACCTCTTACACTCACACTCACTATATCCCTAATGCTAAACCTAACACTCACCCTCACCCTAACCCTCAACCTAATCCTCACCCTAAACCTAACCCTAACCCTCACCCTAGCGCTAACCCTAACCCTAACCCTCACTGGAACGCTAAACCTAACCCTAAACCTAACACTTAAACTAACCCCCACCTCATCCTATCCGTCACCCTAACCCTAACCCTCACACACACCCTTAACTTCACCCTCACCCGAACCCTCACCCACACCCTAAACCTCAACCTCACCCTAAACTTCACACTAACACTAAACCTCACCTTAAACCTCACCCTCACCTTCACCCTAAAACTCACCCTTACCCTCAAACTCACCCCAAGCTTAACCCTAAACCTAACCCTAATCCTAAAACTAAGCCTCACCATTACCCTCACCCTAACCCTAAACCTAATCTTAACCCTCAGCCTCACCCTCACCTTAACCCTAACCCGAACATTAAACCTTAGCCTAAACCTAACCCTCACCCTATCCCTAATCCTAACCATCATACTCACCCTAACCCTAACCCTAACCTTAACCCTCACCCTCACCCTAAATCTAACACTAACCCTAACGCTCACCCTCATCCTAACCTTCACCCTAACCATTACCCTCACACTAACCCTAACCCTCACCCACACACTCACCTTCACCTTCACCCGAACCTGAACCCTCACCCTAAACTTCAAACGCACCCTAAACTTCACACTAAACCTAAACCTCACCCTAACCCTAACCCTCGCCCTGAACCTCACCCTATAACTTACCCTTACCCTCACCCTCACTCTAAGCCTAACCCTAAAACTAACCCTAATCCTAAACCTAAGCCTCACCATCACCCTCACCCTAACCCTAACCCTAATCCTAAAACTCAGCCTCATCCTCACATAAACCCTAAACCTAACCCTAAACCTTAGCCTAACCCTAAGCCTCACCCTAACCCTAATCGTAACACTCAAGTTCACCCTAACCCTAACCCTAACCCTAACCCTCACCCTCACCCTAAACCTAACGCTAACCCTAACTCTCACCCTCACCCTAACCATCACCCTAACCCTTATCCTCATACTAAACCTAACCCTAACTCTAACCCTAACCATCACACTAACCCTAACACACACCATAACCCTAAACCAACCGCTCAACCTAACACTCACCCTAACACTAACCCTCACCCTAACCCTAAACCTAACCCCCACCCTCGCCCTAACACTCACTATCACCCTAACCCTCACCCTAAACCTAACCCTCACCCACCACCTAACTTTCACCCTCACCCTCACCCAAACCTCACCCTCAACCTAAACATCACCCCAAACTTAACCCTCACCCTAACCCTATTCCTAACCCTCACCCTAACCCTCACCCTCACCCTAACCCTCAACATGACCCTAATCCTCACCCTATCCCTAACCCTAACACTTACCTACCGAAACCCTCACCCTCACCCTCACCCTAACCCTCGCCCACACACAAGCCCTCACCCTAACCCTAATCCTACCCATAACCCTCACCCTCACCCAAACACTCACCCTCAGCCTTACCCTAACCCTAACATTAATCCTAACACTAACCCTCACCCTCACACTAACGCTTACCCTAACCCTAAACCTAACCGTCAGCCTCACCTTATACATTACCCTAACCCTGACCCTAACCCTCACACTAACACTCACCACAACACTCACACTCAACATAATCCTCACGCTCACCCTAACCCACAACCTAACCCTTACACTTACCCTAATCCTACACCTACCCCTCACTCTAACCCTCACACTAACCCTAAACCTAACCCTAACCCTCACCCTAGAACTCACCCTAAACCTAATCCTAACCCTAACCCTCACACTAATCCTTATGCTCACACTAACCCTAACCATCAACCTCAACCTAACTCTAACCCTCACCCTGACCTTCAACATACACCTCACACTAAACCTCACCCTAACTCTAATCCTCAGCCTCACCCTCACCCTCGGAATAACCTTAAAGCTAACTCTTACCCTCACCCTCAACACTTACACTCACACTCACCATATACCTTATGCTAAACCTAACACTCACCCTCACCCTAACCCTCAACCTAACCCTCACCCTCACCCTAACCCTAACCCTCACCCTCACACTAATCCTAAACCTAAACCTCACCATAACCCTAACCCTAACCCTCACCCTATCCCTAAACCTCACCCTAACCCTAACACTAACCCTCACCGTCAACCTCACCCTAACCCAAACCCTAACCTTCATCTTAACCCTCTCCTTAACACTAACGCTAACCCTACACCTGACCCTCAACCTAAACCTCACCCTAACCCTTACCCTCACCCTAAATCTAACGCTAAACCTAACCCTAACCCTCACACTTAACCTAACCCTAACCCTAAACCTAACCCTCACCCTAACCCTCACCCTCACCCAACCCTAGCCCTCAGGCGAACGCTAACCCTAACCCTCACTCTCACCCTAATCCTTTCTCTCACCATAACTCTACCCCTAACCCTCACTCTAACACTCACCCTAACCCTAAACGTAACCCTCATCCTAACCCTAACCCTCACCCTCACCCTAATGATAAACCTAACCATAACCCTCACTGGAACGCTAAACCTAACCCTAAACCTAACACGTACACTAACCCTCACCGTCACCCTAACCATCACCCTAACCCTAACCCTCACACACACCCTTACCTTCACCCTCACGCGAACCCTCACCCTCACCCTAAACCTCAACCTCACCCTAAACTTCACACTAACACTAAACCTCACCCTAACCCTCACCCTCACCCTCACTCTAAAACTCACCCTTACACTCAAACTCAACCTAATCATAACCCTAAACCTAACTCTAATCCTAAACCTAAGCCTCATCATCACCCTCACCCTAAGCGTAAACAAAATCCTAACCCTCAGCCTCACCCTCACCTTAACCGTAACCCAAACTCTAAACCTTAGCCTAAACCTAACCCTCACCATATCCCTAATCCTAACCCTCACACTCACCCTAACCGTAACCTCACCCTAAATCTAATGCTAACCTTAACCGTCACACTCACCCTAACCATTATCCTCACACTAACCCTAACCCTAAATCTAACCCTAACCCTCACAATAACCCTAACCCTCACCCTAACCCTCACCTTAAACCAAACCCTAACCCTCAACCTCACACTAATCCTCACTGGCACCCAACCCTCACCCTAAACCTAATCCTCACCCACAACTTAACCCGAACTCTCACCCGAACCCTCACCCGAACCCTCACGCGACCCTCACCCTCACCCTAAACCTCACCCTAACCTTAACCCTCACCCTACACCTAATCTTAACCCTCATACTAATCCTCACCCTCACCCTAACCCTCACCTTCAACCTAATCCTCACACTAACTCTAACCCTCACCCTAAACCTCACCCTAACCCTAAACCTCACCCTCACCCTCACCCTACCTGAAACCTTAACCCTAACTCTCACCCTAAATTTAACTCTCAACTTAACCCAACCCTAACTCTCAATCTGTCCCTCACCCTAAACCTAAAACTAACTGTAACACTGACCCTCACCCTCATCCTAACCATCATCCTAAACCTTACCGTTATCCTAAACCTCATCCTAAACCTAAACCTAACCCTAACCCTCACGCTAACCCTCACGGTAACCCTAACCCAAATTATAACCCTCAACCTAAACCTCACCCTAACCCTACCCCTACCCGTAATCCTCACCTTCACGCAAACCCTCACCCTAACCCTTACCCTCACCCTAAACCTAACGCTAACCCGCACACTAACCCTAACCCTCACCCTTACCCTAAACCTACCCCTAACACTAAAGCTAACCCTAACTCTAACCCTAATCCTCACCCTAACCCTAACGCTAACCCTAACCCTCACCCTAACCCTAACCCTCAGGTTCAAGCTCAACCTGTCTAACCCCAACCCTAATCCTAATCCTAACCCTAAACCACACCCTCACCCTCATCCTAACTATAACCCTAACCCAAACCCTAACCCTCACGCTCACATTAACCACACCCTCAAACTCACCCTTACCCTCACCCTCACCTTAACACTCACGATATCCCTAACCCTCACTCTCACCCTAAACCTCACCCTAACAATTACCCTCACCCTAACTCTAACCCTAACCCTAACCCTCACACTAAACCTAGCTCTCGCCCTAACCCTAGCGATACTACTCACACTAACCCTCACCCTAACCCTAACCCTAACACTCACCCTAAACCTAATGCTAACCCTAACCCTCCACATCACCCAAGCCCTCAATCTTATCCTAACCGTAAGCCTAAATTTCACACCCAACCAAATCCTCAGACTAAACCTAACCCTCAACCTAACCGTAACCCTCACCCTCACTCTCACCCTCACCTTCAGCCTAACCCTAACCCTAACTCTGTAACTTACCCTAACCCTCAAACTCACCCACACCTTCACCCTCACCCTACACCTAACCCTCACCCTAAACCTACCCCTCACCCTAATCCTAACCCTAATAACGCTCACACTCACCCTCACCCTAACCCTAAACCTAACCCTCAGCCTCACCCTAACCGTAAGCCTAACCCAACCCCTAACACTAACCCTCACTCTCACCATAACCCTCACCCTAAACATTACCCTAAACTTCACCCTAAATCTAACCCTAACCATAACCCTCACACTAAACCTACACCTCACCCTAACCCAAAACCTAGCCCTCACCCTCACTCTAAACCTTACCCTCATCATAACCCTAAACCTAAAACTAACTCACCCTAACCCTAACCCTAACCATAAACCTCACCCTAACCCTAACCCTCACCCTAACCCTCACCCTCACCCTAACCCTCAACCTCAGCCTAACACTAAGCCTAAGCCTAACCCTCACACTAACCCTCACACTCACCCTCACCCTAACTCTAATCCTAAACTTAACACTATTCTTAAAGTCAACCTAAGCCTCACCCTCATCCTAACCCTAACCCAAATCCTCACACTAACCCTCACCCTAACCCTAACTCTAACCTTAATGCTCACCCTCACCCTAACCCTAACTCTAACCCTAAAACTCACCCTAAACCTAACCTTCACCCTCACCCTCAACCTCACCGTAAATCTAGCCCTAAACCTAACAATAATACTAATCCTAAACCTAACCCTAACCCTAACCCTCACCCTCAGCCTCAACCTCCCAACACAGTTATCCCTACCCTAACACTAACAATAACCCTAATCCTAAGCCTAACCCTAAACCTAATTCTAATCCTCACCCCCACAGTCACCCTCAGCCTAACCCTAACCCTAACCCTAACCCTAACACTAACCCTAAACCTAAACCTAACCCTAAATCTAACCCTAAACCTAACCCTAATCCTCAGCCTCACCTGCACCCTAACCCAAACTCTAACCCTAACCCTCACCCTAACTCTAAGCGTAATCCTAACCCTAACCCTAAGCCTCACACTCACCCTCACCCTAACCCTAATCCTAAACCTAACCCTATCCCTAACCCTAACATTCACCCTATCCTTCACCCTAGCCCTCACCCTAACCCTAACCCTAAACCTCATCCTAAACCTGACACTAACTATATCCGTAACCCTCATCTTAACCCAAACCCTAACCCTCACCCTCATGCTCAGCCTAAGCCAAAGCCTAAGCCTAACCCTAACCCTCATCCTAACCCTAACACTAACCCTATCCCTAAACCTAAATCTCACCCTCAACCTAACCCTAACTCTAACCCTAACACTAACAATAACCCTAACCCTCACCCTAACCATAATCCTCACCCTAAACCTAAACCTCAACCTAAAACTTACCCTCACGCTACCACTAACCCTAACCCTAACACTAACCCTCATACTAACACTATCCATAACCTCAGCCTAACATTAAACCTAACCCTCAACCTAAACCTAACACTCACGCTCAATGTAACCCTCACTATAACCCTAACCCAAACCATCACCCTAACCCTAATCCTCACCCACACCCTCACCCTCAGCCTAAACCTAAGCTTAACCCTAAACCTCACCCTAAACCTCCCCCAACCCTAACCCTAACACTAAACCTCAACCTCTGCCTAACAATAACCCTAACCCTAAACCTCAACCTAACCATAAACTTCACCCTCACCCTCAACCTCACCGTAACTCTAACCCTAACCCTAAAAATAACACTAGCCCTAACCGTCACCCTCAGCCTCACCCTCACGGCAAACTAAACCATAACCATAACACTAACAATAACACTAACCCTAAGCCTAACCCTATCCCTAACCCTAAACCTAACCCCCACCCTCACCCTCAGTCTAACCCTAAGCCTAACCCTAACCCTAACCCTAACCCTCACCGTAACCCCAACCCTAACCGTAAAACAAACCCTAACCCTAAACCTAGCCCTAAATGTAACCCTAAACCCAAACCTAATCCTCAGGCTCACACTCACCCTAACCCAAACTCTAATGCTAACAGTCACGCTAACTCTCAGTCTTACCCTAAACCTAAACCTAATCCTCACTCTCACTCACACCCTAACCCTAATCCTAAACCTAACCCTATCCCTAACCCTAACGCTCACCCTAACCCTCACCCTAGCCATTACCCTAACCCTAATCCTAACCCTAAACCTCATCCTAACCCTGACCCTAATCCTAACCCAAACCCTAAGCCTAACCCTAAACCTAATCCTCACCCTCAGGCTCCGCCTAAGCCTAAGCGTAAGCGTAAGCCTAACCCTAACCCTAACCCTCGCTAACCCTAACCATAACCCTAAACCTAACTCTAAACCTAAATCTCACCCTCACCCTAACCCTAAGACTAACCATAACCCTAACCCTAAAAATAACCCTAAACCTCACCCTCACCCTAACCCTAAGACTAACCCTAACCCTAACCCTAAAAATAACCCTAAACCTCACCCTAACCATAATGCTCACCCTAACCCTAACCCTCAACCTAACAATTACCCTCACATTAACACTAACCGTAACCCGAACACTAAGCCTCACACTAACCCTAACTATCACCCTAACCCTATACCTCACCCTAACACTAATCCTAAACCTCAACCCAACCCTAGCCCTAACCCTAATACTCATCCTCACAGTAAACCTCACACTAAGCCGAACACTAATCCTCAATCTAACCCTCACCCTCACCCTAACCCTAACCCTAACCCTTGCCCTAACCCTAACCCTTACCCTTACCGTAACCCTCACCTTCAGCCTAATCCTCACCTTACCCTTACTGTCACCCCCAACCTAACCCTCACCCTAAGCCTAACCCTCACCCTAACACTAACTCTACCCATAAACCTCACCCTCACCCTAATCCTAACTCTAACCCTAACCCTAACACTAAACCTAACACTAAGCCTAACCCTAACCCTCACCCTCACCCTCACCGTAAACCTTACCCTAACCAGACCACTCACCCTCACCCTAACCCTAATCTTAACCCTAAACCTGAACCTAATCCTAACCCTCAACCTCACCGTAACCCTTACCCTAACCCTCACCCTAACCGTAAACTTAACCAGAATCTTACTCTCACCCTAACCCTAACCCTAACTCTGACCTTAACCCTAACATTAAAACTCACCCTCACCCTAGCCCTCACCCTAATCCTAATCCTAACCCTAACCCTCATCCTAACCATCACCCTAACCATTAACCTAACACTCACACTAACCCTAAACCTCACTCTAAACCTGACCATCAGCCTAACCCTAAGCCTAACCCTAAACCTAACCCTAACACACACACTCACCCTCACTCTAACCTTAATCCTAACCCTAACCCTCACCCTCACCCACACCCTCAGTGTAACAATAAGCCAAAAACACACCCAAACCCTAACCCTCACAATCACCCTAACCCTTACCCTAATCCTAATCCTAACCCTAACCCTAACGCTCACCCTCAGCCTCAACTTAACCCTAACTCTAACCATAAACCTCACCCTCACCCGAACCCTAAACCTAACCCTAACCTTAAATCTCACCCTAAACATCACCCTCACCCTAGCCCTCACCCTAAACCTAATCCTAACCCTAACCCTCATCCTGACCTTCCCCATAAACCTAACCCTAAATCTCACCCTAATTCTAACCCTCACCCTCATGCTCAGTTTAACACTAAGCCTAAGCCAAAACCTTACCCTAACCCTCACCCTCACCCTAGTCCTCACCCTAACACAAATCCTTACCCTAACACTCAACCTAACCCTAAACCTCACCCTCACCCTAACCCTTACCCTAACCCTAACCCTGACCCTGACCCTAACCCTAATCTTAACACTAAACCTCAACCTAACCCTAACCCTTAACCTCACTGTAACCATGACCCTAACCCTCAACCTAACCCTAAACTTAACCTGAACGCTACTCTCACCCTAACCCTAACCCTTACTCTCACCCTAACCCTAACATTAAACCTCAACCTAACCCTAGCCCTCACGATAATCCTAATCCTAACCCTTACTCTCACACTCACCCTCGCCCTCAGTGTAACCCTAAGCCTAATCCTAACTCTAACCCTAACCCTCACACTCACCTTAACCCTTACCCTAATCCTAATCCTAATCCTAACTCTCACCCTCACCCTCAGCCTCATCTTAAGCCTAACTCTAACCCTAAACCTCAACCTCACCATAACCCCAACCCTAAAACTAACCCGATTCCTCACCCTAACCCTAACTCTAACCCTAAACCTCACCCTTACCCTAACCCTAAACATAACCCTAAAACTCACCATAACCCTAACCTTGAACCTCACCCTCAACCTCACTGCAAATCAATCCCTAACCCTCACAATAATCCTAACCCTAACCCTAACTCTAAACCTAAGCCTCAATCTCACCCTAACCTTAAACCTAAACCTCAACCTCAGCCTCACCCTCACCCCAAACTTAACCATAACCATAACACTAACACTAACCCTAACCCTAAGCCTAACCCTAACCTTAACTCTAATCCTCACCCCCACAGTCACCCTCAGCCTAACCATCTCCCTATCCCTAACCTTAACACTAACCCTATCCCTAAACCTAAGGCTAAATTTAACCCTTAACCTAACCCTAATCCTCAACCTCAACTGCACCCTAAACCAAACCCTAACCCTAACCCTCACCCTAACTCTCAGGCTAAACCTAAACCTAACTCTAAGCCTCACACTCAACCTCACCCTAACCCTAATCCTGAACCTAACCCTATACCTAACCCTAACCCTCAACCTAGCACTCACCCTAACACTCACCCTAACCTTAACCGTAACCCAAAACCTCATCCTAAACCTGACAGTAATCATAACCCTAAACCTCACCCTAACCCGAACCCTCATGCTCGGCCTAAGCCTTAACCTCCGCCTAAGCCTAACCCTAACCCTTACCCTAACCCTAACACTAACACTAACCCTAACTCTAACCATAAATCTCACCCTCAAACTCACCCTAACCCTTAATCTAAACCTACCATAACCCTAACAATAACCATAACCCTCACCCTAACCATAATCCTCACCCTAACCATAATCATCACCCTAACCCTAAAACTCACCCTAAAACTTGCCCTCACCCTAGCACTAACCCTAATCGGAACACTAACCCTCACAAAAACCCTAACCTTAACTCACCCTAACCACAACCCTAACCTGAAACCTCAACCTAAGCCTAATCCTCATGCTCAACTTAACCCTAACCCTAACCATAATCCTTACCCTAAACCTAACCCTCATACTAACACTTACCCTCACCCTAACACTAACCCTAATCCTAATCCTATGCCTAACCCTAACCCTCACCCTCACGCTCACCGTAACTATAACCCTAACATTAATGCTAACAATAACTCTAAGCCTAACCCTAACCTTCACCCTAACCATAACCCTCACCATTACCCTAAGCTCACCCTAACACCCTCACCCTAAAACTAAACCTATCCCTACCACTAACCCTCACACTAACCCTAACCATCACCCTAACACTAAACCTCACCCTAAATCTAACCCTAAACCTCACCCTCACCTTAGCCCTCACCCTAACCCTAACCCTCATCCTCACTCTAAACCTCACACTAACCCTAACACTTATCCTCAATATAACCCTCACTCTCACTCTAAACCTAACCCTAACCCTCACCCTAACCCTAACCCTCACCCTTACCATAAACCTCACCCTCAGTCTAACCTTCAACTTTACCCTTAGCGTAACCCCCACCCTAACCCTCACCGTAAACCTAACTCTACCCTTAAAACTCACCCTCGAAACCTAACTCTAAACCTAACCCTAACACTAAACCTCATCCTAAACCTAACCCTAAACCTTATCCTCAACCAAACGCTCAGCCTAACCCTAAGCCTAAGACTAACACTTACCCTAAACCACACCCTCACCCTAGCCCTCACCCTAACCCTAATACTAAAACTAACCCTCATCCTAACCTTCACCCTAACCCTAACCCTAACCATCACCCTAACTCTAATCCTCACCCCCACACTCACCCTCAGCCTAACCCTAAGCCTAAGCCTAAGCCTAACCCTAATCCTCACACTCACCCTCACCCTATCCCAAATCCTAACCCTAACTAAACACTAACCCTAAACCTCAACCTAACCCTCACCCTAATCTTAACACTAAAACCCTCGACCTAACCCTCCAACTAAACCTAAACCTAACCCTAAACCTCACCATCACCCTAACCCTAAACCTAACCCTCACCCTCACCCTCATCCTCACCATAACTTTAACCCTAACCCTAACAATAACACTAATCCTAACCCTAAAACCAACCCTAACCCTAAACCTAATGCTAACACTCACCCTCACCCTAACCCTAATACTAACCCTAACCCTAACCCTAACCCGCCCATTAACTCTCACCCTAAACCTAACCCTAACACAAACCATAACCCTAACCCTCAACCTAACCCTCACCCTAACCCTAACTCTAACCCTAAACCTCACCACCACCCAAAACCTAACTTTAACTCTAATGCAAACCCTAAACCTCACGCTAACCCTAACCGTAACCCTCACACTCACCCTCACCATAACCTTAACCCTAAACCTAACACTATCAATAACCCTAACCCTAATCTTAACCCTCAACCTAACCATAAACCTCACCCTAACCCAAACCCTGACCTAACACTTATCCTCACCCTAACACTAACCCTAACCCCAACCCTAACCCTCACACTAACCCTAACCCTAACCTCACCCTAACCCTAACCCTAACCCTAACCCTCAACCTAAACCTAAACCTCACGCACAACCTAACCCTAACCCTAACCATAAACCTCACGCTAACCCTAATCCTCATATTAACACTTACACTCACCCTAACACTAACCCTAGTCCTAATCCTAACTCTAACCCTAACCCTCACCCTGAACCTCACTGTAACTGTAACCCTAACCCTAACGCTAACAATAACCCTAAACCCAAACCTAACCCTCACCCTAACCATAACCCTCACCATAACCCTAAGCTCACTGGAACACCCTCACCCTAACACTAAGCCTAACCCCAACACTAAGCCTCACACTAAGCCTCACCATCACCCTAATCCTAAACCTCACCCTAACACTAAACCTAAACCTCATCCTGACCTTAGCCCTCAACCTAAACCTAACACTCAGCCTCACCCTAAACTTCACACTAACCCTAACATGAATCCTCAATCTAAACCTCACACTCACCCTAACCCTAACCCTAATCCTCACACTAACCCTCACCCTAACCCTAACCCTCAACTTTACCCTTACTGTCACCTTCACCCTAACCCTCACCCTAAACCTAAACCTAACCCTAACCCTCATCCTAACCATAACCCTAACCATCTCCCTAACCTTAACCCTAACCCTCACCCTAACCCTAACCCTCACCCTTACCATAACCCTCACCCTCAGCCTAACCCTCAACTTTACCCTTACCGTCACCCCCACCCTAACACTCACCCTAACCCTAACCCTCACCCTAACCCTAACTCTACCCCTAAACCTCACCCTCACCCTAACCCTAACTCTAACCCTAACCCTAAAACTAAACCTCACCTTAACCCTAACCCTAAACCCTTATCCTCAACCAAAGGCTCAGCCTAAACCAAGCCTAAGCCTAACACTTACCCTAAACCACACCCTCACCCTGGCTCTTATCCTAACCCTAATCCAAACCCTAACCCTCATCCTAACACTCACACTAACCCTAACACTAACCATCACCGTAACTCTAATCCTCACCCCCATTCTCAACCTCAGCCTAACCCTAAGCTAAGCCTAAGCCTAACCCTAAACCTCACATTCACCCTCACCCTAACCCTAATCCTAACCCTAACTCTAACACTAACCCTAAAACTCAACCTAACCCTCACCCCAACCTCAACCCTAAAACTGACCCTAAACCTAACCCTCGATCTAACCGTCCAACTAACCCTAAACCTCACCCTCACCCTAACCCTAATCCTAACCCAAAAACTAAACCTCACCCTAACCCTAAACCTAACCCTCACCCTCACCCTAACCATAACTCTGACCCGAACCCTAACAATAACACTAATCCTAACCCTAAACCTAACCCTAACCCTAACCCTAATGCTAACACTCCCCCTCACCCTAACCCTAATCCTAACCCTCAACCTAACCCTAACCCTCACCTTCACGGTAACCCTCACCCTAAACCTAACCCTAACCTTAAACGTTACCCTAACACTAACCCTAATCTTCACCCTCAACCTAGCCCTCAACCTAACCCTACTCATAACCCTAAACCTCATCCTTACCCTGAACCTAACCGTAATCCTAACCCTCACCCTAACCTTGACCCAAACCCTGAACCTAACCCTAACCCTCATCCTAACACATACACTCACCCTAACACTAACCCTATCCTAATCCTAACCCTAACCCTAACCCTCACCCTCAACCTCACCGTAAGAGTAACCCTAAACCTAACGCTAACAATAAACCTAACCCTAACCCTAACCCTCACCCTAACCATAACCCTCACCATAACCCTAAGCTCACCGTAACACCTTCACCCTAATACTAAGCCTAAACCTAACACTAACCCTCACACTAACCCTAACCATCACCCTAACACTAAACCTCACCCTAACACTAACCCTAAACCTCACCCTCACCTTAGCCCTCACCCTAACCCTAACCCTCATCCTCACCCTAAACCTCACACTAACCATAACACTTATCCTGAATCTAAACCTCACTCTCACTGTAACCCTAACCCTAACCCTCAAGCTAACCCTGACCCTCACCCTTACCATAAACCTCACCCTAAGCCTAAACCTCAACTTTACCCTTACCGTCACCCCCACCCTGACCCTAAACCTAACCCTAACCCTAACCCTAACTCTACCCCTAAACCTCACCCTCACCATAACCCTAACTCTAACCCTAACCCTAACACTAAACCTCACCCTAAACCTATCCCTAACCCTTATCCTCAACCAAACACTCCCCCTAACCCTAAGCCTAAGCCTAACACTTACCTAACCCAAACCCTCACCCTAGCCCTCACCTTACCCTAATCCTAAACCTAACCCTCATCCTAACCCTCATCCTAACCCTAACCCTAACCATTATCATAACTCTAACCATCAACCCCGCCCTCACCCTCAGCCTAACACTAAGCCTAAGCCTAAGCCTATCCCTCACACTCACCCTCACCCTAACCTTAATCCTAACCCTAACTCTAACATTAACCCTAAACCTCAACCTAACCCCCACCCTAACCTTAACCCTAAAACTTATCCTAACCCGAACCCTCAACCTAACCCTCCAACTAGCCCTAAACCTAACCCTAAACCTCACCCTCACCCTAACTCTAATCCTAACCCTAAACCTAAAACTCACCCTAACCCTAAACCTAACCCTCACCCTCACCCTCACCATAACTCTAACCCTAACCCTAAAAATAACACTAATCCAAACCCTAAACCTAACCCTAACCCTAACCTTAATGCTAACACTCACCCTCACCCTAACCCTAATCCTAACCCTAACCCTCAGCCTAACCCTAACCCTCACCCTCACCGTAACCCTAACCCTGATCCTAAATATCACCCCAAACCTAACCATCATCCTAACACTTACACTCACCCTAACACTAACCCTAATCCTCACCGTCAACCTAACCATCAACCTAACCATAATTGTAACCCTAATCCTCATGCTAACCCTCACCCTAACCGTAATCCTAACCCTCATCTTAACTCTAACCCTAACCCTCAACCTAACCCTAACCCACATGCTCACCATAACCCTAAACCTAACCCTCACCCTAAACCTAAACTTAACCTGAACCCTCACACTCAAGATAACCCTAACCCTAACGCTCAACCTAAAGCTAACCCTCACCTTCACACTCTCCCTTATCCTAAACATAAGCCTAAGCCTAACCCTAACCCTAAACCTCACACTCACCCTAACCATTACCCTAATCCTAATCCTAACCCTAAGCCTAACCCTCACGCTCAACCTTAACCCTCACTCTAACCCTAATTCTAAAACTAACCCTAACCCTAACCCTCAACCTCAGCCTCACCCTTACCCTAACTCTAACCCTTTATCTCACACTCACCCTAAACCTAATCCTAACCCTAACCCTAAACCTCACCCTAACACTAAACCTAAACCTCATCCTCAGCCTAGCCCTCACCGTAACCCTAACCCTAACCCTCATACTAAACCTCACCCTAAAACTAACCCTAACCCTCAACCTAACACTAATCATAACCCTAACTCTCAACCTAACCCTAAACCTCAGCATACCCCTTACCTTAACCATCACCCTAAACATAAACTTAAACCGAATCAGAATTCTCAACATAATCCTAACCCTAACAATCACCTTAAACCTAACCCTAAACCTCACCCTCATCCTAGACCTCACCCTAACCCTAACCCAACCCTAACCCTCATCCTAACCCTCCCCCTAATCCTTACCCTAACCCTCACCCTAAACCTAACACTCACACTCAACCTAAGACTCAGCCTAACCCTAAGCCTAAACCTAATCCTAACACTAACCCTAAACCTCACACTCACCCTAACCCTAACCCTAACACTAATCCTAAACTTAACCTGAACCCTCACCTCACCCTAACCCTCACCCTAACCCTAACCCTAATCCTAACACTAACCCTAACCCTAACCCTCACCCTCAGCCTCAATCTAACCCTAACTCTAACCCTAAACCTCACCCACACCCTAACCCCAAATCTAACCCTAACCCTAAACCTCACCCTCAAACTATCCCTCACCCTAAACCTAATCCTAACCCTAACCCTCATCCTAAACCTCCCCATATCCCTAACCCTAACCCTCACCCTAACCCGAACCCTAACACTCACACTCACACTCAGCCAAACCCTAACCCTAACCCTAACCCTAACCCTAATCCTAAACTTATCCTTAACCCTCACCCTAACCTTAACCCTCACCCTCACCCTAACACTAAACCTAACACTAACCCTAACCCTAAACCTCACCCTCAGCCTCACCGTAACCCTAACTCTAACCCTAAAGCTCACCCTCACCATTACCCCAACCCTAACCCTAACCCGAAACCTCCCCCTAACCCTAACCCTTACACTAACCCTAACCCTAAACCTCACCCTCATCCTAACCCTATCCCTAACCCTAAAACTCACCCTAACCCTAATCTTGAACCTCACCCTCAAAGTTATGGTAACTCTAGCCCTAACCCTAACAATAACACTAAACTTAACCCTAACCCTCACACTTACCCTCAGCCTCACCCTCACCACAAACGAAACCCTAACCATAACACTAACAATAACCCTAACCCTAAGCCTAACCCTAAACCTAACTCTAATCCTCACCCCCAGTCACCCTCAGCCTAACCCTAAGCCTAACCCTAACCCTAAGCCTAACCCTCAACATAACCCTCACACTAACTGTAACCCTAAACCTAACCCTAAATCTAACCCTAAACCTAACCCTAAACATCAGCCTCAACTGCACCCTAATACAAACCGTAACCCTAACCCTCAACCTAACTCTAAGCCTAACCCTAACCCTAACCCTAAGCCTCACACTCACACTCACCCTAACCCTAATCCTAAACCTAACCCTATCCCTCACCCTAAACAATACCCTAACCCTCAACCTAGCTCTTACCCTAACCTTAACCCTAACCCTAAACCTCATCCTAAACCTGACAGTAACCATAACCGTAAGCCGAACCCTAACCCGAACCCTAACCCTCACACTCATGCTCGGCCTAAGCCTAAACCTAAGCCTAACCCTAACCCTCACCCTAACCCTAACCCTAACACTAACCCTAACTCTAACCCTAAAGCTCACCCTGACCCTAACACTAATTCTAACCCTAACCCTAACCCTAAAACTAACCCTCACCCTATCACTAACCCCAACCGTAAAACTAACCCTCACACTTACCCTAACCCTAAACTCACCATAAACCTAACCCTAACCCTAACCCTCAACCTAACCCTAACCTCACGCTCAACCTAACCCTAACCTCACGCTCAACGTAACCATAACCCTAACCCTGACCCTCACCCTAACTATTACCCTCAGCATAACCCTAACCCTCACCCTAACACTTACCCTCACCTTAACACGAACCCTAATCCTAATCCTAACCCTAAACCTAAGCTTCACCCTCAAAGAAACCGTAACCCTAACACTAACCCTAAAAAAACCCCTAACCTTAACCCTAACCCTCTCCCTAACCATTACCCTCAGGCTAAACCTAACCCTCACCCTAAAACTTAACCTCACCTTAACACTAACGGTAACCCAAACACTAAGCCTCACACTAACCCTAACAATCACCCTAACCCTATACCTCACCCTAACACTAACCCTAAACCTCAACCTAACCTTAGCCCTAACCCTAACCTTAACACTCAACCTCACGGTAAACCTCACACTAACCCTAACACTAATCCTCAATCTACACCTCACCCTCAACCTAACCCTAACCCTAACCCTAACCCTAACCCTAACCCTCAACCTAACCCTAACCCTAACCCTTAACGTAACCCTCACCCTCAGTCTAAACCTCACCATACCCTTAGTGTCTCCCCCACCCCAATCCTCACCCTAAGCCTAACACTCAGCCTAACATTAACTCTACTCCTAAACCTCACCCTCAACCTAACCCTAATTCTAACCCTCACCCTAACACTAAACCTCACACTAACCCTAACCCTATACCTCACTCACTATCACGCTCAGCTTAACCCTAAGCCTAAGCTAAACCCTAACCCTAACCCTCACCCTCACCCTAGCCCTCACCCTAAAACAAATCCTAACCGTAACCCTCAATCTAACCCTAAACCTCAACCTCACCCTAACCCTAATTTTAACCCTAAACCTCAACCTAACCCTAACCATCAACCTCACAGTAACCCTACCCTAACCCTCACCCTAACCCTAAACTTAACCCGAATCCTACTCTCCCCTAACCATAACGCTAACTCTCACCCTAACCCTAACCCTAAACCTCACCCTCACTCTAGCCCTCACCCTAACCCTAATCCTAACCCTAACCCTCATCCTAACCCTGCCCCTAACCCTTAAACTAAACCTCAGACTAACCCTAACCCTCAACCTCAACCTCAACATCAGCCTAACCCTAATCTTAACCCTAAACCTAACCCTAACACACACACTCACTCTCACCCTAAACCTAATCCTAACCCTAACCCTCACCCTCACCCTCACCCTCAGTGTAACCCTAACCCAAACCCGAACCCTAACTCTAACACTCACAATCACCCTAAACCTTACCCTAATCCTAATCCTAACCTTAACCCTAACCCTCACCATCAGCCTCACCTTAACCCTAACTCTAACCCTAAACCGCACCCTCACCCTATCCCTAAACCTAACCCTAACCCTAAACCTCACCCTAACCCTAACCCTAAACCTGACCCTCACCCTAGCCCTCACCCTAAACCTAATCCTAAACCTAACACAAATCCTAACCCTCCGCATAACCCTAACACTTACCATCAACGAACCCTAACCCTCACTCTCACCCTAAACCTCAGCCTAACCCTAAGCCTAACCCTAACCTTAACCCTAACCCTCACACTCACCATAACCCTAACCCTAATCCTAATCCTAATCCTAACCCTAACCCTCACCCTCAGCCTAACCCTCACCTTAACCCTAACCCTAAACCTAACACTAACACTAACCCTAAACCTCACCCTCAGCCTCACCATAACACTAACTCTAACCCTAAACCTCACCCTCACCCTAACCCTAACACTAACCGTAACCCTAAACTTCACCCTAAAACTAACCCTAAACCTAAACCTCACCTTAGCCCTCACCCTAACCCTGACCGTCATTCTCACCCTAAACCTCACACTAACCCTAACACTTATCCTCACTCTAACCCTCACACTCACTCTAACACTAACCCTAACCCTCACCCTAACCCTAACACTAAACCTTACCATAACCCTCACCTTCAGCCTAACCCTCACTTTAACCTTACCGTCACGCCCACCCTAACACTCAACCTAACCCTAACTCTAACCCTAAACCTCACCAACACCCTAACCCTAACTCTAAAACTACCCCTAACACTAACCCTCACCCTAACCCTAATCCTAACCCTTATCCTCACCCAAACGCTCAGCCTAACCGTAAGCCTATGCCTAAAACTTACCCTAACCCACACCCTCATCCTAGCCCTCACCCTAACCCTAATCTTAACCCTAACCATCATCCTAACCCTCACCCTAACCCTAACCCTAACCATCAACCTAGCCCTAATCCTCACCTGCACCCTCACCCTCAGCCTAACCCTAATCCTAAGCCTAAGCCTAACCCTAACCCTCACACTCACCCTCACCCTAACCCTAATCCTAACCATAACTCTAACACTAAATCTAAACCTCCACCTAAACCTCACCCTAACCTTAACCCTAAAACTAACCCTAACCTGAACACTTGACCTAACCCTCCAACTAACACTAAACCTATCCATAAACCTCACCCTCACCCTAACACTAATCCTAACCCTAACCCTCACCCTCACCCTCACCCTCACGCTCACCATAACTCTAACCCTAACTCTAACAATAACACTAATCCTAACCTTAAACCTAACCCTAACCCTAACCCTAATGCTAACACTCACCCTCACCGTAACCCTAATCCTAACGCTAATACTCAACCTCACTCTAACCCTAAACCTCACCCTAACCCTCACCCTTACACTAATCCTCAACCTCACCATAACACTAACCCTCATCCTAACCCTCATCCTAAACCTAACCCTAAACTTAAACCTTACCCTAACACTAACCCTAATCCTCACGCTCACCCTAGCCCTCAACCTAACCCTAATTGTAACCCTAATCCTCATCCTAACCCTCACCCTAACCCTAATCCTAATCCTCACCCAAACCCTAACGCTAACCTCACCCTAACCCTAAACTTTACCTGAACCCTAAATCTCAAGCTAACCCTAACCCTAACCCTCAACCAAAAGCTAATCCTCACACTCACCCTCTCCCTCAGCCTAATCATAAGCCTAAGCCTCAACCTAAACCTAAGACTACCCCTCACCCTCACCTTAACCCTCACCCTAACCCTTACATTAACACTAACCCTAACCCTAACCCTCAACCTCAGCCTCACCCTTACCTAACTCTAACCTTAAACCTCACCCTCACTCTAACCCTAACCCTAACCGTAAACCTCACCCTAAACCTAAACCTAAACTTCAACCTCAGCGTAGCCCTCACCCTAACCCTAATCCTAACCCTCATCCTAACCCTCACCCTAAAACTATCCCTAACCCTCACCCTCACCCTAACCCTAATAATAACCTTAAGCCTCAACCTATACATAGCCCTCACCCTCACTCTCACCGTAACCCTTACCTAACACACACCCTAAACCTAAACTTAACCCGAATCCTAAATCTCACCCTAACCCTAACCCTAACCCTAACCCTAACACTCACCCTAACCCTAAACCTCACCCTCACCCTAGCCCTCACCAGAACCCTAATCCTAACCCTAACCCTCATCCTAACCCTCCCCCAACCCTTACCCTAACCCTCACCCTAACCCTAACCATCACCCTCAACCTCACCCTAAGCCTAACTCTAAATCAAACCCTAACACACCCACTCTCTCTCACCCTAACCCTAATCCTAACCCTTACCCTCACCCTCACCCTCATCCTCATTGTAACCCTAAGCCTAATCCTAACCCTAATCCTAACGCTCACATTCACCCTAACCCTTATCTTAATCTTAATCCTAATCCTAACCCTCACCCTCACCCTCAGCCTCACCTTAAGCCTAACTCTAACCCTAAAACTGACCCTCACCCTAACCCTAACCCTAACCCTAAACCTCACCCTCACCCTAGCCATCACCCTAACACTAATCCTAACTCTAACAATCATCCTAACCCTTCCCATAACCCTAACCCTAACCCTCACCCTAACCCTAATCCTCAAAGTCCAGTGCAAACTGAACAGACCAGCAAAGATACAGATTTCCAATCAGGTGGTCATATTTCCAACTCCACTACTTGGGACTTGGAGAGATCACATAGACGTGTTGTATCTTAGCTGCCATGTCATAAGCGGAGAATATAATAACTCCCTTCTCCTATTTGTTGACGTTGTTGTTGTTTTAATGGTTGTGTGTGGTGGAAGTACTGGGTTTTAAAGCTTGGGTACTGTCCTTTAGTCTTGGTGTTCATGTCTGGTACTCTACCACTTGAGCCACAGATACACTGGTGGCTTTTTGCTGCTTCATTGGAGTAAGAGACACAGGGACTCACCATCACCCTCAGCCAAACCTTAAGCCTAACCCTAATACTAACCCTAAACCTAACACTCACACTCACCCTAACCCTAACGCTAATCCTAATCCTAAACTTAAACCTAACCCTCACCCTCACCCTAACCCTCACCTTAACCCTAACCCTAAACCTAACACTAACCCTAACCCTAACCCTCACCCTCAGCTTCACCGTAATCCTAACTCTAACCCTAAACCTCATATAACCCCAACTCTAACCCTAACCCGAAACCTCACCCTAACCCTAATCCTAACTCTAACCCTAAACCTCACCCTCACCCTAACCCTAACCCTAACCCTCACCCTCAGCCTCACTCTCACCGCAAAATTAACCCTAACCATAACACTAACAATAACCCTAACCTTAAGCCTAACCCTAACTCTAATCCTCACTCCCACAGTCACCCTCAGCCTAACCCTAACCCTAAACCTAACCTTAACACTACCCCTATCCCTAAACCTAACGCTAAATTTAACCCTTAACCTAACCCTAATCCTCAACCTCAACTGCAACCTAAACCAAACCCTAACCCTAACCCTCACCCTGACACAGCCTAAACCTAAACCTAATCATAAGCATCACACTCACCCTCACCCTAACACTAATCCTAAACCTAACCCTATCGCTAACACTAACCATCACCCTAACCCTTACCCTAACCCTCACCATAACCCTAACCCTAACCCTAAACCTCATCCTAAACCTGACACTAATCAAAACCCTAACCCGAACCCTAACCCGAACCCTAACCCTCACCCTCATGCTCGGCCTAAGCCTAAGCCTAAGCCTAACCCTAACCCTCACACTAACCCTAAACCTAAACCTAACCCTAATTCTAACCCTAAATCTCACCCTCACCCTCACCTTAACACTAAATCTAACCATAACCCTAACCCTAACAATAACTCTAACCCTCACCCTAACCATAATCCTCACCCAAACCCTAAACCTCACCCAAACACTTGCCCTCACCCTACCACTAACCCTAACCCTAACACTAACCCTCACAATAACCCTAACCCTAACCTCACCCTAACCAGAACCCTAACCTGAACCCTCAACCTAAGCCTAATCCTCATGCTCACCTTAACCTAACCCTAACCATAATCTTCACCCTAACCCTAACCCTCATCCTAACACTTACCCTCACCCTAACACTAACCCTAATACTAAACCTAACCCTAACCCTAACCCTCACCCTCACAGTAACCTTAACCCTAACCCTCACCTTAACCATTACCCTCACCCTAAACCTAACCCTCACCCTAACACTTACTCTCACATTAACACTAACCGTAACCCGAACACTAAACCTCACAATAACCATAAACATCACCAAAACCCTAAAACTCACCCTAACACTAACCCTAAACCTCAACCTAACCCTAGCCCTAACCCTAACCCTAACACTCATCCTCACGGTAAACCTCACACTAACCCTAACACTAATCCTCAATCTAACCCTCACCCTCAACCTAACCCTAACCCTAACACTCAACCTAACCTTAAACCTCACCCTTACTGTAACCCTCACCCTCAGCCTAACCCTCAACTCACCCTTACTGTGAGCCCCACCCTAACCCTTATCCTATGCCTAAACCTCACCGAAACACTAACTCTACCCCTAAACATCACCCTCACCCTAATCCTAACTCTAAATCTAATCCTAACACTAAACCTCACAATAACACTAACCCTAAACCACACGCTCAACCTCACGCTCAGCTTAAACCTAAGCCTAAGCCAAACCCTTACCCGAAACCTCACCCTCACCCTAGCGTTCACCCTAACACAAATCATAAACCTAACCCTAAACCTAAGCCGAACCCTCACCGTAACCCTAATCCTAAACCTAACCCTCACCCTCACCCGCACCTTAAACCTAACTCTAACCTTAAACCTCACCCTCACCCTAAACCTAAACCTAAAACTAAACCTCACCCTAACCCTAACCCTAAACCTCACCCTCACACTAGCCCTCACCCTGACCCTAATCCTAACCCTAACCCTCATCCTAACCCTCCCCATAACCCTAAACTTCACCCTCACACTAACCCTAAACCTAACCCTCACCCTCAGCCTCACCCTCACCGCAAACTTAACCATAACCATAACACTAACATTAACCTTAACCCTAAGCCTAACCCAAACCCTAACTCTAATCCTCACCCACACAGTCACCCTCAGCCTAACCCTAACCCTAACCCTAACCTTAACACTACCCCTATCCCCAAACCTAACCCTAAATTTAACCCTTAACCTAACCCTAATCCTCAACCTCACCTGCACCCTAAACCAAACCCTAACCCTATCCCTCACCCTAACTCTCAGACTAAACCTAAACCTAACCATAAGCCTCACACTCACCCTCACCCTAACCCTAAACCTAAACCTAACCTTATCCCTAACCCTAACCCTCACCCTAACCCTCACCTTAACCCTAACCCTAACCCTAAACCTCATCCTAAACCTGACACTAAGCATAAACCGAACCCTCATCCTAATCCGAACCCTAACCCTCACCCTCATGCTCAGCCTACCTAAGCCTAAGCCTAACCCTCACCCTAACCCTCACCCTAACCCTTACCCTCACACTCACCCCAACCCTCAGCCTAACCCTAACCATAACCCTAACCCTCACACTCACACTCACTCTAATCATAACCCTAATCCTAATCCTAACCCTAATCATACACTCAGCCTCAGCCTAACCCTCACCCTAACCCTAACCCTAAACCTAACACTAACCCTAAACCTAACCCTAACCCTAACCCTAAACTTCACCCTAACGCTAACCCTTAACATCACCCTCACCCTAGCCCTTACCCTAACCCGAAACCTATCCATAACCCTCATCCTAACCCTTCCCCTAAACCTAACCCTCACCATCAACCTCACCCTCAGCCTAACCCTAAGCCTAACCCTAAACCTAACCCTAATACACACAATCACCCTCACCCTAAACCTAATCCTATCCCTAAACCTAACCCTAACCCTAACCCACCCATTAACTCTCATCCTAACCCCAACCCTAACACTAACCCTAACTCTCACCCTAAGCATCACCCTAACCTTAACTCTAACCCTAAACCTCACCCTCACCCTAACCCTAACACTAACCCTAACCCAAACCCTAAACCTCACCCTAACCCTAACCCTAACCCTCACCCTTACTCTCACCGTAACCTTAACCCTAAACCTAACCCTAACAATAACCCTAATCCTAAACCTCACCCTAACCATAGCCCTCACCCTAACCCATACCCTCACCCTAACACTTACCCTCACCCTAACACTAACCCTAACCCTAACACTAACACTCACACTAATCGTAACCCTCACCCTAATCCTAAACCTCACCCTAACCCTAACCCCAAACCTCACCCTCACCCTGGCCCTCACCATAACACTAATTCTAAACTTAAACCTCACCCTAACCCTAACCCTAAACTTAACCCTGAACCCCACCCTAACCCTAACCCTAACCCTCACCCGCACCCTCAACCTCACTGGAACACTAACCTTAACACTAACCCTAACCCGAACCATCACCCTAACCCTAACCTGAAACCACACCCTCAACCTCAGCCTAACTCTAAGCCTAACCCAAAAGCTCAACCTAAACCTCACCCTAACCCTAAACTTCACCCTCACCCTCAACCTCACGGTAACTCTAAACCTAACCCTAACAATAACACTAACCCTAACCCTAAATCTAACCCTCACCCTCAGCCTCACCCTCACTGCAAACTTAACCCTAACCATAACACTAACAATAACCCTAACCCTAACACTAATCCTAACCCCCGCCCTCACCCTCAGCCTAACCCTAAGCCTAACTCTAACCCTAACCCTCACCCTAAATCTAAGCCTAACCTTAACCCTAAACTTAACACAAACCCTAACCCTAAACCTAGCCCTAAATCTAAACCTAAACCTAAACATATTCCTCAGCCTCACCCTCACCCTAATCCAAACCCTAACCCTAACCGCACCCTAACTCTAAGTCTAACCCTAACCCTAAACCTCACACTCACCCACACCCTAACCCTAATCCTAAACCTAAACCTATCCCTAACCCTAAACCACATCCTTACCCTAAACTTAACCTTAACCCTACCTCTCACCCTAACACTAACCCTCACCCTCACCTTCACCCTCAAACTCACCCGAACCCTCACACTCACAGTAACTCTAACCCTAACCCAAACCCTAACCCTAACACTAAACGTCACCCTAACCCTAACCCTAAACATCACACTCACCCTAGCCCTCACCCTAACCCTAATCCTAACCCTAACCCTCATCCTAACCCTCCTCATAACCCTAACCTTAACCCTCAACCTAACCCTAACCCTCACCCTCACCCTCAACTTCAGCCTAACCCTAAGCCTAACGCTAAGCCTAACCCTAAACCTAACCTTAACCCTCACACTCACCCGCTTCCTCACCCACACAGTAACTCTAAACCTAACCCTAACCCTAACCCTAAACCTAACTCTCACCCTCACACTCACGCTAACAATAACCCTATACCTAACCCTCACTACCCCTCCACCTAACCTTATATTTAACCCTAAACCTCACCCTCACCCTAACCCTAACCCTAACCCTAAACCCCACCCTAAACCTTACCTTATCCCTAACCCTAAACCCCACAATAACCGTAAACCTAACCCTCACTCTCACCCTCACCCTCACCATAACTCTAACACTAACCCTAACAATAACACTAACCCTAACCCTAACCATCACCCTAACCCTAATCCTCACACCCACGCAGATGCTCAGCCTAACCCTAAGTCTTAGCCTACCCCTCAAACTAACCCTCACACTCACGCTCATGCTCACCCTAACCCTAACCCTAACCTCACCCTAACCCTCCCCCAAACCCTAACTCTAACCCTAAACCTAACCCTCACCGTAACCCTAACCCTAACCCTAATCCTAAACCTCACCCTAACACTAACCTTCACTCTCACTCTCAACCTCACTGTAAATCTAACCCAAACCCTAACAATAACAGTCTCCCTAACCCTAACCCTAACCCTAACCAAAACCCTCACCCTCAGCCTCACGCTCACTGAAAACTTAAATCTAACCATAACACTAACAATGACCCTAACCCTAACCCTAACCCTAATCCTCAGCCCCACCATCTCCCTCACCCTAACCATAACTTAACCCTAAACCTAAACGTAACCCTAACCCTCACCGAAAACCTAAACCTAACCTTAACCCTAACACAAACCATAACCCTAAACCAAAACATAAACCTAACCCTAATCCTCAGTCTCACCCTCACCCTAATCAAAACCCTAACCCTAACCCTCACCCAAACCCTAAGCCTAACCCAACCCTAACCCTCACACTCACCCTCACCCTAACCCAAATCCTAAACCTAACCCTATTCTAACCCTAACCCTCACCTTAAACCTAAACCTAAACATCATCCTAACCCTCACCCTCACCCTAAACCTAATCCTAACCCTAACCCTAACCCTAACAGTCAACCTAACCTTAACCCTCACCCTAACACTAAACTTAACCTGAGCCCTAACTCTCAAGCTAAACTTAAACCTAACCCTCAACCTAAAGCTAACCCTCACCCTCACCCTCTCCCTCAGCCTAACCCTAAGCCTAAGCCTAACCCTAACGCTAAACCTCCCAGTCACCCTAACCATTACCCTAATCCTAATCCTAAACCTAAGCCTAACCCTCACCCTCACCTTAACCCTCCCCCTGACACTAACTCTAACACTAACCCTAATCCTAAACCTCAACCTCAGCCTCACCCTTACCCTAAATCGAAACCTAAACCTAACCCTCACCCTAACCCCAACCCTAAACCTGACCCTAACCCTAGCCCTAAACCTCACCCTCAGCCTAGCCCTCACTCTAATCCTAATCCTAACCCTCATCCTAACCCTCACCCTAACACTAACCTAACCCTCACCCTCACCCTCACCCTAACACTAATCATAACCCTAAGCCTCAACCTAACCCTAAACCTCACGCTCACCGTAACCCTTACCCTAACCCTCACCCTAAACATAAACTTAACCCGAATCCTAACTCTCACCCTAATTCTAACCCTAACCCTAACCCTCACCCTAACCCTAACCCTAAACCTCACCCTCACCCTAGCCCTCACCCTAAACCTAATCCTAACCCTAACCCTCATCCTAACCCTCCCACTAACCCTTACCCTAACCCTCACCCTCAGTCTAACCCTCAAATTTACCCTTACCGTTACCCCCACCCTAAACCTGACCCAAACCCTAACCCTCACCCTAACCCTCACCCTAACCCCGAAACCACACCCTCACTCTAATCCTAACTCTAACCCTAACCCTAACACTAAACCTCACCCTAACTCTAACCCTAACACTTATCCTCAACCAAACGCTCAGCCTAAACCTAAGCCTAAGCCTAACACTTACCCTAACCCACACCCTCACCCTTGCCCTCACCCTAACACTAATCCTAACAATAACACTCATCCTAACACTCACCCTAACCCTAACCCTAAACATCACCCTAACTCTAAGCCTCACACCCACCCTCACCCTCAGCCTAAGCCTAAGCCTAAGCCTAACACTAACCCTAACCCTCACACTCACCCTCACCCTAAACCTAATCCTAACACTAACTCTAACACTAACCCTAAACCTCCACCTAACCATCACCCTAACCTTAACCCTAAAACTAACCCTAACCCTAACCCTGACCTAACCCTCCAACTAACCCTAAACCTAACCCTATACCTCACCCTCACCCCAACCCTGGACCTAACCTTCACCCTCACCCTCACCCTAACCTAACCTAACATAACCCTAACCCTTATCCTCAACCAAAGGCTCAGCCTAAACCTAAGCCTAAGCCTAAAACGTACCCTAACCCACACCCTCACCCTAGCCCTCACCCTAACACTAATCCTAACCATAACCATCATCCTAACCCTCACCCTAACCCTAAAACTAACCATCACCTTAATTCTAATCCTCAACCCCACCCTCACACTCAGTCTAACCCTAAGCCTGAGCCTAAGCCTAAACCTCACCCTAACCCTCACCCTCACCCTCACCCTAACCCTAATCCTAACCCTAAACCTCAACCTAACACTCACCCTAACCTTAAACCTAAAACTAACCCTAACCCTAACCCTCGACCTAACCCTCCAACTGACCCTAAACCTAACCCTAAACCTCACCTCACCATAACCCTAATCCTAACCCTAAACCTAAAACTCACCCTAACCCTAAACCTAACCCTAACCCTCACCCTAACCCTAAAACTACCCCTCAACCTAACGCTAACCCTCACCATCAACTCAACCCTGTTGCTAACACAAATGCTCACTCTCAACCTAAGCCTCAGCCTAACCCTTACCTTCACCATAACCCTATCCCTTACCCTCTCTCTAACCCGCACCCTACACCTTCCCCTCACCCTAAGCCTAACCCTATCCCAAACCCTAAACCTAACCCTAACCTTCACCCTAACCCTCACCCTAACTCTCACCCTAACCGAACCCTAACCCTCACCCTAACCCTAAACGTAACCCTAACCCTCACCCTCACCGTAACTGTCATCGTAACCCTTACCCTCACCCTATCCCTAAACCTAACAATAACCCTCACCCTAACGCTAACCCTCACTCTCACCTTCACCCTCACCCTATACAACACCCTAACCCTAAACCTCAACCTAACCTTAACCCTCACCCTCACATTAACCCTAACCCTAACACTCAACCCTCACCCTAAACTTAACGCTAAACCTAACCCTCACCATCATCCTAGCGCTCAACCTAACCATAACTCTAACCCTAACCCTAACCCTAAAGCTCACCTTCACCCTCAACCTCACCCTCACCCTCAGCCTAATCCTAACCCTAACCCTAATACTAACCCTAAACCTCACACTAACCCTACATCTACCCCTAACGCCAAACCTAATCTTCACCTTCACCCTCACATTAACCCTTACCCGCACCCTCACCTATACCTCACAATAAATCCAAACCTCACCCTCAACCTAAGGCTAACCCTAACCCTCACCCTCACCCTCACCCTAACCCAAACCAACACCTTCACCTTCACCATAACCTTAACCATGACCCTAACCCTCACCCTAACCCTAAACCTAAACCTAACCCTAAACCTCACCCTAACACTTACACTCATCATAACCCTAACCCTAACACTCACCCTTACCCTAAACTTAACCCTAACCCTCACCATAACCCTCAACCTAAACCTAATGCAAAACCGAAACCTCACCCTCACCCTAAAACTAAATCTACCCGTAACAATCACCCTCACCCTAAACCTCACCCTAAACCTTACCCTCACCCTAACTCTAATCCTAATCCTCACACTAACCTTAACCCTCAACCTAACCCTAAACCTCACCCTCACCCTAAGCCTCACCCTATACATAACCCTAACCTTAATGTTCACCCTAACCCTAACCTTCATCCTAACCCTAACCCTCACCCTAATCTTCACTCTAACCCTAACCCTAACCCTTACATAACCGAAGCCCTCACACTCACCCTCATCCTCACCCTAACCCTCAACCTCATCCTCGCCCTCACAATAAACCTAACCCTCACACTAATCATAACATTAACCCTAACCCTCACCGTAACCCTTACCCTAGCCCTAACCCTCACTTTAACCCTCACCATCACCCTCACCCTAACCCTTACCCTCATCCACACCCTCACCCTAACCCTCACACTAAACCTAAACCTCACGCTAACCCTAACACTAAACAAAACCCTCATCCTAACCCTCAAACTAAGCCTAAACCTAACCCTAACCCTCACCCTCACCATCACCCAAAACATAACACTAACACTCAGCCTCACCCTAATCCTTAACCTCACCCTAACCCTAACACTTACCCTTACCTAACCGTCACCCTAATCCTACCATTCACCCTAAACCTAACCCTACCACTTACCCTAACACTCATCCTAACCCTAACCCTAACCCTAACCCTCACCCTAACACTAACCCTACCCCTACCCTAACCCTGAAAAACACCCTAACCCTCATCCTAACCCTAATGCATACCCGAACCCTAAACCTCACCCTAACCCTAACCCTAAACCTCACACTAACCCTAACCATCACTCTAACCTTAAACTTCGTCCTATCCCTGACAATCACCCTAATCCTCACCCTAACCCTAATCTTAACCCTTAGCTAACTGAAACTCTCAAACTCACCCTAACCCTCAACCTCACATTAGACCTCACCATAAACCTTACCATAAACCTAACAATAACACTCACCGTCACCCTAAACCTAACCCTAAGCCTTAACCTTACCCTAATCCTAACCCTAACTCTAATCCTCATACTAACCCTAACCCTCATCCTAACCCTAACCCTCAACCTCACATTAAACCTCACCCTAATCCTTAACCTCACCCTAACCCTAACCCTAAATCTAACCCTCAAAATAACCCTACCCTCATCCTAACCCTAACTCTAACACTTACCCACAACCTAACCCTAACCCTAACCTTAACCCTAACCCTAACCCTAACCCTAAACCTAACCCTAACACTAACCATAACCCTCACACTAACACTCAGTCTAAACCTAACCCTAAACCTCCCCATCACCCTAACCCTCACACTAACCCTAACCCTCACCTTAAACCTAAACCTAAACCTCACCTTCACCCTCAAGCTCACCTTCAGCCTAACCCTAAAGCTAACACTAATCCTAACCCTAACCCTCACCCACACCCTCACCCTCACCCTAACCCTAATCCTAACCCTCAACCTAACCCTCAGCCTCACAGTAACCCTCACCTTCACCCTCACCCTAAACCTAACCCTATCCCTATCGCTTACCCTAATCCTAATGCTAACCCTAACCCTCACCCTAACCCTAACCCTCACACTAACCCTTACCCTCACCCTAACCCTAACCTCACCCTCATTCTAACCCTCACTCTAACACTTACCCAAAACCTAACGCTCACGCTAACCCTCACCCTAACACTAACACTAACACCAACCCTAAACCTCACCCGCATCCTCACCCTCAGCCTAAACTAACCCTATACCTCACCCTCATCCTAAAACTAACGTTCACCCTAACCCTCACCCTCACCCCCACCCACTCACCAAACCTAACCATCATCCTAAACCTAACCCTAACCCTCACATGAAACTTAACCCTCACCCTAACCCAAACCCTCAAACTAACCCTATCCCAAACCCTAATCCTCACTTCACCCTAATCATCACCCTAACGGTTACAGTCACCCTCACCCTAACAATCACACTAACAATAACCCTCACCCTAACCCCAACCCTAACACTCACCCTCACCCTCACCCTCAGCCTAACAAAAAACCTAACCCTAAACCTCATCCTCACCCTAACCCTAACCCTCACACAAATCATAATACTAATCCTCTCCTTATCCCTAACCCTAACCCTAACCCTAACCCTCACCCTCACCCTAGACCTCACTCTAACACTAACCCTAACCTTAACCATCATCCTCACCCTAACCCTCACACTAATCCTAACACTAACCAAAACCCGCAACCTAACCGTCACCCTCGCCCTAACCCTAACCTTCACACTATCGCTCACCCTAACCATAACCCTAACACTCACTCTTACTCTAACCCTAACTCTAAACTTTACCCTCACCCTAGTCCTAACCCTAGCACTCACCGTAACCCTCACCCTAACACTAATGCTAACCCTAACCCTCACCCTCACCCTAAGCCTCACCCTAACACTTACCCTAACCTTAACCCTAACCCTAATCCTGACCCTAACCTTCAAAAACCTATCCCTCAGCCTAGCCCTACCCTAACATTCACCCTAATCCTAACCCTAACCCTCACCCTAACCCTCACCGTAAACTTTTCCCTAACCCTAAACCTAAACCTAACCCTAAACCTCAAAATATCCCTAACCCTACAACTAACCGTCACCCTCACCCTAAGCCCTCACCCTAAGCCTAACCCTCATCCTAACTCTCACCCTCACTCTAATCCTCACCCTAATCCAAATCTAACCCTCACCCTAACCCTAACCCTAACATTAACCCTAACCCTCACACTAAACCTCAACCTAACCCTAACCCTATCCCTAACCCTAACCTTCACCCTAAACGTCAACCTAACCCTAACCCTATCCCTAACCCTAACCTTCACCCTAAACCTCAAACTTACCCTAACCCTCACCCTCACTCTAACCCTCACCCTAATCCTTACCCTCACGTTAACCCTAACACTAAACCTAACCCGAAACCTCACACTAAACCTATCCCTCACCTTACCCCTAACCCTAGCATTCACCATAACACTAAAACTAACCCTCACCCTAACCCTCACTGTAAACTTTACCCTATCCCTAAACCTATCCTTAACCCCAATTATCACCCTAACCCTAACCCTAACCCTTACACTCACACTCACCCTAGGCCTCACTCTAACCCTCAATCTAAACCTAACATTCACCATATCCCTAAGCCCTACTCTAACACTAAACCTCACCCTCACCCTAACCCACACCCTAACCCTAACCATAACACTAAACAAAACTCTCACCCTAACCTCACCCTAACCCTAACCATAACCCTAATTCTCACATCACACTAAACCTCATTTTAACCCTAACACTAACCCTCACCAGAATTCTTACGCTCACTCTAACCCTCACGCTATCTCTCATCCTAACCCTCACCGTAATCCTTATCCTAAACCTAACCCTAACCCTAACCCTCACCCAAACCGTAACACTTACCCTAACACTAACCCTCACCCTCACCCTAAACCTCACCCTAGACCTAACCCGAACACTAACCAAATTCCTGACATTAACCCACACACTAACTCTAACCTTCACCCTAACCCTACCCCTAAACCTAACCCTAACACTCATCCTCACCCTAACACTCATCAGAACACTTACCCTCACCCTAACCCTCACCCTAAATCTAACCCTAACCCTACCCTATCACTCACCCTAACCCTAACCCTAACCCTCACCCTCACTCTAACCCTCACTCTAAACCTTACCCTCACCCTAGCCATAACGCTAACGCTCACCATAACCCTCACCCTTAACTTAAGCCTAAACCTAACCCTAAAAGTCACCCTAACCCTCCCCATAACCCTAACCCTAACCCTAATCCTCACCCTCACACTAAACCTAACCCTAATCCTTAATCTCACCCTAACCATAATCCTAACCCACACAGTAATCCTAACTCTCACCCTAACCCTAACCTTATCCCTCCCTGTAACCCTCACCTAACACTAACCCTAAAACAAAACCTCACCCTTACCCTATCCCTACCCCTCATGCTCAACCTAACCTTCAACCTCAACATCACCCTCACCCTAACCCTGACCATCACCTAAACCCTAACCCTCACGTGAACCCTCAACCTCACCCACAGCCTCACCCTCACCCTAAACATCACACTAACCTTAACCCTCACCCTAACCCTAAACCTAACACTCAGCCTAAACCTAAAGGTCACTCTAACACAAAAACTCATCCTAAACCTCAAACTAACCCTAACGCTAACCATTACACTAACCCTAACCCTCAACCTCAGCCTCACCCTCACCCTAAAACTAACCCTCACCCTCACCATCACCCTAAACCTAACACTAACTCTCAACCTCACACTAATCCTTAACCTCACCCTAACCCTAACCCTTACCCTTACCCTAACCGTCACCCTAATCCTAACATTCACCCTAACCCTAACCCCACCCCTTACCCTAACCCTCATCCTAACCCTAACCCTAACCCTAACTCTCACCCTAACACTAACCCTAACCCTAACCTTAACCCTAATATTAACCCTATAACTCACCCTATCCGTCAACCTAATCCTAACCCTAACCCAAACTATAACCCTCACCCTAAAGCTCACCCATACACTAATTCTCAACCTCAACCTAACCCTCACCTTAACACTTACCCTCAACCTCACCCTAACTCTCACACTAACCCTAACACTCACCCTAAACCTAAAGCTAAACCTAACTCTGACCCTAACCCTAATGCTCACCCTAATCCTGACCCTCACCCTAACACTCACTCTAACATTTACCCTCACCTTATCTCAAACGCTAAACCTAACCCTACCCCTCACACGAAACCTACATCTCACTCTAACACTAAACTTAAAATTCTCTCTACCCTAACACTAACCCTCACCCTAACCCTCAGCTTAACACTTACCCTAACCCTAAACCTATCCCTAACCCTAAACATCACATTATCCCTAACGCTAACCCTAACCCTCAACCTCACCCTAGCCCTCACCATAACCTTCAACCTAACCCCAACCCTCAACCTAAACCTAACACTTACCCTAACCCAAACCCTCACCCTCAACCTAACCCTCACCCTCAACCTAACCATAACACTAAACAAAACCCTCAGCCTAAACCTCACCCTAGCCCTAACCCTAATCCTACCCCTCACCCTACCCCTCACCCTAACCCTAACCCTCACCCTCACCCTCAACCTAACCCTCACCTGAACTCTTACACTCACCCTAACCCTCACCCTCTCCCTAACACTAAACCCTCACCCTAACCCTCATACTAACCCTAACCCTATAACCCTCACCCTAACCCTCACTCCAACCCTAACCCTAAACCTAACCCTTACCCTCACCCTAACTCTCACCCTAACCCTTAACCTCCTCCTAACTCTAAACCTAACCCTTAACCTAAACCTCACACTATCCCTAACCCTCACCTTAAACCTAACCCTACCCCTTACCCTAATCCTCATCCTATTCCTAACTCTAAACCTAACCCTCACCCAAATCCTCATTCTCACCCTCACCCTCATCCTCAACCTAACCCTAACCCTAACCATAATCCTAACCCTAACCCTCACTGTAACTCTAACCCTAACCCTCACACTCACACTCACCCACACCCTAACCCTAAACCTAACCCTAACATTCACCCTAACCCTAACCCCAACCCTCACCCTAACTCACACCCTAACCCTAAACCTAACCCTAAACCTCACCCTCACCCTAAACCTCACCCTCACCCTAAACCTCACCCTCACACTTAACCTCATCCAAACCCTAAGTCTAACCCTTAACCTAACCCTCACACTAATCCTAACCCTAACCCAAACCATAACCAAACCCTCACGCTAATACTCATCCTTTCCCTAACCCTAATATTGACCCTCACCCTAACCCTAAACCTAACCCTAACCCTAAACCTAACCCTCAAATTTACGTAAGCGAAATCCTCACCCTCAACCTCAACCACACCCTAACCCTCACCCTCACCCTAGCCCTCACCCTAACCCTCACTCTATCCCTAACCCTAACGCTATCTCTCACTCTCACCCTAACCCTCAAACTCACCCTCACCTGAACACTAACCCTAATCCTCACCCTAGACCTTCCCCTAACCCTAATGCTAATCGTAAAGCTCAAACTCACCCTAAACCTTATGCTAACCCTATCAATCACCCTCACCCTAACCCTCACCTTAACACTTACCTCACCCTAAACCTAACCCTAACTCTAACTCTAACCCTCACACTAACCCTAACCCTAAACCTCACCCTAACCCCATCCCTAACATTAGCCCTAAACTTCACCCTAATTATCAACCTAACCCTAACATTAACCCTAACCCTCACCATCACCCTAACCCAACCCCTAAGCCTAAACCTAACACCTAACCCTCAGCATAACCCTCACCCTAACACTAATGCTAACTCTAACCCTCACCCTCACCCTAAGCCTCACCCTAACAATTACCCTGACCTTAATCCTAACTCTAATCCTGACCCTAAACCTCACAAAAAACCTATCTCTCAGCCTACCCCTAACCCTAAAATTCACCCTAACCTTAACCCTAACCCTAACCCTCACCGTAAACTTTTCCCTAACGCTAAACCTAAACCTAACCCTAAACCTCACAATATCCCTAAGCCTAACCCTAACCGTCACACTCACCTTAAGCCTCACCCTTATCCTAACCCTCACCCTCATTCTAATCCTCACCCTAATCCTAACCCTAACCCTCAACCTAACCCTAACCCTGACATTAACCCTAACCCTCACACTAAACCTCAACCTAACCCTAAACCTACTTCTAACACTAAACCTCACCCTAAACCTCACACTTACCTTAAACCTCACCCTCACCCTAACACTCACACTAACCCTTACCCTCACGTTAACCCTAACACTAAACCTAACTATAAGCCTCACACTAAACCTATCCCTCACTTTACCCCTAATCCTAACATTCACCCTAACCCAAACCCTAACCCTCACTGTAAATTTTACCCTAACCCTAACCCTATCCCGAACCCCAATTCTCACCCTAACCCTAACCTCACCCTCACCCTCACCTTAGCCCTCACTCTAACCCTCAATCTAACCCTAACCCTCACTTAACCCTAACCCCTACCCTAACACTAAGCCTCACCCTCACCCTAACCCACACCCTAACCCTAACCCTAACACTAACCAAAACCCTAACCCTAACCTCACCCTAACCCTAACCCTCACCCTAATCCTCACCCTCACACTAAACCTCATCTTAACCCTAACACTAAACCTCAACCTAACCCTAACTCTCACCCGAACTCTTACCCTCACCCTAACCCTCACCCTAACTCTCATCCTAACCCTCACCCTAATACTTAGTCTAACCGTAACCCTAAACCTCACACTAACCCTCACCCAAACCGTAACACTTACCCTAACACTAACCCTCACACTCACCCTAAACCACACCCTAGACCTAACCCTAAAACTAACAAAAACCCTCAAAGTAACCCTCACCCTAACTCCAACCCTCACCCTACCCCTAACCCTAAACCTAACCCTAACACTCATCCTCACCCTAAACCTCCCCCGAACACTTACCCTCACCCTAACCCTCACCCTAAACCTAGCCCTAACCTCACCCTATCACTCACCCTAACCCTAACCCTAACCCTCACCCTCACTCTAACCCTCACTCTAAACCTTACCCTCACCCTAGCCCTAAACGTAAACCTCACCGTACCCCTCACCCTAAACTTAACCCTAAACCTAACCCTAACACTCACCCTAACCCTCCCCATAACCCTAACCCAAACCCTAATCCTCACCCTCACACTAAACCTAACCCTAATCCTTACCCTCACCCTAACCATAACCCTAACCCACACAGTAATCCTAACTCTCACACTAACCCTAACCCTATCCCTCCCTGTAACCCTCACCTAACAATAACCCTAAACCTAAACCTCACCCTAACCCTAACCCTAACCCTCATGCTCACCCAAAACTTCAACCTCACCATCACCCTCACCCTAACCCTAACCCTCACCAAAACCCTAACCCTCACGAGAACCCGAACCATCACCCTCAGCCTCACCCTCACCCTAAACATCACACGAACCCTTAGCCTCACCCTAACCCTAAACCTAACACTCAGCCTAAATCGAACGGTCACCCTAACCCAAAACCTCACCCTAATCCTCAAACTAACCCTAACACTAAACATTACCATAACCCTAACCCTCACCCTCACCATCACCCTAAACTTAACACTAACCCTCACCCTCACCCTAATCCTTAACCTCACCCTAACGCTAACCCTTACCCTTACTCTAACCATCACCCTAATCCTAACATTCACCCTAATCCTAATGCTACCCCTTACCCTAACCCTCATCCTAACCCTAACCCTAACCCTAACCCTCACCCTAACACTAACCCTAACCCTACCCCAACCCTCAAAAACACCCTAAGCTTCACACTAACCCTAATGCAAACCAGAACCCTAAACCTCACCCTAACCCTAACCCTAACCCTAAACCTCACACTAACCCTAACCATCACTCTAAACCTAAACTTCATCTTATCCCTGACCCTCCCCCTAATTCTCACCCTAACCCTAATCTTAACCCTTACCTAACCGAAACCCTCACCCTCAACCTCACCCTCACCCTAACCCTCAACCTCACATTAGACCTCACGATAAACCTTACCCTAAACCTAACAATAACCCTCACACTAACCCTCACCGTCACCCTAAACCTAACCCTAAGCCTTAAAATTACCCTAACCCTAACCCTAACTCTAACCCTAATACTAACCCTAACCCTCATCCTAACCCTAGCCTTCACCCTCACACTAAACCTCACCCTAAACCTTACCCTCACCCTAACCTAACCCTAAATCTAACCCTCAAAATAACCCTAACCCTCATCCTAACCCTCACTCTAACACTTCCCCTCAACCTAACCCTAACCCTAACCCTAATCCTAACCTTAACCTAACTCTAACCCTAACACTAACCCTCACACTAACACTCACCCTAACCGTAACCCTAACCTTCCCGCTCACCCTAACCCTCACACTAACCCTAACTCTCACCTTAAACCTAAACCTAACCCTCACCTTCACCCTCAAACTCACCCTCAGCCTAACCCTAACGCTAACACTAATCCTAACCCTAACCCTCACCCACACCCTCACCCTAACCCTAATCCTAACCCTCAACCTAACCCTCAGCCTCACCCTAACCCTCACCCTCACCCTAAGCCTAAACCTAACCCTATCCCTATCGCTCACCCTAACCCTTATGCTTACACTAACCCTCAACCTCACCCTAACCCTCACACTAACCCTTACCCTCACCCTAACCCTAACCTCACCCTCATTCTAACCCTCACTCTAACACTTACCCACAATCTAACCCTCAGCGTAACCCTCACCCTAACCCTAACACTAGCACTAACACGAACACCAACTCTAACCCTCACCCTCACCCTCACCCTCAGCCTAACCTAACCCTAACCCTCACCCTCATCCTAACCCTAACGCTAATCCTAACCCTCACCCTCACCCTAACCCTCTCACCAACCCTAACCCTCATCCTAAACCTAAACCTAACACTAACCCTCACGTGAAACCTAACCCTCACCCTAACCCAAACCCTCACCCGAACCCTATCCCTAACCCTAACCCTCACTTCACCCTAATCATCACCCTAACCGTTACAGTCACCCTCACCCTAACAATCACACTAACCCTAACCCTCACCCTCACCCCAACCCTAACTCTCACCCTCACCCTCAACCTCAGCCTAACAAAAACCATAACCCTAAACCTCACCCTCACCCTCACCCTAACCCTTACCCAAACCCTTACCCACACCCTAACCCTCACCCTATCGCTAAGGCTAACCCTAAACTTCACCCTCACCCTAACCCTTACCCTCACCTTAACCCTAACCCTAACCCTAACCCGAATCCTCACACTAAATCTAACCTTAACCCTATCCCTCAGCCTAACCCTCACCCAAATCATAACACTAATCCTCTCCCTATCCCTAATCCTAAACCTAACCCTAACCCTCACCCTCACCACTAACCCTAACCCTAACCATCACCCTCACCCTAACCCTCACACTAACCCTAACACTAACCAAAACCCTCATCCTAACACTCACCCTCACCCTAACACTAACCCTCACCCTATTACTCACAATAATCCTAACCCTATCCCTCACCCTTACTCTAAACTTCACTTTAAACCTTACCCTCACCCTTGCCCTAAACCTAACGCTCACCGAAACCCTCACCCTAAACTTAACCCTAAACCTAACCCTAACCCTCACCCTCACCCTCCCCATAACCCTAATCCTAACCCTAATCCTCACCCTCACACTAAACCTAACCCTAATCCTTACCCTCACCCTAACCATAACCCTAACACACACAGTAATCCAAACTCTCACCCTAACCCTATCCATCCCTGTAACACTCACCTAACACTAACCCTAAACCTAAACCTCAACCTAACCCTACCCCTACCCCTCATGCTCACCCTAAACTTCAACCTCAACATCACCCTCACCCTAACCCTAACCCTCACCCAAACCCTAACCCTCACGAGAACCCGAACCCTCACCCTCAGCCTCACCCTCACCTTAAACATCACACTAACCCTAAGCCTCACCCTAACCCTAAACCTAACACTCAGCCTAAACCAAACGGTCACCCTAACCCAAAACCTCACCCTAATCCTCAAACTAACCCAAAAGCTAACCATTTCCCTAACCCTAACCCTCACCATCACCATCATCCTAAACCTAACACTAACCCTCACCCTCACCCTAATCCTTAACTTCACCCTAACCCTAACCCTTACCCTTACTCTAACCGTCACCCTAATCCTACTATTCACCCTAACCCTAACCCTACCCCTTACCCTAACCCTCATCCTAACCCTAACCCTAACCCTAACCATCACCCTAACACTAACTCTAAACCTACACCTAATCGTCAAAAACACCCTATCCCTCACCCTAACCCTAATGCAAAACGAACCCTAAACCTCACCATAATCCTAACACTCACCCTAAACCTCACACTAACTCTAACCATCACTCTAACCCTAAACTTCATCCTATCCCTGATCCTCCCCCTAATCCTCCCCCTGACCCTAACCTTAACCCTTACCTAACCGAAACGCTCACCCTCACCGTCACCCTCAACAAAACCCTCAACCTCACATTAGACCTCACCATAAACCTTACGCTAAACCAAACAATAACCCTCACACTAACCCTCACCGTCACCCTAAACCTAACCCTAAGCCTTACCCTCAACCTAACCCTAACCCTAACTCTAACCCTCACACTAACCCTAACCCTCATCCTAACCCTAACCATCACCCTCACCCTAAACTGCACCCTAATCCTTACCCTCAACATAACCATAACCCTGACTCTAACCCTCAAACTAACCCTAACCTTCATCCTAACCCTCACTCTAACACTTACCCACAACCTAACCATAACCCTAAACCTCTCCCTAACCCTAACCCTAACCCTAACACTAACACTAACCATAACCCTTACTTCACCCTAATCATCACCCTAACCGTTACAGTCACCCTCACCCTAAAAATCACACTAACCCTAATCCTCATCCTAACCACAACCCTACCACTCACTCTCACCCTCAACCTCAGCCTAACAAATATCCTAACCCTAAACCTCACCCTCACTCTCACCCTAACACTAACCCTAACCATCATCCTAACCCTAACCCTAACCCTCACCCTCATCCTCAGCCTAACCCTAACCCTAACCCTAAAGCTAAACCTAAACCTCACCCTCACTCTTACCCTAACCGTACTCCTCACCCTAACCCTCATCCTCACTCTAAACCAAACACTAACCCTAAACCTCACCCTCACCTTCAGCCTAACCCTAACCCTAACCCTCACCCTCACCCTAAACCTCCACCTAACCCTAATACTCACAATAACACTTAACATCACCCTAATCCTAATAGTAACCCTAACCCTCAACCTATCCTTCATCCTAATCCTAACCCTAACCCTAACCCTAACCTCACCCTAATGCTAACACTAACCCTCACCCTCACTCTAGCCCTCAACCTAACCCTAATCTTTACCCTAAACCTCACGCTCAGTCTCACCTTAATCTTAACACCCTAACCCTCACCCTCACACTTATACTCGGCCTAAGCCTAAGCCTTAGCCTAAGACACCCTAAGCCTCACATTCACCTTCACCCTACCCCTAAACATAACACTAACCCTTACCCTAAACCTCACACTAACTCTCACCCTAACGCTAACTGTAACTTCTACCTCACCCTAACCCTAACCCTCAACTTTACCCTAGCCCTCCGCCTAACACTAAGCCGAACCGTAACACTAACCCTAACCATAAATCTCACCCTAACCCTCATCTTAACCCTAAACCTCACCCTCACGCTAGTCCATACCCTAACTCTAAGCCTAAGCCTAACCCTCAACCTAAACATCATTCTAACCCTAACCCAAACCCACAACCTAAACCTAACCCTCACCCTGACCCTCACCCTAACTCTAATCCTAAACCTAACCCTAAACCTAATCCTCAAACTCACCCTCACCTTAACCCTATTCCTAATCCTAACCCTAGTCCTAACCCTCACCCTAAACCTCACACTAACACTACCTCTAACCCTAACCCTAACAAATAAACCTAACCATAAACCTCACCCTCAGCCTCACCCTCACCACAAACTTAACCCTAACCATAAAAATAACAATAACCCTAAAACTAACCCTAACCCTAACACTCACTGTAAACCTAACCCTAACCCTAACCATAACCCTAAACCTTACCCTAACCCTAACCCTAATCCTAACCCTAATCATCACCCTCACCCTCACCCTAACCCAAACCTTAACCCTAACCCTAACCCTAACCCTAACCCTAACCCTAAACCTACCCTAACCCTAACCATAAACCTAAACCTAACCCTAACCCTGAACCTCATCCTAACCCTCACCCTACCCCTAACCCTAACCCTCACACTAACCCTCACCCTCATGCTCGGCCTAAGCCTAACCCTAACCCTAACCCTAACCCTCACCCTAATGCTCACCCTAACCCTAACCCTAACAATAACCCTAACTCTAACCCTAAACCTCACCCTAACCCTAACCCTAACCCTAACCCTAACTCTCACCCTCACAGTAACTTTAAACCTAATCCTAATCCTACCAATAACCTTAACCCTAAACCTAACACTCACCTGATCCATAACCCTCACCCTAACCCTAACCCGAACACTAACCCGAACCCTCACTCTCACCCTTAGGCTCGGCCTAAACCTAAGCCTAAGCCTAAGACTAACCCTTACCCTCACACTCAACCTCACCCTAACGCTAACAGTAACACTCACCCTAACCCTAACCCTCACCCTCACCCTCACCCTCCGCCTAACACTAAGACTATCACTAACCCCAACCCTAACCCTAATACTAACCCTAAACCTAACCCTCACACTAAACCTCACACTAACCCTCACCCTCACCCAAGCCCATAACCTAACCCTAAGCCTAATCCTAACCCTCACCTTAAACCTCACTCTAACCCTAACCCCAACCCTCAACCTAACCCTAACCCTCACCCTCACCCTCTGCATAACTCTAATCCTATCACCAACCTTAACCCTCACCTTAAACCTCACCTTAACGCTAACCCAAACACTAACCCTAACCCTAAACCTAACCATAAACCTCACTCTCAGCCTCACCCTCACTGCAAACTTAACTCTAACCATAACACTAACAATAACCCTAACGCTAACCCTAACCATAACCCTAACCATCACTGTAACCCTACCCTTAACCCTAATCCTAACCGTAACCCTAAACCTTACCCTAACCCTAACCCTAACTCTAACCCTAATTCTCACACTCAACCTCACCCTAAACCAAACCCTAACTCTAACCCTCACCATAACCCTAACCCAAACCCTAAACCTAACCCTAACCCTAACCCAAAACCTAAACCTTAACCTAACCCTACACCTAACCCTTACCCTAAACCTCATCGGAACCCTCACCCTAACCTTAACCCTCACACTAAACCTAACCCTAACCCTCACCTTCATGCTCGCCCAAAGCATATGCCTAAGCTTAAGCCTAAACCTAACCCTAACCCTAACCCTCACCCTAACCCTAACCCTAAAAATAACCCTAACTCTCACCCTGTCCATAACCCTCACCCTAATCCTAACCCTCACACTCACCCTTAGGCTCGGAATAAGCCTTAGCCTAAGACTAAGAGTAACCCTTACCCTCACACTCAGCCTAACCCTAACAGTAACACACACCCTAACACTAAACTTCACACTAACCCTCACCCTGACACTAACACTAACCCTAAACCTCACCCAAACCCTAACCCGAACCCTCAACCTCACCCTCCGCCTAACACTAAGCCTATCCCTAACCCCAACCCTAACCCTAACACTAACCCCAATCCTAAACCTAACCCTAAACCTCATTCGAACCTTGACCCTAAACCTCACCCTCACCCTAGCCCATACCCTAACCCTAAACCTAATCCTAAACTTCACCCTAACCCTCACTCTAACCCAACCGCAACCCTCACCCTAACCCTAACCGTCACCCTCACCCTCAACATAACTCTAATCCTAACCCTAACCCTAACCCTAATCCTCACACTCACCCTCACCTTAACCCTAATCCTAATCCTAACCCTAACACTCAACCCAACCCTAAACCTCACCCTAAACCTAACCCTAACACTAACCCTAACCCTAAACCTCACCCTAACACTTACCTTCACCCTAAAACTAACCTTAACCCGAACACTAACCCTCACACTAACCCTAACCATCACCCTAAACTTAAAACTCACCCTAACCCTAACCCTAACCCTCAACATAGCCCTAACCCTAAACTTTACCCTAACCCTAACACTCATCCTAACCCTAATCCTCACACTCACCCTCAAGCTGGGCCAAAGCCTAAGCATAAGTCTAAGACTAACCTCATCCTAACCCAAAACTAATCCTATCCCTAAACCTAACCCTCACACTAACCCTCACCCTAAAACTAAAACTAACTCTAACCATAAAACTCACGCTCAGCCTCACCTTCACCGTAAACTTAACCCTAAACATAACACTAAGTATTACCCTAACCCTAACCTTAATCCTCACCATAACCCTAAACCTAACCCTAACACTAACCCTAACCATAACCCTAATGCTAAACCTAACCCTAACCCTAACCATAACCCTAATCCTTATCCTCACCCTCACCCTAACCCAAACCCGAAAACCTAACCCTCACCCTATCCCTAACAGTAACCCTAAACCTAACCCTAACCCTAACCCTAACCCTAAACATAATCCTAACCGTAACCCTAACCCTAAATCTCATCCTACCCTTCACCCTAACCCTAACCCTAACCCTCAACCTAACCCTAACACTAACGCTCACACTCATGTTCGGCCTAAGCCTAAGCCTAAGCCTAACCATAACCCTAACCCTAACCCTCAGCATAACCATAAACCTAACACTAACCCTAACTCTAACCCTAAACTTCACCCTCACCCTAACTCCAACTCTAACCCTAACCCAAAATCTAAACCTCAATCTAACCCTAACCCTAACCCTCACCCCCACACTCACCGAAAACGTAAACCTAACCCTAATCCTAACAATGACCCTAACCCTCACCTTCAGCCTCACCCTAACCCTAATTCTAACCCTAAACCTCACCCTCACCCTAACCATAACCCTAACCCTAAACCTCACCCTAACCCTAACCCTAAACCTCACCCTCACCCTAGCCCTCACCCTAACCCTAACTCTCATCCTCACCCTAAACCTCACACTAACCGTAACATTAATGCTCAATCTAACCCTCACACTCACCCTAACCCTAAACCTAACCCTCACCCTAACCCTAACCTTCACCATTACCATAACACTCACCCTCAGCCTAACCCTCACCTTTAACCTTACTGTCCCCCTCACACTAACCCTAACCCTCACCCTCAACGTAACCCTAACCATAACCCTAAACATCCCCCTAAAGCTAACCTTAACCCTCACCCTCACTCTAGCCCTCACACTAACCCTAAACCTAACTCTAACCCTAAACTTGATCCTAAGCCTCACCCTAACCCTAAAACCCTAAACCTCATCCTAACCCTAACCCTCTCCCTCAAACTCATTCGAAGCCTAAGCCTAAGACTAAGCCTAAGCCTAACCTTAACCATCACACTCAACCTAATCCTCACCGTAACCCTGAAACTAACCTCACCCTCACCCTAGCCCATACTCTAAGCCTAAGCCTAAGCCTAACCCTCACCCTAACCCTCACCCTCACCCTAAGTCTAATCTTAACCCTAACCCTCACACTCACCCTCACCCTAACCCTAACTGTAACACTAACCCTAACCCTAACACTAAACCTCACCCTAATGATAACTCTAACCCTAAACCTAATCCTCACCCTAACCCTAAAAATCACTCTCACTCTAACCCTCCAACTAACACTAAGCCTATCCCTAACCCCAACCCTAACCCTAACATTAACACTTAACCTATCCCTCACACTAACCTTCACCCTAACCATGATCCTAAACCTCACCCTAACCTTAGCCCATAACCTAACCCTAAGCCTAATCCTAAACCTCACTCTAACCCTCACTCTAACCCTAAACCCAACCCGAATATAACGCTAACCCTCACCCTCACCCTCACCCACAGCCTAAACCTAAGCCTAACATTAACCCTAACCCTAAACCTCACACTCACCCTAAACCTAAGCCTAACCCTAACCCTAACCCTAACACTAACCCTAACCCTAACCCTCACCCTAAAGCTAACTCTAACCCTAATCCTCACCCTAACCCTAACCCTAAACCTCACCCTCACAGTCACTTTAAACCTAACCCTAATCCTACCAATAACCCTAACCCTAACCCTAACCCTCACCCTGTCCATAACCCTCACCCTCAACCTAACCCTCACCCTAACCCTAACCCTCACCCTCACCCTTTGGCTCGGAATAAGCCTAAGCCTAAGACTAAGTCTAACCCTTACCCTCACACTCACCCTTACCCTAACCCTAATACTAACAATCAACCTAAATCTAATGTTCACACTAACCCTCACTCTAACACTAACACTAAACCTAAACCTCACCCAAACCCTAAACCTAACCCTCACCCTCACCCTCACCCTCCGCCTAACATTAAGCCTATCCCTAACCCCAACCCTAACCCTAACACTAACCCTAAACCTAACCCTCATCGTAACCCTCACTCTAAACCTGACCCTAACCCTCACCCTCACCCTAGCCCATACCCTAACCCTAAGCCTAATCCTTAGCCTTACCCAGACCCTCACTCTATTCCTAACCCCAACCCTCACCCTAACCCTAAACCTCACCCTCACCCTCACCATAACGCTAATCCAAACCCTAAACCTAACCCTAACCCTCACACTCACCCTCACATTAAACCTAATCCTAATCCTAACCCTAAACTTAACACTCACCCCCACCCTAAACATCACACTAACACTTACCTAACACCCTAACCCTAACCCTCACCCTAACCCTAACTCTAACCCTAAATCTCACCCTTACCCTAAACCTCACCCTAACACTTACATTTACCCTAAAACTAACCTTATCCCCAAAACTAACCCTCACACTAAACCAAACCATCACCCTAAACTTAAAACTCACCCTAACCCTAAACCTAAACCTAATCCTAACCCTCACCCTCACCCTAAGGCTAACACTAAACATAACACTAACCCTCAACCTCACCCAAACCCTAACCCTCAACTTCACTCTAAAGCTAACCCTAATGCTCACCCTCACACTAACAATCACTCTAACCGTAACTGTAACCATAACCCTATCCCTAAATCTAACCACCACCCTAACCCTAACACTAACCATAACCCTACCCCTCACCCTAAACCTTACAGCTACTCTACCCCTAAACCTAACACTCACAATAACCTTCACGCTAACCCTAACCCTAACCCTAAACGTCAAACTCACCCTCACCCGTAACCTCACCCAAACCCAAACCCTAACCCTTACCCTAACCCTAAACTTAACCCTAACACTCAACCTTATCTTAAACCTCACCCTCAGCCTAAACCTCACCTTTACTATTACCATCATCCTCACCCAAACCCTAAACCTCATCCTAAACCTCACCCTAACCGTAACCCTAACCATCACCCTAACACTAATCCTCATCCCCACCCTCACCCTCACCCTCAGCCTAACCCTAAGCCTAAGCCTAACCCTAACCCTAACCCTCACACTCACCCTCATCCTAACCCTAATCCTAATGCTAACCCTAAACCTAAACCTGAACCTCACACTCACCCTAACCCTAATCTTAACCGTAAACCTCACCCTAACACTAACCCTAACCCTCACCGTAACCCTAACCCTCATCCAAACCCTCACCCTATCCCTCACCCTAACCCTAAACCTCAGCCTATCCCTAACCCTAACCCTCACCCTCACTGTGACCCTAAACCTAATCCAAACCCTCACCCTAACCCTAAACCTAACCCTGACCCTAACCCTAACCCTAACCCTCACCCACATCCTCACCCTCATCCTAACCCTCAATGTAAACTTAACCCTAACCATAAAACTAACAATAACCCTAACCCTAAACCTAATCCTAACCCTCACCCTCACCCTAACTTAATCCTAAACCTCTGTCTAACCCTAAACTTCACCCTCAAAGAAATCCTAACCCTAACCTTAAACCACACCCTAACGCTAACCCTATCCCTCACCCTCACTCTAGCCCTCACCCTAACCCTAATCCTAATCCTAAACCTCATTCTAACAGTCAACCTAACCCTAAAACCCTAACCTTCATCCTAACCCTAACACTCTCCCTCACATTCATGATCCGCCTAAGCCTAAGACTAAGACTAAACCTAAACCTCACACTCACCCTAACACTCACCATAACCCTAACACTAACCCTCACCCTCATCCTAGCCCATACTCTATGCCTAAGCCTAAGCCTAACCCTCACCCTAACCTTCACTCTCACCCTAAGTCTAATCCTAACCCTAACCCTCACACTCACCCTCACCCTAACCCTAACTGTGACACTAACCCTAACCCTAACCCTAACCCTCACCCTAATGCTAACTCTAACCCTAAACCTCATCCTCACACTAACCCTAATTCTCAACCTCACTCTCACCCTCCACCTAACACTAAGCCTATCCCTAACCCCAACCCTAACCCTAAATCTAACCCTCACACTAACCCTCACCCTAACCCTGACCCTAACCCTCACCCTCACCCGAGCCCATACCCGAAACATAAGCCTAATCCTAACTCTCACCCTACCCTGACCCTCACTCTAATGCTCGGCATAAGCCTAAGCCTAACCATAGCCATAAACCTAACCCTCACCCTAACCATAAACCTAACTCTAACCCTAACTCTAACCCTAAACCTCACCCTCACCCTAACTCTAACTCTAACCCTAAAACTCAAACTAGCACTCATCTTAACCCTAACCCTAACCCTGACCCTCACCCTCACCCTCACCCTCACCCTAAACTTTACCCTAACAATAACCCTAACCCTAACCCAAACCCTAATCATAACCCTCACCCTCACCCTAAGGCTAACCCTAAACGTAACACTAACCCTCACCCTCACCCAAACCCTAACCCTTACTTCACCCTAACCCTAACCCTAAAACTCACCCTCACTCTAACCATCACCCTAACACGTTTACCCTAACCCTCACTCTCATCCTAAACCTCACCCTCACCCTCACCCTAGCCCTAACCCGAACCCTAACCCCTAGCCTAACGCAATCACTAACCCTCACCATAACCCTCACCCTCACCCTATCCCTAACAATAACGCTAACCCTAACCCTAAACCTAACCCTTAAGCTCACCATAACCCTAAACCTAACCCTAATCCTCACCCTCACACTAAAACTCACTCTAACCGTAACTCTAACCCTAACCCTATCCCTAACTCTAACCACCACCCTAACCCTAAGCCTAACCCTAAACCTACCCCACACCCTAAATCTTACCCCTACCCTACCGCTAAACCTAACCCTCACAATAACCCTCACGCTAAACCTAACCCTAACCCTAAACGTCAACCTCACCCTCACCCTCAAACGCACCCAAACCCAAACCATAACACTTACACTAACCCTAAAATTAACCCTAACACTCAGCCTTATCTTAACCCTCACCTTCAGCCTAAAGCTCACCTTTACCATTACCATCATCCTCACACTAACCCTAAACCTCATCCTAAACCACACCCTAACCGTAACCCTAACCATCACACTAACCCTAATCCTCACCCCCACCCTCACCCTCAGCCTAAACCTAAGCCTAAGCCTAACCCTAACCCTAACCCTGACACTCACCCTCATCCTAACCCTAATCCAAATGCTAACCCTAACCCCAAACCTAAACCTAAACCTAACCCTGACCCTCACCCTAACCCTAATCCTAACCCTAACCCTCACCCTCACCATAATGCTAACCCTCATCCTAATCTTCACCCTATCCCTCACCCTAACCCTAAACCTCATCCTAAACCTAACCCTAACCCTAACCCTCACCCTCAGCCTCACCCTCACTGTAAACTTAACCCTAACCATAAAACTAACAATAACCCTAACCCTAAACCTAATCCTAACCCTCAACCTCACCCTAACCCTAACCCTAACCCTAAACCTCACCTTATCGCTAACCCTAACCCTCACCCTCATTCTAGCCCTCACCCTAACCACAATCCTAACCCTAAACCTCATCCTAACCTTCACCCTAACCCTAAAACCCTAACCCTCATCCTAACCCTAACCCTCTCCCTTACACGAATGCTCCACCTAAGCCTAAGCCTAAGCCTAAGACTAACAGTAACCCTCACACTCACCCTAACACTCCTCCTAACCCTAACACTAACCCCCACCCTCACTCTAGCCCATACTCTAAACCTAAGCCTAAGCCTAACCCTCACCCTAACGCTCACACTCACGCTAACTCTATTCCTAACCATAACCCTCAGACTCACCCTCACCCTAACCCTAACTGTGACATTAACCCTAACACTAACACTAATCCTCACCCTAATGCTTACTCTGAACCTAAACCTCATCCTCATCCTAACCCTAACCCTCACCCTCACCCTCACCCTCCGCCTAACACTAAGCCTATCTCTAATCCAAACCCTAACCCTAACACTAACCCTAAACCTAACCCTCAACCTAACCCTGACCCTAACCCTCACCCTCACCATAGGCCATTCCCTAATCCTAAGCCTAATCCTAACCCTCACCCTAACCCTCACTCTAAACCTAACCCCAACCCTCACCCTAAACCTAACCCTCACCCTCACCCTCACCCTCAGCCTAAACCTAAGCCTAACAGTAACCCTAACCCTAAAACTCACACTCACACTAAACCTCCCCCTTACGCTAACCCTAACACTAACCCTAACCCTAACCCTCACCATAACCCTAACAAACCCTAAACCTCACCCTAAACCTAACCCTCAACCTCAACCTCAAGCTGGGCCTAAGCCTACGCATAAGCCTAAGACTAACCCTAAACCTCACACTCACCCTCACCCTAACTCTAAACGTAACCCTAACCCTAACCCTAACCTTCTCACTCACCCTCACCCTAATGCTAACCCTAACCCTAACCCTAACCAAAACCGTCACTCTCAGCCTCAACTTCATCGCAAACTTAACCCTAACCATAAAACTAACAATAACCCTGACCCTAACCCTAACCCTCACCATAACCCTAAACGTAACCCTAACACTAACCCTCACCATAACCCTAACCCTAATCTTTACCCTCACCCTCACCCTAACCCAAACCCTAACCCTCACCCTCACCCTAACCCTAACCGTATCCCTAAACCTAACCCTAACCCTAATCCTAACCCTAAAACTAACCCTAACCGTAATCCTAACCCTAAATCTCAACCTACCGCTCACCCTAACCCTAACCCTAACCCTCACCCTAATCCTAACCCTAACACTCACCCTCATGCTCCGCCTAAGCCTAAGCCTAACCATAGCCAAAACCATAGCCCTCACCCTAACCATAAACCTAACTCTATCCCTAACTCTATCCCTAAACCTCACCCTCACCCTAACCCTAACTCTAAACCTAACCCTCAACCTAGTACTCATCCTAACCCTAAACCTAACCCTCATCCTCACCCTCAACTTCACACTCACCCTAACCCTAAACCTAACCCTAACAATAACCCTAACCCTATCTCAAACCCTAATCATAACCCTCACCCTCGCCCTAAGGCTAACCGTAAACATAACACTAACCCTCACCCTCACCCAAACCCTAACCCTCAACTTCACCCTAACCCTAACCCTAAAACTCACCCTCACTCTAACCATCACCCTAACACTCAAGATTACCCTAACCCTCACTCTAATCCTAAACCTCACACTAACCCTCAACCTACCCCTAACCTGAACCCTTACCCCTACCCTAACGCTATCACCAAACCTCACCATAACCCTCACCTTCAACCTATCCCTAACCATAACGCTAACCCTAACCCTAACCTCACACTAACCCTTAAGCTCACCCTAACCCTAACCCTAATCCTCACCCTCACACTAACCCTCACTCTAACCATAACTCTAACCCTAAACCTATCCCTAACTCTAACCACCACCCTAACCCTAACCCTAACCCAAACCCTACCCCTCACCCTAATCCTTACCCCTACGCTACCACTAAACCTAACCCTCACAATAACCCTCACCCTAACCCTAACCGTAACCCTAAACGTCAAACTAACCCTCACACTCAACCTCAACCAAACCGAAACCCTAACTGTTACCCTAACCCTAAACCTAACCGTAACACTCACCCTTATCTTAACCCTCACCCTCAGCCTAAACCTCACCTTAACCATTACCATCATCCTCACCCTAACCCTAAATCTCATCCTAAACCTCACCCTAACCATAACCCTAACCATCACCCTAAACCTAATCATCACCCCCACCCTCACCCTCAGCCTAACCCTAAGCCTAACCCTAAACCAAAACCTAAACCTAACCCTCACCCTCACCCTAACCCTAATCCTAACTGTAACCCTCACACTAATCCTAACCCTCACCCTCACCTTAACCATAACCCTCATCCTAACCCTCACCCTATCCCTCACCCTAACCCTAAACCTCAGCCTAACCCTCACCCTCACTGTGACCCTAACCCTAATCCAAACCCTCACCCTAACCCTAACCCTAAACCTAACCCTACCCCTCACCCTAACCCTTACCCCTACCCTAACCCTAAACCTAACGCTCACAATAACACTCACCCTAACCCTAACACTAACCCTAAATGTCAACCTAACCCTCACCCTCAACCTCACCCGAACTGAAACCCTAACCCTTACCCTAACCCTAAACCTATCCCTAACACTCAAACTTATCTTAACCCTCACCCTCAGTCTAAACCTCACCTTAACCATTACAATCATCCTCACCCTAACCCTAAATCTCATCCTAAACCTCAGCCTAACTTTCACCCTAACTATCACCCTAAACCTAATCTTCACCCCCACCCTCACTGTCAGCCTAACCCTAAGTCTAAGCCTAAGCCTAACCCTAACCCTAACCCTCACACTCACCCTCCTCCTAACCCTAATCCTAACGCTAACCCTAACCCTGAACCTAAACCTAAACCTATCCCTCACCCTCAGCCTAACACTAATCCTAACCCTAACCCTCACACTAATCCTAACCCTCAATCTCACTGTAACCATAACCCTCATCCTAACCCTCACCCTATCCCTCACCCTAACCTTAAACCTCAGCCTAACCCTTAGCCTCACTGTGACCCTAACCATAATCCAAACCTTCACCCTAACCCTAACCCTAACCCTAACCCTAAACCTCACCCTAACCCTAATCCTAACCCTCACCCTCATCCTCACCCTCATTGTATACTTAACTCTAACCATAAAACTAACAATAACCCTAACCCTAAACCTAATCCTAACCCTCACCCTCACCCTAACCCTAACACTAACCCTTACCCTAACCCTAACCCTCACCCTCAACGTAATCCTAACCCTAACCCTAAGCCTCACACTAAAGTTAACCTTAACCCTCACCCTCAATAGAGACCTCACCCTAACCCTAAAACTAACCCTAAACCTCATCCTAACACTCAACCTAACCCTAAAATACTAACTCTCATCCTAACCCTAACCTCTCCCTCACACTCATGCTCGGCCTAAGCCTAAGCCTAAACCTAAGACTAAACATAACCCTCACACTCACCCTAACCCTCACCCTAACCCTAACACTAACCCTCAACCTCACCCTAGCCCATACTCTAACCCTAAGACTAAGCCTAACCCTCATGCTAACCCTCTCCCTCACCCTAACTCTAATCCTAACCCTAAACCTCACACTCACCCTCACCCTAACCCTAACTGTGACACTAACCCTAACCCTAACACTAACCCTCACCCTAAAGCTAACTCTAAACCTAAACTTCATGCTCACCCTAACCCTAACACTCACTCTCACCCTCACCCTCCGCCCAACACTAAGCCTATCCCTAACACTAACATTAACCCGAAACCTAACCCTCACACTAACTCTAACCCTAACCCTGACCCTAACCCTCACCCTCAACCTAGCCCATACTCTAAACCTAAGCCTATTCCTAAACCTCACCCTAATCCTCACTCTAACCCTAACCCCAACCCTCACCCTAAACCTAACCCTCACCCTCACCCTCACCCTCAGCCTAAATCTAAGCCTAACAGTAACCCTAACCCTAAACCTCACACTCACCCTAAACCTTACCCTAACACCAACCCTAACACTAACCCTAACCCTAACCCTCACCCTGACCCTAACTCTAAACCTAATCCTCACCCTAAGCCTATCCCTCACCCTCACCCTCAAGCTGGGCCTAAGCCTAAGCATAAGCCTAAAACTAAATCTAACCCTCACACTCACCTTCACACTAACCCTAAACGTAACCCAAACCCTCGCACTAACCCTCAACCTAACGCTAAACCTAACTCTAACCCTATCCATAACAATAACCCTCACCCTCAGCCTCACGCTTACCGCAAACTTAACCCTAACCATAACATTAACAATAACCCTAATCCTCACCATAACCCTAACCCTAAACCTAACCTGAACCCGAACCCTAGACCTAATCCTTACCCTCACCCTCACCCTAACCCAAATCCTAAACCTAACCCTCACCCTAACCCTAAACTTAACCCTAAACCTAACCCTAACCCTAATCCTAACCCTAAACCTAATCCTAACCATAACCTTAACCCTAAATCTTATCCTAACCCTCACCCTTAACCTAACCCTACCCCTCACCCTAACCCTAACCTTAACCCTCACCCTCATGCTCGGCCGAAGCCTAAGCCTAAGCCTAACCATAACCTTAACCCTAACCTTCACCCTAACCATAAACCTAACACTAACCCTAACTCTAACCCTAAACCTCACCCTCAACCTAACTCTAACTCTAACCCTAACCCTAAACCTAAACCTCACCCTAACCATAACCCTAACCGTCACCCTCACACTCACCGAAAATGTAACCCTAACCCTAATCCTAACAATAACCCTAACCCTTACCCTAACCCTCACCCTATCCATAACCCTCACCCTACCACTAACCCTCAACCTAACACTAACCCTAACCCTAAAACTAACACTCACACTGACCCTAAACATCAAACTAACCCTAAACCTCACCCTAAACCTAACCCTAAACCTCACCCTCACCCTAGCCCTCACCCTAACCCTAATCCTCATTCTCAACCTAAACCTCACACTAATCCTAACGCTAATCCTCAATCTAACCCTCCCCCTCCCCCTAACCCTAACCCTAACCCGCACCCTCACCCTCACCCTAACCCTAACCTTCACCATTACCATAACAATCACACTCAGCCTAACCCTCACCTTTACTCCTACTGTCCCCCTCACCCTAACCCTCACCCTAACCCTCATCCTCATCCTAACCCTAACCCTAACCCTAACCCTAACCCTCACCCTCAATGTAACCCTAACCCTAACCCTAAATTCACCCTAATGCTAACCCTAACACTCACCCTCAATCTAGCCCTCACCCTAACCCTATTCCTAACGCTAAAACTCATCCTAACCCTCACCCTAATCATAACACCCTAACCCTCACCCTCACCCAAGTCCATAACCTAACCCTCAGCCAAAGCCTACCCCTCACACTAACCCTCATTCTAACCCTAACCCAAAGCCACACCCTAACCCTAACCCTCACCCTAACCCTAACTCAAATCCTAAGCCTAACCATAACCCTAATCCTCAAACTCACCCTCACCTTAACCCTAATTCTAATCCTAAACCTAACCCTAACCCTAAACCTAATCCTTACCCTCACCCTCACCCTAACTCAAACCCTAATCCTAACCCTCACCCTAACTCTAAACTTAACCGTAAACCTAACCCTAAACCTAAACTTAACCCTAAACCTAACCCTAACCCTAATCCTAACCCTAAACCAAACCCTAACCGTAACCTTTACCCTAAATCTCATCTTACCCCTCACCCTAACCCTAACCCTAACCCTCACCCTAACCCTAACCCTAACCCTCACCCTCATGCTCGGCCTAAGCCTAAGCCTAAGCCTAACCATAACCCTAACCCTAACCTTCACCCAAACCATAAACCTAACACTAACCCTAACTCTAACCCTAAACCTCACCCTCACCCTTACCCTAAACCTAAACCTGATTCTAACCCCATACTTAACCCTCACCCTTACCCTCACCGTAAAGTAACCCTAACCCTAACCCTAACAATAACCCTCACCCTAATCCTAACACTCAACCTAACCATAACCCTCACCCTAACCCTAAACCTCACCATAACACTAACCCTAACCCTAACATTAACGCTCACACTAACCCTAACCATCACCCTATCCCTAATCCTCACACAAACACTAACCCTAAACTTCACCCTCACCCTAGCCCTCACACTAACCCTAACCCTCATCCTCACCCTAATCCTCACACTAACCATAACACTAATCCTCAATCTAACCCTAACACTAAACCTTACCCTAACCCTCACCCAAACCCTAACCCTCATCCTTACCGTAACCCTCACCCTCAGCCTAACCTACACCTTCACCCTTTCCCTCAGCCTAACCCTAAGCCTAACCCTAACCATAACGCTAAGGCTCACACTCACCCTCACCCTCACACTAATCCTAAAGCTAACCCTATCCCTAACCCTAAACCTCACCCTAAACCTAACCCTCACCCTAACCTCACCCTAACACTTATCCTAACCTACACTCTAATCCTAACCATCACACTTAGGGGAACACTCACCCTCAGCCTAACCCTGATCTTTACTCTTACCGTCCGCTCACCCTAAACCTCACCCTAACCCTAACCCTCATCCTAACACTCACTCTAACCCTAACCCTATCCATCACCCTAACATTAACCCTCATCCTCACCTTCACCCTCAGCCTAACCCTAAGCCTAAGACTAACCCTAACCCTCATCCGCACCCTAGCCCTAACCCTAAACCTAAGCCTAACCCTCACCCTCATCTTAACCCTCACCCTAACCCTAACCCTAACCATAAATCAAAACCTATTCCCAACCCCCACCCACACCTTCAGCCTAACCCTAATCCTAAGCCTAAGCCTAACCCTAACCCTCATCCTCACCCTAGCCCGCACCCTAACCCTAATCCAAACCATAACCCTCACCCTAACCCTCACCCTAAACCTAACCCTAAACCTCACAATAAACCTAACCCTAACCCTCAACCTAACCCAAACCCTCACCCTTACTGTAACCCTAACCCTAAACCTCACCCTAAAACTAAACCTAACCCTAACCCTAAACCTCACCCTAAACCTAACCCTAAATTTAACCCTCACCCTAGCCCTCATCTTAACCCGAATCCTAACTCTATACCACATCCTAACCCTCACCCTAACCCTAAACCTAACCCTCACCCTAACCATAACCCTCATCCTCACCCTCAGCCTAAACCTAAGCCTAACCCTAACCCTAACCCTAAACCTCATATTCAACCTCACCATACCCTTAATCCTAAATCTAACCCTATCCCTAACCCTAACCTTCACCCTCTCCCTAGCCCTAAACCTAAACCTAATCCTAACCATAACCCTAATCCTAACCCTCACCCTAACCCTAACCCTAACCATCACCCAAAACCTATTTCTCATGCCCACCCTCACCCTCAGCCTAACCCTAAGCCTAACCCTAACCCTAACCTTAACCCTCACCCTCACCCTACCCTACACCCTAAACCTAATCCAAACCATAAACCTCACCCTCAACCTAAACCTAAACCTCACCCTCAACCTCAGCCTAAACCTCGGCCTACCCCTAACCCTAACACTAATCCTCACACTCACCCTCACCCTAACCCTAATGACAGCCCTAAACCTAACACTCAACCTAACCCTAATCCTCACCCTAACCCTAAATCTAACACTGACCCTAAACCTAACCCTCAACCTAACCCTAACTCTAAACCTAAACCTCAACTTCATCTTAAGCCTAACCCTAACCCTAACCCTAAACCTCACCCTAAACATAACCCTAAACCTCACCTTCATCCTAACCCTCATCTTAATCCTCACCCTAACCCTAACCCTAACCATCACCTTAACCCAAACCCTCAACCTCAACCTCACCCACAGCCTAACCCTAAGCCTAAACCTAAACCTAACCCTAACCCACACACTCACCCTCACCCTAACCCTAATCCTAATCTTAACCCTAAGACTAACCCTAACCCTAACATTAACCCTCACCCCAAACATAAGCCTCACCCTAAACCTAACCCTCACCCTAACACTTACCCTCACCCTAACACTAACCCTTACTCTAACACTAACCCTCACACTAACCCTAACCCTCACCCTAACCCTAAACCTCACCCTAACCCTAACCCTAAAATTCATCCTCACCCAAGCCCTCACCCTAACCCTAATTCTAAACCTAACCCTCAACCTAACGATAACCCTCATCCTCACCCCAAACCTCACACTAACCCTAACCTTAATCCTCAATCTAACCCTCACCCTAACCCTAACCTGAACCCTTAACCTAACCCTCACTCTAATCCTAACCCTCACCCTTATCTTAAACCTCAACCTCAGCCTAACCCTCACCTTTACCCTTACAATCACCCTCACCCTAACCCTCACCTTTACCCTAATTCTCACCATAGCCCTCCCACAACCCTAACCCTAACCCTCACCCTCACCCTCACCCTCATCGTAATACTAACCCCATCAAAATTCATAACCCTAAACCTCAACTTCACCCTAACTGTCACCCTAATTCTTAACCTCACACTAATCCTAACCCTAACCCTAACCCTAACTCTCACAATAAACCTAAACCTCACTCTATCCATAACGCTACCCATTACCCTAACTCTCACATTAACCCTCACCCTCACCCTCACCCTCACCCTCACCCTAACCCTCACCCTAATCCTAATCCTAACTCTCAGCCTAACCCTCACACTAACCCTAAGTATAAACCTAGCCCTAACCCTCACCCTAACCCAAACCCTAACCCTAACCCTCACCCGTACCCTAACCCTCACTCTAAGTCTTAACCTCATCCCCACCCTAAACCTCACACTTAACGGAAACCTCACCTTAACTCTAAATCTAATCATCACCCTCACCGTCACCCTCATGCTAACCCTAATCCTAACACTCACCCTAACCCTAAAACTCACCCTAAACCTCACCTTAAACCTCACTCTCACCCGCACCTTCACCCTAACCCTAAACCTAACCTGTCGCTACCGCCTCGACCAGCAAGGAAGACGCGACACCGAACTCTTCTCTCTGCAGTTTATTCAGGACCTTTGAGTAATCTTCTGACCCCAACCCCGGGGAGAATTCCCCACAGCCTTAAGTACCCGCTGGGTAGCCAACCCTGATACGCCACGTGGGAACCACCAATAGGTTCAGGTGCGCGGAAGCAAGCCAGATTCTTTGCCTTAGCCATATCAGGAGTTGTTTACCACAGAGAGCACTCGCCATTGGGAAGGTGGAGGGCGGAAGCTGGCACCATCTTCCAGGTGCGGCCTCTCGCAGCTCTCTTCACTAACCCTCAACCTAACCCTCACCCTAAACCTAATGCTAACTCTAACACTCACCCCAAACCTCATGCTATCACTTATCCACACCACAAACCTAACCCTAACCTTAACCCTCACACTCACCCTAAATCTCACCGTAACCCTAAACCTAATCATAACCCTCACCCTCAACATAACCCTAACCATAACACTCACCCTCACCCTAACCCTCTCCATAAACCTTACCCTCACCCTCACCCTCACCCTCACCATAACCCTCACACTAAACCTAACCCTCACCCTAAACCTAAACCTACCCCTCACCCTTACCCTCACCCTAAACTTAACCCGAACCCTATCTCTTACCCTAACCCTCACTCTTACTGTAACCCTCACCTTTACTCTTACCATCACGCTCATACTAACCCTCACCCTAACGCGAACTCACATCCTAACCCTCACCCTAACCCTAACCCTAACCATCACCATAACCCTAAGCCTCACCCTCACCATCACCCTCAGCCTAAACCTAACTCTAACACTAACCCTCACCCTCACCCTAGCATTCAGCCTAACCCTAATTCTAACCCTAACTCTCATCCTAAACCTCACCCTAATCTTAAGGATAACCATCACCCTAAGACTAATCCTCACCCCCACCCTCATCCTCAGCCTAACCCTAAGCCTAAGCCTAATCCTATACCTAACCCTCACACTCACCCTCACCCTAACCCTAATCCTAACCCTAACCCTAACACTAACCCCACACCTCAAAGTAACCCTCACCCTAACCCTAAAGCTAACCCTAACACTAACCCTAACCCTAACCCTCAACCTAACCCTCCCCTTCAACCTAACTCTAACCCTAAACCTCACCCTGACCCTATCCATAATCCTAACCCTAACCCTAAACCTCACCCTTACCCTAACCCTAACGCTCACCATCAACCTCACCTAAACCTCACACTAACCCTAACCATAATCCTCAATCTAATCCTCACCCTAAACCTAACCTTAACCCTTACCCTAACCCTAATCCTAAACTTCACCCTCACCCTAAACCTAATCCTAACCCTAACCCTAACCCTCACCCTAACCTTAACCCTCACCCTTAAGGGAACCCTAACACTCATCCTAACCCTCACCCTAACCCTAATCCTAAACCTCACGCTAACACTAAGCCTAACACTCTCCCTCACCCTAGAACTCACACTAACCCTAAACCTAACCCTAATCCTCATGCTACCCATCACCCTAACCCTAACCCTAACCTTCACCCTAACCTTAACAATAGCCCTCAACCTAACCCTAATCCTCACGCTCACCATAACCCTAACCCTAACCCTAAACTCAAACCGAACCCTAAATCTCACACTATCCCTAACCCTAGCACTCAACCTAACCCTAACCCTCACCCTTACCCTCACCCTCAGCAAAACTATAAGCCTAACCCTAACCCTCAACCGAACCCTCACACTCACCCTACCCCTTATCCTAATCCTAATCCTAAACCTAAGCCTAACCATCAACCTGACCCTAACACTCACCCAAACCCTAACACTAACCCTAACCTTAACCCTCGACCTAACTCTCCCCCTAAGGCTAAGTCTAACCATAAACCTCAACCTAAACCTAACCCTAATCCTAACCCTAACCCTAAACTTCACCCTAACCCTAAACCTAACCCTCACCCTCAGCCTTACTGTAACTCTAAACCTAACCCTAACAATAACACTATTCCTAACCCTAAACCTAAACTTAACCCTAACCCTAACCCTAATCCAAACACTCACCCTCAACCTAACCCTAACCCTCACCCCCACCCTCACACTCAGCCTCAGCCTAAGCCTAAGCCTAAGCCTAACCCTAACCCTCACACTCACCCTAACACTAAACCTAATCCTAACCCTAACCCTAACCTTCACCCTCACCCTAACCCTCACCTTAACCTTAACCCTAACATTAACCCCAAACCTAACCCACACCCTCAGATTCACCCTAAACCTAACTCTAACCCTAAACGTCATCCTGACCCTCTCCCTAACCCTAACCCTAACCCTACACCTCACCCTAACCCTAAAACTCAAACTCACTCTCAGCCTAGCCCTCAACCTAACCCTAATCCTAACCATAAACCTCATCCTAAACCTGTCCATAATCCTAAGCCTAACCCTCACCCTAACCTAACTATCTCACCATCAACCTGACCCTCAGCCTAACCCTAAGCCTAACCATAAACCTAACCCTAACACACACACTCACCCTCATCCTAACCCTAAGCCTAACCCTAAACCTAACCCTAACCTACACACTCAAACTCACCCTATCATTAATTCTAAGCCTAACCATATTCCTCCCCCTAACTCTCACCCTAACCCTAACCTACCCCTCACAAAAACTCTAACCCTAACCCTCACCCTCAGTCTCACCCTAAGCCTAAGCCAAAACCTAACCCTAACCCTCACACTCACCCTAACTCTAAACCTAATCCGAACCTTAACCCTAACCCTCACCCTCACCCTAACCCTCACCTTAACCCTAACCCTAACACTAACCCTAACCCTAATCCTCTCCCTCAGCCTCACCCTAACCCTAACTCTAACATTAAATCTCACACTCACACTTACCCTGACCCTAATCCTATCCTTAAACCTGAACTTCACCCTAACCCTAAACCTAAACTTCACCCTCACCCAGCCCTCCCCCTAAACTTAATTCTAACCCTAACCCTCATACTAACCCTCCCCCTAACCCTAACCCTAACCCTAACACTAATCCTAACCCTCACCCTCAAACTCAACCTCAGCCTAATCCTAACATTAACCCTAACCCTCACCCTAACCCTAACCCTCACCCTCACCCTCACCCTAACTCTAATCCTAACCCTAAACCTAACCCTCACACTCACCCTCACCTTAACACTAATCCTAATCCTAACCCTATCCCAAACCCTCAGCCACAGACTAAACCTCACCCTAACCCTTACCCTAACAGTAACCCTAACCTTAACCTAACCCTCACCATAAAACTAACTCTAAACCTAAACCTCACCCTCACCTTAACCCTGAACCTAACCCTAATCCTAAACCTCACCCTAAACCTAAACCTTATCCTAACACTTACCCTAACCCTAACACTAACACTAACCCTATCACTAACACTCACACTAATGCTAACCATCACCCTAAACCTAAACCTCACCCTAACCCTCACCCTAAACCTCAACTTCACCTTAGCCCTCACCCTAAGCCTAACCTTCATCCTCACCCTAAACCTCACACTAACCCTAACACTAATCCTCAATTTAAACCTCACCCTCACCCTAAATTCTAACCCGACCCTCACCCTTACCATAACCCACAACCTCAGCCTAACCCTCACCTTTACTCTTATAGTCACCCTCATCCTAACCCTCACCCTTACCCTAAACCTCATCCTAACCCTCACCCTAACCGTAACCCTAACCATCACCCTAACCCTAACCCTCGCCCTCACCTTCAGCCTCAGCATAACCCTAAGCCTAAGCCTAAACCTATCCCTAAACTTCACAGTCAATGTAGCCCTCACTCTAACTCTTATCCTAAACCTAACCCTCATCCTAACCCTAAACCTAACCATAAACTAAACCAGCACTCTAAACCTAATCCTCATCCCCACCCTCACACCTCAGCCTAACCCTAAGCCTAAGCCTAACCCTAACCCTAACCCTCACACTCACCCTCACCCTAACCCTAATCATAACACTATCCCTAACCCTAAACCTAAACCTCAACCTAACCCTCACCGTAAACCTAACCCTAACCCTAACCCTCACCCTGACCTTAGTCCTCACCCTAACCCTTACCCCAATCCTAACCCTCACCCTCACCCAAACCCGAACCTTAACCCTCACCTTAAGCCTGCCCCTAATATTAACCCTAAACCTCACCCTAACCCTAACACTAACACTCACAATCACCCTAGCCCTCAACCTTACCCTACTTGTAACTCTAAACCTCATCCTAACCCTCACCCTAAACTTAACCTTAACCCTCACCCTAAAACTAAACCTAATTCTCACCCTCAAAATAAACCTAACCCTAACCCTCACCATAACCCTAACCCTAAACCTCACCCTAACCCTAAACCTAACCCTCACCCTCACCCTAGCCCTCATCCTAAACCTAATCCTAACCGTAACCCTCATGCTAACCCTCACACTAACCCTAACCCTAACTCTCACCCTAAACCAAGCCCTACTCCTAACCCTCAACCTATACCTAAACTTAACCCTAACCCTAAACCTGACCCTCATGATAGCCCTCACACTAACCCTAATCCTAAACCTAACCCCCATTATAACCATCACCCTAAACCTAACCCTAACCCTCACCCTAACCCTAATCCTCACCCTCACTCTCAGCCTAACCCTAAGCCTACCTCTAACCCTAACCCGAACCCTAAACCTCACACTCACCCTCACCCAAACCCTAATCCTAAAACGAACCCTATCCCTAACCCTAAACCTCACCCTAAAACTCAACCTAAACCTAAACCTAAAACTAATCCTAACACTAACCCTCACACTAACCCTCACCTTAAGTCAAACTCTAATCCTAAGCCTCACCCTCAACCTAACCCTAACCCTCACACTCACCCTCTCCCTCAGCCTATCCCTAAGCCTAAACCTAACCCCAAACCAAACCCTCACACTCACCCTCACCCTAAACCTCAGCCTTACCCTAAGACTAAGACTAAGCCTAAACCTAACCCTAACACTCACCTTAACCATAAGCATCACCCTAACCCTAACACTCACTCTAACCCTAACCCTAACCCTCACCCTCACCAACACCCTCACCCTAACCGTAACCCTCACCCTCACCCTAAATCAAACCCTAACCCTAACCCTCACCCAAACCCTAAGCGTAACTCTAAACCTAACCCTAACCCTCACACTCACCCTCAACCTAAATTAATCCTAAACCTAAACCTATCCCTAACCCTAACCCTCACACTAACCCTCAACCTAGTGCTCACCCTAACCCTAATCCTAACCCTAAACCTCAACCTAACCCTCACCCTAACCCACACCCTCACCCTAACAATAACTTTAAGCCTCATTTTCATGCTAGGCCTAGGCCTAAGCCTAAGCTTAAGCCTAACCCTAACATTCACCTAACCCTAACACGAACACTAACCCTAAATCTAACCCTAAACCTCACCCTCACCCTAACCCTAAACCTAACACTAACTCTAAAACTCAACCTAACCCTAACCCTCACCTCACCGTAGCCCTCAGCCTAACCCTTATCCTAACATTAATCCTCATCCTAAACCTCACCCTAACCCTAACCCTAACCCTCACCCTAACCCTAGCCCTAACCCTAACCCTAACCCTCAACCTAATCATAACCGTCACTCTCACCGTAACACTAACCCTAACCCTCACCCTAAACCCAAACTTAACTGGAACCCTAACTCTCACCCTAACCCTAACCCTAACCCTCAGCCTAATCCTAAACTTCACCCTCACCCTCACCCTAATAATAAATCTAACAATAACCCTAACCCAAACCCTCACAATCAGCCTCACCCTAACCCTAACTCAAGCATAAAAATCACTTTCACCATAACCCTAACCCTAACCCTAACCCTAAACCTCACCCTAATCCTAACCTTAACCCTAAACCTCATCCTCAACCTAGCCCTCACCCTCACCCTAATCCTATCCCTAACCCTCATCCTAACACTCACCCTAACCCTAAAACTCAACCTCACTGAAACCCTTACCCTACCCCTCATCCTAACCCTAAACTTAACCCAAACCCTAACTCTCACCCTAACGCTAACCCTAACCCTCAACCTAAGCCTAACACTCACCCTCAGCCTCAGCCTCAGTCGAAGCCTAAGCCTAAGCCTAACCCTAACACTAACCCACACACTCTCCCTAACCCTAACCCTAATCCTATTCCTAAAATTAACCCTAACCCTCACCCTCACCCTATCCCTCACCTTAACCCTAACCCTAACACTAACCCTAAACCTAAGCCTCACCCTCAGCCTCACCCTAACCCTATCTCTAACCCTAAATCTCATCCTCACCCTAACCCTATCCCTAAACGTCACCCTAAACCTAAGCATAAACCTCACCCTCAACCTAGACCTCCCCCTAACCCTAACCTTCATCCTAACCCTCCCCCTAACCCTAACATTAACTTTCACCCTAACACTAACCCTCACCCTCAGCCTCACCCTCAGCCTAAGCCTAACCCTAACCCTAAACCTCACACTCACCATAACCCTAACTATAATCCTAACGCTGACACTAACCCTAACCCTCACCCTCACCCTAACCCTCAACTTAACAATAACCCTAACATTAACCCTAAACCTAACCCACACCCACAGCCTTACCCTAACCCTAACTCTAACCCTAAACATCACCCTGACACTAACCCTAAGCCTCACCCTAACCCTAAACCTAAAACTCACCATCATCCTAACAATAAAACTAACCCTAACCCCAAAACTCATCCTAACCCTCCCCCTAACCCTAACTCTAAACCTAAACCTCACCCTCACCCTAACCCCAACCCTAAACTTAAACCTCACCCTAAACCGCACCCTAACCCTAATCCTCACCCTCACCTTCACCATCCACCTCACCTTAACTGTGACCCTAACCCTAACTATAACACAAACCCTAACCCTAACCCTAATCATATCCCTCAGCCTCAACCTCACCCTCACCGCAATCTTAACCCTAACCTAACCCTAACCCTAACACTAACAATAACCCTAACCCTAAACCTAACCCTAATTCTCACCCCCACCCTCATCCTCAGCCTAAACCTAAGCCTAAATCTCACCGTATACCTAACCCTAAACCTAAACCTAACCCTAATACTAAACCTAACACTAATCCTAAGCTTCACCCTCATGCTAACACAAACCCTAACCCGAACCCTCACCCTAACCCTAAGCCTAACCCTAACCATAACCCTAACCTTCACCTTCACACTCAATCTAACCTAACCCTATTCCTAAACCTAACCATATCCCTAAACATAACCCTCACCGTAACCCTCACAATAGCCCTCACCCTAACCCTAATCCTAACCCTAAACCTCATCCTAAAACTCACCCTAACCCTGACCCTAACCCTCACCGTCATGCTCGGCCTAAGCCTAAGCCTTAGCCTAAGGCTAACCTTACACCTGACCCTCACCCTAACCCTAAACTTAACACTAACCCTAACTCTAAACCTAAACCTCACTCTCACCATAACCCTAACTCTAACCCTAAACCTAAACCTAAACCTCATCCTAACCCTAAACATAACCTTCACCCTCACCCTCACTTTAACGCTCACCCTAACCCTAACCCACACCCTAACACTTACCCTCACCCTAACACAAACACTAACACTAACACTGAGCTAACCTCACACTAAGCTAACCATCAAACTAACCCTAAACCTAAACCTAAGCCTAACCTTCACCCTCACCCTATCCCTAACCCCCATCTTCCCCCTAAACCTCACCATAAACCTAACACTAATCCTCAATCTAACCCTCACCCTCACTCTACCCCGAACCCGAAACCTCACCCTAACCCTAACCTTGACCCTTACAGTAACCTTCAACCTCAGCCTAACCCTCATGTTGACCCTTACGGTCACCCCCACCCTAACCCTCACCCTAACCCTAACCCTCACCCTCATGCTCGGCCTATGCCTAAGCCTAAGCCCAAGCCTAACTGTAAACATGACCCTCACCATAACCCTAAACCTAACACTAACCATTACTCTAAACCTAAACCTCATACTCAACACAACCTCAGCATAAACCTAAGGCTAACCCTAACCCTAACACTAACCCTCACACTCACACTAACCCTAAGCCTAATCCTAATCCTAACCCTAACCCTAACCCTCACACTAACCATAACCCTCACCCTAACCCTAACCCTAACACTAACCCCAAACCTAACCCTAACCCTCACCCTCAGCCTCACCTTAACCCTAATTCTAAACCTAAACTTCACCCTCACCCTAATCCTACCGCTAAACCTAACCCTAAACTTAACCCTAACCCTAGCCCTCCCCCTAACTATCACCCTAACCCTAACACTAACACTAACCCTAACTCTAACCCTTACCCTAACACTAAACCTCACCCTAACCCTAACCCTAAGCCTCACCCTAACCCTAAACCTCACCCTCACCCTCACCCTCAGCCTGAACTTAAGCCTAACCCTAACTCTAACCATAACCCTCACACTAACCCTAAACCTAAGCCTAATCCTAATCCTAACCCTCAACCTAACCCTCTCCATAACCCTAAACCTAACCCTAATACTAACCCTAAACCTAACCCTAACCCTAACCCTAACACTAACCCTCACACTCACCCAAACCCTAACATTAATACTAATCCTAACCCTAACCCTAACCCTCACCCTCACTCTCACCCTCACCGTAACCCTAACCCTAACACTAACTCAAACCCTAACCCTAACCCTCACCCTCAGCCTCACCTTAACCCTAATTCTAACCCTAAACTTCACCCTCACGCTAACCCTACCGCTAAACCTAACCCTAAACTTAACCCTAACCCTAGCCCTCCCCCTAACTATCACATTAACCCAAACACTAACACGAACACTAACTCTAACCCTTACCCTAACATTAAACCTCACCCTAACCCTAACCCTAAGCCTCACCCTAACCCTAAACCTCACCCTCACCCTCAGCCTAACCTTAAGCCTAACCCTAAACCTAACCCTAACCCTCACACTAACCCTAAACCTAACCTTAATCCTAATCCTAACCCTAACCCTAACCCTCACCCTAACCCTAAACCTAACCCTAACACTAACCCTAACCCTAACCCTCACCTTCAACCTCACCCTCAGCCTCACCCTCATGCTCGGCCTAAGCCTAACCCTAAGCCTAAGCTTAAGCCTAACCCTAACCCTCACAGTAATGCTCACCCTAAAGCAAACCCTAACACAAAAGTTAACTCTAACCCTAAAACTCACTCTCACACTAACCCTAACTCCAACCCTAAACCTAAACATAAGCCTAACCCTCTTCCTAACCCTAACCCTCACCCTCACCCTAGACATCAACCTAACCCTAATACTAACCCTAACCCTAATCCTAACCCTAAACCTAAACCTAACCCTAACCATCACCCTTAACCTAATCCTCAAAGCCACCCTCACCCTCAGCCTAACACTAAGCCTAAGCCTAATCCTAACCCTAAACCTCACACTCAGCCTCACCATAACCCTAATCCTAAATCCAACCCTAACACTAACCCTAAACCTCAACCTAACCCTCACCCTAACCCTAACACTAACCCTAAACCTAACCCTCCCCCTAATCCTCCCCCTAACACTAACTCTGACACTAAACCTCACCCTCACCCTAACCCTCACCCTAAATCTAAACCTAACCCTCACCCTCATCGTAACTCTAACCCTAACCCTAAAAATAACACTAACCCAAACCCTCACCCTAAACCTAACCCTAAATTAAACCCTCACCCTAACTGTAACTCTAACCCTAACCATAAACCTCACCCTAACCCTAACCCTAACCTTCACCGTCAGCCTCACCCTAACCGTAAACTTAACCTTAACCATAACACTAACAATAACCCTAACCCTAACCCTAATCCTAAACCTGACGCTCACCCTAAACCTAACCCTAACACTCACCATACATAACCCTAACCCTAACCCTCACCCTAACCCTGAAATTAACACAAACTCTAACTCTCACCGAAACGCTAACCCTAACTCGAATCCTAAACGTAACCCTCACCCTCAGGTTAACGCTAAGCCTAACCCTATCCCTAAGCCCAACCTAAGCATTCACCCTAACACTAACCCTAATCCTAATCCTAAACCTAACCCTAACCCTCACCCTCCTCCTAACCCTCACCCTAACTCTAACCCTAACACTAACCCTAACCCTTACCCTAACCCTCACCCTAACACTTACCCTAATCCTAACTCTCACCCTTAGGGGAACACTCATCCTCAGCCTAACCCTCACCTTTATTCTTACCGTCACACTCACCCTAATCCTCACCCTATCCCTAACCCTCATCCTAACACTCAGCCTAACCCTAACGCTATCCATCACCCTAACCGAAAACCTCACCCTCACCCTCACCCTAAGCCTCACCCTAAGCCTAAGCCTAAGCCTAACCCTAACCCTCACCCTTACCCTAGCCCTCTCCCTAAACCTAATCCTAATGCTAAGCCTCATCCTAACACTCACCCTATCACCCAAAACATATTCCTCACCTCCACCCTCACCCTCAGCCTAATCCTAAGACTAAGCTTTACCCTAACCATAACCCTCAACCTCAGGCTCACCCTCACCACAAACTAAACCCAAAACACAACATTAAAAATAACCCTAATTTTAACCCTAACCCTAAACCTAATCTTCACCCCCACCCTCACCCTCAGCCTAACCCTAACTCTAAACCTAATCCTAAACCTAACCCTAATCCTCAGCCTCACCCTCACCCTAATGCAAACCCTAACCCTAATCCTCACCAAAACCCTAAGCCTAACCCTAACCCTAATTCTCACACTCACCCTCAACCTAACCCTAATCCTAAACCTAACCCTATCCCTAAACCTAACCCTCACCCTTACCCTCACCCTAGCTCTCACCCTAAAACTAATCCTTACCCTAAACCTCATCCTAACACTCACCCTTACCCTAACCCTAACCCTCACCCTAACCCTAACCCTAATCCTCACCCTCATGCTGGGCGTAAGCCTAAACCTAAGACAAAGCTTAACCCTAACCCTAACCCTCATCCTAACCCTAACACTAAAACTAACCCTAACTCCAACCCAAAACCTCACCCTCACCCTAACCCTAACTCTAAGCCTAACCCTAAACCTAAACCTCATCCTAACCCCAACCCTAACCCTCACCCTTACCCTCACAGTAACTGTAACCCTAACCCTAATGGTAACAATAACCCTAATCCTAACCCTAAACCTCACCCTAACCATAACCCTCACCGTAACCCTATCACTCACACTAACCCTAACCCTCACCCTCACCCTCACCCTAACCCTAACCCTAACCCTCCCCATGACCCAAAACCAAAGCCTAACCTTAACCCTCACCCTAACTCTAACCCTAAGCCTAAGCCTAACCCTAACCCTAACACTAACCCTCACACTGACCCTCAACCTACACCTAATCCTAAACCTAACCCTAACCCTCACAGTAACGCTCAAACTAGCACTCACCCTAACTCTAGTCCTAAACCTAAACCTCATCCTAACCCTCACCCTAACCCTCACCCTAACACTAACCCTAATCCTCACACTCATGTTCGGCCTAAGCCTAAACCTAAGCCTAAGCTTAAGCCTAACCCTAACCTTCACACTAATGATCACCCTAAACCTAATCCTAAAACTAACCCTAACTCCAACCCTAAACCTCACCCTCACACTAACCCTTACTCTAACACTAACCCTAAACCTAAACCTCATCCTAACCCCAAACCTAACCCTCACCCTTACCCTCACCGTAAATATAACCCTAACCCTAACTGTAACAATAACTCTAAACCTAACCCTAAACCTCACCTTAACCATAAGCCACATCCTAACACTAACCCACACCCTAACCCAAACCCTAACCCTAACCCTCACCCTCACCCTAACCCTCATCCTAACACTTAATCTCATCCTCACCCTAAACCTCACATTAACCTAACCCTCACCATAACTCTAACCCTAACTGTCACCCTCACTGTCGCCTTCACGCTAAGCCTAACCCTAACCCTCACACTAACCCTAAAACTCATCCTAATCCTCAACCTAACCCTCACCCTAACCGTAATGCTAAGTCAAACACTCAGCCGAACCCTCATGCTATCACTTACCCACACCACAAATCTAACCCTAACCTTAACCCTCACCCTCACCCTAAACCTCACCCTAACCCTAAACCTAATCCTAACCCTCACGCTAACCCTAACCCTAACACTAACCCTCACCTAACCCTAACCCTAACCTTCTACCTAACCCTAAACATCACCATCACCCGAACCCTCACCCTAACCCTAACTGTCACCCACACCCTAAACCTCAACCTCACCCTTACCCTAACCCTCAACTAATCCTCACCCTAACCCTAACCATTACCTAACCAAGACCCTCACCAGCACCCTCACCTTCACCCTAACCCTCACCCTCACCCTAGACCTCACCCTAAACATAACCCTAACCCTAAACCTCACCGTCTCCCTCACCCTCAATCTCAGCCTATACCTAACCCTATCCCAAATCCTAACCCTAACCCTCACCCTCACTGTAACCCTCACCATAACCCTTACCCTCACCCTCACCCTCACCCTAACCATAACCCTCATACTAAACCTAACCCTCACCCTAAACCTAAACTTACCCCTCACCCTAAACCTCACCATAAACTTAACCCTAACCCTAACCCTTACCCTCACTGTAGAACTCACCCAAACCCTAATTCTAACCTTAACCCTCATCCACACCCTAAGCCTCACAATTACCCTAACCCTAATCCCCAATCTAACCCTAACCCTAACCCTTACCATAACCCTCAACGTAACACTAACCCTCACCATTAACGTAACCCTCACCCTTAGCCCAACCCTCAACTTTACTCTTACTGACACGATCATTGTAACCCTCACCCTAACCGGAACCCTCAGCCTAACCCTCACTGTAAACCTAACCCTATCCATCACCATAACCCTAACCCTCACCCTCACCATCACCCTCAGCCTAAAAGTATGCCTAAGCCTAACCCTAACCTTAACCCTCCCCTCACCCTAGCCCTCACCCTAATCCTAACCTTAACCCTCCCCTCACCCTAGCCCTCACCCTAATCCTAATCCTAACCTTAACCCTCATCCTAACTCTCACCCTAACCATAAGGCTAACCATCACCCTAAGCCTAATCCTCACACCCACCCTCACCCTCAGCCTAACCCTTAGCCTAAGCCTAATCCTAACCCTAACCCTCACACTCACCCTAACCCTAATCATAACCCTAAACCTAAGCATAACCCTAAACCTCAATCTTACACTAATCCTAAACCTAACGCTACCCTAACACTAGCCCTAACTCTAACCCTCAACCTTATCCTCCCCCTCAACCTAACTCTAACCCTAAAAGTCTCCCTCATCCTATCCCTAATCCTAACCCTAACTCTAAACCTCACCCTAAACCTAACCTTAACCCTCACCCTCACCCTCACCATACCATAAGTCTAACCCTAACCCTAACATTAACACTAACCCTAACATTAACCTAACCCTATCCCTAACCATCATCCTCACCCTCATCCTCACCCTCACTGCAAACTTAACCCTAAACATAACACTAAAAATAACCCTAACCTTAACCCTAAACCTAACCCTAATCCTCACCCCCACCCTGACCCTAAACCTAACCCTAACTTAAACTCTAACCCTAATCCTCTCCCTAAACCTAAGCCTAACCCTAACCCTAACCGTAAACCTCACACTCACTCTCACCCTAACCCAAATCCTAAACCTAACCGTATCCCTAACACTAATCCTCAACCTAAACCTCACACTAGCCCTTACCCTAAACCAAACCCTAACCCTCACCCTCACCCGAAACCTAACCCTCACCCTCACCCTCGCCGTCAGCCTAACCCTAAAACTAAGCCTAACCCTAACACTAACCCTCACACTCACACTCATCCTAACCTTAATCCTAACCCTAAATCTCACCCTAACACTAAACCTCACCATAAACTTAACCCTAACACTAACCCTAACCCTAACCCTCACCATAACCCTAACCCTCATCCTCACCATAAAACTCACACTAACCCTAACTCTAAGCCTAATCACCAATCTACCCCTCACACTAACCATAACCCTCACCCTAACCCTACCCCTCACCCTAACACTTACCCTCACCCTAACACTAACCCTAACCCTAACACTAACCCTAACCATCACCCTAATCCTAAAACTCATCCTAACCCTAACCCTAACTCTAACCCTCACAATCACCCTAGACCTCACCCTAAACATAATTCTAACGCTAAACCTCACCCTAACCCTAACACTCATCCTCACCCTAAACCTCACACTAACCCTAACTCTAACCCTAAACCCCAATCTAACCCTCACCCTAAACCTAACCCAAAACCTACTTACCCAAAACCTAAAACTCACCCTAACTGTAATCCAAACCCTCACCCTAACCATAACCCTCACCCTAAACCAAACCCTCACCCTAACACTAATCATCACCTTATCCGTCACCCTAAACCTCACACTCACCCTCACCCTAACCCTAATCCTAAAAATAACCCTATCCCTAAACTTCAACCTAACCCTCACACTCACCCTAACACTAACCCCAACCCTAAACCTCACCCGATTACTACCCTAACCCTAACTCTAATCCAAAACCTCACCCTCAACCTACCCCTAAACCTAACCATAAATCTCAACCAAAAGGTCACACTAACCCTAAACCTCACCCTCACCCTCAACCTCACTGTAACTTTAACCCTAACCCTAACCCTAAACATAACCATAACCCTCACCCTAAGCCTCACCCTCACCACAAACTTAACCCTAACTATAACACTAACAATAACCCTAGCCCTAACCATAACATTAAACCTCAAAGTAACCCTAACCCTAACCCTGATCCTAAACCTAACCCTATCTCTAAGCCTAACCCTAACCCTAACTCTCCCACTCACCCTCAACCTAACCCTAATCCTAAACCTAACCCTATGCCTAAACCTAATCCTCATCATAACCCTCACACTAGCCCTCACCCTAACCCTAACACTAACCCTCACCCTCACCCTAAACCTCAGCAAAACCCTATCACCCTAACCGTCACCTTAAACCTCACACTCACCCTATCCCTTACCCTAATCCTAATGCTAACCCTAACCCTACTCTGCACCCTCACCCTCAACTTAACCCTAACTCTAACCCTAAACCTCAGCCTCAACCTAACCCTAACCCTAAACCTAAACCTCAACATAACCCTAACCCTAACCATCACACTCACACTAAAACTCACCCTAATCATAATAGTAAACCTAAGCCTAACCCTCAACCTCAACCTAATGCACAACCTAACCCTAACCCTAACACTAACACTCACTCTAACCCTATACCCTAACCCTCAAACTAACCCTAACCCTCACTCTCACCCTCACCCTCAGCCTAAACCTGAGGCTAACACTAACCCTAAACCTAACCCTCACACTCACCCTAACCCTAAACCTAATCCCAATAATAACCCTAAACCTAATCCTCACCTTTCCCTCAGCCTCACCCTAAACCTAATTCTTAACCTAAACTTCACCCTCACTCTAACTCTAACGCTAAATCTAAACCTAACCCTAACCCTAACACTCACCCTAACCCTCATCCTAACCCTAACTCTACCCCTAAACCTCACCCTCATCCTAACCATAAATCTAACACTAACCCTAACACTAAACCTCATCCTAACCGTAACCCTAACCCTCAAACTAACCATAACCCTCACGCTCACCCTCACCCTCAGCCTAAACCTAAGGCTAACCCTAACCCTAACCTAACCCTCACACTCACCCTAACCCTAACCCTAATCCAAATCCTAACCCTCACCCTCAGCCTCACCCTAACACTAATTCTAACGCTGAATTTCACCCTCACACTAACCCTAACGCTAACACTAACCCTAACCCTAACCCTATACCAGCCCTACCCCTAATTCTCACCATAACCCTAACCCTAACACTAAACCTAAAACTCAACCTAACCCTCACCCAAACCCTAAATCTAAGCCTAAACCTCATCCTCACCCTAACCCTAACCCTAAACCTAATCCTAAACCTCACCCTAAACCTCACCCTAACCCTCAGCCTCACCCTCAACCTCACTGTAACTCTAACCCTAACCCTAAGAATAACACTAACCCTAAACCTAACCATAACCGTAACATTAACCCTCACCCACAGCCTCACCCTCACTGTAAATTTAACCCTAACCATAACACTAACAATAACCCTAAGCCTAACCCTAATTCGAACTCTAACCTCACCCACACCCTCACATTCAGCTTAACCCAAGCCTAAACGTAACCCTAACCCTAACCCTAAACCTCACCCTAACCCTAACCCTAACCCTAACCCTAACCCTAAACCTAACCCTAATCCTCAGCCTCAACCTCACCCTAAACCAAACCCTAACCCTAACCCTCACCCTAACCCTAAGCCTATATCTAACCCTAAACCTCACCCTCACCCTAAGCCTAACCCGAACCCTAACACTAAACCCCACCCTAACCCTACCCTAACCCTCAGCCGCACCCTTACCCTCACCGTAACTCTAACCCTAACCCTAACAATAACAATAACACTAATCCTCACACCCACCCTCACCCTCAGCCTAAAGCTAAGCCTAAAACTATCCCTCACCCTAACCCTCACACTCACGCTCACCCTAATCCTAATCCTAAACATAACCCTATCCCTAAACCTCAACCAAACCCTCACCCTCACCCTACCCCTAACACTAACCCAAACCCTAAACCTCACCCTAACCCTCCGGCAAACCATAACTCTAACCCTAAACCTCACCCTCACCCTAACCCTAACCCTAAACCTACCCTAAAGCTCACCCTAACCCTAACCCTCACGCTCACCCTCAACTTCACCGTAACTCTAACCCTATCCTTAACAATAACACTAACTCTAATCCTAACCTTAACCCTCACTCTCAGCCTCACCCTCACTGCAAACTTAACCCTAACCATAACACTAAAAATAATCCTCACCCTAACCGTAACCCTATCCCTAATCCTCACCCCCACCCTAAACCTCAGCCTAACCCTAAGCCTAAGCCTAACCCTAACCCTCCCTGTAAACCTAACAGTAACACTAAAACTAACACTAACACTGAGCCTAAACCTAAGCATAACCCAAACCCTAACCTTAATCCTCACCCTAACCATAAGCTTAAACCTATCCTTAACCCTAACCCTCACACTCACTCTCACCCTAACCCAAATCCTAAACCTAACCGTATCACTAACCCTAACCCTCAACTTAACCCTCATACTAGCCCTCACCCTAAACATAACCCTAACCCGAACCCTAACCCGAACCCTAACCCTCTTCCTCATGCTCCACCTAAGCTTAAGCCTAAGCCTAAGCCTAACCCTAACCTTAAACTTCACCCTATCCCTAACCCTAACACTAACCCTAACTCTAACCCTAAATGTCACCCTCACACTAAGCCCAACTCTAACTCTGACCCTAAACCTAAACCTAACCCTAAAACTAACCCTCAACCTAACATATACCCTCACCTTAACACTAACCCTAACGCTAACACTAACGTTCACACTAACCCTAACCATCACCCTAACCCTTAAACTCACCCTAACACTAACCCTAACCCTCACCCTCACCCTAGCCCTCACCCTAAACCTAACCCTCATCCTCACCCTAAACCTCACACTAACCCTAACACTAAGCCTCAATCTAACCCTCACCCTAACCCTAACACTAACCCAACCCCTAACCCTAACCCTAACCCTCACCCTTACCGTAACCCTCACCCTCAGCTTAACCCTCATCTTTACCCTTACTGTCACCCGCACCGCAACCCTCACCCTAACCCTCACCCTCAACCTAACCCTAACTCTACCCCTAAACCTCATCCTCACCCTAACCCTAACTCTAACCCTTACCCTAACACTAAACCTCACCCGAACCCTGTCACTAACCCTCACACTCAACTTCACCCTCAGCCTAACCCTAAGCCTAAGCCAAACCCTAACCCTAACCCTCACACTCACCCTCACCCTAACCCTAATCCTAACCCTAACCCTAAACCTCAACCTAACCCTCACCCTAACCTTAACCCTAACCCTAACCCTAACCCTAATACTCACCATAAACTTAACACTCATCCTCACCATAAAACTCACACTAACCCTAACTCTAACCCTAAACCCCAATCTAACCCTCACACTAAACATAACCCTCACCCTAACCCTAACCATCACCCTAACACTTACCCTAACCATAACACTAACCCTAACACTAACACTAACCATAACACTAACACTAACCATCACCCTAATGCTAAACCTCATCCTAACCCAAACCCTAACTCAAACACTCACCCTCACCCTAGACTTCACCCTAAACCTAATTCTAACCCTAGACCCTCACCCTAACCCTAACACTCATCCTCACCCTAAACCTCACACTAACCCTAACTCTAACCCTAATCCCCAATCTAACCCTCACCCTAACCCTAAACCTAACCCTAAACCTCACGCTTATCTTAACCGTCACGCTCAGCTTAACCCTCAACTTAACTCTTACCATCATCCTCACCCTAACCCTAAACCTCATCCTAACCCTCACCCGAACCGTAAACCTAACCATCAACCTAAACCTAATCCTCACCCTCAACCTCACGCTCAGCCTAAACCTATCCCTAAGCCTAACACTCTACCTAACACTGACCCTCACCCTAGCAATCACCCTAACCCTAATCCTAATCCTAACCCTCACCTTAACCCTAACCATCATCCTAACCCTAATCCTCACCCCCACCCTCACGCTCAGCCTAAACCTAATCCTAAACCTAACCCTAACCCTAACACTAAACCTCAACCTAACCCTCACCCAAAACTTATCCCTAACAATAACCCTAACCCTAACCCTCGACCTAACACTCCAACTAACCCTAAATCTAACTCTAAACCTCACCGTCAACATAACCCTAATCCTAACCCTAAACTCACCCTAACCCTAACCCTAACCCTCAACTTCACCCTCACCCTCACCCTCTCCATAATCCTAACCCTAACCTCAATAAGAACACTAATTCTAACCCTAATCTTAAAAATCACCTTAACACTAAACCTAACCAAAAGACTAACCCTCACTCTAACCCTAAACTTAACGAACCCTAACTCTCACCCTAACACTAAACGTAACCCTCACACTAACCCTAACCCTCACCCTCACCCTCACCCACAGCCTAAGCCTAAGACTAACCCTAACCGTAACCCTAACCGTCACACTCAACCTAACCCTTACCCTAATCCGAATCGTAATCATAAGTCTAACCCTCAACATCAACCTAACACTCAACCTAACCCTAACTCTAACACTAACCCTAACACTAACCCTCACTCTAATCCTAACCCTAATCCTCAACCTAACAATAACCCTCACGCTCACCGTAACACTTACCCTAACCCTCACTCTAACCCTAAACTTAACCGAACCCTAACTCCCACCCTAAACCTAACCCTCACCCTCACCGTAACCCTAACACTCACCCTAATCCTCAGCCTAACCCTAACATTACACCTAAACCTCAGCCTCACCCTAACGCTAAATCTAACCCTAACCCTAACACTAAACCTCACCCTAACCCTAACCCTAACCCTCAAACGAACCCTAACCCTCACCATCACCCTCACCCTCAGCCTAAACCTAAGGCTAGCCCTAACCCTAACCCTAACCCTCAAACTCACCCAAACCCTAACCCTAATCCAAATTCTAACCCGAAACCTATGCCTCACCTTCACCCTCAGCCTCACCTTAACCCTAATTCTAAACCTAAACTTCACGCTCACCCTAACCCTAACGCTAACACTAACCATAACCCTAACCCTAACCCTCCCCCTAACTCTCATCGTAACACTAACATTAACACTAACCCTAAACCTCAACCTCACCCGCACCAGAACCCTAACTCTAACCCTAAACCTCACCCTCACCCTAACCCTAACTCTAACACTTACCCAAATTGTAAAAATAACCCTAACCCTAATCCAAACCATCACCCTAACCATAACCCTCACCCTAAACCAAACCCTCACCCTAACACTTACCATCACCCTAACCCTCACCCTAAACCTCAACCTAACCCTCACCCTCACCCTAACACTAACCCTAACCCTAAACCTCACCCTAATACTCCCCCTAACCCTAAACCTCACCCTCAACCTACCCCTAACCCTAAACCTAAACCTCAACCTAAAGGTCACACTAACTCTAAACCTCAACTTCACCCTCAAACTCACTGTAACTCTAACCCTAAAACTAACCGTAAACATAACCATAACACTCACCCTAAGCCTTATCCTCACCACAAACTTAACCCTAACCATAACACTAACAATAACCCTAGCCCTAACCGTAACCGTAACCCTCACCATAACTCTAACCCTAACCCTAATCCTAAACCTAACCCTATCCCTAAGCCTAACCCTAACCCTAACCCTCACACTCACCCTCAACCTAACCCAAATCGTAAACCTATCGCTAGCCTAAACCTAACCCTCACCATAAACCTCACACTAGCCCTCACCCTAACCCTAATCCTAACCTTAAAACTCATCCTAGCACTTACCCTAACCCTAAACCTAATCCTCAACCTCACCCTAAACCTAAACCTCAGCCTCACCCTCAACCTCAACATAACCCTAAGCCTAACACTAAACCTAAACTTAACCCTCACAATCACCCTATCCTTTACCCTAATCCTAAACCTAACACTAACCCTACCTTGCACCCTCAGCCTGAACTTAACCCTAACTCTAACCCAAAACCTCACCCTCACCCTAAACCTTACACTAAACCTAAACCTAACCCTCCCCATAACCCTAACACAAAACCTCACCTAATCCTCACCCTCACCCTCACCCTCACCCTCAGCCTAACCATAAGTCTAACCCTAACGCTAACCCTCACACTCACCCTAACCCTAACCCTAATCCTAATCCTAACCCTAAACCTAACCCTCACCCTCAACCTAATGCTCACCTTAATCCTAACCCTAACCCTCAACTTCTGCCTCACTCTAACCCTAACTCTAACCCGAAACCTAACCCTAACCATAACCCTAACCCTATCCCTAAACCTCATCCGACCCATAACACTAACCCTCACCCTCACCCTCACAGTAACCGTAACCCTAACCCAAACCCTCACCCTAACACCTACCCTCATCATAACACTTACCCTCATGCTAACACTAACCCTCACACAAACCCTAATCATCACCTTAACCCTAAACCCCACCCTAACACTAACCCTAAACCTTACCCTCACCCTAGCCCTCACCCTAAACCTAACTCTCATCCTCACCCTAAACCTCACACTAACCCTAGCACTAATCCTCAATCTAAACCTCACCCTCACCATAACCCTAACCCTAACAATAACCCTAACACTAAACCACACCCTAACCATAATCCTAACCCTCAAACTAACCCTAAACCTCACCCTCACCCTCAGCCTAAACCTAAGGCTAAACCTAACCCTAACCCTAACCCTCACACTCACCCTAACCCTAACCCTAATCCAAATCCTAACCCTAACCCGAATACTCACCTTCACCCTCAGCCTCACCCTAACCCTAATTCTAAACCTAAACTTCACCATCACCCTAACCCTAACGCTAACACTAACCATAACCCTAACCCACCCCCTAACTCTCACCGTAACCCTAACTCTAATACTAACTCTAAACTTCAACCTAACCCTCACCAAAACCCTAACTCTAACCCTAAACCTCACCCTAACCCTCACCCTCACTCTAACACTTACTCAAATCCTAAAACTCACCCTAACCCTAATCCAAACCCTCACCCTAAAAATAACCCGCACCCTAAACCAAACCCTCACCCTAACACTTACCATAACCCTAACCCTCACCCTAAACCTCACACTCACCCTCACCCTAAACCTAATCATAAACCTAACCCTATCCCTAAACCTTAACCTAACCCTCACCCTCACCCTAACACTAAGCCTAACCCTAAACCTCAACCTAAAGGTCACACTAACCCTAAACCTCACCCTCACCCTCAACCTCACTGTAACTCTAACCCTAACCCTAACCCTAAACATAACCATAACCCTCACCCTAAGCCTTACTCTCACCACAAACTTAACCCTAACCCCAACACTAGCAATAAGCTTAGCCCTAACCCTAACCATAACCCTCACCGTCACTGAATCCCTAACCGTAATCCTAAACCTAAACCTATCCCTAAGCCTAACCCTAACCCTCACACTCACCCTCAACCTAACCCTAATCGTAAACCTAACCCTATGCCTAAACCTAACCCTCACCATAACTCTCACACTAGCTCTCACCCTAACCCTAATCCTAACCCTAAACCTCATCCTAGCACTCACCCTAACCCTAAAGCTAACCATGACCCTAACCCTCAACCTCAGCATAACCCTAAGCCTAACCCTAAACCTAAACTTAACCCTCACACTCAACCTATCCCTTACCCTAATCCTAAAACTAAGCCTAACCCTACCCTGCACCCTCAGCCTCAACTTAAACCTAAATCTAACCCTAAACCTCAACCTCACCCTAACCCTAACATAAAACCTAAACCTCACCCTAACCCTAACCCTAAACCTCACCCTCACCCTTGCCCTCACAACAACCCTAATCCTAACCCTAAACCTAATCCTAATCCTGGCCATAACCCTAACCCTAACCCGCACACTAACTCTCAACCTCACCCTCACCCTCACCCTCAGCCTAATCCTAAGCCTAACCCTAACCCTCACACTCACCGTAACACTAACCCTAATGCTAATCCTAACCCTAAACCTAACCCTCACCCTCAACCTAACCCTCACCTTAAGCCTAAACCTAACATTAATCTTAACCCGAAATCTCAACTTCTGCATCACCCTAACCCTAAATCTAAACCTAAACCTCATCCTAACCCTAACCCTAACCCTAACCCTAACCCTCACCCTAACATTAACCCTCACCCTTTCCGTAACCCTCACCCTCCACCTAAGCATCACCTTTACCTTTACCATCTCCTCCACACTAACCCTAACACTAAACCTCACACTAACCCTAACCATAACCCTCACCTTCAACCTCATGCACAGCCTAATGCTAAGCCTAAGCCTAACCCTAACCTTTACCCTAACCCTCACCCTCACCCTAGCCCTCACCCTAACCCTAATCCTAACCCTAACCCTCACCCTAACCCTAACCCTAACGATCACCCTAACCCTACTCCTCATCCCCACCCTCACCCTCAGCCTAACCCTAAGCGTAAACCTAACCCTAACCCTCACCCTCACCCTCACCCTCACCCTAACCCTAATCCTAAACCTAACCCTAACCCTAACACTAAACCTCAACCTAACCCTCACCCTAACCTTATCCTGAACACTAACCCTAACCCTAACCCTCGACCTTATCCTCCAAATAACCCTAAATCTAACACTAAACCTCACTTTCACCCTAACACTAATCCTAACCCTAATCGGAAACCTCACCCCAACTCTAAGCCTAACCCTCACCCTCACCATAACTCTAACCCTAACAGTAACAATAACCCTAATGCTAAACATAATCCTAACCCTCATGCTCACCTTAACCCTAACCCTAACCCTCTCGCTAACCCTAAAATTAACCGAACCCTATCTCTCACCCTAACCCTAACCCTAAACCTCAACCCAACCCTAACCCTCACCCTCACCTTAACTCTAAACCTAACCCTAAGAATAACACTAACCCTAAACCTAACCATAACTCTAACCATAACCCTCACCCGCAGCCTCACCCTCCCTGCAAATTTAACCCTAACCATAACACAAAAAGTAACTCTAACCCTAATCCTAATATTAACTCTAACCTCACCTCCACCCTCACACTCAGCCTAACCCGAAGCCTAAATGTAACCCTAACCCTAACCTTAAACCTCACCTTAACCCTAACCCTAACCCTAATCCTAACCTGAACCATATGCCTAAACCTAACCCTCACCATAACCCTCACCCTAGCCCTCAACCTAATCCTAATTCTAGCACTAAACCTCATCCTAACACTCACCCTAATCCTAAACCTAACCCTCACCCTCATGCTCAGCCTAAGCCTAAGCCTAAGCCTAATCCTAACCCTAACCCTCACCCTACCCCTAACCCTAACACTAACCCTAACTCTAACCGTAAACATCATGCTGACCCTAACCTTAACTGTAACCCTAACTCTACACTAACCCTAACCCTAACCCTAAAAATAACCCTAACCCCAGACCTAAATCTACCCCTGAACCTCATGCTCACCCTAACCCTAACTATAACCCTAACCCTAACACTAAAACTCACCCTAACCCTAAACTTAACCCTCACCCTAAACCTAACCCTCAACCTCACCCTCACCCTCAGTCTAAACCTAAGGCCTACCCTAACCCTAACCCTAACCCTCATACTCACCCTAACCCTAACCCTAATCCTAATCCTAACCCTATCCCTAAACCTAACCCTCACCCTAATGCTAACACTAACACTAACCCTCACCCTCAGCCTCACCCTAACCCTAATTCTATCACTAAACCTCACCACACCCTAACCCTAACACTAACCCTAAACATAACCCTAACCCTAACACTCACCCTAACCATAACACTAACACCCTAACCCTAAACCTCAACCTAACCCTGACCTTAAACCTAACTCTATCACTAAACCTCAACCTCACCCTAACCCTCACATTAACCCTAACCCAAACCCTAAACTTCACCCTAACCATAACTCTAACCCTAAAACTCACCCTCACAGTAACCCTAACCCTAACCCTAAACCTAACAATAACCCTAACCCTAATCCTAACCCTCACCTTAACCATAACCCTCACCCTAAACCAAACCCTCACCTTAACACTTACCCTCACCCTAACACTAACCGTAACCCTAACACTAACCCTCAAACTAACCCTAACCTTAACCCTAACCCTAAACCTCAACCTAACCCTCACCATCACCCTAACCCTAACACTAACCCTATGACTAAGCCTTACGCTAACCCTCCCCCTAACCCTATAACTAACCCTAAACCTCACCCTAACCCTAAGCCTAAGCCTAACCATAACCCTAAACATAACACTAAACCTAACCCTAACCCTAACCCTAAAAGTAACCCTAATCCTCAGCCTCACCCTCACCCTAACCCAAACCCTAACCCTAACCCACACCCTGACCCTCACCCTACCTCTAAGCCTAACCCTAACTCTTACCCTAACCCTCACAAACACCCTCACACTAACCCTAATCCTAAACCTAACCCATTCCCTAACCCTAACCCTCACCCTTACCCTCACCCTAGCCTTCACCCTAACCCTACTCCTAACACTAAACCTCATCCTAAACCTCACTCTAACCCTAACCCTAAGCCTCACCCTAACCCTAACTCTAACCCTCAACCTCATGCTCGGCTTAAGCCTAAGCCTAAGAATAATCCTAAACCTAACCGTATGCCTAACCCTCACCCTAACCCTAACCCTAACACTAACTCTAAGTCTAACCCTAAATCTCACCTTCACCCATTCCCTAACTCTAAACCTAACCCTACCCCTAACAATAAACCTAAACCTAACCCTAACCCTCACCCTAACCATTACACTCACCCTTACCCTAACCCTCACCCTACCACTTACCCTCACCCTAACACTAACCCTAACAATAACACTAAGGCTCACACTAACCCTAACCATCACCCTATCCCTAAACCTCACCCTAACACGAACCCTAACCCTCACCCTCACTGTAGACCTCACCCTAACCCTAACCCTCATCCTCACCCTAAACCTCACACTAACCCTGATACTAATCCTCAATCTAACCCTCACCCTTACCCTAACCCTAACACTAAACCTCCACCTAACCCTAACACTCACTCTTACCGTAACCCTCATCCTCAGCCTAACCCTCACCTTTACCCTTACCGTTACCCACACACGAACCCGCACCCTAACCCTAACCCTGAGCCTAACCCGCACCCTCACTCTAACTCTACACCTAAAACTCACATTCACGCTAACAGTAACTCTAACCCTAACCCTAACACTAAACCTCACCCTAACCCTAACCCTAAACCTCACCCTCACCCTCATCGTAACCGTAACCCTAACCCTGACCCTAACAATAAACCTAACCTAACCCTAATCCTCAATCTAACGCTCACCCTAACACTTACCCTAACTCTTACCCTAACCCTAAACCTAACACTAACACTCACACTTATCTTTACCATCACCCTCAGCCTAAAACTCACCTTTACCTTTACGATCATCCTCACAATAACTCTAAATCTCATCCTAACCCTCACCCTAACAGTAAACCTAACCATCACACTAACCCTAACCCTCACCCTCAACCTCACGCTCAGCCTAACCCTAAGCCTAAGCCTAAGATTAACCCTAACCCTAATCCTCACCCAAAACCTCAAACTCAGCCTAACCCTAAGCCTAAGCCTAAGATTAACCCTAACTCTCACACTCACACTCACACTAAACCTATTCCTAAGCATAACCCTAACCATAAACCTAAACCTCAACCTAACCCTCACCCTAAACTTAACCCTAACACTAACACTAACCCTAACCCTCAAACTAACCCTCTAACGAACCCTAAATCTAATGCTAAACTTCACCCTCACCCTAACTCTAATCCTAAATCTAACCCTAAACCTCACCCTAAACCTAACCCTAATCCTCACCCTCACCCTCAGCTTCACCATCACCAAAATTCTAACTCTAACCCTAACAATAACACTAATCCTAACCCTAAACCTAACCCTAACACTAACCCTAATCCTAACACTCACCCTCACCCTAAACTTAATGCTAACCCTAACCCTAACACTAACACTAACCCTCAGCCTAACCCTAACCCTCACACTCACTGTAACCATAATCCTCAACCTAACTCTCAACCTAACCCTAACCCTAACCCTAAAACTTAATCTAACACTAACCATAACACTGACCCTCAACCTAGCCCTCACTCTAACCCTAATTCTAAACCTAATCCTCATCCTAACCCTCACCCTAACCCTAACATTTTTTTATTATAATTCTTTTTTTTAATTTTATTTTATTTTATTTGAGAACATACTGTACAGAGGGGCTACAATTACATGGGCAGGATAATGCATACATTTCTTACCAAGCATTGCAGCCTCCTCCTTTGTTTACCCTTCACCTCCCTTCCCCGCCTCCCCCCTCCCCCCACCCAATTATACCCCCCTCCCCCCACCCAATTATACCCCCCTCCCCCCTCCACACCGACATTGTAAAGCTGGTTTTGACATGAGATTTTGTACTTCTCATTGTTGCAACAGGTCCACCTGAATCCTTAAACGACTTGTTTGTCCCCATCTCCTCCACATGTTATACTGACATCAAATATAGTGAAAGCGGGGGTTACACTGTGGGGTAGGGACATACAAAGCAACAAAGAAATAATCTTATAAATGCCCTAACCCTACCATTAACCATCACCCTAACCCTAACCCTAACCCTCAAACTAACCCTAATCCTCACGTTCACCGTAACCCTAACCCTAACCCTGACCTAACCCTGAACTTAACCGAACAGTAACTCTCACCCTAAGCCTAACCCTAACCCTCACCCTAACCGTAACCCTCACCCTCACCCTCACCCTCAGCCTAACCCTAAGCCTAAGCCTAACCCTAAACCTAACTGTCATACTCACCCTAACCCTTACCATAATCCTAATTGTAACCCTAAGCCTAACCCTCAACCTCAACCAAACCCTCAACCTAAACTTAACTCTAACACTAAACCTATCCCTAACCGTCAACCTCAGCATCACGCTAACCCTAACTCTAAATCTCACCCTCACCCTAACCCTAACCCTAAACCTCACCCTAACCCTAAGCTAAACCTCACCCTCACCCTAGCCCTCACCCCAACCCTAAACCTAACCCTAACCCTCCCCCTAACCCTATCTGTAATGCTAAATCTCACCCTCAACCTAACCCAAACCCTCACCCTAAAACCCACCCTAATCCTAACACTCAACCACAACCTCACCCTCACCGGAATTCTAACCCTAACCCTAAAAATAACACTAACCATAACCCTAACCATCACCCTAATGTTAATCCTCACCCCACCCTCACCATTAGCCTAACCCTAAGACTAAACCTAACCCTTACACAAACCCTCACACTTTCTCTCACCCTAACCCTAAACCTAAACCTAACCCTATCTCTCAACCTCAACCTAACCCTCACCCTCACCCTAACCCTAACACTAACCCTAACTCTAAACTTCACCCAAACCCATCCCCAAACACTAACTCTAATCATAAACCTCACCCTCACCCTAACCCTAACCCTAACCCTAACCCTAAATCTCAATCTAACCCTAAACCTCACCCTCAACCTCAACCTCACCGTAACTCTAACCCTATCCCTAATAATAACACTAACCCTAATCCTAACCCTACCCTAACCATAACCCTCATCCTCAGCCTCACCCTCACTGCAAACTTAACCCTAACCATAACACTAACAATAACCCTAACCCTAACCCTAAATCTAACCCTAATCCTCACCCCCATCCTCACCCTCAGTCTAATCCTAAGCCTATCCCTAACCCTAACCCTAACCCTCCCTGTAACCCTAACCCTAACCCTAACCCTAACACTAACCCTAACCCTAAACCTAACCCTAACCCAAACCCTAAATCTAATTTTCACACTAACCCTAATCCTAACCATAACCCTAACCTAAAATCTCACACTCAATCTCAACTTAAACCAATTCCTAAACCTAACCCTATCCCTAACACTAACCCTCAACCTAACCCTCACACTAGCCCACACCCTAAACCTAAACCTAACCCTCACCCTAACCCCAACCCTAACACTCGCCCTCATGCTTGGCCTAAGCCAAAGCCTAAGCCTAAGCCTAACCCTAATCCTAACCCACACCGTATCCCTAACCCTAACACTAACCCTAACTCTAACCCTAAATCTCACCCTCAACCTAAGCCTAACTCTAACCCTAACCCTAATCATAAACCTCAACCTAACCCTAACCCTAAACCTAACCCACACACTAATATTTACCCTCACCCTAACACTAACATTAACGCTAACACTAACGTTCACACTAACCCTAATCATCACCCTAACCCTAAACCTCACCCTAACACTAACCCTAAAGCTCACCCTCACCCTAGCCCTCAACCTAAGCCTAACCCTCATCCTTACCCTAAACCTCACGCTAACCCTAACAGTAATCCTCAATCTAACCCTCACCCTCACCCTAACCCTTAACCTAACCCTCACCCTAACCCTAAACCTCACCCTTACCGTAACCCTCACCCTCAGCCTAACCCTAACCATAACCCTAACCCTAAACCTCACACTAACCCTAACCCTAAACCTCACCCTTACACTAGCCCTCACCCTAACCCTAATCCTAAACCTAATCCTCATCCTAACACTAACCCTAACCCTCACCCTCAGCCTCACCCTAACCCTAACCCTCAACCTAACCCTAACCCTCACCCTCACCGTAACCCTTATCCTAACCCTCAACCAAACCCTAAACTTAACCCGAACCCTAACTCTCACCCTAACCCTAACCCTCACCCTAAACCTAACCCTTCACCTCAACCTCACCCTAGCTCTCACCCTAACCCCAATCCTAACCCTAACCCTCATCCTAACCCTCCCCCTAACCGTTAACCTAACCCTCACCCTAACCCTAACCTTCACCCCCAACCTCGCCCTCAGCCTAACATTAAGCCTAAACCTAAACCTAACCCTCAATCTAACCCTCACGCTAACCCTAAATCTAACTCTAAACCTCACCCTCACCCTAACCCTAACTCTAACCCGAACCCAAACATTAAACATCACTCTAACCCTAAACCTCACCCACACCCTCACTGTAAACGTAACACTAAACCTAACCTTAACAATAACCCTAATCGTAATCCTAACCCTCAACCTAACCATAACCCTCACCCTAACCAAAACCCTCACCCTAACACCTACCCTTATCCTAACACTAACCCTAACTCTAACCCTAACCTCACCCTAACCCTAAACCTAACAATAACCCTCAACCTAACCCTAACCCTCACGCTCAAGGTAACCCGAACCCTACCTCACCCTAACCTTAAACTTAACCTGAACCCTAACTCTCACCCTAACCCTAACCCTAACCCTAAACCAAACCCTAACCCTCAACCTCACCTTCAGCATAACCTTAAGCCTAACCCTAACAATAACCCTAACACTAACCATAACCCTCATCCTAAACATAACCTTCACCCTAACCATAAACCTCACCCTAACAATTACCCTCAACCTAACACTAACCATAACCCTAACACTAACCCTCACACTAACCCTAAGTCTCACCCTAACCCTAAACCTCACCCTAAACCTAACCCTCTGCCTCAACTTATCCCTCAACGTAACCCTAACTCTCATCCTCAACCTAAACCTCACACTAACCCTAACACTAATACTCAAACTAAACTTCACCCTCACCCTAACCCTAAGACTCACCCTGACCATAACCCTCACCCTCAGCCTAACCCTCACCTTAACCCTTACCGTCACCCTCAACCTAACCCTCACCCTCACCCTAATCCTCATCCTAACCCTCATCCTAAGGGTAACCCCAACCATAACACTAACCATAACCCTCAAACTCTCCCTCAGCCTCAGCCTAAACCTAAGTCTAAGCTTAACCCTAACCCTAAACCTCACGCTCAACCAAGCCCTCACCCTCACCCTCACCCTCAGCATAAACTTAAGCCTAAACCTAACCCTAAGCCTAGCCCTCACACTCACTCTATCCCTTACCCTAATCCTAATCCTAACCCTATCCTTAACCCTCACCCTCACCCTCACCCTAACCCTAACACTAAACCTCACACTAACCCTAACCCTAAACCTCACCCTCACCCTAGCCCTCACCCTAAACCTAATCCTAACCCTAACCCTCATCCTAACCCTCCCCATAACTCTAACCCTTACCCTCACCCTCACTCTCACCCTAACCCTCACCCTCACCCTCAGCCTAACCCTAAGACTAACCCTAACCCTAACACTCACACTCACCCTAACCCTAACCCTAATCCGAATTCTAAACCTAAACTTAACCCTCACACTCAAAATTACCCTCAACTTAAGCCTAACCCTAACATTAATCCTAACCCTAACCCTCAACTTCAGCCTCACCCTAACCCTAACTCTAACGCTAAACCTCACCGTGACCCTCACCCTAACTCTAACCCTATCCCTAAACCTCATCCGAACCCTAACCCTAACCCTCACCCTCAGCCTCAAAGTAACCGTAACCCTAACCCTAACGCTAACAATAACCCTAACCCTAATCCTAACACTCACCCTAAACATAAACCTCACCCTAACCCTAACCCTCACCCTAACACTTACCCTCACCCTTACACTAACCCTAACCCTAACACTAACCCTCACACTAACCCTAATCATCATCTTAACCCTAAACCTCACCCTAACACTATCCCTAAACCTCACCCTCACCCTAGCCCTCACCCTAACCCTAATTCTCATCCTCACCCTAAACCTCACACTAACCCTAACACTAATCCTCAATCTAACCCTCACCCTCAACATAACTCTAATCCTAACCCTCACCCTAACATTAACCCTCACCCTTACCGTAACCCTCACGCTCTGCCTAACCCTCACCTTTACCCTTACCTTCACCCCCACACTAACCCTAACACTAAACCTCACCCTTACCCTAACCCTTACCCTCAACCTCACGCTCAACCTACCCCAAAGCCTAAGCCTAACACTTACCCTAACCCTCACCCTCACCCTAGCCCTCACCCTAACCCTAATCCTAACCCTAACCCTCATCCGAACACTCACCCGAACCCTAACCCTAACCATCACCCTACCCAAATCCTCACCCCCACCCTCACCCTCAGCCTATCCCTAAGCCTAAGCCTTACCCTAACCCTCACACTCACCCTCACCCTAACCCTAGTCCTAAACCTAACCCTAACCCTAACATTAAACCTCAACCTAAACCTCACCCTAACCTTATCCCTAACACTCACCCTAATCCTAACCCTCAACCTAACCCTCCAACGAACCCTAAATCTAACTGTAAACCTCACCCACACCCTAACCCTAATCCTAACCCTAACCATAAACTTCCCCCTAACCCTAATCCTCACACACACCCTCACCCGGCCCCTCACCATAACTCTAACCCTAACAGTAACAATAACACTAATCCTAACCCTAATCCTAACCCTCACTCTCAACATAACCCTAACCCTAACCGTCACCCTAACCCTAAACTTAACCAAACAGTAACTCTCACCCTAACCCTAACCGTAACCCTCGCCTGAACCCTCACCCTCACCCTCACCTTCACCCTCAGCCTAACGCTAAGCCTAACCCTAACCCTAACCCTAAAGTCACTCACCCTAACCCTTACCTTAATCCTAATCGTAAGCCTAAGCCTAACCCTCAACCTCAACCTAACCCTCAACCTAACCCTAACTCTAAAACTAACCCTATCCCTCACCCTCACCCTAACCCTAACCCTAACCCTCAACCGAACCCTAATCCTTACTCTCACCATAACCCTTACCCTAACCCTCACCCTAACCCTAAACTTACCCGAACCATAACTCTACCCCTAAACCTCACCCTCAACATAACCCTGAATCTAACAGTAAACCTAACAATAAACCTCAACCTAACCCTTATCCTAACCCTCAAACTAACCCTAACCCTCACCCTCACACTGTCCCTCAGCCTAAAACTAAGGCTAACCCTAACCCTAACCCTCACACTCACCGTAACCCTAACCCTAATCCATATCCTACCCCTAACCCTAACCCTCACCCTCACCGTCAACCTCACCTTAACCCTAATTCTAAACCTAAACCTCACCATCACCCTAAACCTAACGCTAACCCTAACCATAATCCTAACTCTAACCCTAACCCTAACCCTCACCCTAACTCTCACCGTAACCCTAACCCTAACACTAACCCTCAACCTCACCCTCAACCTCAACCTCATCCTAACCGTAATTCTACCCCAAACCTCACCCTCACCCTAACCCACACTCTAACCCTAATACTTACCCTCACCCTAACCCTCACCCTAACCCTCATACTCACCCTCACCCTAAACCTAATCCTAAACTTAACCCTAACCATAACCCTCACCCTAACCCAAACCCTCACCCTAACACTTACCCTCACCCTAACCCTCACCCTTACCCTCACACTCACCCTCAACCTAACACTAATCCTAAACCTAGCCCTATCCCTAAACCTCAAGCTAACTCTCCCCCTCACCATAACACACCCCAACCCTAAACCTCACTCTCAACCTACCCCTAACCCTAACCGTAACCCTAAACCTCAACCTAAAGGTCACACTAACCTTAACCCTCAACCTCATCCTCAACCTGTAACTCTTAACCTAACCCTAACAATCACCCTAACCCTAACCCTAACCCTCACCCTCATGCTCGGCCTAAGCCTAAGCCTAAGCCTAATCCTGACCCTAACCCTCACCCTAACCCTAAACCTAACACTAACTCTAACTCTAACCGTAAACCTCACTCTCACACTTACCCTAACTCTAACAATAACACTAACCCTATCCCTAACCCGCAACCTTAACATAACCCTCACCCTAACCCTAACCCTCACCCTAACACTTACCCTCACCCTAACACTAAACCTAACCCTATCACTAACCCTAACCCTATCACTAACACACACACTAACCCTTACCATCATACTAACCCTAAACCTCAACCTAAACCTAAACTTAAACCTCACCCTCACGCTAGCCCTCACCCTAACCCTAATCCTCATCCTCACCCTAAACCTCACACTCACCCCAACACTAATCTTCAATCTAACCCTCACCCACACACTTCTCCTAACACTAACCCTCACCTTTACCTTAACCCTCACCCTCAGCCTAAACCTCACCTTTACCCTTAGCATCATTCTCACCCTAATCCTCCCCCTAACCCTAAAACTCAGCCTAACCCTCACCTAAAGGTAAACCTAACCATCACCCTAACCCTAACACTCACCCTCAACCTCACGCTCAGCCTAACCCTAAAAGCCTGAGCCTAACCCTTACCCTAACTCTCACCCTCACCCTAGTCCTTACCCTAACCCTAATCCTAAACCTAACACACACACTCACCCTCCCCTTAAACCTAATCCTAAGCCTAAAACTAACCCTCCCCCTAACTCTCACCCTAACACTAACCCTAACACTAACGCTAACCCTAACCCTCAACATAAACGTAAATCTAACCCTAAACCTCACCCTCACCATAAACTTCACCCTTACCCTAAACCTAACCCTCAAACTATCCCTAACCCTAAATCTAACCCTAAAACTCACCTTCACCCTCAACTTAACCCTAACCCTAACCGTATACCCCACCCTAACTCTAAACCTAAACCTCACCCGCAACCTCACCCTCACTGTAACTCTAACCCTAACCCTAACACTAACCCTCACATTAACCCTAAACTTAACTCTAACCCTAAAACTCAACCTAACCCTCATTCTCACCCTAATCCTAACACTAACCCTGTACCTAACCCTTACCCTAATCCTCCCCTAATCCTATATCTAACCCTAAACCTCACACTAACCCTAACCCTAAGCCTAACCCTAACCCTAAACATAACCCTAAACAAAACATAAATCCTCAGCCTCACCCACACTCTAACCCAAACCCTAACCCTAACCCACACCCTAACCCTCAGCCGAACCATAAGCCTAACCCTAAGCCTAACCACAACACTCACACTCACCCTCACCCTAACCCTAATCCTAAACCTAACCCTATCCCTAAACCTAACCATCTCCCTAACCCTCAGCCTAGCCCTCACCCTAACCATAATCCTAATGCTAAACCTTATACTCAACTTCACCCTAACCCTAACCCTAACCCTCACCCTCACCCTAACCCTAACCCTCACCCTCATACTCGGCCTAAGCCTAAGTTTAACCCTAACCCTAACCCTCATCCTAACCTTAACCCTAACACTAACCCTAACTCTAAAAGTAAACCTCACCTTCACCCTAACCCTAACTCTAATCCTAACCCTAAACCTAAACCTCACCCTAACCCTAAACCTAACCATCACCCTCACCCTCACTGTAACCGTAAACCTAACCCTAAGCCTAAAAATAACCCTAACCGTAACCCTAACCCTCAACCTATCCATAACCCTCACCCTAAACCTAACCCTAACCCTAACACTTACCCTCACCCTAACACTAACCCTAACCCTATCACTAAACCTCACACTAACCAGAACCATCACCCTAACCCTAAACCTCAGCCTGAACCTAAACCTAAACCTCACCCTAACCCTAACCCTCACCATCACCCTAAACCACACACTAACCCTGACACTAATCCTCAATCTAACCCTCACTCACATCCTTCCCATAACCCTAACCCTCCCCCTAAACCTAAAAATCATCCGACTATAACCCTTATCCTCAGCCTAACCCTCACGTTTACCCTTATGGTCACCCCACTCTAACCCTTACTCTAAACCTAACACTCACACTAACCCTCACCCTAACCCTAACACTATCCCTAAACCTCATCCTCACCCTAACTCTAACTCTCACCCTAACCCTAACACTAAACCTCACCCTAACCCTAACCCTAACAATCACCCTCACCCTCAGCATAACCATAACCCTAACCCTAACAATAACCCTAACCCTAACCCTCAACTTAACCATTACCCTCACCCTAACCCTAACCCTCACCCTAACACTTACCCTAACCCGAACACTAACCCTAAACCTAACACTAACCCTCACACTAACCCTAACCCTCACCCTAATCCTAAACCTCACCCTAACCCTAACCCTAATCCTCAATCTAACCCTCACCTACTCCTAACCCTTACCCTTACCCTAACCCAAAACCTAACCCTAATCGTCACCCTTAACTTAAATCTCACCTTCAGCCTAAACCTCACCTTTACCCTTACCATCATTCTCACCCTAACCTTCCCCCTAATCCTAAACGTCAAACTACCCCTCACCCTAACTGTAAACCTAACCATCACCCTTACCCTAAACCTCACCCTCAACCCCACGCTCAGCCTAACCCTAAGCCAAAGCCTAACCCTTACACTAAACCTCACCCTCTCCCTAGCCCTCTCCCTAAACCTAATCCTAACACCCACATTCGCCCTCAGCCTAACGCTAAGACTAAGACTCACCCTAACCCTAACCCTCACCCTCACCCTCACCCTAACCCTAATCCTAACCCTAACCCTACCCCTACCCCTTAACCTCAACCTATCACTCACACTAACTTAACCCTAACACTAACACTAACGGTAACCCATGAACTAACCCTCCCCCTAACCCTAAATCTAACCATAAACCTCACCCTCTCCCTAACCCTAATCCTACCCCTAAACCTAAAACTCAACCTAAACCTAACCCTAATCCTCATCCTCATCTTAATTCTAACTCTAACCCTAACCCTAACCCTAACCCTAACCCTAAGTCGAACACTAAACCTAACTGTAACAATCACAATCAGCCTCACCCTAACCCTAACTCTAACCCTAAACCTCGCCCTCACACTAAACCTAAACCTAACCCTAACCCTAACGGTAAACCTCACCCCAACCCTAACACTAAACCTCACCCTCACCCAAGCCCTCACCCTAACTCTAATCCTAACCCTAACCCTCATCCTAACCCTCACCCTAACACTAACTCTAAAAATTACCATCACCCTAACCCTAACCCTAACACTAACGCTCAACCTAACCCTAACCCTCACACTCACCAAAACCCTCACCCTAACCCTCACCCTAACCCTAAACTTAACCCTAACCCAAACCTCACCCTAACCCTAACCCTAACCCTCAAACTAACCCTAACCCTCACGCTCACCCTCACCCTCAGCCTAAGCCAAGCTTAAGCCTAACCCTAACCCTAACCCTCACACTCACCCTAAGCCTAATCCTAATCCAAATCCTAAACCTAACCCTAATTAGCACCCTTACCCTAACCATCACCTTAACCCTAACCCTAACACTAACACTAATCCTAACCCTCAACCTCAGCCTCACCCTAACCCTAACTCTAACCCTAAACCTCACCCTCCCCCTAACCCTAACTCTAACCCTAACCCTCACCATGAACCTCAACCTCAGCCTAAACCTAAGCCTAAACCTAAACCTAACCCTAACGCACACACTGACAATCATCCTAACCCCAATACTAACCCTATCCCTACCCCTAACCCTCCCACTAACTCTCACCCTAACCTTAACCCTAATACTAACCCTAACCCTAAACCTCAACCTAACCCTCACCCTAACCGTAACTCTAACACTAAACCTCACCCTCAAACTAAACCTAACTCTAAAACTAACCCAAACCCTAAACCTCACCCTAACCCTAACCCTAACCATCACACTAAACCTAATCCTCAGCCCCACCCTCACCCCCAGCCTAACCCTAAGCTTAAGCCTAAAAATAAACCTAAAACTTACACTAAACCTCACCCTAACCCTAAGCATACCCTATCCCAAACCCTAACCCTTAACCTCAACCTAACCTTCACCCTAACCTTAACCGTAACACTAACCCTAACTCTAACCCACGAACTAACCCTCCCGCTAACCCTAAATCTAACCCTAAACCTCACCCTCAACCTAACCCTAACCCTAAACCTCACCCTAACCCTAAACTTCAACCTGACCCTCACCCTCACCCTCACCGTAAGTCTAACCATAAACTTAACAATAACACTAATCCTAACCCTAAACCTAAACCTAACCCTAACCCTAACCCTAATCCTAACACTCACCTTCAGCCTAACCCTCATCTTTACCCTTACCGTCACCCAAACCCTAACCCTCACCCTCACCGTAACCCTAACCCTCATCCAAACCCTCACCCTAACCCTAACCCTAAACCTAAACCTCACCCTAACACTAACAGTAAACTCACCCTCACCTTAGCCCTCACCCTCACCCTAATTCTAACCCTAATTCTAATCCTAATCCTTACCCTAACCCTAACCCTCACCCTAAAACTAAACCTAACCCTAACCCTAACCCTCAAACTAACCCTAACCCTCAAGCTCACTGTAACACTAACCCTAACCCTCATCCTAACCATAAACTTACCCTGAAACCTAACTCTCACCCTAACCCAAACCCTCAGTCTCAACCTAGCCCTAACTTTCACCCTCACACTCACCCTCAGCCTAACCCTAGGCCTAACCTAACCCTAACCCTCACACTCACCCTATTACCCTAATCCTAATCCTAACCCTAAACCTAACCCTCACCCTCACCCTATTCCTCACCCTAACCCTAACCCTAACATTAACCCTAACTCTAACAATCTCAATCAGCCTCACACTAACCCTATCTCTAACCCTAAACCTCACCCTCACCCTAACCCTAACCCTAACCCTAAACCTCACCCTAACCCTAAACCTAAACCTCACCCTCACCCTAGCCCTCACCCTAACCTTAATCCTAACCCTAACCCTCATCCTAAACCTCACGCTAACACTAAGCCTAACCCTAACCCTCACCCTCTCCGTAATCCTTACCCTAACCCTCACCCTAACCCTAAACTTAACTCGAACCCTAACTCTCACCCTAACACTAACCCTTACACTATCCCTCACCTTCATCCTAAGCCTAAGCCTAATCCTAATCCTAACCCTCACACACACCCTAAACCTCACCTTAACCCTAACCCTAATCCTAAACCTAACCTTAACTCTCACCCTCAGCCTCACCATAACCCTAACTCTAAACCTAAATCTCACCATCAACCTAACCCTAACCCTAAACTTCACCATCACCCTAGGCCTCTCCCTAACCCTAATCCTAACCCTAATCCTCATCCTAATCCTCAACCTAAACCTAACCATAACGAGCACCTTAACCCTAGCACTTGTCTCTCAACATCACCCTCAGCCTAACCCTAAGCCTAACCATAAACCTAACCCTAACACACACAATCACACTCACCCTAAACCTAATCCTAACCCTATCTCTAACCCTAAACCACCCCCTAATGATCACCCTAACACTAACCCTAACACTAACTCTAACCCTAACCCTCAACCTAACCCTCAACCTAACCCTAACTCTAACCCTAAACCTCACCCTCACCCTAACGCTCATCATAACACTTACCCTCAACCTAAACCTAACCCTAACCATAACCCTCCCCCTAAGCCTAAACGTCATCTTACCCCTCACCCAAAACTTAAACCTAACCATAACCCTAACCCTAAACCTAAAACTCAACCTAAACCTCACCCTCACCCTAACCGTAACACTAACCCTAACACTAACCCTCCCACTAACCCTCCCCCTAACCATATATCTAACCCTAAACCTCACCCTCACCCTCACCCTAAACCTAACCCAAACCCTCACCCTAACCATAACCCTCACCCTAACCCTAACCCTCACCATAACACTTACACTCACCCTAGCACTAACCCTAACCCTAACACTCACCCTCACACTAACCCTAAACCTCACCCTAATTCTAAACCACACCCTAACCCTAACACTAACCATAACCCTCACCCTCACCCTAGCCCTCACCCTAACCCTTAATCTAACCCTCACCCTCAGCCTAACCCTAACCATCACCCTCACCCTAAGCCTCACACTAACCCTAACACTAATCTTCAATCTAACCAACACCTAACACTAACCCTAACCCTAACCTAACCCTAACCCTTATCCTAACCCTAAACCTAACCCTAACACTCACGCTTATCTTAACCCTCAACCTCAGCCTAAACCTCACCATTACCCTTACCATCATCCTCACCCTAACCCTTACCCTAACCCTAACTCTAACCCTAAACCTCACCCTCTCCCTAAATCTAACTCTAACCCTAACCCAAAACCTAAACCTCACCCTAACCGTAACCCTAACCCTCACCCTCACACTCACCCTAGCCCTCAACCTAACCGTAATTCTAAACCTCACCCTCACCCTAATCCTAACCCTCATCCTCATCCTAAACCTCACACTAACCCTAACCTTTATCCTCAATCTAACCCTCACCCTCACCCTAACCCTAACAATTACCCTAACCCTAAAACTAACCCTAAACCTCAACCTTAACGAAAACCTCACCCTCAGCATAAACCTCTCCTTTACCCTTATCATCATCCTCACCCTAACCCTCAACTTAACCCTAAACCTCATCATAACCCTCACCCTAACCATAAACCTAAACATCACCCTAATCCTAACACTCAACCACACCCTCACTCTCAGCCTTACCATAAGCCTAACCCTAAGCCTTACCCTAACCCTCACACTCACCCTAGCCCTCACCCTAACCCTAATCCTAACCCTAACCCACATTCTAGCCCTCAACCTAACCCTAAAACTAACCATCACCCTAACCCTAATCCTAACGCCCACCCTCACCCTCAGCCTACCCCTAAGCCTAAGCCTAACCCTCACCCTAAACCTCACACTCACTGTCACACTAACCCTAATCCTAAACCTAACACTATCCCTAAACCTCAACCTAACCCTCTTCCTCACCCTTACCCTAACACTAACCCTAGCCCTAAACCTCACCCTAACCCCCCCTAACACTAAGTCTAACCCTGAAACTCACCCTCACCCTTACACTAAGCCTAACCCTAACCCTCACCTTAACTCTCACCCAACCCCTCAACCTAACCCTAATCCTAATCCTGAATCTCATCCTAAACCTCACCCTAACCCTAATCTTAACACTCAAACTAACCCAAACCCTAAATCTAAACCTCACCCTAACACTAAACCTAATCTGCACCCTCACCCCTACCCTCAACTTAACTCTAACCATAACAATAACCCTAACCCTAATCCTAAGCCTAACCCTCAAACTCACTGTAACTCTAACCCTAACCCTAACTCTAAACCACACCCTAACGCTAACCATAAGCCTCAGCCTCACTCTAGCCCTCACCCTAACCCTAATCCTAACCCTAAACCTCATTCTAACCCTAAAACACTAAATCTCAGACTAACCTTAACCCTCAGTCTGACCCTCACGCTCGGCCTAAGCCTAAGCATAAGCCTAAGACTAACCCTATCCCTCACACTCACCTTCACCATAAACATAACTGTAACACTAACCCTAACACTAACCCTCACACTAGCCCTCAACCTAATGCTAAATCTAACCCTACACCTCACCTTCACCTAACCCTAACTCTCACCCTCCCCTTTCCCCTAACACAAAGCCTAACCCTAACTCCAACCCTAACCCTAACACTAAGCCTAACACAAACCCTCACCCTAACACTCACCCTAACCCTCAACCTCACCCTAGCCCACACCCTAAACCTAAGCCTAAGATTAACCCTCACCCTAAACTTCATTCTAACCCTAACCACAACCCTAATGCTATCCCTAAACCTCACCCTCACCCTCACCGTAAACATAACCCCAATCCTAACCTTAACCCTAACCCTCACCCTCACCATAAACCTCAGCCTAACCCTAACACTACCACTAAACCTAACCCTAAACATAACCCTAAACATAACCCTCACCCTCAGACTCACCCGAACCGCAAACTTAACCCTAAACATTACACTAACATTAACCCTAACCCTCACCCTAACAATAACCCTAACCCTAAACCTAACACTAACTCTAACCCTAACCCTAAACCTAAACCTAAACCTGACCCTAACCCTAATCCTACCTCTCACCCTCAACCTCACAGTAACCATAACACTAACCCTAACAGTTACAATAACCCTAACCCTAACCCTAACTCTCATGCTAACCATATACTTCACCCTAACCCTAACCCTCACCCAAACACTTACCCTCACCATAACCCTAACCCTACTACTGAAACTCACCCTAAACCTTACCCTAATCCTAATCATAACCCTAAGCCTAACCCTCACCCTCACCCTAACCGTTACCCTAACCCTAACCCTCACCCTCAGCCTCACCCTAACCCTAACTCTAACCCTAAACTTCAATCTCACCCTAACCCTAACCATAACCATAACCTTAAACCTCACCCTAACATTAACACTAAACCTCACCCTCACCCTAGCCCTCACCCTAACCCGAAACCTAACGATAACCCTCATCCTAACCCTCAACCTAACACTAACCCTAACGCTCACCCTCACCTTCACCCTAACCCTAAACATAAACTGAACCCTAACTAACGTCCTAACACTAACCCTCACATTAACCCTAAACCTCACTCTCACCCTCAACCTCAGTCTAACCCTAAGCCTAACCCTAACCCTAACCCTAAACATTACCCTCACTCTAACGATCAAACTAACCCTAACCCTAACCCGAACCCGAAACCTCACCCTAACACTAAACCTAATCCTAATCCTAACGCTAAACCTCCCCCTAACTCTCACCCTAACCGTAACCCTAACACTAACACTAACCCTAACCCTCAACCTAACACTCACCCTAAACCTAACTCTAATCCTAAACCTCACCCTCACCTTAACCCTAACTCTCACCCTAAGCCAAATCCTAAACTTCACCCTAACCCTAACCCTAACCCTCATCCTCACCCTCACCGTAACTGTAAACCTAAACCTAACCCTAACAATAACCCTAACCCTATTCCTAATGATCACCATACCCATAACACTCACCGTAACTCAAACACTCACCCTAACATTTACCCTCACCTTAACACTAACCCTAACCCTAACACTAACCCTCACACTAACGCAAACCCTAACCCTAAACCTAAACCTCAACGTAACCCTCACCCTCACCCTCACCCTAACACTAACCCTAACCCTAACCCTAACCCTCACCCTAACCCTATATCTAACCCTCAACCTCAACCTCAACCTCACCTTAACCCTAACCGTAAACCCCACCCTAACCCTAACCCTAACCCTCACCCTCATGCTCGGCCTAAGCCTAAGCCTAAGTCTAACCCTAAACCTAACCCTCACCCTAACCCTTACACTAACACTAACCCTAACTCTAACTCGAAACCTCACCCTCAACCTAACCCTAATTCTAACACTGACCCTAAACCTAAACATCATCCTATCCCTAAACCTCACACTCACCCTCACCATAACTGTAACCCTAACCCTAACAATAACCCTAAACCTAACCCTCATCCTAAACATAACCTTCACCCTAACCATAACCCTCACCCTAACACTTACCCTCACCCTAACACTTACCCTCACCCTAACACTAACTCTAACCCTAACACTAACCCTCACACTAACCCTAACTCTCAGCCTAACCCTAAACCTCACCCTAAACTTAAACCTCACCCTCAACCTAGCCCTCAACCTAACCCTAACGCTCATCCTCACCTGAAACCTCACACTAACCGTAATACTAATCCTCAATCTAACCTTCACCCTCACCCTAACCCTAAGACTCACCCTGAACGTAACCCTCACCCTCAGCCTAACCCTCACCTTTACCCTTACCGTCACCCTCACCCTAATCCTCAACCTAAACCTAATCCTCATCCTAACCCTCATCCTAAGGGTCACACCAACCATCTCCTTAACCCTAACCCTCACCCTCTCACTCAGCCTCAGCCTAACCCTAACCCTAAGCTTAAACCTAACCCTAAGCCTCACCCTCAATCTAGCCCTCACCCTAGCCCTCAACCTAACCCTAATCCTAACCCTAACCCGCATCCTAACCCTTAACCTAACCAGAACCCTAACCATCATTCTAAACCTAATCCTCACCACCCAGTACACTCAGCCTAACCCTAAGCATAAATGAAGCCTAACCCTAACCCTCACACTCATCCTCACTCTAAGCCTAAAACTAACCCTAACCCTAATATTAAACCTCAACCTAATGGTCAACCTAACCACAAGCCTAACACTAACCCTAATCCTAACCCTCACCCTAACCCTCCCCGAAAACCTAACTCTCACCCTAAACCTCACCCTCACCCTAACCATAACCCTATCCCTAAACCTCACCCTAACCCTGATCCTAATCCTCACCCTCACCCTCAGCCTCACTGTAACTCTAACCCTAACCCTAACTATTACACTAACCCTAACACTAACCCTAACGCTGACCCTCATCCTAACCCTAAACCAAACCCTCACCTTAAAACTAACCCTAACCCTAACCCTCACCCTCACGGTAACCCTAACACTAAACCTCAGCCTAATGCTAACCCTAACCCTCATCCTCACTCTAGCCCTCACCCTAAACCTAATGCTAACCCTAAAGCCTCACCTTCACGCTCGGCCTAAGCCTAAGCCTAAGCCTAAGACTAACCCTGACCCTTACAATCACCCTCACCCTAACCCTAACCGTAACCGTAACCCTAACCCTAACCCTCAAACTAACCCTCACCCGAAAGCTAACACTAACCCTAAACCTCACCCTCACCCTAACCCTAAACCTCACCCTCACCCTCACCCTCTGCCTAACATTAACCCCAACCCAAACCCTAATGCTAACCCTAACCCCCACCCTAACCCTCACCCTAACCCTAACCCAAACCCTCACCCTCAACATAGCCCATACTCAAAACCTAAGCCTAAGCATAACCCTCAACCTAACCCTCACTCTAACCCTAACCCCAACGCTCATGCTAACCATAACCCTCACCCTCACACTCACCCTAACTCTAATCCTAACCCTAACCCTAAACATAACACTCACCCTCACCTTCACCCTAATCCTAATCCTAACACTAAACCTAACCCTAACCCTAACCCTAACCCTAACCCTCACCCTAACCCTAACTCTAACCCTAAACCTCACCCTCACCCTAACACTAACCATAATCCTAAACCTCACCCTAAACCTAAACCTTACCCTAACACTTACCCTCATCTTAAAACTAACACTAACCCTAACACTAACCCTCACACTAACGCTAACCATCACCCTAAACCTAAACCTCACCCTAACCCTAACCCTAACCCTCAACTTCACCCTTGCCCTCACCCTAACCCTAACCCTCATCCTCACCCTAAACCTCACACTAACCCTAACACTAATCCTCAGTCTAACCCTCACCCTCACGCTAACCCTAAACCACACCCTTACCATAAACCTCACCCTCAGCCTAACCCTCACCTTTTCTCTTACAGTCACCCTCATCCTAACCCTCACCCTAAACCACAACCCTCATCCTATCCCTCACCCTAACCGTAACCCTAACCATCACCCTAACCCTACCCCTCACCCTCAACTTCAGCCTCAGCCTAAACCTAACCCTAAGCCTAAACCTAACCCCAAACCTCACACTCACCCTAGCCCTCACCCTAACCCTAATCCTAACCGTAACCCTCATCCTAACCCTCAACCAAACCTTAACCAGAACCATCACTCTAAACCTAATCCTCATCCCCACACGCACCCTCAGCCTAACCCTAAGCCTAAGCCTAACCCCAAGCCTAACGCTCACACTCACCCTCACCCTAACCTTAATCCTAACCCTCAACATAATCCTAAACCTAAACCTAAACCTAACCCTCACCCTAACGCTAACCCTAACTCTAACACTCACCCTTACCTTAGTCCTCACCCTAACCCTCACCCCAAACCCAACCCTCACCATCACCAAAACACGAAACCTAACCCTCACCCTAACCCTACCCCTAGCCCTAAACCTAATCCTCACCTTAACCCTAACCCTAACCCTCACCCTCAACCTAGCCCTTACCCTAAACATAATTTTACCCCAAATCCTCATCCTAACCCTCACCCTAACTCTAACCCTAATTTTCAAACTAACCCTAAACCTAAGTCTAACCCTCAACCTAACCCTAACCCTAAACCTCACCATAACCTGACCCTAACCCTCTCCCTAACCCTAAACCTAACCTGAACACTAAACCTCAGCCTAAGCCTTACCCTAAACCTCACCCTCACCCTAGCCCTCACCCTAACCCTAATCCTAACCCTAACCCACATCCTAAACCTTAACCTAACCCTAAACCTAACCATCACCCTAACCCTAATCTTAACCCCCACCTTCACCCTCAGCCTAACCCTAAGCCTAAGTCTAACCCTCACCCTAAACCTCACACTCACCGTCACCCTAACCCAATCCTAAACCTAACACTATCCCTAAACCTCAACCTAACCCTCTCCCTCAACCTTACCCTAACACTAACCCTAGCCCTAAACCTCACCTTAACCCTCCCCCTAACCCTAAGTCTAACCCTAAACCTCACCCTCACCCTTACCCTAACCCTAACCCTAACCCTCACACTCACCCTCAACCTCACTGTAAATCTAACCCTAAACCTAACAATAACCCTAACTATAACCCAAACCATAACGCTAAACATAATCGTCACCCTCAGCCTCACCCTCACCGCAAACTTAACCCTAACCATAACACTAACAATAACCCTAACCCTAAACCTAACCCTAAACCTAACCCTAATCCTCACCCCCACTATCACCCTCAGCCTAACGCTAAGCCTAAGCCTAAGCCTAACCCTAACCTTAAACCTAACCATAAACCTCACCCTCAGCCAAACCCTCACACCAAACTTAATCCTAACCATAATTTTAACAATAACCCTAACCCTAAACCTAACCCTAATCCTCATCCTAAAACTCACCCTAACCCTAACCCTAACACTCACCCTAAACCTAACCCTAACAATAATCCTCAACCTAACCCTAACCCTCATGCTTACCGTAACCCTAACCCTAACTCTCATCCTAACCCTAAGCTTATCCCGAACCCTAACCCTCACCCTCACCTTCACACTCATCCTAACCCTAAGCCTAAACCTAACCCTAAACCTAACCCTCACACTCACCCTATTACCCTAATCCTAATCATAACCCTAACCCTAAGCCTCACCCTCATGCTAACCCTCACCTTAACCCTAAACCTAACCCTAACCCACACCTTAACACTCACCCTCACCCTCAACCTAACCCTCAGCCTAACCATAAGCCTAACCCTTAACTTAACCCTAACACACACACTCACCCTCACCCTAACCATAATACTAACCCTATCCCTACCCCTAACCCTCCCCCTAACTCTCACCCTAACCCTATCCCTAACACTAACCCCAAACCTAACCCTCAACCTAACCCTCACCCTAACCCTAACTCTAACTCTAAACCTCACCCTCACCCTAACCCTCACCATAACACTTACCCTCAACCTAACCCTAACCCTAACCCTAACGCTCCCCCTAACCCTAAACGACATCCTAACCCTCATCCTAATGTTAAACCTAAACATCACCCTAACCCTAACCTTAACCCTAAACCTCAACCTCAACCTCACCCTCACCCTTACCCTAACACTAACCCTAAACATAACCCTCCCCCTACACCTATATCTAACCCTAAACCTTACCATCACTCTCACCATAACACTAACCCTAACCCTCACCGTAACCATAAACCTCAGCCTAAACCTAACCCTGACCATAACACTTACCCTCACACTAACACTAACCCTAACCCTAACACTCACCCTCACACTAACCCTAACCCTCACCCTAATCCTAAACCTCACCCTTACTCTAATACTAAGCATAACCCTCACCCTCATCCTATCCCTCACTCTAATCCTAATTATAAATCTCCCCCTCACCCTAACCCTAACCCTCATCCTCACCCTAACCCTAAGCCTAACCCTAAACCTCAACCTAACCCAAACCCTCACCGTCACAGTAACCCTTACCCTAACCCTCACGCTAACGCTAAACTTTATCCCAACATTAACCCTCACCCTAAACCTAACCCTAACACTTACCCTATCCCTAACCCTCACACTCACCCTCACCTTCAGCCTAAGACTTAGCCTAAGCCTAACCCTAACCCTAACCTTCACACTTACCCTAACCCTAACCCTAATTCTAAGCCTAACCCTAACACTCACCCTCACCCTAACTCTCACCTTAACCCTAACCCTAACATTAAACCTAATCCTAATTCACACCCTCAGCCTCACCCTAACCCTAACTCTAACAATAAACCTCACCCTGACCCGAACCCTAACCCTAACCCTAACCCTAAACCTCACCCTAACACTAACACTAACCCTCACCCTCAACCTAGCCCTCACACTAACCATAATCCTAACCCTAAACCTCATCCTAACCCTCCCCCTATCCCTAAGCCTAACCCTCACCCTAACCCTAACTTTCTCACCCTCAAACTCACCCTCAGCCTAACCCTAAGCCTAACCATAAACCTAACCATAACACACAAACTCACCCTCAGCCTAACCCTAAGCCTAAACCTAAACCTAACCCACACACTCACCCTCACCCTAACTCTAATCCTAACTCTAACCCTAACACTATCCCTCCCCCTAACTCTCACCCTAACCCTAAACCTAACACTAACCCTAAATCTAAACCTCAACCTAACCCTTACTCTAACCCTAAATCTCACGCACACCCTAACCCTAAGTCTAACCCTAACCCAAACCCTAAACCTCACCCTAACACTAACCTTAACCCACACCCTCACAGTAACCATAAACATAAACCTTACCCTAACAATAACCCTAACTCTAATCCTAAGACTCAACATAACCCTAAAATTAACCCTAACCGTAAACCTCACCCTAACCCTCCCCTAACCCTAACTCTAATCCTAAACCTCACCCTCATCCTAACCCTAACCCCAACACTAAACCTCACCCAAGCTCTAACCCTCACCCGCACCCTCAACCTCACTGTAACTCTAACCCTACCCCTAACATTAACCCTAACCCTAACACTAACCATCACCCTAACCTTAATCCTAACCCCCTAACCTCAGCCTTACCCTAAGCCTAAGCCTAACCCTAACCCTAACCCTCACACTCACCATCACCCTAACTCTAACCCTATCCCTAAACTTCAACCTAACCCTTACCCTCACCCTAACCCTAACACTAAACCTAACCCTATCCCTCACCCTAACCCTCCCCCTAACCCTAACTCTAACCCTAAAACTTACCTTCACCCTAACCCTAACCCTAACCCTAAACCTCACCATAAACCTCACCCTAACCCTCATCCTCACCCTCAATGTCAATCTCACTGTAACTCTAACCGAAACCCAACAATAAGACTAACACTAATCCTGAACGTAACCCTAACACTAACCATAAACCTCACCCTCAGCTTCACCCTGATTGCAAACTTAACCCTTACCATAACACTAACAATAACCCTAACCTTAAATCTAAACCTAACCCTAACCCTAACCCTTACCTACTCCACACCACCAACCTCACCCTCAGCCTAAACCTAATCCTAACCCTAAACCTAACCCTAACCCTCACTGTAACCCAAACCCTAACCGTAACCCTAACCCTAACCGAAACACTAACCCTAACCCCAAACCTAACCCTAACCCTAACCCTAACCCTAATCCTCACCCTCACCCTCATGCTTACCCAAACAATAACCCTAACCCTCACCCTAACACTAAGCCTAACCCCAACCCTAAGCCTAAACCTAACCCTAATCCTCACACTCACCCTCACCCTAACCCTAATCAAAAACCTAACCCTATCCCTAACCCTAACCCTCACCCTAACCCTCACCCAACCCCTCAACCTAACCCTAATCCTAATCCTAAACCTCATCCTAAACCTAACTCTAACCCTAAACTTAACATTCAAACTAACCCAAACCCTAAATCTAAACCTCACCCTAACCCTAAACCTAATCTGCACCCTCAACTCTACCCTCAACTTAACTCTAACCATAACAATAACCCTAACGCTAAACCTAAGCCTAACACTCAAACTCACTGTAACTCTAACCCTAACCCTAACTCTAAACCACACCCTAACGCTAACCATAAGCCTCACCCTCACTCTAGCCCTCACCCAAACCCTAATCCTAACCCTAAACCTCATCCTAACCCTCACCCTAACCCTAAAACCCTAACCCTCACACTAACCTTAACCCTCACCCTCACCCTCATGCTCGGCCTAAGCTTAAGCATAAGCCTAAGACTAACCCTATCCCTCACACTCACCTTCACCCTAATCATAACTGTAACACTAACCCTAACACTAACACTAGCCCTCAACCTTACGCTAAATCTAACCCTAAACCTCACCCTCACTTAATCCTAACACTCCCACTCTCACTCCCCCTAACACAAAGCCTAACCCTAACTCCAACCCTAACCTTAACACTAACCCTAACCCAAACCCTCACCCTAACACTCACCCTAACCCTCAACCTCACCCTAGCCCACACCCTAAATCTAAGCCTAAGCCTAACCATCACCCTAATCTTCACTCTAACCCTAACCCCAACCCTCACGCTATCCCTAAACCTCACCCTCACCCTCACCGTAACCCAAACCCTAAACTTAACGTTAACCCTAACCCTCACCCTCACCCTAAACCTCACCCTAACCCTAACACTAACACTAGTCCTAACCCTAAACATAACCCTAAACATAACCCTCACCCTCAGCCTCACCTGAACCCCAAACTTAACCCTAAACATAACACTAAAAATAACCCTAACCCTCACCCTAACAATAACCCTAACCCTAAACCTAACCCTAACTCTAACCCTAACCCTAAACCTAAACCTAAACCTGACCCTAACCCTAATCCCAACACTCACCCTAACCCTCCCCGAAATCCTAACTCTAACCCTAAACCTCATCCTCACCCTAACCATACCCCTTACCCTAAACCTCACCCAAGCCTGATCTTAACCCTCACCCTCACCCTCACTGTAACTCTAACCCTAACCCTAACTATTACACTAACCCTAACACTAACCCTAACGCTGACCCTCACCCTAACCCTAAACCAAACCCTCACCTTAACCCTAACCCTAACCCTAACCCTCAACCTCACGGTAACCCTAACCCTAAACTCAGCCTAATGCTAACCCTAACCCTCATCCTCACTCTAGCCCTCACCCTAAACCTACACTAAAACTTTACACTCTCCCTAACCCTAAACCTCACCCTAACCCTAAATTTAATCCTAATAGTAACCATAACCCAAAGCCTCAACCTCACCCTAACCCTCACCTTAACCCTAACCCTAACACAAACTCTAACCCTAACCCTCACCCTCAGCCACATCCTAACCCTAACTCTAACCCTAAACCTCACGCTCATCCTAACCCTAACCATAAACCTAAACCTCATCCTAACCCTAACCCTAAACCTCACCCTCACCCTAGCCCTCACCCTAACCCTAATCCTAATCCTAACCCTCATCCTAAACCTCCCCCTAACCCTAACCATTACCCTAACCCTAACTCTCACCCTCAAACTCACCATCAGCCTAAGCCTAAGCCTAACCCTAAACCTAACCCTAACACACACAATCACCTTCAGCTTTACCCTTATCCTAACCCTAAACCTAACCCTAACCCTAAGCCTCGCTCTAACTCTCACCCTAACCATAACCCTAACACTAACCTAACCCTAATCCTCAACCTAACCCTCCCCTATCCCAAACTCTAATCCTAAACCGCACCCTCACCCTAAACCTAACTCTAACCCTAACTGAAACACTAAACCTCACCCTAACCCTAAACCTAAACCTCACCTCACCCTCACCTTAACCTTAACCCTAAACCTAACCCTAACAATAACCCTAAACATAATGCAAACCCTCACTCTAACCATAACCCTCATCCTAACCCAAACCCTCACCCTAACACTTACCCTCACACTGACACTAACCCTAACGCTAAAACTAACCCTGACACTACCCCTAACCCTAAACCTAACCCTAAACTTCCACCTAACCCTCACCCTTACCCTATCCTTAACACTATCCCTAACCCTAAACCTCACTGTCACCCCCCTTAACCCTATATCTAACTGTAAACCTAACCCTCACCCTAATCCAAAACCCCACCCTAACCATAACCCTAATCCTCACCCGCACCCTCAACCTCACCTTAACTCTAACCCTAACCATACCAAAAACACTAACCCTAAACCTAACCATCACTCTAACCCTAATCCTCATCCCCACCCTAAGCCTCACCCTCACCTCAAACTTAACCCTAACCATAACACTAACAATAACCCTAACCGTAACCGTAATCCTCACCCCCATACTCATCCTCAGCCTAAACCTAAGCCTAAGCCTAACCCTAACCCTAATCCTCACCCTCACCCCAGCCCTCTAACCTAACCCTAACACTCATTCTCACTCTAAACCTCACCCTAACCCTAACACTAATACTCAATCTAACCCTCACCCTCACCCTACCCCTAACCCTAACACTCACCCTAACCCTAACCTTCACCATTACCGTAACTCTTGCACTCAACCTAAACCTCATGTTTACCCTTACCGTCACCCCCACCCTAACCCTCACCCTAAACGTCACCCTCACCCTATTCCTCACCCTAACCCTAACTCTACCCCTAAACCTCACCCTCAACCTAACCCTAACTCTAACCCTAACCCTAACACTAAAACTCACCCTAACCCTAACCCTAACCCTCACCCTAACCCTAAACCTCTCCCTCACCCTCAGCCTCAGCCTAACCCTAAGCCTCACCATAAACATATCCCAAACACACACACTCACCCTCACCCTAAAACTAATCCTAACCCTAACCCAAACCCTAAACCTCCCCTTAACTCTCACCCTAACCCAAACCTTAACACGAACATTAACCCTAACCCTCAACCTAACCCTCACCCTAACCCTAACTCTAACTGAAACCTCACCCTCACCCTAAACCTAACTCTAAAGCTAACACAAAACCTAAAACTCACCCTAACCCTAACCCTAACCCTCATCCTCACCCTCACCGTAACCATAACCATAAACCTAAACCTAAGAATAACCCTAACTCTATTCCTAACCCTCACTCTAACATTTACCGTCACCCTAACACTAACCCTAACCCTCCCTCTAACCCTCACCCTAACCCTATATCGAACCCTCAACCTCACCCTCACCCTAACCCTAACCCCAAACCCCACCCTAACCCTAAAGCTAACCCTCACCCTTTGCTCGGCCTAAGACTAACCCTAAGCCTAAGCCTAAAACTAAACCTAAACCTCACCCTAACCCCAACAATAACACTAAACCTAACTCTAATCCTAAACTTCAACCTCACCTAAACCCTAACTCTAACCCTAACCCTAAACCTAAACCTCACCCTAACCCTAAACCTCACCCTCACCCTCACCCTCACCGTAAACATAACCCTAACCCTAACCCTAACAATAACCTTAACCATAACCATAACCTTCATCCTAACCATAAATTTCACCATAACAATAACCCTCACCCTAACATTTACCCTAACCCTAAAACTAACCCTAACCCTAACACTAACACTCACACTAACCCTAACCATCACACTAATCCTAAACCTCACCCTGATCCTAACCCTCACCCTCAACCTAGCCCTCAACCTACCGCTAACCCTCATCCTCACCCTAAACCTCACACTAACTCTAACATTAATCCTCAATCTCAACCTCACCCTCACCCTAACCCTAACACTCACCCTTACCGTAAACCTCACCCTCAGCCTAACCCTCACCTTTACCCTTACCGTCACCCTGAACCTAACCCTCACCGTAACCTTCACACTAACCCTAATCCTCATCCTAACCCTCACCCTAATGGTAACCCCAAACATCACCCTAACCCTAACCCTCACCCTCACCCTCAGCCTCAGCCTAACACCAAGCCTAAGCCTAAACCTAACCCTAACCCTCACCCTCACCCTAACCCTAACTCTAACCCTAACCCTAACAATAAAACTCACCCTAACCCTAACCCTAACCCTCACCCTAACCCTAAACCTCTCCCTCACCCTCAGCCTCAGCCTAACCCTAAGCCTCACCATAAACATATCCCAAACACACACACTCACACTCACCCTAACACTAATCCTAACCCTAACCCAAACCCTAAACCTCCCCTTAACTCTCACCCTAACCCTAACCTTAACACGAACATTAACCCTAACCCTCAACCTAACCCTCACCATAACCCTAACTCTAACCGAAACCTCACCCTCACCCTAAACCTAACTCTAAAGCTAACACAAAACCTAAAACTCACCCTAACCCTAACCCTAACCCTCATCCTCACCCTCACCGTAACCATAACCCTAAACCTAAACCTAAGAATAAGCCTAACTCTATTCCTAACCCTTACATTAACACTTACCGTCACCCTAACACTAACCCTAACCCTCCCTTTAACCCTCACCCTAACCCTATATCGAACCCTCAACCTCACCCTCACCCTAACCCTAACCCCAAACCCCACCCTAACCCTAAAGCTAACCCTCACCCTTTGCTCGGCCTAAGACTAACCCTAAGCTTAAGCCTAAAACTAAACCTAAACTTCACCCTAACCCCAACAATAACACTAAACCTAACTCTAATCCTAAACTTCAACCTCACCTAAACCCTAACTCTAACCCTAACCCTAAACCTAAACCTCACCCTAACCCTAACCCTCACCCTCACCCTCACCCTCACCGTAAACGTAACCCTAACCCTAACCCTAACAATAACCTTAACCATAACCATAACCATCATCCTAACCATAACTTTCACCATAACAATAACCCTCACCCTAACATTTACCCTCACCCTAACACTAACCCTAAACCTAACACTAACCCTCACACTAACCCTCACCATCACACTAATCCTAAACCACACCCTGATCCTAACCCTCACCCTCAACCTAGCCCTCAACCTAACCCTCATCCTCACCCTAAACCTCACACTAACCCTAACACTAATCCTCAACCTAAACCTAACCCACACGCTAACCCTCACCCGAACACTAATCTTAACCCTAACCCTCATCCTTACCCTTAACCTAACCATAAACCTAACCAACTTTCTATACCTAGTCCTCATCCCCATACCATACCTTCAGCAAAACTCTAAGCCTAAGCTGAACCCTAACCCTAGCCATCACACTCACCCTCACCATAAACCTAATCCTAAACGTAACGCTAACCCTAACATTAAACCTCAACTTAACCCTCACCCTAACCCTAATACTAACACTGATCCTAACCCTAACGCTCACACTAACCCTCCCCCTAACAAGAACTCTAACCCTAAACCTCACCCTCACCCTAACAATAACCCTATCCCTAAACCTCACCGTAAACCTGATCCTAACCCTCACCCTCACCCTCACTCTCACAGTAACTCTAACCATAACCCTAATCCTAACCTTCACCCTCACCCTAACCCTAACACTAACACTCACCCTAACTCTAACCCTCTCCCTCACCGTAAACCTAACCCTAACCCTAACCCTAAACCTCACCCTAACCCTAACAATAACACTCACCCTCACTCTAGAGCTCACCCAAAACTTAATTGTAACGTTAACCCTCATCCAAACCCTAACCCTCACCCTAACCCTAGCCCTAAAACTAACCCTAACCCTAAACCTCACCCTATTCCTCACCCTAACCCTAACTCTAACCCTAAACCTCACCCTCACTCTAACCCTAACCCTAAACCTCACCCTCACCCTAGCCCTCAACCTAACCCTAATGCTAACCTTAACCCTAATCCTAACACTCACCCTAACCCTAAACCTAACCCTCACCCTAACCCTAACCCCCACCCTCAACCTCACCCTTAGCCTAACCCTAAGCCTAACCCTAAACCTAACCCTAACCCACACACTCAACCTCACTCTAAACCTAAACCTAAAACTAACCCTAACCCTAACCCTCACCCTCACCTTAGCCTTCACCCTAACCCTAATCCTAATCCTAACCCAAACTCTAACCATAACCCTAACCCTAAACCTCACCCTAAACCTAACACTAGACCTCAACCTCACTATAAGGGTAACCCTAACCCTAACTCTACCAATAACCATAACCCTAACTCTAACCCTCACCCTAAACTTAACACTCACCCTAACCCTAACCCTCACCCTAACACTTACCCTCACCCATATCTTAACACTCAGCCTTAGCCTAATCCTCACATTTAGGCTTACCATCACACTCACCCTAACCCTAATTCTAACCCTCACCCACACCCTCACCCTCACCCTCATCTTCCCCCTAAACCTCACACTAACCCTAACAATAATCCTTAATCTAACCCTCACCCTAACCCGAAACCTAACCCTTACTTTAACCCTAAACTTAACCCTAAACCACACCCTTATCTTAACCCTCACCCTCAGACGAAACCTCAACTTTACCCTTACCATCATCCTCACCCTAACCCTCCCCCTAAACCTAAACCTCATCCTAAAACTCACCCTAACAGTAAACCTAACCATCAGCCTAAACCTAACCCTCACCCTCACCCTCAAGCTCAGCCGAACCCTAAGCCTAAGCCTAAGCCTAAGCCTAACCCTTACCCTAAACCTCACCCTCTCCCGAGCCCTCACCCTAACCCTAAATCCTAACCCTAAGCCTCATCCTAACCCTCACCCTAAGCCTAAACCTAACAATCACCAACCCTAATCCTCACGCCCACACTCACCCTCAGCCTAACCCTAAGCCGAAGCCTAACCCTAACCCTAACACTCTCACTCACCCTCACCCTAACCCTAATCCAAATCCTAATACTACCCCTAACACTTAACCTCAACCTAACCCTCACCCTAACCTGAACCCTAATATTAACCCTAACTCTAACCCACGAATTAACCCTCTAAGTAACCCTAAATCTAACCATAAACTTCACACTAACCCTAACCCTAACCCTACCCCTAACACCAAACCTCACCCTCACCCTCACCCTAACCCTCACCCTCACTGTAACTCTAACCCTCACCCTAGCTCTCACCCTAACCCTATTCCTAACCCTAAACCTTATCCTAACCCTCACCCTAACCCTAACCCTAACCCTCACCCTCATGCTAGGCCTAAGCCTAAGCCTAAGCCTAAGCCTCACTCTAACCGTAACCCTCACCCTAACCCTAACCCAAACACTAACCCTAACTCCATTCCTAAATCTCACTCTCACCTGAACCCTAACTCTATCCCTACCCCTAAACCTAAACCTCACTCTGACCCTCACCGTGACCATAACCGATACCCTAAACTTAACAATAACCCTAACCCTAACCCTAACCCTCACAATAAACATAATACTCACCCTAAACCTAACCCTCACCCTAACACTTACCCTCACCCTAACACCTACCCTAAGACTGGATAACCCTCAAACTAACCCTAACCATCACCCCAACCTTAAACCTGACCCTAACCCTAACTCTAACCCTCACCTTCACCCTAGCCCTCAACCTAACCCTAACCCTCCTCCTCACCCTAAATCTCACCCTAACCCTAACACTAATCCTCAATCTAACCCTCACCCTCACCCTACCCCTACCCCTAACACTCACCCTAAACCTAACCCTCACCATTACCGTAACTCTCACCCTCAGCCTAAACCTCACGTTTACCCTTACCTTCACCCCCACCCTAACCCTCACCGTAACCATAACCCTCTCCCTAACCCTCACCCTAACCATAACCCTAACCCTCACCCTAACCCTAACTCTACCCCTAAACCTAACCCTCAACCTAACCCTAACTCTAACCCTAACCCTAACACTAAACCTCACCCTAACCCTAACCCTCACCCTAACCCTAAACCTTAACCGTAACCCTAATCCTAAGCCTAACCATAAACCTATCCCTAACACACACACTCACCCTCACCTTACCACTAATCCTAACCCTAACCCTAATCCTAACCCTCTTTTAACTCTCACTCTAACCCTATCCTTAACACAAACACTAACCTTAACCCTCAACCTCACCTTCACTCTAACCCTAACCCTAAAAGCCACCCTAACCCTAACCCTAACCCACACCCTCATGCTCAGCCTAAACCTAAGCCTAAAACTAACCCTAAACCTCACCCTAACCCCAACAATAACACTAAACCTAACTCTAACCCTAAACCTCACCTCAACCCTAACCCTAACTCTAACCCTAAACCTAAAGGTAAACCTCACCCTAACCCTAAACCTTCATCTCACCCTCACCCTCACTGTAACCGTAAGCCTAACCATAACCCTAACAATAACCCTATCCCTAACCCTAACCCTCATCCTAACCATAACCTTGACCCTAACACTAACCCTCACCCTAACACTTACCCTCACCCTAACACTAACCCTAACCTTAACACTAACCCTCACACTAACCCTAACCATCAACCTAACCCTAAACCTCACCCTAACCCTAACCCTAATCCTCACCCTAAATCTCAAACTAACCCTAACCCTAATCCTCAATTTAACCCTCATCCTCACCCTAACCCTAACCCTCACCCTCAGCCTAACCCTCACCTTTACACTTACCATCACCCTCACCCTAAACCTCTCTCTAACCCTAACCCTCACCCTCACCCTCAGCCTCAGCCTAACCGTAAGCCTAAGACTAAACCTAACCTTACCCTCACCCTCACCCTAGCCCTCACCAGATCCCTAATTCGAACCGTAAACCTCATCCTAACCTTAACCTAACCATAAATCTAACCAACATTCTAAACCTAATCCTCATCCCCCACCCATACTCTCAGCCTAATCCTAAGCCTAAGCTGAACCCTAACCCTCACACTCACCCTCATCGTAAACCTAATCCTAAAGGTAACCCTAACCCTAACATTAAACCTCAACCCAACCTTCACCCTAACCCTCAACCTAACACTAACTCTAACCCTAAACCTCACCCTCACACTAACCATAACCCTAAACCTAAACCTCACCCTAAACCGGATCCTAACCCTCAGCCTCACCCTCACCCTCACTGTAACTCTAACCCTAAAGCTAATCCTAACCCTCACCCTCACCCTAAACCTAAACCTAACCCTCACCCTAACCCTAACCTTCACCCTCAACGTAACCCTAACCCTAACCCTAACCCTAAACCTCACCCTAACCCTAACAATAACATTCACCCTCACCGTAGCCCTCACACTAAACCTAATTGTAACCCTAACCCTCATCCCAACTCTCACCCTAACCCTAACCCTAACCCTAACCATCAACCTAACCCTAAACCTAATTCTTACCCTCAACCTAACCCTAAACCTGACCACACTGTAACCCTAAACCTAACCCTCACCCTAATCCTAACCCTAATCCTCACCCTCATGCTGGGCATAAGCCTAAGCCTAAGACAAAGCCTAAGCCTAACCCTAACCCTCATCCTAACCCTAACCCTAAAACTAACCCTAACTCCAGCCCTAAACCTCACCCTAACCCTAACCCTAACACTAATCCTAACCATAAACCTAAACCCTATCCCTCACCTTAACCCTAAATTTAACCCTAAACCTCACCCTCACCCTCAACCTAAACCTAACCGTAACACTCACCCTCACCCTCAAACTAACACTCAACTTAACCCTAACCCTCATCCTCACCCTAAACCTCACCCTTACCCTAGCCCTCACCCTAGCCCTCACCTTAACCTTAATTCTAACCCTAACCCTCATACTAACCCTTAACCTAACCAGAACCCTAACCATCATTCTAAACCTAATCCTCATCCCCACCCATACACTCAGCCTAACCCTAAGCCTAAACGAACCCTAACCCTAACCCTCACAATCACCCTCACCGTAAACCTAATCCTAAAACTAACCCTATCCATAATTTTAAACCTCAACTTAACCCTCAACCTAACCCCAAGCCTAACACTAACCCGAATTCTAACCCTCACCCTAACCCTCCCCCAAAGCCTAAAACTTACCCTAAACCTCACCTTCACCCTAACCATAACCCTATCCCTAAACCTCACCCTAACTCTTATCCTAAACCTCACCTTCACCCTCACCCTCACTGTAACTCTAACCCTAACCCTAACTATTACACTAACCCTAACCCTAACCCTGACCCTCACCCTAACATTAACCCTAACCCAAACCCTCACCTTAACCCTAACCGTAACCCTAACCCTCACTCTCACCATAACCCTAACCCTAAACCTCATCCTAACGCTAGCCTTAACCCTCATCCTCACTCTAGCCCTCACCCTAAACCTAATGCTAACCCTAAACCTCACGCTCACCTTCACGCTCGGCCTAAGCATAAGCCTAAGCCTAAGACTAACCCTGACCCTCACACTCACCCTCACCCTAACCCTAAACGGAAGCCTAAACCTAACCCTAACCCTCACACGAACACTAACTCTAACCCTAAACCTCACCCTCAACCTAAACCTAAACCTCACCCTCACCCTCAACCTCTGCCTAACATTAAGCCTAACCCTAACCCCAACCCTAACCCTAATACTAACCCTAACCCGTACCCTAATGCTCACCCTAACCCTAACCCTAACCCTCACCCTCACCATAGCCTATACCAAACCCTAAGCCAAAGCCTAACCCTCACCCTAACCCTCACTCTAACACTAACCCCAACGCTCACCCTAACCATAACCTCACCCTCACCCTCACCCTAAATCTAATCCTATCCCTATCCCTAACCCTAACACTCACCCTCACCTTAACCCTAATCCTAATCCTAACCCTAACTCGCAACCTCACCCCCACACTAAATTCCACCCTAACCCTCACCCTCAAACTAATCCTAACCCTAACCCTAATCCTAAACCTCACCCTAAACCTAAACCTTACCTTAACACTTACCCTCAGCTTAAAACTAACACCAACCCTATCCCTAACCCTCACACTAACGCTAACCATAACCCTAAACCTAAACCACACCCTAACCCTAACCCTAATCCTCAACTTCACCCTTGCCCTCACCCTAACCCTAACCCTCATCCTCACCCTAAACCTCACACTAACCCTAACACTAATCCTCAATCTAACCCTCACCATCACCCTAACCCGAAACCTCACCCTTACCATAACCCTCACACTCAGCCTAACCTCACCTTTTCTCTTACAGTCACCCTCATCCCAAACCTCACCCTAAACCATAATCCTCATCCTATCCCTCACCCTAACCTTAACCCTAAACATCAACCTAAACCTAACCTTCACTTTCAAATTCAGCCTCAGCCTCAGCCTAACCCTAAGCCTAAACCTAACCCCTACACTAACACTCACCCTAGCCCTCGTCCTAACACTAATCCTAACCCTAACCCTCATCCTAACCCTCAACCTAACCTTAACCAGAACCATCACTCATCCCTACACTCACCCTCAACCTAACCCTAAGCTTAAGCCTAACCCTCAGCCTAACCCTCACACTCAGCCTCACCTTAACCTTAATCCTAACCCTAAACCTAACCCTAAACCTAAACATAACCCTCACCCTAACGCTATCCCTAACCCTAACCCTCACCCTCACCTTAGTCCTCACCCTAACCCTCACCCCAAACCTAACCCTCACCCTCACCGAAACATGAACCCTAACCCTCACCCTAACCCTACCCCTAACCCTAAACCTAATACTAACCTAATACTAACCTAAACCTAACCCTCACCCTCACCGAAACATGAACCCTAACCCTCACCCTAACCCTACCCCTAACCCTAACCCTAATACTAACCCTCATCCTCACCCTAGACCTCACCCTAACCCTAATTGTAACCCTAACCCTCATCCTAACCCTCACCCTAACCGTAAACCTAACCCTCAACCTAACCCTAAACCTAATTCTAACCCTCAACCTAACCCTAACCCTAACCCTCACCATAACCTAACCATAACCCTCACCCTAACCCTAAACCTAAACCAAACCCTAAACCTCACCCTAAGTATAAACCTAACCCTCACCCTCACCCTATCCCTCATCCTAAACCTAATCCTAACCCTAACCCTCATGCTAACCCTCACCCTAACCCTAACACTCACATTAAACCTAGCCCTAATCCTAACCCTCAACATAGCCCTAACCCTCACCCTTACCATAACCCTAACGCTAACACTCACCCTATCCCTAAACTTAATTCTAACTCTAAACCTCACCTAACCCTAACACTAACCCTCACCCTCATGCTAGACCTCATCCTAACTCTAATCCTAACCCTAACCCTAACCCTAAACCTCACACTCACCCTCACCTTAACACTAGTCCCAATCCTAACCTTAACCCTAGCCTCACCCTCACCCTAAACCTCACCCTAACCCTAACCCTAACACTAACCCTAACCCTAAACATAACCCTAACCCTCAACCTCAACCTAGACCTCAACCTAACCTTAACCCTCATCCTCACCCTAAACATCACACTAACATCAACACTAATCCTCAATCTAACCTTCACCCTCACCCTAACCCTAAGCCTCACCCTGACCGTAACCCTCACCCTCAGCCTAACCCTCAACTTTATCCTTACCGTCACCCTCGCACTAACCCTCACCATAACCCTAATCCTCGTTCTAACACTCACCCTAAAGGTAACCCCAACCATCACCCTAAACCTAACCATCACCCTCACCCTCAGCCTCAGCCTAATCCGAAGCATAAGCCTAACCCTAACCCTAACACAACCTCACCCTAGCCCTCATCCTAACCCTAATTCTAACCCTAACCCTCATCCTAACGCTTAACCTAACCAGAAACCTAACCATCATTCTAAATCTAATCCTCATCCCCACCCATACACTCAGCCTAACCCTAAACCTAAACGAAACCTAACACTAACCCTCACAGATATCCTTACCGTAAACCTAATCCTAAACCTAACCCTAACCCTAATATTAATCCTCAAACTAACCCTCACCCTAACCCCAAGCCTAACACTAACCCTAATCCTAACCCTCCCCGAACCCCTAACTCTAACCCTAAACCTCACCCTCACCCTAACCATAACCCTTACCCTAAACTTAACCCAAACCTGATCATAACCCTCACCCTCACCCTCACTGTAACTCTAACCCTAACCCTAACTATTACACTAACCCTAACCCTAACCCTGACCTTCACCCTAACCCTAACCCTAACCCAAACTCTCACCATAACCCTAACCCTAACCCTAACCCTCACTGTAACTCTAACCCTAAATCTCACCCAAATGCTAATCCTAACCCTCATACTCACTCTAGCCTTCACCATAACACTAATTCTAACCCTAAACCTCACCCTCACCTTCACGATTAGCCTAAGCCTAAGCCTAAGCCTAAGACTAACCCTGACCCTCACAATCACCCTCAAACTAACCCTAACCCTAACCCTATCCCTAACCCTAACTCTCACACTAACCCTCACCCGAACGCTAACTCTAACCCTAATCCTCACCCTCACCCTAACCCTAAACCTCACCCTCACGCTCACCCTCTACCTAACATTAAGACTAAACCTAACCCCAACCCAAACCCTAATACTAACCCTAACCCCCAGCCTAACGCTAACCCTAACCCTAACCCTAACCCACACCCACAACATAGCCCATACCAAACACTAAGCCTAAGCCTAACCCTCACCATAACCCTCACTCTAACCCTAACCCCAACACTCACCCTAACCATAACCCTCATCCTCACCCTCACTCTAACTCTAATCCTAACCCTAACCCTAACCATAACACTCACCTCAACTTACCCCTAATCCTAATCTTAACCCTTACTCCAATCCTCACTCCCACCCTAAATCTCACCCTAACTCTAACTCTAACCCTAACCCTAACCCTCACCCTAACCCTAACTCTAAACCTTAACATCACCCTCACCCTCACCCTAACCCTAACCCTAATTGTAAACCTCACCCTAAACCTAAACCTTACCCTAACACTTAATCTCACCTTAAAACAAACATTAAACCTAAAAATAACCCGCACACCAACGCTAACCATCACCCTAAACCTAAACCTCACCCTAACCCTGAGCTTAACTCTCAACTTCATCCTAGACCAGACCCTAACCCTAACCCGAACCCTAAACCTCACACTCACCTTAACTGTTACCCTCACCATAACCTTTACCCTAACCATCACCCTAACCCTAAACTTATCCCGAACCCGAACTATCACCCTAACCCTAACCCTAACCCTCACCCTAACCCTCACCCTCACCCTCACCCTCAGCTTAACCGTAAGCCTAACCCTAACACTAACCCTAAACGTTACCCTTACCCTAACCCTAAACCTAACACTAAAACTCACCCTAACCCTAAACTTAAACCTAATACTAACCCTCACCCTAAACCTCAACCTCACCCTAACCCTCACCTTAACCCTAACCCAAACACTAACCCTAACCCTAACCCTCACCCTCAGCCTCATCCTAATCATAACTCTAACCCTAAACATCACCCTCATCCTAACCCTAACCCTAACCCTAAACCTCATCCTAAACCTAACACTAAACCTCACCCTCAACCTAGCCCTCACCCTAACCCTAATCCTAATCCTAACCCTCATTCTAACCCTCCCCTTAACCCTAACCCTAACCCTCACCCTAACCCTATTCCTCACGTTAAACCTCACCCTCAGCCTAACTGTAAGCCTAACCCTAAACCTAACCCTAACACACAAACAATCACCTTCAAGTTTACACTAATCCTAAGCCTAAACCTAACCCTAAACCTAATCCTCCCCCATCACCCTAACCATAACCCTAACACTAACCCTAACCCTAACCCTCAACCTAACCCTCACACTAACCCTAACCCTAATCCTAAACCTCACCCTCACCCTAAATGTAAATCTAACCCTAACTGAAACCCTAAACCTCACCCTAACCCTAAACCTAACCCTCACCCTCACCCTCACCTTAACCTTAACCCTAAACCTAACCCTAACAATTACCCTAAGCATAATCCTAACCCTCACTCTAACCATAATCCTAACCCTAACCCAAACCCTCACCTAACACTTACCCTCACACTAACACTAACCGTAACCCTAAAACTAACCCTCACACTAACCCTAACCCTAAACTTCAACGTAACCCTAACCCTAACCCTAACCCTAACCCTAACACTAACCCCAACCCTAAACCTCACCGTCACTCTCCCCCAAACCCTATATCTAACTGTAAACCTCACCCTCACCCTAACCCTCTCCCTAGCCCTAAACCCCTCCCTAACCCTAACCCTAATCCTCAACTGCACCCTCAACCTCACCTTAACTCTAACCCTAACCCTAACAATAACACTAACCCTAACCCTAACCATCACTCTAACCGTAATCCTCTCCCCACCCTCAACCTCACCCTAACCTCAAACTTAACCCTAACCATAACACTAAAAATAACCCTAACCCTAACCCTAACCGTAATCCTCACCCCCACCCTCATCCTCAGCCTAACCCTAAGCCTAAGCCTAACCCTAACCCTCACCTTCACTCCAGCCCTCAACCTAACCCTAACCCTCATCCTCACTCTAAACCTCACCCTAACCCTAACACTATTCCTTAATCTAACACTCACCCTCAACCTACCCCTAACCCTAAAACTTATTCTAAACCTAACCCTCAACATTACCGTAACTCTCACCCTCAGCCTAACCCTTATGTTTACCCTTACACTCAACTCAACCCTAAACCTAACCCTAAACCTAAACCTAACCCTAACTCTCACCCTGACCCTAACTCTACCCCTAAACCTCACCCTCAACCTAACCCTAACTCTAAACCTAACCCTAACACTAAACCTCACCCTAACCCTAACCCTAACCCTCACTCTAACCCTAAACCTCAACCTCACACTTAGCCTCAGCCTAACCCTAAGCCTCACCATAAACTTATCCCTAACACACACTCACCCTCACCCTAACACTAATCCTAACAGTAACCCTAACCCTAACCCTCCCCTTAACTCTTGCCCTAACCCTAACCTTAACACGAACACTAAACCTAACCCTCAACCTAACACTCACCCTAACCCTAACTCTAACGGAAACCTCAACCTCACCCTAACCCTCACTCTAACACTAACCCGAACACTAAACCTCACCCTAACACTAACCCTAACCCTCACACTCACCCTCACAGTAACCGTAACCCTAAACCTGACCCTAACAATCACCCTAAAGCTAATCCTAACCCTCACCCTAACCATAACCGTCACCCTAACCCAAACCCTCACCCCAACACTTACCCTCACCCTAACACTAACTCTAACCCTAACACTTACCCTCCCACTAACCCTAACCCTAACTCTAACCGTAAACCTCATCTAACCCTCACCCCCACCCTAAACCTAAAACTAGCCATATTCCTATCCTTTAACCTAACACTCCCCCTAACCCTATATCTAACCCTAAACCTCACGCTAACCCTAACCCTAAGCCTAAGCCTAAAACTAAACCTAACCCTAACCCTAACCCTAACAGTAAGCCTATCCCCAAACCACACACTCAAGCTCAGCCTAAACCTAAGCTTAACTCTAACCCTAACCCTAACCATCACCTTAACCCTAACCCTATCCCTAACCTTAACACTAAACCTAACCCTAATCCTCAGCCTCACCCTCACCCTAAACCAAACCCTAACCCTAACCCTCACCGTAAACCAAAGCCTAATGCTAACCCTAACCCTCACACACACCCTCACCCTAACCTTAATCCTAAACCTAACCCTACCCCTAAAGCTAACCCTCATATTAACCCTCAGCCTAGCCCTCACCCTAACCCTAATCGTAACCCTACAACTAATCCTAACGCTCCCCCTAACCCTAACCCTAACACTAAACCTAACCATAACCCTCACCCTCAGCCTCACCCTAACCCTAACTCTAAACCTAAACCTGCCCCTACACCTAACCCTAACACTAACCCTCACCCTAACCCTAAACCTCAATCTCACCCTCAACCTCAGCCTAACCCTAAGCCTAACCCTAACCCTAAACCTAACCCTATATACACACACACACTCACGCTAACTCTAATCCTAACCCTATCCCTAACCCTAAACCTCCCCCTAATTCTCACCTGAACCCTAACCCTAACAGTAACCGTAAACCTAAACTTCAACCTAACCCTCACCCTAACCCTAACTCTAACCCTAAACCTCACCCTCACCCTAAACCTAACTCTAACCCTAACCCAAACCCTAACCCTCACACTAACCCTACACCTAACCATCAAAATAACCCTAAACCTCAACCCCACCCTCATTTTCAGCCTAACCCGAAGCCTAAGCATAACCCTAACCCTAATCCTCACATTCACCCTCACCCTAACCCTAATCCTAAACCTAACCATAAACCTAATCCTTAACCTCAACATAACTATCACCCATAACCATAACCCTAACACTAACCCACGATCTAACCCTCCCCCTAACCCTAATCTAACCCTAAACCTCACCCTCACACTAACCCTAACCCTAAACCTCATCCTAACTCTAAAAGTCACCCTGACCCTCACCCCCACCCTCAACTTAACTCTAACCATAACCTGAACAATAACACGAATCCTAACCCTAAGCCTAACCCTCATGCTAACCCTAGCCCTAATCCTCACACTCACCCTCACCCTAACCCTAATCCTAAACCTAACCATAAACCTAACCCTTAACCTCAACCTAACTGTCACCCTAACCTTAACCCTAACACTAACCCTAACACTAACCCACGAACTAACCCTCCCCTTAACACTGAATCTAACCCTAAACCTCACCCTCACCCTAACCCTAATCCTAACCCTAACCCTAAACCTCACTCTAAACTTAACCCTCACCCTCAACCTCACCGTAACTCTAACCATAACCCTAACAATATCACTAATCCTAACACTAAACCTAACCCAACAACAACCCTAATCCTAAAATTCACCCTCACCCAAAACCTAATAATAACCCTAACCCTCACCCTAACCCTAAACTTCACCCTCACTGTAAACCTAACGCTCTTTCAAACCCTTACCCTAACTCTAACCCTAACCATAAACCTCACCTTAACACTAACCGAACCCTCACCCTCGCCCTGGCCCTCACCCTAAACCTAAACCTAACCCTAATCCTCATCCTAACCCTCACCCTAACCCTAACCCTCACCCTCACCCTAAACCTAACCCTCAACCTAACCCTAACCTTCACGCTCACCGAAAACATAACCCTAACCCTAACCCTAACAATAAACCTAAGCCTAACCCTCACCTAACCATAACCCTCACCCTAATCCTAAACCTCACCCTAACCCTAACTCTAACCCTCACCCTCACCCTAACCCTAACCCTCATCCTCACCCTAAACCTCACACTAACCAGAACCCTAACCCTTACGCTAACCCTAAACTTAACCCTAACCCACACCCTTATCTTAACCCTCACTCTCAGCCTAAACCTCAACTTTACCCTTACCATCATCCTCACCCTAACCCTAAACCTCAACCTAAAACTCACCCTAACAGTAAACCTAACCATCACCCTAACCCTAACCCTCACCCTCAACCTCAAGCTCAGCGTAACCCTAAGCCTAATCCTAACCCTTACCCTAACCCTCATCCTCACCCTAGTCCTCACCCTAACCCTAATCCAAACACTAACCCTCAGCCTAACCCTCACCCTAAGCCTAAACCTAACCATCAGCATAACCCTAATACTCACGCCCACACTCACCCTCAGCATAACCCTAAGCGGAAGCCTAACCCTAACCCTAACACTCACACTCACCCTCACCCTAACCCTAATCCGAAACCTAACCCTACCCTTAAAACTTAACCTCAACCTAACCTTCACCCTAACCTTAACCCTAATATTAACCCTAACCCTAACCCACGAACTAACCGTTTCCCTAACCCTAAATCTAACCATAAACCTCACCCAAACCCTAACCCTAAACCTACCCCTAACACTAAACCTCAACCTCACCCGAATCCTAACCCTCACCCTCACTGTAACTCTAACCCTCACCCGAGCCCTCACCTTAACCCTATTCCTAACCCTAAACCTCATCCTAACCCTCACCCTAACCCTAATCCTCACCTTCATGCTAGGCCTAAGTCTAAGCCTAAGCCTAAGCCTAAACCTAACCGTAAACCTCACCCTAACCCTAACACAAACACTAACTCTAACTCTAACCCTAAACCTCACTCTCACCCTAACCCTAACTCTAACCCTAACCCTAAACCTAAACCTCACCCTAACCCTAACCCTAACCCTCAACCTGACCCTCACTGTTCCCATAACCGATACCCTAACCCTAACAATAACCCTAACCCTAACCCTAACACTCACCCTAAACATAACCCACACCCTAACCCTAAAACTCACCCTAACACTTACCCTCACCCTAACACTAACCCTAACAATAACACTAACCTTCACCCTAACCCTAACCCTCACTCTAACACTAACCCTCACACTCATGCTTGTCCTAAGCCTAAGCCTAAGCCAAAAACTAACCCTAAACCTCACCCTAACCCCAACAATAACACTAAAACTAACTTTAACCCTAAACCTCACCCTCACCCTAACCCTAACACTAACCCTAACCCTAAACCTAAACCTCATCCTAACCCTAACCCTCACCCTCACCCTCACCCTCACTGTAACCGTAACCCTAACACTAACACTAACAATAACCCTAACCCTAACCCTAACCCTCATCCTAAACATAACCTTCACCCTAACCCTAACCCTCACCCTAACACTTACCCTCACCCTAACACTAATGCTAACCCTAACACTAACCCTCACACTAAACCTAACCATCACCCTAACCCTAAATCTCACGCTAACCCTAACCCTCGTCCTCACCCTAAACCTCACACTAACCATAACACTAATCCTCAATCTAACTCTCACCTTCAGCCTAAACCTAACCCTCACCCTTACCCTAACCCTCACCCTCAGCCTAACCCTCAAATTTACCCTTACTGTCACCCTCACCCTAACTCTCACCCTAACAGTAATCCTTATCCTGACCCTCACCCTAAGAGTAACCCCAACCATCAACCTAACCCTAACCCTCACCCTCAACCTTAGCCTCAGCCTAACACTAAGCCTAAGCCTAAACCTAACCCTAACCCTCACCCTCAACCTAACACTAACCCTAACCCTAATCCTAACCCTAAGCCTCATCCTAACCCTTAACTTAACCATAAACCTAACCATCTATCTAAACCTAATCCTCATATACACCCATAACCTCAGCATAATCCTAAGCCTAAGCCAAAACCTAACCCTAACCCTCACACTCACCCTTACTGTAAAACTAATCCTAAACGTAACCCTAATCATAAATGTAACCCTAACTCTAACATTAACCCTCATCCTAACCCTCACCCTCACCCTAACCCTAACCCTAAACCTCACCCTAACACTAACCCTAACCCTCACCCTCACCCTAGCCCTCACCCTAACCCTAATCCTAACCCTAAGCCAATCCTAACCCTTAACTTAACCATAAACCTAACCATCTTGCTAAACCTAATCCTCATATACACCCATACCCTCAGCATAACCCTAAGCCTAAGCCGAACCCTATCCCTAACCCTCACACCCACCCTTACCGTAAACTTAATCCTAAATGTAACCCTAACCCTAACATTAACCCTCAACCTAACCCTCACCCTAACCCCAACCCTAACCCTAACCCTAACGCTAACGCTCACCCTAACCCTCCCCATAACCCTAACTCTAACCCTAAAACTCACCCTCATCCTAACCATAACCCTAACCCTAAACCTCACCCTAAACCTGATCCTAACTCTCACCCTCACCCTCACCCTCACTGTAACTCTAACCCTAACCCTAATCCTAACACTGAACCTCACCCTAACCCTACCCCTAACCCTAACCCTCACCCTAAACCTAACCCTCACCCTCACCGTAACTCTAACCCTAACCCTAAACCTCAACCTAACCCTAACAATAACCCTCACTCTCACCCTAGCCCTCACCATAAACCTAATTGTAACCCTAAACCTCATCCAAACCATAACCCTAACCCTTACCCTAACCATCAACCTACCGTAAACCTAATTCTAACCCTCAACCTTAACCCTAACCCTGACTCTACACTAACCCTAAACCTAACCCTCACCCTAAACCTAACCCTCATCATAACCCTAACCCTCACCCTAACCCTAACCCTAACACTAATCCTAAGCCTAAAACTAAACCGTATCCCTCACCCTAAACCTAACTCTAAACCTAAAACTCATCCTCACTCTAACCCTAATCCTAACCCTAAACCTCACCCTAACCCTAGCCCTCACTCTAACCCTAATGCTAAATTTAACCCTCACCCTAACCCTCACCCTAACCCTAAACCTAACCCTCACCCTAATCCTAACCCTCACCCTTAACCTCACCGTTAGCCTACCCTAAGCCTAACCCTAAACCTAATCCTAACCCACCCACTCACCCTAACCTAACCATTACCCTAACCCTCAAACTAACCATAACCCTCACCCTCAACCTCACCCCTAGCCTAACCCTAAGCCTAACCCTAAACCTAACCCTAACCCACAAACTCACCCTCAGCCTAAACCTAATCCTAACCCTAACCATAAACCTAACCCTAACCCTCACCCTCACCTTAACCCTAATCCTAACTCTAACCCAAACTCTAACCATACCCCTAACCCTAAACCTCACCCTAAACCTAACCCTAACCCTCACCCTCAATGTAAGGGTAAACCTAACCCTAACACTAACAATAACCCTAAAACTAACTCTAACCCTCACCCTAATCATAACCCTCACCCTAACACTTACCCTCACCCTTACAGTAAGTCTAACCCTATCACTAACCCTAACACTAATCTTAACACTCAACCTAACCCTAAACCTCACACTAACCCTAATCCTAACCCTCACCCTCACCTTAGCCCTCAAGCTAACCCTAATTGTAACCCTAACCCTCACCCTAACCCTCACACTAACCTAACCTTAATTCTCAATCTAACCCTCACCCTCACCCTAACCCAAACCATAACCCTTGCCCTAACCCTCACCCTAACCTTCACCCTTACACTTTTCTTAACTCTCAGCCTCAGCCTAATCCTCACCTTTCCACTTACCATCACCCTCACGCTAAACCTCACCCTAACCCTAACCCTCATCCTAATCCTCACCCTAAGCTTAACCCTAACCCTCAACCTAACCCTATCCCTCACTCTCAACCTCACCCTCAGACTAATCCTAATCCTAAGCCTAAACCTAACCTTAACCCTCACCCTAACCCTCACCCGAACACTAACCCTAACTCTCACCCTAACCCTAACCCTAACCCTACTCGTAAACCCCACCCTAAAATTAACCCTAACCCACTCGCGCACCCTCACCCTCACTGTAACTCTAACCCTAACACTATCAATAACACTAAACCTATTGCAAACCATCACACTTACACTAACCCTAACCGTCACCCTCACCCAACCCTAACTCTAACATTAACCCTAACTCTAATCCTAAACCTCACTCTCACCCTAACACTAATTCTAACCCTAACCCTAAACCTAAACCTCATCCTAACCCTAAACCTAACACTCACCCTCACCCTTAGCCTAAAGCTAAGCCTAACATTAACCCTAACCCTAACCCTCACACTCACCCTCACCCTAAATCTAACTCTACCTCTAAACTTCACCCTCAACCTAACCCTAACTCTAACCCTAAACCTAACACTAAAACTCACCCTAACCCTAAACCTAAACCTCTCCCTAAACCTAACCCCCACCCTCATCCTCACCCTCAGCTTAAACCTAAGACTAACACTAACCCTAACAAGAATCCTCACACTCACCCTAGGCCTAACCCTAATCATAATCTTAACCCTAGCCCTAACCTTCACCCTAACCTAAGCCTCACCCTAACACTAAACCTAAAACCAACCCTAACCATAACCCTCCCCCTAACCCTCACCCTAACTCTGACACTAACACTAACCAAACCATAAACCTCAACCTAACCTCACCCTAACCCTAACTCTATCCCTAAACCTCACCCTCACCCTAACCATCACTATAACCCTAACCAAAACACTAAACCTGACCCTAACCCTAACCCTCACACTCAGCCTCACAGCAACCGTAACCCTAAACCTAACCCTAACATTAACCCTAAAGCTAATACTAACCCTCACCCTAACCATAAACATCACCCTAACCCAAACCCTAAACCTAACACTTACCCTCACCCTAACACTTACCCTACCCATAACACTAACCCTCACACTAACCCTAACTCTAACCCTAATCCTAAACCTCAACCTAACCCTCCCCCTCACCCTAACCCTAACACTAACCCTATTCCTAATCCTTACCATAACCCTCCCCCTATCTCTACATCTAATCCTAAACCTCAGGCTAACCCTAACCCTAACCCTAAACATAACCCTAACCCTAACCCTAAACGTAACCCTAATCCTCAGCCTCACCCTCACACTAACCCAAACCCTAACCCTAAACCATCCCTCACCCTCAACCTAACCCTAAGCCTAACCCTAAGCCTAACCCTAACAATCACCTTAACCCTAACACTAACATTAAACCTAAGCCTAACCCTAACCCTAACCCTCACCCTAAACCTTACTCTAATACTAATCCTAACCCTAAGCCTAACCCTCACACTCACCCTAACCCTTACACTAAGCCTAAATCTAACACTATCCCTAAACCTAACCCTCACAATCAGCTTCACCCTAACCCTAAAACGAACCCTAACCCTCACCCTCACCCTAAACCTAACCATAAACCTAATCCTAAACCTCAACACAACCCTAACCCAAAACCTCACCCTCACCCTAGCCCTCAACCTAAACCTAATCCTAACCCTAACCCTAACCCTAACCCTAACCTAACCTTAACCCTCACCCTCAATAACCCGTACCCTAACCCTCACTCTAACCCTAAATTTAACCCAAACCCTAACTCTCACCCTAATCCTAAACCTTACCCTTAGGCTAACCCTAACCCTCACCCTCAACCTCAACCTCAGCCTAACCCTAAGCCTAACCCTAAAACAAACCCTAACACACACACTTACCCTCACCCTAACCCTAATCCTAACCCTATCCCTAACCCTAACCCTCCCCCAAAATCTCACCCTAACCCTAAAAATAACAATAATCCTAACCCAAACCCTCAACCTAAACTCACCCTTACCAAAACTCTAACCCGAAACCTCAACCTCACCCTAAACCTAACGCTAACACTAACCCAAACCCTAACCCTCACCCTAACCCTAACACTAACCAACACCCTAAATCTAATCCTCACCCATACCCTCACCCTCAGCCTAACCTTAAACCTAAGCCTAAGCCTAGTCCTAACCCTAACACTCACCCTCACCCTAACCCTAATCCTAACCCTAACCCTAACCCTTACCCACTAACAAACCTTCCCCCTAACCCTAAATCTAATCCTAAACCTCACATTGAACCTAAACCTAATCCTAAACCTAACCCTAATCCTCACCCTGACCCTAACCATAACCTTCACCCTCATCCTTACCCTCAGAGTAACTCTAACCATAACCCTAACAATAACACTAATCCTAACCCTAAACCTAACCCTAACCCTAACCCTAATCCTAACACTCACCCTCACACTAACCCTAATCCTAACCCTAACCCCCTCCCAAACCCTAACCCTCACCCTAACAGTAGCACTAACCCTCATCCAAACCCTCACCCTTACCCTAAACCTAACCCTAAATCTCACCCTAACACTAACCCTAACATTCACCCTCATCCTGGCCCTCACCCTAACCCTAATCCTAAACCTAATCCTCATCGTAACCCTCACCCTAACCCTAACCCTAAACCTAAACCTAACTCTAACCCTCAACCTAACCCTAACTTTCACGCTCACCATAACCCTAACCCTAACCCTCACGCTAACCCTAAACTTATCCTGAACCATAACTCTCACCCTAAACCGAACCCTAACACTCACTCTAACCCTAAACCTCACTCTCACCCTCAGCATAACCCTAAGCCTAACCATAACCCTAATCCTCACATTCACCCTAAAACTTACCCTAATCCTAATACTAACCTTAAGCCTAACAGTCAAACTCACCCTAACCATCAACCTAACCCTAACTCTAACACTAACCCTAACCATAACCCTCACAATCAGCCTCAACCTAACCTTAACTCTAACCCTAAACCTCACCCTCACCCTAAAACTAACCCTAACTCTGAGCTAAACCTCACCCTAACCCTAACCCTAAATATCACCCTCACTCTAGCCCTCACCCTAACACTAATCCTAACCGTAACACTCACCCTAACAGTAAACTTAACCCTAAACCTCACCCTAATCGTAAACCTTACCCTAACGCTCACCCTAACCCTAAATTTTACCCAAACCCTAACCCTCAACCTAACCCTAAACCTAACACTCATCCTAACCCTCACCCTCACCCTCACCCTCACCCTCAGGCTAAGGCTAAGCCTATCCCTAAAAGTACCCCTAACCCTTACACTCAGCCGAAACTTAACCCAAAACATAATCCTAAACCTAACACTAACCCTCACCCTCACCCTAACCATAACCTTAAACCTAACCCTAACCCTAAACTTAACCCTAGCGCTCACCCACAGCCTCATCCTAACCCTAACTCTAACAATAAATCTTACCCTCACCCTAACCTCAACCCTAACCCTAACCCTAAACCTCACCCTAACCCTAACACTAAAACTCAACCTCACCCTAGCCCTCACCCTAACCCTAACCCTAACCCTCATCCTAACCCTCCCCCTAACCTTAAACTTAACCCTCACTGTAACCCTAACCCTCACCCTCAACCTCACCCTCAGCCTAAACCTAAGCCTAACCCTAAACCTAACCCTAACACACACACTCACCCTCACCCTAACCCTAATACTAACCCTATCCTTAACCCTGACACTCCCCCTAAATCTCACCCTAACCCTAACCCTAACACTATCCCTAACCCTAACCCTCAACCTAACCCTCACTCTAACCCTAACTCTAACCCTAAACCTCACTCTCAGCCTAAAACTAACACTAACCCTAACCCAAACACTAAACCTCACCCTAACCCTAAACCTCACCCTCACCCTCATGATAACCAAAAGCCTTAACCCAACCCTAACAATAATCCTAACCCTAATTCTAACCCTCACCCTCACCCTAAAGTTAAACCTAAACCTAACCGTAACCCTAAACCTCACCCTCACCCTAGCCCTCACCCTAACCCTAAACCTAACCCTAATCATCATCCTAACCCTCACCCTAACACTAATCCTAAACCTCACCCTCACACTCACCCTAAACCTAATCCTAACCCTAATCCTCAACCTAACCCTAACCCTCACCCTCGCATAACCCTTACACTAAGCCTCAACCTAACCATAAACTTAACCCAAACACTAACTCTCACCCTAAACCTTACCCTAACCCTCACCCTAACCCTAACCCTCACCCTCAGGCTCACCCTGAGCCTAAGCCTAACCCTAACCCTAAAACTAACACTAACCCTCACACTAACCCTAACCCTAACCCTAAACCTCAACATAACCCTAATCCTAACCCTAACCCTAACCCTAAACCTAATCCTAACCCTAAACCTAACCCGAATCCTCAGCCTCACACTCACCCTAACCCAAAAACTAACCCTAAACCTCACCTTCACCCTAACCCTAACCCTAACCCTAAAGCCCACTCTAACCCTAACCCTAATCCTCACCTGAACCCACAACCTCACCATAACTCTAACCCTGACCCTAACAATAACACTAACCCTAACCCTAATCATCACCCGAACCCTAACCCTCACTCCCACCCTCATCCTCAGGCTAACCCTAAGCATAACGGTAAACCTCAGAATAACCAGTACTGAAACAATAACCATAATCCTAACCCTAAACCTAACCATAACCATAACCCTAAACCTAATCCTCATCCTCAGATTCACCCACACCCTAACACAAACCCTAACCCTAACTCTCACCCTAAACCTAAGCCTAATCCTAACCCTAACCCTAACCATAACCATAACCCTCAAACTAACCCTAATCCTCAGCTTCACCCTCACCCTAACCCAAAACCAAACGCGAATCCTCACGGTAACCCTAAGCCTAACCCAAACCCTAACCTTAACCTTCACACTCACTCTACCCTAACCCTAATCCTAAACCTAACAGTATCCCTAAACCTAAACCTCAACGTAACCCTCACCCTAGCCCTGACCCTAACCCTAATCCTAACCCTAACCCTCACCCTATCCCTAAATCTAACCCTAAACTTCAACCTCAACCTAACCCTAACTCTAACCCTAACCCTAACACTAAACCTCACCCTAACACTAACTCTAACCCTCACCATAACCCTAAACCTCATCCTCACCCTCACCGTCAGCCTAACCCTAAGCCTAAACCTAAACCTATCCCTAACACACACTCACCCTCACTCTAACACTAATCCTAACCCTAAACCTAACCCTCCCCCTAACTCTCACCCTAGCCCTAACCTTAACACGAACACTAACCCTAAACCTCAACCTAACCCTCACCCTAACCCCAACTGTAAACCTAAGCCAAACCCTAAACCTCACCCTTACCCTAACCCTAACCCTCATCCTCACCCTCACCTTAACCGTAACAATAAACCTAACCCTAACAATAACCCTAACCCTATTCCTAAAACTTAACCTAACCATAACCCTCACCCTAACCCAAACCATCACCCTAAAACTTACTCTCACCCTAACACTAACCCTAATCCTAACACTAACCCTCACACCAAGCCAAAACCTAACCCTAACCCTAAACCTCAGCTTAACCCTAACCCTCACCCTCAACCTAGCCGTCAACCTAACCCTAACCCTCATCCTCACCGTAAACCTCACACTAAACCTAACACTAATCCTCAATCTAACCCTCACCCTCACCCTAACCCTAACACTAACACTAACCCTCACACTCACCTTAGCCCATAACCAAACCCTAAGCCTAAGCCTAACCCTCACCCTAACCCTCACTCTAACCCTAACCCAAACACTCACCTTAACTATAACCCTCACCCTTACCCTCACCCTAACTCTAATCCTAAAACTAACCTTAACCCTCCCCTTAATTCTCACCCTAACCCTAACCTTAACACGAACACGAAACCTAACCCTCAACATAACCCTCACCCTAAACCTAACTCTACTCTAAACCTCACACTCACCCTAAACATATCTCTAACTCTAATCCAAACCCTAAAACTCACAGTAACCCTAACCCTAACCCTCAACGTAACCTTCACCCTAACACTTACCCTAACCTTAAACCTAACCCTCACCCTAAACCTAACCCTCACTCTTAAATTCACCCTTACCCTAACCCTAAGCCTAACCCTAACCCACATACTCACCCTCAACCTAACCCTAACCCAAACCTTCAACCTGACCCTAACCCTCACCCTCAACCTCATCCTTAGCCTAACCCGATGCCTAACCCTAAACCTAACCCTAACCCACACACTCACCCTCACCATAACCCTAATCCTAACCCTAAACCTAACCCTAACCCTAAACCTCAACCTCACCCTACACTTCACCCTAACACTAATCCTAACCCTAACCCAAACTCTAACCATAACCCTAAACCTAAACCTCACCCTAAACTTAAACCTAACCCTCACCATCACTGTAAGGGTAACCCTAACCCTAACCCTAACAATAACTGTAATCCTTACCCTAACGCTAAACCTAACCCTAAAACTTACCCTTATCTTAACCCTCAGCCTTATACTAATCTTCACCTTTACACTTACCATCACCGTAACGCTAACCCTCACCCTAACCCTAACCCGCATCCTAACCCTCACCCTAACCATAACCCTAACCATCACCCTAAACATATCCCTCACCCTCAGACTAACCCTAAGCCTAAGCCTAAACCTAACCCTAACCCTAAATCTCACCTTAGCCCTCACCATAACCATAATCCTAACCCTAACCCTCAACCTAACCCTACCCCTACCCCTACCCATAAACCCCTCCCTAACCCTAACGCTAACCCTCACCCTAAACCATCACCCTAAACATATCCCTCACCCTCAGACTAACCCTAAGCCTAAGCCTAAACCTAACCCTAACCCTAAATCTCACCTTAGCCCTCACCATAACCATAATCCTAACCCTAACCCTCAACCTAACCCTACCCCTACCCCTACCCATAAACCCCTCCCTAACCCTAACGCTAACCCTCACCCAGACACTCACCCTCACCGTAACTCTATCCCTAACCCTATCAATAACAGTAACCCTAACCTGAACCATCACCCTAACTCTAACCCTAACCCTCACCTTCATGCTCGGACTAAGCCTAAACCTAAGCCTAAGCCTAACCCTAACCATAACCCTCACCCTAACCCTACCTTAACACAAACCCTAACTCTAATTCTAAACCTCACTCTCACCCTAACACTAATTCTAACCCTAACCCTAAACCTAAACTTCATCCAAACTCTAACCCTAACACTCACCCTCACCCTCAGCCTAAACCTAAGCCTAACATTAACCATAACATTAACCCGAACCCTAACCCTCAAACTCACCCTCACCCTAAACCTAACTCTACCCCTAAACCTTACCATCACCCTAACCCTAAACCTAACACTAAACCTCACCCTAAACCTAACCCTAACCCTCACCGTAAACCTAACCCTCACACTCACCCTCACGCACAGCCTGAAACTAAGACTAACCCTAACCCTAACCCTAACACTCACACTCACCCTAACCCTAATCCTAAACCTAACCCTAGCCCTAACCCTCATCCTCACCCTAACCCTCACGCTAACCCTAACACTAAAACTAAAACTAACCCTCACACTCAGCCTCACCCTAACCATAATTAGAACACTAAATCTCACCCATACCCTAACCCTAACACTAACCCTAACACTAACCCAAACCCTAACCCACCCAAAATCTCACCCTAACCCTAACACTAACCCTAAACCTAAAACTCAACCTAACCATGACCCTAACCCTAACTCTATCCCTAAACCTCACCCTCACCCTAACCCTCACTCTAACCCTAACCCAAACACTAAACCTCACCCTAACTCTAACCCTAAACCTCACACTCATCCTCACAGTAACCGTAAGCCTAAACCTAACCCTAACAATAACCCTAAAGCTAATGTTAACCCTCACCCTAACCAGAAACCTCACCCTAACCCAAAACCTCACCCTAAAACTTACCCTCACCCTAACACTAACCCTCACACTAACCCTAAGCCTAAACCTAACCCTCACCCTCTCCCTAACCCTAACACTAACCCTATTTCTAACCCTTAACCTAAACCTCCCCCTAACCCTATATCTAACCCTAAACCTCACACTAATCCTAACCCTAAGCCTAAGCCTAAACCTAACTCTAAATGTAACCCTAATCCTCAGCCTCACCCTCAACCTATCCCAAATCCTAACCCTAACCAACACCCTCACCCTCAGCCTAACCCTAAGCCTAAACTTAAACCTAACCCTCACCATCACCTTAACCATATCCCTAACCCTAACCATGAACCAAACCCTAATCCTCATCCTCCCTCTCACCCTAACCCAAACCCTAACCCTCACCCTAAACCTAAGCCTAACCCTAACCCTCACATTAACCCTCAGCCTAGCCCTCACGCTAACCCTAATCCTAACCCTAAAACTTATCCTGACCCTCAGCCTAACCCTCACCCTCACTCTAAACATAACACTAACCCTATTCCTAACCGTTAACCTAACCCTCCCCCTAACCCTATATCTAACCCTAAACCTCACGCTAACCCTACCCCTATGCATAAGCCTAACCCTAACGCTAACCCTCACCCTAACCCTAACCCTAACACTAACCCTAAACCTCACTCTCACCCTCAGCCTCACCCTAACCCTAACTCTAATCCTCAATCTAACCCTCACCCTAACACTGACCCTAACCCTTACCATAACCCTACACTTAACCCTAACCCACACCCTTAACTTAAACCTCATCCTCAGCCTAAACCTCACGTTTAACGTTACAATCATCCTCAACCTAACCCTCCCCCTAACCCTAAAACTCATCCTAACCCTCACTGTAACTGGAAACCTAAACATCACACTAAACCTAAAGCTCACCCTCAACCTCAAGCTCAGCCTAAACCTAAGCCTCAGCCTAACCCTTACCTTAAACCTCACCCTCTCCCTAGCCCTCACCCTAACCCTAATCCTAACCCTAACCCTCATCCTAACCCTCACCCTAACCCTAAACCTAACCAATACCCTAACACTAATCCTCACGCCCACACTCACCCTCAGCCTAACCCTAAGCCGAAGCCTAACCCTAACACTCACACTCACCCTCACCCTAACCCTAATCCTAAACCTCAAACTACACCTAATGCTTAACCTCAACCTAACCCTCACCTTAACCTTAACCCTAAAACTAACCCTAAACCTAAACCACAAACTAAGCCTCTCCCTAACCCTAAATCTAACCATAAACCTCACCCTCACCCTACCACTAATCCTACCCCTAACCCTAAACCACACCCTAACCCTCACCCTCACATTAACTCTAACTCTAATCCTAAACCTCAACCTAACCCTAAGCCTAATCCTAACACACACCCTCACCAAAACCGTAATCCTAACCATAACCCTATCCCTCACCCTCAACACAACCTTAACCCTCATCAAAACCCTCACCCTAATCCTAAACCTAACCCTAAACCTCACCCTAGCACTAACCCTAACCCTCAGCCTCACCCTAGCCCTCACCGGAACACTAACCCTAACCCTAACTCTCCTCCTATCCATAAACCTAACACTAACCCACACCATAACCCTAAACCTAATCCTAACCCTCAACCTAAACCTAACCCTCACACTCACCATAACCCTAAACCTAACCCTCACCCAAACCCTAAACTTAAACCGAACCCTAACTCTCACCTTCACCCTAACCCTAACCCTCACCCTAACCCTCACCCTCACCCTCAACCTCATCCTCAGCCTAACCCTAAGCCTAAACCTAACCCTAACCCTCACATTTGTCCTAATCCTTACCCTAATCCTAACCCTAACCTTAAGCCTAACGCTCACCCTCACCCTAATCCTCACCCTAACCCTAACTCTAACACTAACCCTAACCATAACCCTCACAATCAGCCTCAACCTTACCCTAAATCTAACCCTAAACCTCACCCTCACCCTAAACCTAACCATAACCCTAATCCTAAAACTCACAACAACCCTAACCCTAAACCTCACCCTCTACCTAGCCCTCACCCTAACCCTAATCCTAACCCTAACCCTCATCCTAACCCTCACCCTAACACTAACCCTAACCCTCACCCTCACAATCACCCTAACCGTAACCCTAACACTAACGCTAAAACTAACTCTAACCCTCACCCTCACCGTAACCTTTAACCTAACCCTCACCCTAACCCTAAATTTAACCCGAACCCTAACTCTCACCCTAAACCTAAACCTAACCCTCACCCTAACCCTAACCCTCACCCTAACGCTCACCTTCAGCATAAGCCTAAGCCTAATCCTAACCCTAACCCTCACACTCACCCTAAGCTAAACCCTAAACCTAATCTTAAACCTAAGCCTAACCCTCACCCACACACTAACCCACACCCTATCCCTAACTCTAAGACTAACCCTAAGCCCAACGCTCACATCACCCTCAACCTAACCATAACTCTAACCCTAAACCTCACCCTCACACCAACGTTAACCCTAAACGTAACCTTAACCCTAAACCTCACCCTCCACCTCAACCTCAGCCTAACCCTAAGCCTAACCCTAAACCTAACCCTAACACAAACACTCACCCTCACCCTAACCCTAATCCTATCCCTATCCCTCAACCTAACCCTCCCCCAAAATCTCACCCTAACCCTAATCCTAAACCTAACCCTAACCCTTAACCTCAACTGAACCCTCACCCTAACCTTAACCCTAACACTAACCCTAACCCTTCAAGGAACTAACCCTCCCCCTAACCCTAAATCTAAACCTAAGCCTCACCCTCACCCTAACCCTAATCCTAACCCTAACCCTAATCCTCTCCCTAACCCTAACCCTAACCCTAACCCTCATTCTTACCCTCAGTGTAACTCTATCCATAACCCTAATAATAACACTAAACCTAATCCTAAACCTAACGCTAACCCTAACCCTAACCCTATTTCTAACACTCACCCTCACCCTAACCATAATCCTAACCCTAACCATCACAGGAGCCCTAACCCTCACCCTCACTGTAACACTAAACCTCATCCAAACCCTCACCCTTACCCTAACCCTAACACTTAACCTCACCTTAACACTAACCCTAAACCTCACCCTCACCCTAGCCCTCACCTTAACCTTAATCCTCATCCTAACCCTCACCCTAACCCTAACCCTAACCCTCACCCTAACCCTAAACCTAACTCAAACCCTCAACCTAACCCTAACCCTCATGTTCACGGTAACCCTAAAATAACCCTCACGCTAACCCTAAACTTAACCCAAACCCTAAAACTCACCCTAAACTGAACTCTAACACACATCCTAACCCTAACCCTCACTCTCACCCTCAGGATAACACTAAGCCTAACCATAACCCTAAGCCTCACACTCAACCTAAACCTTACCCTAATCTTAATCCTAACCCTAAGCTTAACCCTCACTCTCACCCTCACCCTAAATCTAACACTAACCCTAACCCTGACCCTCACAATCAGCCTCACCCTAACACTAACTCTAACCCTAAACCTCAAACTCACATTAACACTAACCCTAACCCTAAGCAAAACCTCACCGTAACCCTAACCCTAAACCTCACCCTCACCCTAGCACTTACCCTAACCCTAATCCTAACCCTAACCCTCATCCTAACCCTCACCCTAACAATAAACCTAAACCTAACCCTCACCCTCAGGGTAAACCTTACCTTAAACCTCACCCTGACCCTAAACTTTAACTGAACCCTATCTCTCACACTAATCCTAACCCTAACCCTCACCCTAACCCTAACCCTCAAATTCAACCTCACCCTAAGCCTAAGATTAAGCCTAACAGTAACTGTAACACTAACCCTTACACTCAGAATAACGTTAAGCCTAATCCTAATCCTAAACCTAACCCTAAGCCTCACCCTCACCATAACTCTCACCTTAACCCTAACCCTAACCCTAACCCTCACCCTCAGCCTCATCCTAACCCTAACTCTAACCCTAAATCTCAACCTCACGCTAACCCTAACCCTAAACCTAACCCTAAACCTCAACCTAAACCTAATCCTAAACCTTACCCTAACCCTAGCCCTCACCCTAACCCTAACCCTAATCTTAACCCTAACCCTCATCCTAACCCTCCCCCTAACCCTAACCTTAACTCTCACCCTAACCCTAAACCTCACCCTCAACCTCACCTTCAGCCTAACCCTAAGCCTAACCCTAAACCTAACGCTAAAACACACACTGACCCTCACCCTAACCCTAATACTAAACCTATCCCTAACCCAAACGCTCCCCCTAAATCTCACCCTATCCCTAACCCTAACACTAACCCTAACCCTAACCTTCAACCTAACCCTCATTCTAACCCTATCTCTTACCCTAAACCTCACCCTCAGCCTAAACCTAACAATAAACCTAACCCGAACACTAAACCTCAACCTAACCCTAACCTTAACCCTCACCCTCACCATAACAGAAAACCTAAACCTATCCCTGACAATAATTCTAACCCTAATCCTAAACCTCACCCTCACCATAACCCTCACCCTAACCCAAAACCTCACCCTAACACTTACCCTCACCCTAACGCTAACCCTAACACTAAACCTCACTCTAACCCTAACCATAACCCTAACCCTAAAACTCAACCTAAACCTCACCCTCACCTTAACACTAACCCTAACACTAAACCTCCCCCTAACCCTCCCCCTAACCCTAAATCTAAACCTAAACCTCACCCTCACCTTCACCCTAACCCTAAACCTAAACCTCACCCTAACCATAACCCTCACCCTAATCATAACCCTCAACATAACACTTCCGCTCACCCTAACACTAACCCTAAACCTAACACTCACCCGCACACTAACCCTAACCCTCAACCTCATCCTAACCCTCACCCTAATCCTAACACTAACCCTAACCCTCACCCTCACCCTAGCCCTCAACCTAACCCTAATTCTAACCTTCATGCTCACCCTAACCCTAACCCTCATCCTCACCCTAAACCTCACACTAACCCTAACCCTAATCCTCAATCTAACCCTCACCATAACCCTAACCCTAAACCTTACCCTAACCCTAAACCTAAACCTAACACTCACCCTTATTTTAACCCTCAGCCTCAGCCTAAACCTCACTTTTACTTTTACCATCATCCTCACCCTAACCCTCCCCCTAAACCTAAACCTCATCCTAACCCTCACCCTAACAGTAAACCAAAATATCACCCTAACCTTAAACTTCACCATCAACCTCACCCTCAGCCTAACCCTAAGCCTAAGCCTAAGCCTAACCCTCATCCTCACCCTCACCCTAAACCTAATACTAACCCTAAACCTAAACCTAACCCTTAACCTCAACCTAACCCTCACCCTCACCTTAACCCTAACACTAACCCTAACCCTAGAACATGAACTAACCCTCCCCCTAACCCTAAATCTAAGCCTAAACCTCACCCTCACCCTAACCCTAATCCTAACCCTAACCCTAAACCTCACCCTAAACCTAACACTAACCCTCCCCCTCCCCCTCACCCTCACTGTAACTCTAACCCTAACACTAACAATAAAACTAACTCTAACTCTAACGCTCACCCTAACACTAACCCTATCCCTAAACGTCAACCTAACCCTCACCCTCATCCAAACCCTAATACTAAACCTAACACTAACCCTCACCCTAACCCTCCACCTACCCCTAACTCTAACCCTAAAACTTACCCTCACCCTACCCTAAATCTCTCCATAAACCTCACCATAAACCTCACCCTACCCTCACCCTCACCCTCACCCTCAACCTCAACCTCACTGTAACTCTAAACCAAACCTTAAAAATAAGACTCACAATAATCCTAAACCTAATCCTAACCCTAACCATAACCATAACCCAAACCCTGAGCCTCACACTTCCCGCAAACTTCACCCTAACCATACCATAACACTAACAATAACCCTAAACATAACTCTAACCCTAATCCTAACCCTAACCCTTACCTAAAACTCAACTCCAACCTCACCCTCAGCCTAACCCTAACCCTAACCATAACACTAACCCTAACACTCACCGTGACCCAATCCCTAACCATAAACCTAACCCTAATCGAAATACTAAACCTAACCCCAAACTTAAGCCTAACCATTGCCCTAACCCTAACGCTAATCCTCACCCTCATTGTCACCCTGACCCAAACAATAACCCTAACCCTCACCCTAAACCTAAGCCTAACCCTAACCCTAGTCTTCACCCTAACCCTAATCCTAACCTTAACCCTCATCCTAACCCACAGCCTAACTTTAAACCTAACCCTCACCCTAACTCTAACCCTCACTCTTAACTTCACCCTTAGCCTAACCCTAAGCCTAATCCTAAACCTCACCCTAACCCACACACTCACCCTCAACCTAACCCTAACCCTAACCCTCACCCTAACCATAACCCTCACCCTCAACCTCACCCTGAGCCTAACCCAAAGCCTAACCCTAACCATAACCCTAACCCACACACTCACCCTCACCATAACCCTAATCCTAACCCTAACCCTAACCCTAACCCTAAAACTCACCCTCACCCTAGCCTTCACCCTAACACTAATCCTAAACCTAACCCAAACTCTAACCATAACCCTAACCCTAAACCTCACCTTAAACCTAACCCTAACTCTCACCCTCACTGTAAGGGTAACCCTAACCCTAACCGTAACAATAACTCTAACCCTTACACTAACCCTCACCCTAAATCTAACACTTACCCTTAACTTAAACCTCGGCCTCAGCCTAATCATCACCTTCACACTTACCATCACCCTTACGCTAACCCTCACCCTAACTCTAACCCTCATCCTAACCCACACCCTAATCATAACCCTAACCATCACCCTAACCCTATACCTGACCCTCAACCTCACCCTCAGCCTAACCCTAAGAATAAGCCTAAACCTAAACTTAATCCTCAACCTCACCCTAGCCCTCACCCTAAACATAGTCCTAACTCTAACCCTCACCCTAACCCTAAACCTAACCCTCACCCACACCCTCATCCTCACCGTAACTCTAACCCTAACCCTATCAATAACACTAACCCTAACCCGAACCATGACCCTAACATTAACCCTAACCCTCACCCTCATGCTCGGACTAAGCCTAAGCCTAAGCCTAAGCCTAACCCTAACCCTCACCCTAACCCTCAACCTTACACGAACCCTAACTCTAACCCTAAACCTCACTCTCACCCTAACTCTAATTCTAAACCTAACCCTAAACCTAAAGCTCATCCTAACCCTAACCTAATAATCACCCTCAGCCTCAGCTGAAACCTAAGCCTAACATTAACCCTGACACTAACCCTCACACTCACCCTCACCCTAAACCTAACTCTACCCCTAAACCTCACCCTCACACTAACCCTAAACCTAACACTAAACCTCACCCTAACCCTAAAGCTAACCCTCACACTAAACCTAACCATCACCCTCACCCTCACGCTCAGCCTAAACCTAAGGCTAACCCTAACCCTAACCCTAACACTCACACTCATCCTAACCTTAACCCTAATCCTAATCCTAACCCTAGGCCTAACCCTCATCCTCACCCTAAAACTCACCGTAACCCTAACATAATCCTAAAACTAACCCTCACACTGAGCCTCACCTTAACCCTAATTCTAACACTGAACCGCACCCACACCCTAACCCTAATGCTAACCCTAAACATAACCCTAACCCTAACCCCCCCAACTCTCACCCTAACCCTAACACTAACCCTAACCCTAAACATCAACCTAACCTCACCCTAACCCTAACTCTATCCCTAAATCACACCCTCACCCTAACCCTCACTCTAACCCTAAACCAAACACTAAACCTCATCCTAACCCTAACCCCAACCCTCACCCTCACCCTCACAGTAATCGTAACCCTAAACCTAACCCTACCAATAACCCTAAAGCTAATCCTAACCCTCACCCTAACCATAACCCTCAGCCAAAACCAAACCCTCACCCTTAAATTTACCCTCACCCTAACACTAACCCTAACTCTCACACTAACCCTAACCCTAACCCTAAACCTAAACCTCAACCTAAACCTCACCCTCATCCTAACCCTAACACTAACCCTATTCCTAACCCTTACCCTAGCCCTCCTGCTAAACCTATATCTAAACCTAAACCTCACGCTAACCCTAAGCCCAAGCCTAAACCTAACACTAAACCTAACCCTAAAAGTAACACTAATCCTCAGCCTCACCCTTACCCTAACCCAAACCCTAACACTAACCAAAACCCTCACCCTCAGCGTAACCCTAAGCCTAACCCTAAACCTAACCCTAACCATCACCTTAAACCTAACACTAACAATAAACATAACCCTTAGCCAAAGCCTAATCCTCAGCCTACCCCTCACCCTAACCCAAACACTAAATCTAACCCTCACACTCACACTCAACCTAAACCTAATCCTCAACTTAACCCTAGCCCTAAACCTAACCCTCACATTAACCTTCAGCCTAGCCCTCACCCTAACCCTAATCCTAATCCTAAAACTTACGCTAACCCTCAGCCTAACCCTAACCCTAACCCTCACCCTAACCCTAACCCTCAAAGTAAGCCTCAACCTAACCCTAACTCTATAGCTAACCTTAACCCTCACCCTCACTGTCACCGTAAGCCTAAAAATAACCCTAACCCTCACCCTCACCCTAACACTAATCATAAACCTAAATCTACCCCTAACCCTTAACGTCAACCTAATCCTCACCCTAAACTTAACGCTAACACTAACTGTAACCCTAACCCACGAACTAACCCTCCCCCAACTCTAAATATAACCATAAACCTGACACTCACCCTAACACTAATCCTAACCCTAACCCTAAACCTCACCCTAACACTAACCCTAAGCCTCACCCTCACCCTCACCCTCAATTTAACTCTAACTCTAACCCTAACAATAACACTAATCCTAAACCTAAATCTAACCCTAAGCCTAACCCTAACCCTAATCCTAAAACACACCCTCACCCTAAACCTAATCCTAACCATTACCCGAACCCTCACCCTCACCATAACCTTAACCCTCATCCAAACCCTCACCCTAACCCTAATCTTAACCCTAATTCTCCTCCTAACCCTCACCTTAAACCTAACACTAACCCTGACCCTAACCCTCAAAATCAGCTTCAACCTAACCCTAACTCAAACCCTAAACCTCACCCTCACTCTAAACCTAACCATAACCCTAATCCTAAAACTCACCACAACCCTAACCCTAAAGCTCACCCTCCCTCTAGCCCTCACCCTAACTATAATCCCAACCCTAAGCCTCATCCTAAACCTCATCCTATCACTAACCCTAACCCTCATCCTTACCATCACCCTAAGCCTAACCCAAACTCTCAAACTAACTCTAAACCTCACCCTCACCATAACCCTTACCCTAACCCTCACCCTAACCCTAAATTTAACCCGAACCCTAACGCTCACCCTAAACCTAACCCTAACCCTCACCCTAACCCTAATCCTCACCATCACCCTCAGCCTCAGCCCAAGCCTAAGCCTAATCCTAACCTTAACCCTAACCCTCACACTCACCCTAAGACTAACCCTAATCCTAATCCAAACCCTAAGCCTAAACCCACACTCAACCTAATCCTAACACTAACCCTAAACCTAACCCTAACCCTTACCTAAACCTCAACCCCAACCTCACCCTCAACCTAACCCTAAGCCTAACCCTAACACTAACCCTAACACTCATCGTAACCCAAACCCTTACCTTAACCCTAACCCTAACCGAAACACTAACCCTAACCCCAAACCTAAACCTAACCCTTACCCTAAACATAACCCTAAACTTCAACCTCAATGTCACCGTAACCCAAACAATAACCCTAACCCTCACCCTAACCCTAAACCTAACCCTCACCCTAACCCTCACCCTAGCCCTCAAACTGACCCTAATCCTAACCCTAAACCTCATCCTAAACCTCACCCTAACCCTAACCTTAACCCTCACACTAAACCTAACCCTAAACCTAAACCTCACCCTAAACTTAAACCGAATCCTCACCCTCACCCTTACTCTCAACTTAACTCTAACCCTAAACCTAACAATAACCCTAAACCTAAACATAACCCTAACCAACACACTCACCATAACTCTAAAACCAAGCCTAACACTAAAACTCACCCTAATCCTCACCCTCAACTTCATCCTAACTCAAACCCTAATCCTCACCCAAACCCTCACCCTCAGCCTAACCCTAAGCCTAAACCAAACCCTAACCCTAACCATCACCTTAACCCTAACCCTAACCCAAACCCTAACCCTGAACCAAAACCTAATCCTCAGCTTCACCCTCACCCTAACCGAAAACCTAACACTAACCCTCACCCTAACCCTAAACCTAACCCTAAACCTAACCCTCAAACTCACCCTCACCATAACCATAATCCTAAACCAATCCCTATTCCTAAACCTATGCTTCACATTAACCCTCAGCCTAGCCCTCATGCTAACCCTAATCCTAACCCTAAACCTTATCCTAAGCCTCACCCTAACCCTACCCCTAAACCTCACCCTCACCTTCAGCCTCACTTTAACTCTAACTTGAACCCTAACAATAACACTAATCCTAAACCTAAACCTAACCCTAACCCTAACCCTATACCTAATCCTACCACACACCCTCACCCTAACCCTAATCCTAACCATAGCACTAACCCTCACCCTAAACCTCACACTAACCCTAACACTAATCCTCAATCTAACCCTTACCCTCACCCAATACCCTAACCCTCACCATTACCCTAACACTAACCCTAACATAACCATAATCATAACCCTCAACCTCAGCCTCACATTCAAAGCAAACATAACCCAAACCATAACACTAACAATAACCCTAACCCTCACCCTAATCCTAATCCTACCCCTACCCCTAAACCTCACCCTAGCCCACACCCTAAACCTAAGCCTAAGCCTAACCCTCACCCTAACTCTCACTCTAACCCTAACCCCAAACCTCAACCGAACCCTAACCTTCAACCTCACCCTCAGCCTAACTCTAATCCTAACCTGAATCCTAAACTTAACCCTCACACTCACAGTCACCTTAAACCTAGACCTAATCCTAACCTTAACACTAACCCTCACCCTCACCCTAAACCTCACCCTAACCCTAACCATAACCCAAAACCTCAGCCTCACATTCACAGCAAACTTAACCCAAACCATAACACTAACAATAACCCTAACCCTCACCCTCAACCTAACCCTAAACCTAAACCTAAAACTAACCCTAACCCTAACCCTAACCCTAACCCTAAACCTGACCCTAACCCTAATCCTAACCCTCACCCTCACCCTCACAGTAACCATAACCCTAACCCTAACCCTTACAATAACCCTAACCCTAACCCTATACCTAATCTGAACCATATCCTTCACCCTAAACCTAACCCACACCCTAAAGCTTATCCTCACCTTAACCCTAACCCTCACACTCACCCTAACCCTCACCCTAATCCTAATCCTAACCCTAAGACTAACCCTCTCCCTCACCCTAACCTTCACCCTAAACCTAACTCTAACACTAACCCTAACCCTAACCCTCACCCTCAGCCTCACTCTAACCCTAACTCTAACCTTAAACCTCCCCCTGCCCCCACCCTAACCCTAACCCTAACCCTCAACATCACCCAAACCCTAACCCTAAACCTCACCCTCACCCTAGCCCTCACCCTAATCCTAATCCTAACACTAAACCTCACTCTAATCTAACCTTAATCTTAATCCTAACCCCTAACCTAACCCTCACCCTCACCCTAACCCTCACCTGAACCCTAACCCTAACCTAACCCTCACCCTCACTCTAATCCTAACCATAACTGTAACCCTAAACCCCACTCTCACCCTAACCCTCACCCTAAATCTAAACCTCCCCCCTACCCTAACCCTAATCCTCACCCTCACCCAAGCACTCACCCTAACCCTAATCCTAACCCTAATACTCCCCCTAACCCTAACTCTAACACTAAACCTCACCCACAACCTACCCCTAAGCCTAAACCTAAACCTAACCCTAACACAAATATTCACCCGCACCTTTACACTAATCCTAACCCTAAACCTTACCCTCCCCCTAATTATCCCCCTAACCCTAACCCTAACACTAACACTACCCCTAACCCTCAACCTAACCCTCACTCTAACCCTAACTCTAACCCTAAACCTCACCATCACCCTAAACCTAACTCTACCCCTAACCCAAACCCTAAACCTCATCAGAAAACTAACCCTCACCCTCACCCTCAGCCTAAAACTAAACCTGACCCTAACAATAACCCTAACACTAATTCTGACCCTCACCCTAACCATAATGCTCACCCTAACCCAAAACCTCACCCTAACCCTTACCCTCACCCTAAAACTAGCCCTAACCCTAACACTAACCCTCACACTAACCCTAACCCTACCCCTAAACTTCACCCTAACCCTAAGCCTATATCTAACCCTCACGCTCAGCCTAACCCTAACCCTAACCCTAACCCTCACCGGCACCCTCAACCTCACCATAACTCTAACCCTAACCCTAACACTAACACTAACCATAACCATAACCATCACTTTAACCCTAATCCTCACCCCCACCCTCAGCCTCAGCCTAACCCTAAGACTAACCGTAACACTCAGACTAACCTCACCGAAACCCTAACCCTAACACTAACCCTAACCCTAAACCTAACCCTAACCCTAAACCTAACCCTCATTATCAGCATCAACCCCACCCTAACCTAAACTCTAACCCGAACACTCACCCTAACCCTAAGCCCTACCCTAACCTTAACCCTAACCTTCACACTCACTCTACCCTAAACCTAATCCTAAACTTAACACTACTCCTAAAACTAACCCTCACCATAATCCTCACCCTAGCCCTCATCCTAACCCTAATCATAAACCTAAACCTCAAACTAAACCTAAATCTACCCCTAATCCTCAACCTCACCCTAACCCTAACTCTAACCCTAACACTAACACTAAACCTCACCATAACCCTAACCCTAACCCTCACCCTAACCCTAAAACTCACCCTCACCCTCAGCCTATCGCTACGCCTAACCCTAAACCTATCCCTAACACACACTCACCCTCAATCTAACACTAATCCGAACCCTAACCATAACCCTTCCCCTAACTCTCACCCTAACCCTAACCTTAACACGAACACTAACCCTAACCCTCAACTTAACCGTCACCCTAACCCTAACTCTAAACCTAAACCTCACCATTATGCTAACCCTAACTCTAACCCTAACCCAAACCCTAAACCTCACCCTAACCCTAACCCTAACACTCATCCTCACCCTCACCGTAACCATAACCCTAAACCTAACCCTAACAATAACCCTAAACCTATTCCGAACCCTCACCCTAACCATAACCCTCACCCTAACCCAAACCATCACCCTATCACTTACCCTCACCCTAACACTAACCCTCACCCTAACACTAACCCTCACACTAAACCAATCCCTAACCCTAACCCTAAACTTCAACCTAACCCAGACCCTCACCCTAACCCTAAAAATAACCCTAAACATAACCCTCACCCTATCCCCCCCTTAAAGTTATATCTAACCCTCAACCTCACCCTCACACTCACCCTAACCCTAACCCTAAACCCCACCCTAACCCTAACCCTAAACCTCATCCTCATGCTCAGCCTAAGCCTAAGCCTAAAGTTAACCCTATCCCTAACACTCACCATAACCCCAACACTAACACAAAACCTAACTCTAAACCTAAACCTCACCCTCAAACTAACCCTAACAATAACCCTAACCCTAAACCTAAGCCTCATCCTAAACCTCACCCTCACCCTCACCCTCACCGTAACTGTAACCCTAACCCTAAACCTAACAATAACACTAACACTAACCCTAAACCTCATACTAACCATAAACTTCACCCTAATCCTAACCCTCACCATAACACTTACCCTCTTCCTAACACTAACCCTAACCCTAACACTAACCCTCACACTAAACCTAACCCTCACAATAACCCAAAACCTCACCCTAACCCTAAACCTCAACCTGAACCTAGACCTCAACCAAACCCTAACCCTCATCCTCACCCTAAAACTCACATTAACCATAACACGAATCCTCAATCTAACCCTCAACCTCACCCTAACCCTAACCCTCACTGTTACCCTATCCCGAACGCTCAGCCTAACCCTCACCTTTAAACTTACCGTGACCCTCAACCTCACCCGCACCCTAAATCTAATCCTCATCCTATCCCTCACCCTAATGGTAACCCCAACCATCACCCTAATCCTAACCCTCACCCTCAGCCTCAGCCTCAACCTAACACTAAGCCTAAGCCTAACCCTAACCCTAACCCTCACCCTCACCCTAGCCCTCACCCTAACACTAATCCTAACCCTAACCCTCATCCTAACCCTTAACCTAACCATAACCCGAACCATCTTTCTAAACCTAATCCTCATTAACACCCATACCCTCAGCCTAACCCCAAGCCTAAGCCGAACCCTAACCCTAACCCTCACACTCACCCTCACTGTAAAACTTATCCTAAAACAAACACTAATCCTAGCATTATACCTCAACCTAACCCTCACCATAATCCTAACCCTAACACTAACACTAACCCTAACCCTCACCCTAAATCTCCCCCTAACAGTATCTCTAACCCTAAACCACACGCTCACCCTAACCATAACCCTAAACCTAAACCTCACCCTAACCCTGATCCTAAACCTCACCATCACCCTCACCCTCACTGTAACTCTAACCCTATCCCTAATACTAACCCTCACCCTCACCCTAACCCTAACCCTAACCCTAACACTCACCCTCACCATAATGCTAACCCTGAACCTAACCCTAAACCTCACCCTAATGCTAACCCTAACCCTCACCCTCACTCTAACCCTCATCCTAACCCTAATGCTAACCCTAAACCTCACCCTCACCCTCATGCTGGGCCTAAGCCTAAGCCAAAGCCAAAGATTAACCCTGACCCTGACCCTCACCCTAACCCTAACCGTAACACTAACCCTAACCCTAACCCTCACACTAACACTCAACCTAACACTAACTCTGAACCTAAACCTCACCCTCACCCTAACCCTAACCCTCACCCTCACCCTCACCCCTTCCCTAATATTAAACCTAATCCTAACCCTAAACCTAACCCTAAAAATAAGAGTAACCCTCACCCTAACCCTCACCATAACCCTAACCCTAACACTCACTCTCACCATAGACCATAACCAAACCCAAAGCCTAGGCCAAACCCTCACCCTAACCCTCACTCTAATCCTAAACCCAACACTCACTTTAACCATAACCCTCACTCTCACCCTAACTCTAATCCTAACCCTAACCCTAACTCTAACCCTCCCCTTAACTCTAACCCTAACCCTAACCTTAAAAGGAACACTAACCCTAACCCTCAACCTAACCCTCACCTTAATCCTAACTCTAACCTAAACCTCACCCTGACCCTAAACCCAACTCTAACATTAACCCAAACCCTAAACCTAACTCTAACCCTAACCCTAACCCTCCTCCTCACCCTCACCATAACCGCAACCCTAAACCTAACAATAAGAATAACCTTAACCCTATTCCTAACCCTCACCCTAACACTTACCCTCACCCTACCACTAACCCTAAACCTCACCCTAACCCTCTCCCTAACCCTATATGTAACCCTCAACCTCACACTCACCCTAAACCTAACCTTAAACCCCACATTAACCCTAACTATAACCATCACCCTTATGCTCGGCCTAAGCCTAAGCCTAAGACTAAGCCTAACACTAACCCTAAACATCACCCTAACCCCAACAATAACACTAAACCTAACTCTAACCCTAAACCTCACCCTCATCCTAACCCTAATTCTAACCCTAACCCTAAACCTAAACCTCATCCTAACCCTAACAGTCACCCTCACCCTCACCCTCACCCTTACCCTCACCATAACCGTAACCCTAACCCTAACCCTAACAATAACCCTAACCCTAAACCTAAACCTCATCCTAAGCATAACCTTCACCGTAACCCTAACCTTCACCCTAACCCTAACCCTCATCCGAACATTTACCCTCACCCTAACACTAACACTCACGCTAACACTAACCCTCACACTAACCCTAACCATCACCCTAACCCTAAACCTCACACTAACCCTAACCCTCAACCTCAACCTAGCCCTCAACCTAACCCTAACCCTCATCCTCACCCTAAAACTCACACTAACCCTGACAGTAATCCTCAATCTAACGCTCACCCTTACCCTAACCCTAACACTCACCCTTACCGTTAACCTCACCCTCAGCCTAACACTAATCTTTACCCTTACCATCACCCTCACACTAACCCTCAGCCTAAAACTAATCCTCATCCTAACCCTCACCCTAACGGTAACCCCAACCATCACCCTAACCCTAACCCTCACACTCACCCTCAGCCTCAGCCTAAACCTAAGCCAAAGCCTTGGCCTAACCCCAACCCTCACCCTCACCCTAACCCTAAACCTCATCCTAACACTTAACCTAACCATAAACCTAACCATCTTTCTAAACCTAATCCTCATCCCCACCCATATCCTCAGCCTATCCCTAACCCTAAGCCGAACCCTAACCTTAACCCTCACACTCACCCTCACTGTAAACCTAATCCTAAACCTAACCCTAACCCTAAAATTAAACATCAGTCTAACACTCACCATAACCCTAACCCTAACCCTAACCCTAATGCTCACCCTGAACCTCCCCCTAACCCTAACTCTAAACCTAAACGTCACCCTCACCCTAACCCTAACACTAACCCTAAACCTCAACCTAAACCTAATCCTTACCCTCACCCTCAACCTCACTGTAACTCTAACCCTAACCCTAATCCTAACCTCACCCTCACCCTAACCCTAACCCTAACGCTCACCCTTACCTAACATTCACCCTCACCGTAACACTAACCCTAACCCTAACCCTAAACCTCAACATAACCCTAACAATAACCCTCAACCTCACTCTAGCACTCACCCTAAAAATAATTGTAACCTTAAACCTCATCCAAAACCTCGCCCTAACCCTAACCCTAACCCTCAACCTAACCATAAACCTTTCTAACCCTCAACCTAACCCTAACCCTGACCCCAACGTAACCATAAACCTAACTCTCACCCTAAACCTAAACCTCATCCTAACCCTAACCCTCACCCTCACCCTAACCCTAACACTAATTCTAACCTTAAACCTCACCCTATACCTTACCCTAACCCTAACTCTAACCCTAAACCTGACCCTCACCCTAACCCTCACCCTAGCCCTAAAACTCACCCTCACCCTAGCCTTCACCCTAACCCTAATCCGAACCTTAACCCTCATCCCAACCCTCACCCTATCCCTAAACCTAACCCTCAACCTAACCCTAAACCTCACCCCTAACCTCACCCTTAGTCTAACCCTAAGCCTAACCCTAAACCTAACCCTAACCCACACACTCACCCTCAACCTAACCCTAACCCTAACCCTCACCCTAACCCTAACCCTCATCCTCAACCTCACCCTTAGCTAACCCTAAGCCTAACCCTAAACCTAAACCTAACACACACACTCACCCTCACCCTAACGCTAATCCTAACCCTAAACCTAACCCTCACCCTCACCATAGCCTTCACCCTAACCCGAAACCTAAACCTAACTCAAACTCTAACCATAACCCTAACCCTAAACCTCACCCTAAACCTAACCCTTACCCTCACCCTCACTGTAAGGGTAACTCTAATCCTAACCCTAACAATAACCGTAACCCTAACTCTTACCCTCACCCTAACCATAACAATCACCCTAAACCTAACCCTCACCCTAACACTTACCCTCAACCTTATCTTAACCCTAAGCTTCAGCCTAATCCTGACCTTTATGCTTACCATCACCCACACCCTAACCCTCACCCTAATACTAACCCTAATCCTTACCCTCACCCTCACCATAACCCTAACCATCACTCTAACCCTACTCTTCACCCTCAACCTCACCCTCAGACTAACCCTACGCCTAAGCCTAAACCTAACCCTAACCCTCAACCTCACCGTTGCCCTCATCCTAACCATAATTCTAACCCTAACCCTCACCCTAACCCTAACCCTAACCTTACCCATAAACCCCACCCTAACCCTAAACCTAACCCTCACCCGCACCCTCACCCTCACCGTAACTCTAACCCTAACCCTATCAATAACACTAAACCTAACCCGAACCATCACCCTAAACCTAACCCTAACCCTCACCCTCATGCTCGGACTAAGCTTAAGCCTAAGCCTAATCCTAAACCTAACTCTCAACCTAACCCTGTTCCTAACCCTAACCCTAACTCTAACCCTAAATCTCACTCTCACCCTAACACTAATTCTAACCCTAACCCTAAACCTAAACCTCATCCTAACCTTAACCCTAAGACTCACCCTCACCCTCAACCTAAACCTATGCTTAACATTAACCCTAATCCTAACCCTCAAACTCAACCTCACCCTAAACCTAACTCTACCCCTAAACGTCACCATCACCCTAACCCTAAATCTAACACTAAACCTCACCCTAACCCTAACCTTAAGCTCTCCCTAAACCTAAACCTCACCGTCACCTTCAGCCTAAACCTAAGGATAACCCTAACCCTAAACCTAACCCTCACACTCACCCTAACCCTAAACCTAATCCTAATCCTAACCCTAGCCCTAAACCTCACCCTCACCCCAAACCTCACCCTAACCATAAAACTAACCCTGAAACTAACCCTCACACTCAGCCTCAACCTAACCCTAATTCTAACACTAAACCTCACCCACACTATAACCCTAACGCTAATCCTCACCCTGACCCTAACACTAACACTAAGCCTAAATCTAACACTAAACCTCACCCTCAACCTAACCCTCACTCTAACCCTAACCCAAACACTAAACCTCACCCTAACCCTAAACCTCACCCTCACCCTAGCCCTCACCCTAACCCTAATTCTAATCTTCATCCTCACCCTAACCCAAACCGTCATCCTCACACTAAGCCTCACCCTAACCCTAACCCTAATCCTCAATCCAACCCTCACCATAACCATTACCATAACCCTAAACTTAACCTTAACCCACACACTTACCTTAAACCTCACCCTCAGCCTAAACCTCACTTTTACACTTACCATCATCCTCACCCTTACACTCCCCCTAACCCTAAACCTCATCCTAACCCTAACCCTAGCCGTAAACCTAAACATCTCCCTATCCCTAACCCTCACCCTCAACCTCAAGCTCAGCCTAACCCTAAGCCTAAGACTAACCCTTACCCTAAACCTCACCCTCTCCCTAGCCTTCACCCTAACCCTAATCATAACCCTAACCCTCATCCTAACCCTCACCCTAACCCTAAACATAACCATCACCCTAACCATAATCCTCAAGCCCACACTCACCCTCAGCCTAACCCTAAGCCGAGGTCTAACCCTAACCCTAACACTCACACTCACGCTCAACCTAACCCTAATCCTAAACCTAACTCTATCTCTAACCATTAACCTCAACCTAACCCTCACCCTAACATTAACCCTAACACAAACCCTAACCCTAACCCACGAACTAACCCTCCCCCTAAGTTAAATCTAAACATAACCTCACCCTCACCCTAACCCAGTCCTACCCCTAACCCTAAACCTCACCCTAACCCTAACCATAACCCTCACACTCACCCTCACTTTAACCCTAACTCTAAACCTATCAATAACACTAATCCTAACCCTTAACCTAACCCTAACACTAACCATAACACTAATCCTAACACACACCCTCACCCTAACCCTAATCCTAACCATGACCCTAACCCTCACCCTAACCATAAACTTTACCCTCATCCAAACCGTCACCCTAACCCTAAACCTAACCCTGAACCTCAGCCTAACACTAACCCTAAACCTCACCCTCAACCTAGACCTCACCCTAACCCTAATCCTAACCCTAATTCTCCTCTTAACCCTCACCCTAAACCTAACACTAATTCACACCCTAACCCTGAACCTAACCCTAACCTTCAACCTAACCCTAACCCTCAAACTCAAGGTAACCCTAACTCTAACGCTCATCCAATCCCTAAACTTAACACAAACCCTAACTCTCACCCTAACCCTAATCCTAACCCTCACCCTAAACCTGAACGTCACCCTCATCCTAACCCTAAGCCTAAACCTAAACCTAACCCTAACCCTCACAATTACCTTAACCCTTATCCTAATCCTAATCCTAACCCTAAGCCTAACCCTCACCCTCACCCTAACCCTCATCCTAAACCTAACTCTAACACGAACCCTAACCCTAACCCTCACATTCAGCCTCAACCTAACCCTAACTCTAACCCTAAATCTCACCCTCACCCTAAACCTAACCATAACGCTAAACCTAAACCTCACCACAACCCTAACCCTAAACCTCACCCTGAACCTAGCCCTCACCCTAACCCTAATTCTAACCCTAACCCTCATCCTAACCCTCATCCTAACACTAACCCTAACCCTCACCCTCACCATCACCCTAACCCTAAACCTAAACCTAATGCTCAACCTAACCCTCACCCTCAACCTCACCGTAACCCTTACCTTAACCCTCACCCTAACCCTAAATTTAACCCGAACCCTAACTCTCACATAAAACATAAACTTAACCCTCACCCTAACCCTAACCCTCAAACTCACCCTCACCCTCATCCTAAGCCTAAGTCTAATCCTAACTCTAACTCTAACCCTCACACTCACCCTAAGCCTAACCCTAATCCTAATCCTAACCCTAAGCCTAACCCTCACCCTCACACTAACCCTCACCTTAACCCTAACCCTAACACTAACCCTAACCCTAACCCTCACCCTCAGGCTCACCCTAACCTTAACTCTAACCCTAAACCTCCCCCTCCCCCTAACACTAACCCTTACCCTCAACCTAAGCCTAACCCTCACCCTCAACCTCAACCTCAGCCTAACCCTAAACCTAACCCTAAACCTAACGCTAACACACACACTCACCCTCACACTAACACTAATCCTAAACCTTTCCCTAACCCTAACCCTCCCTCAAATTTTCACCCTAACCCTAACCATAACACTAATCCTAACCCTAACCCTCAACCTAACCCTCACCCTAAAACTAACTCTAACCCTAAACCTCATCCTCACCGTAAACCTAACTCTAACCCAAACACAAACCCTAACCCTCACCCTAACCCCAAACCTAACCATCACCCTAACCCTAATCCTCACCCCCATCCTCACCCTCAGCCTAAACCAAAGCCTAAACCTAACCCTATCCCTAACACTCACACTCACCCTCACCCTACCCCTAATCCTAACCCTACCCCTAAACATTAACCTCAACCTAAACCTCACCCTAACCTTAACCCTAACACTAACCCTAACCCTACCCCACGAAATAACCCTCCCCCTAACCCTAAATCTAACCATAAACCTCACCTCACCCTAACCCTAATCCTACCCCTATCCCTAAACCTCACCCTAACCTTAACCATAACCATAACCCTCACTTTAACTCTAACTCAAACCCTAACAATAACACTAATCCTAACCCTAAATCTAACCGTAACCCTAACCATAACTCGAATCCTAACACACACCCTCACCCTAACCCTAATCCTAACCATAACCCTAACCCTCACCATAATATTAACCCTCACCCAAACCCTCACTGTAACCCTAACCCTAACCCTAAACCTCACCCTCACCCTAGCCCTCACCCTAACCCTAATCCTAACCTTATTCTCATCCTAACCCTCACCCTCAACCTAACAGTAACCCACTCCCTAACCCTAAACCTAACCCTAAACCTCAACCTAACCCTAAACCGCACGCTCAACATAACCCTAATACTAACCCTCACCCAAACCCTAAACTTAATCGGAACCCTAACTCTCACCCTAACCCTAATCCAAACCGCACCGTAACCCTCACTCTCACCCTCAGCCTAACTCTAAGTCTAACCCTAACCCTAACACTAACCCTCACAATCACCCTAATCCTTATCCTAATCCTAATCCTAACCCTAAGCCTAACCCACACCCTCACCCTAACCCTCATCCTAAACCTAAATCTAGCATGAACCCTAACCCTAACCCTCACAATCAGCCTTAACCTAACACTAACTCTAACCCTAAAGCTCACCCTTACCCTAAACCTAACCATAAGGCTAACCATATACCTCACAAAAACCCTAACCCTAAACCTCAACCTCACCCTTGCCCTCACACTAAGCCTAATCCTAACACTAACCCTCATCCTAACACTCACCCTAACACTAACTCTAACCCTCACCCTGACCATCACACTAACCCTAAACTTTACCCTAACACTCAACCTAACCCTAACCCTCACCCTCACAGTAACCCTTACCCTAACCCTCACCCTAACCCTAAATTTAACTCGAACCTTAACTCTCACCCAAACCCTAAACTTAACCCTCACCCTAACCCTAACCCTCAAATTCACACTCACTCTCAGCCTAAGCCTAAGCCTAATCCTAACCCTAAAACTAACCCTCACACTCACCCTAAGCCTAACCCTAATCCTAATCCTAACCCTAAGCCTAAACCTCACCCTCCCACTAACCCTCACCTTAACCCTAAACCTAACACTAACCCTAACCCTAACCCTCACCCTCAGCCTCACCCTAACCCTAACTCTAACCCTAAACCTCACCCTCCTCCTAAACCTAACCCTTACCTTCACCCTAACCCTAAACCTCACCCTCAAACTCAACCTCAGCCTAACTCTAAACCTAACCCTAAACCTAACCCTAACACATACACTCCTTCACACTAACCATAATCCTCACCCCCATCCTCACCCTCAGTCTAACCCTAAGCCTAAGCTTAACCCTAGCCCTAACCCTCACACTCAACCTCACCTTAAACCTAACACTAACCCTACACCTAACCCTTAGCCTCAACCTAACCCTCACCCTAACCTTAACCCTAGCACTAACCCTAACCCTAACCCACGAACTAACCCTCCCCCTAACCCTAAATCTAACCATAAACCTCACCCTCACCCTAACCCTAATCCTACCCATATCCCTAAACCTCACCCTAACCCTAACCATAACCCTCACACTCACTTTAACTCTAACTCAAACCCTAACAATAACACTAATCCTAACCCTAAATCTAACCCTAACCCTAACCATAACCCGAATCCTAACACACACCCTCACCCTAACCCTAATCCTAACCATAACCCTAACCCTCACCCTCACCATAACCTTAACCCTCACCCAAACCCTCACCGTAACCCTAACCCTAACCCTAAACCTCACCCTCACCCTAGCCCTCACCCTAACCCTAATTCTCCTACCCTCACCCTCAACCTAACACTAACCCTAAACCTAACCCTAAACCTCAACCTAACCCTAACCCGCACGCTGAATATAACCCTAACCCTAATCCTCACCCAAACCCTAAACTTAACCGGAACCCTAACTCTCACCCTAACCCTAATCCAAACGCTCACCGTAACCCTCACCCTCACCCTCAGCCTAACCCTAAGTCTAACCCTAACCCTAACACTAACCCTTACAATCACCCTAACCCTTATCCTAATTCTAATCCTAACCTTAACCCTAAGCCACACCCTCACCCTAACCCTCATCCTAAACCTAAATCTAACATGAACCCTAACCCTAACCCTCACAATCAGCCTTAACCTAACACTAACTCTAACCCTAAAGCTCACCCTTACCCTAAACCTAACAATAAGGCTAACCATATACCTCACCAAAACCCTAACCCTAAACCTCAACCTCACCCATGCCCTCACACTAACCCTAATCCTAACCCTAAACCTCATCCTAACCCTCACCCTACCACTAAATCTAACCCTCACCCTCACCATCACGCTAACCCTAAACTTAACCCTAACACTCAACCTAACCCTAAACCTCACCCACACAGTAACCCTTACCCTAACCCTCACCCTAACCCTAAATTTAACTCGAACCCTAACTCTCACCCAAACCCTAAACTTAACCCTCACCCTAACCCTTACCCTCAAACTCAATCTCTCTCTCAGCCTAAGCCTAAGCCTAATCCTAAATCTAACCCTAACCCTCACACTCACCTTAAGTCTAACCCTAACACTAACCCTAACCCTAACCCTCACCCTCAGCCTCACCCTAATCCTAACTCTAACCCTAAACTTCACCCTCCCCCTAAACCTAACCCTTACCTTCACCCTAACCCTAAACCTCAACCTCAACCTCAACCTCAGCCTTACTCTAAACCTAACCCTAAACCTAAACCTAACACATACACTCTCCCTCACCCTAACCATAATCCTCACCCCCATCCTCACCCTCAGTCTAACCCTAAGCCTAAGCTTAACCCTAGACCTAACCCTCACACTCAACCTCACCCTAACCCTAACACTAACCCTACAACTAACCCTTAACCTCAACCTAACCCTCACCCTAACCTTAACCCTAACACTAAACCTAACCCTAACCCACGAACTGACCCTCCCCCTGACCCTAAATTTAACCTTTACCCTCGCCCTCAACCTCACCCTAATCCTACCCCTATCCCTAAACCTCAGCCTAAACCTAACCCTAACCCTCACCCTCACCCTCACTTTAACTCTAACTCTAACCCTAAAAATAACACTAATCCTAACCCTCAACTTAACCCTAACACTAACCATAACCCTAATCCTAACATACACCCTCACCCTAACCCTAATCCTAACCATAACCCTAAACCTCAGCCTCACCATAATTTTAACCCTCATCCAAACCCTCACTCTAACCCAAACCCTAACCCTAAACCTCACCCTAACCATAACCCTAACCCTCAACCTCACCCTAGACCTCACCCTAACCCTAATCCTAACCCTAATTCTCCTCCTAACCCTCACCCTAAACCTAACACTAACCCACACCCTAACCCTAAACCTATCCCTAACCCTCAACCTAACCCTAACCCTCACACTCACAGTAACCCTAACCCTAACCCTCACCCAAACTCCAAACATAACCCGAACCCTAACTCTCACCATAAACCTAACCCTAATACTCACTCCCATCCTCACCCTTAGCCTAAGCCTAAGCCTAAACCAAACCCTATCCCTAACCCTCACAATCACCCTAACTCTTATCCTAATACTAATCTTAACCCTAATCCTAACCCTCACACTCAAACTAACCCTCATCCTAACCCTAACTATAACACGAACCCTAACCCTAACCCTCACAATCAGCCTCAACCTAACCGTAACTCTAACCCTCACACTCACCCTCACCCTTACCCTAATCCTAACCCTAACCCTAACACTTAACCTCAACCTAACCCTCACCGTAAACTTAACCCTAACAATAACCCTAACCCTAACACTAACCGTAACCCTAACCCACGAACTAACCCTCACCCTAACACAAATCTAAACCTAAACCTCACCCTCACCCTAACCCTAATCCTAACCCTAACCCTAACCTCACCCTAACCCTAACCCTAACCCTCACCCTCACCCTTACCCTCAGCATGACTCTAACCATAACCCTAACAATAACACTAATCCTAACCCTAATCCTAAACCTAACCCTAACCCTAACCCTAATCCTAACACTCACCCTCACCCTAATACTAATCCTAACCCTAACCCTCACCGAACCCTCATTTTAACTCTAACCCTAACAATAACACTAATCTTAACCCTAAACCTAACCCTGACCCTAATCCTAACCATAACCCTAACCCTCACCCTCACCATAATTTTAACCCTCATCCAAACCCTCATTCTAACGCTAACCCTGACCCTAAACCTCTCCCTAACACTAACCCTAACCCTCACCCTAGCACTCACTCTAACCATAACCCTAATCCTAACACTAATTCTCCTCCTAACCCTCACCCTAAACCTAACACTAACACAAACCCTAACCCTAAACCTATCCCTAACCCTCAACCTAACCCTAACCCTCACACTCACAGTAACCCTAACCCTAACCCTCACCCAAACTCCAAACATAACCCGAACCCTAACTCTCACCCTAACCCTAACCCTAATCCTAACTCCCATCCTCACCCTCAGCCTAAACCTAAGCCTAAACCTTACCCTATCCCTCACCCGAACCCTAACCCTCACCCTCACTGTAACACTAACCCTTATCCAAACCCTCAACCTTACCCTCACCCTCTCACTAGCCCTCACCCTAACCCTAAACCTAACCCTAATCCTCAACCTAACCCTCACCCTAACCCTAACCCAAACCCTCACCCTAACCCTAAACCTAACTCTAAACCTCAACCTAACCGTAACCCTCATGCTCACCCTAACTATAACCATAACCCTCAGGCTAACCCTAAACATAACCCGAACCCTAACTCTCAAACTAAACCTAACCCTAACACTCACCCTAACACTAACCCTCACCCTCACCCTCAGCATAACCCTAAGCTTAAACATAACCTTAACCCTCACACTCACCCTAAACCTTACCCTAATCCTAACCCTAAACCTAAGCCTTACCCTCACCCTCACCTTAACCCTCACCCTAACCCTAACTCTAACATTAACCCTAACCCTAAACATCACAATCAGCCTCACCATAAACCTAACTCTAAACCTAAACCTCAACCTCACCCTCACCCCAAACCTAAGCCTCACCCTCACTCTAGCCCTCACCCTAACCCTAATCCTAACCTAACCCTCAACCTAATCCAAACCCTATTACTAAACCTAATCCTAACCCTCACCATCACCATAAACCTTACCCTAACCCTCACCCTAACCCTAAACTTAACCAGAACCCTAACTCTCACCATAACCCTAACCCTAAACCTCACCCTAACCCTAAACCTCACCCTAACCCTAAACTTCAACCTCACCCTCACACTCAGCCTAAGCCTAAGCCTAACCTAACCCTAAGCCTAAGCCTAACTGTAACCCTAACCCTTACACGCTGCCTAACCTTAACCCTAATCCTAACCCTAACTCTAACCCTAAATCTCACCGCACCCTAACCCTCACCTTAACCCTAACACTAACCCTAACTCTAACCCTCACCCTCAGCCTCATCCTAACCCTAACTCTAACCCTAAATCTCACACTCACCCTAAACCTAACCCTAACGCTAACCCTAAAACTCACCCTAAACCTAATCCTAAAACTCACCCTCACCATAGCCCTCACCCTAACCCTAATCTTAACCCTAACACTCATCATAACCCTCCCCCTAACACTAAGCTTAACCCACACCCTAACGCTAACCCTAACGCTCAAACTCACTCTCAGCCTAAACCTAAGCCTAAACCTAAACCTAACCCTAACACAAACACTCACCCTCACCCTAACCCTAATCCTAAATCTATCCCTAACCCTTATGCTCCCCCTAAATCTCACCCTAACCCTAACCCTAACAGTAACCCTAAACCTAACCCTCCACCTAACCCTCACTCTAACCCTAACTCTAACCCTAAACCTCACCCTCAGCCTAAACCTAACACTAACCCTAACACAAAAACTAAACCTCACCCTAACCCTAACCCTAACCCTCACCCTAACCCTCAGCATAACCGAAACTCTAAACCAAACAATAATTCTAAACCTAATCCTAACCCTCACCCTAACCATAAACCTCACCCTAACCCAAACCCTCACCCTAACACTTACCCTCACCCTAACACTAACCCTAAAACTAACACTAACACTAAACATCAACCTAACCCTCCCCCTAACCCTAAATCTAACCCTAAACCTCACCCTCACCCTCACCCTAACCCTAACCCTAAGCCTCACCTTAACCATAAACCTCACCCTAACCCTAACCCTCACCATAACACTTCCCCACACCCTAAAACTAACCATAAACCAAACACTCAGCCTCACACTAATCCTAACCCTCACCCTCAACCTAACCCTCACCCTAGCCCTAACACTAACCCTAACCCTCACCCTCACCCTAGCCCTCACCCTAACCCTAATTCTAACCCTCATGCTCACCCTAACCCTAACCCTCATCCTCACCCTAAACCTCACACTAAGCCGAATCCTAATCCTCAATCTAACCCTCACCCTAACCCTAACCCTAACCCTTACCTAACACTAAGCATAACCCTAACACTCTCCCTTCTTTTAACCCTCAGCCTCAGCCTAAAGCTCATCATTACCCTTACCATCATCCCCACCCTAACCCTCCCCCTAACCTTAAACCTCATTCTAACCCTCACCCTAACCGTAAAACAAAACTTCACCCTAACCCTAAAACTCACCCTCAACCTTATGCTCAGCCTAACCCTAAGCGAAGCCTAACCCTTACCCTAACCCTCACCCTCACCCTCGCCCTCACCATAACACTAATCTTAACCCTAACTCTCATCCTTACCCTTACTCTAATCCTAACCCTACCATCATCCTAATCCTAATCCTCAACCCCACCCTCACCCTCAACCTACCCCTAAGCCTAAGTCTAAGCTTACCCTAACTCACACCCTCACCCTCACCCTAACCTTAATCCTAACCCTAAAGCTAACCCTACACCTTAACCTCAACCTAACCCTCACCCTAACTTTAACCCTAACACTAACTGTAACCCATGAACTAACCCTCCCCCTAACCCTAAATATAACCCTAAACCTAACCCTCATCCTAACCCTAATCCTACCCCTAAACCTACACCTCACCCTAAACATGACCCTAACCCTCACCCTCAACCTCACCCTCACCGAAACTCTAACCCTAACCCTAACAATAACACTAACCGTAACCCTAACGCTCACCTTAACCCAAACCCTAACACTAATCCTCAACCTAACCCTATCCCTCATCCTAACCCTAAACTTAACCCGAACCCTAACCCTAACCCTAACCATCACCCTCACCCTCAGCCTAACCCTAAGCCTAACCAGAACCCTAACCTTCACACTCAGCTTAACCCTTATCCTAATCCTAATCCTAACTGAAAGCCTAACCCTCACCCTAAACCTAACCCTCCCCCTAAACCTATATCTAACCCTAAACCTCACCCTCAACCTCACCATAATCCTAACCCTAAACAGAACCCTCACCCTAACCCTAACCCTCACCATAAAGCTTACCCTCACCCTAACACTAACCCTCACCCTAACACTCACGATCACACTAATCCTAACCCTCACCCTAATCCTAAACCTCACCCTAACCCTAACCCTAACCCTAACTCTAACCCTAAACCTCACCGTCATCCTAAAACTAACTCTAACCCTAACCCAAACCATAAACCTCAGCCTAACCCTAAGCATGTCCCTCACCCTTACCCTCACCCTAGCCCTCAACCAAACCCTAATTCTAACTCTCACACTCACCCTAACCCTAACCCTCATCCTCACCCTAAACCTCACACTAACCCTAAACCTAATCCCCAATCTAACCCTTATCTTAACCCTAACCCTAACCCTTATCCTAACTCTAAAACAAACCCTAACCCTCACCCTTAACGAATCCCTCACCCTCAGCCTAAACCTCACCTTTGCCTTAACCATCATCCTCACCATAACCCTCAACCTAACACTAAACCTCATCCTAACACTCACCCCAACCGTAAACCTAACTATCACCCTAACCCTAACCCTCACCCACAACCTAGCTGTCACCCAAACTCTAATCCTAACCCTAACCCTCATCCTAAACCTAAACCTAACCATCACCCTAACCCTAATCCTAACCCTCACCCTCAACCCCAACCTCACCATAACTCTATCCCTTACCCTAACAATAACACTAACCCTAAACTTACCCTAACCCTCACCATAACCCTCACCCTCAGCCTCACCCTCACTGCAAACTTAACCCTAACCACAACACTAAAAATAACCCTAACCATAACTCTAATCCTCACCCCCACAATCACACTCAGCCTAATCCTAAACCTAACCCTAATCCTAACCCTAACCTTAACCCTAACCATAAACCTCACCCTCAGCATCACCCTCACCGCAAACTTAACCCAAACCATAACACTAAAAATAACCCTATCACTAACCCTAACCCTAACCCTAACCCTAATCGTCACCCCCACTGTCACACTAACCCTAAACTTAAGCCTAATCCTAACCCTAAACCTAACCCTAACCCTCACCGTAACACTAACACTAACCCTAACCCTAACCCTAATCCTCACCCCCACTGTCACACACAGCCTAAACCTAAGCCTAATCCTAACCCTAAACCTAACCCTAACCCTCACTGTAACACTAAAACTAACCCTAACCCTAACCATAACCATAACCCTAAACCAAACCATAACCCTTAGCCTCACCCGCACCCTAACCCTAACCCGAACCCTAACCCTCATCCTAACCCTAATCCTAACTCTAACCCTAACCCTAACTCTCACACTCACCCTCAGCCTAATCCTAATCCTAAACCAAACCCTATCCCTAAGCCTAACCCTCACCCTCACCCTAATCCTCACCCTATCCCTAACACTAAGCCTAAATCTAACCCTCACCCTCAGACTCACCCTAACCCTAACTCTAACGTTAAACCCCACCCTCACCCTAACCCTAACCCTAACCTTAAACCTCCCCCTAACCCTAAACCTAAACCTCAACCTAACCCTCACCTTAACCCTAACCATAACACTAACCCTAACCCTAACCCTCATCCTAAACCTCCCCCTAACTCTAAGTATAACCATAAACCTCACCTTTACCCTATCCCTAATCCTAACCCTAAACCTAAACCTCACCCTAAACCTAACCCTAACCCTCACCCTCACCCTAACCCTCACAGTAATTCTAATCCTAACCGTAACAATAAAACTAATCCTAACCCTAAACCTAACCCTAACCCTAAACCTAAGCCTAATCCTAACACCTACACTCACCCTAACCCTAATCCTAACCCTAACCCTCACACTAATGCTAAACTTCAACCTCACTGTAACCCTAACCCTCACGCAAACCCTCACGCGAACCTTAAACCTAACCCTCAACCTATCCCTTACCCTCACCCTCAACCTCACCCTCAGTCTAAACCTAAGCCAAACCCTAAACCTAACCCTAACACACACACTCACCCTCACCATAAAGCTAATCCTAACCCTAACCCAAACCATGACCCTAAACCTCCCCCTAACTCTCACCCTAAATCTAACCCTAAAACTAACCCTAAACCTAACCCTCAACGTAAGCCTCAACCTAACCCTAACTCTATAGCTAACCTTAACCCTCACCCTCACTGTCACCGTAACTGTAACCCAAAACCTAAGCCTAAAAATAACCCTAACCCTCACCCTCACCCTAACACTAATCATAAACCTAAATCTACCCCTAACCCTTAACGTCAACCTAATCCTCACCCTAAACTTAACGCTAACACTAACCGTAACCCTAACCCACGAACTAACCCTCCCCCAACTCTAAATATAACCATAAACCTGACACTCACCCTAACCCTAATCCTAACCCTAACCCTAAACCTCACCCTAACACTAACCCTAAGCCTCACCCTCACCCTCACCCTCAATTTAACTCTAACTCTAACCCTAACAATAACACTAATCCTAAAACTAAATCTAACCCTAACCCTAATCCTAAAACACACCTTCACCCTAAACCTAATCCTAACCATTACCCTAACCCTCACCCTCACCATAACCTTAACCCTCATCCAAACCCTCACCCTAACCCTAATCTTAACCCTAATTCTCCTCCTAACCCTCAACCTAAACCTAACACTAACCCTAACCCTAACCCTCAAAATCAGCTTCAACCTAATACTAACTCAAACCCTAAACCTCACCCTCACCCTAAACCTAACCAAAACTCTAACCCTAAAACTCACCACAACCCTAACCCTAAAGCTCACCCTCCCCATAGCCCTCACCCTAACTCTAATCCCAACCCTAACCCTCATCCTAAACCTCACCCTATCACTAACCCTAACCCTCATCCTCACCATCACCCTAAGCCTAACCCAAACTCTCAAACTAACTCTAACCCTCACCCTCACCAAAACCCTTACCCTAACCCTCACGCTAATCCTAAATTTAACCCGAACCCTAACTCTCACCCTAAAGCTAACCCTAAACCTCACTCTAACCCTAATCCTCACCATCACCCTCAGCCTCAGCCTAAGCCTAAGCTTAATCATAACCTTAACCCTAACCCTCACACTCACCCTAAGCCTAACCCTAATCCTAATTCTAACCCTAAGCCTAAACCGCACACTCAACCTAACCCTAACACTAACCCTAATCCTAACCCTAACCCTTACCTAATCCTCACCCCCAACCTCACCCTCAGACTAACCCTAAGCCTAACCATAACACTGACCCTAAACCTCACCGTAACCCAAACCCTAAACTTAACCCTAACCCTAACCGAAACTCTAACACTAACCCCAAACCTAACCCTAACCCTTACCTAACCCTAACCCTAATCCTCAACCTCAATGTCACCCTAACCCAAACAATAACCCTAACCCTCACCCTAATCCTAAGCCTAACCCTAACCCTAACCCTCACACTCAACCTCACCCTAACCCTAATCCTAAACCTAACCCTCACCCTAGCCCTCAAACTGACCCTAATCCTAACCCTAAACCTAATCCTAAACCTCACACTAACCCTAACCTTAACCCTCACACTAACCCTAACTCTAAACCTAAACCTCACCCTAACACTAAACTGAATCCTCACCTTCACCCTTACTCTCAACTTCACTCTAACCCTTAACCTAACAATAAACCTAAACCTAAACCTAACCCTAACCATCACACTCACCATAACTCTAAACCTTACCCTAACAGTAAACCTCACCCTAATCCTCACCCTCACCCTCACCCTAACTCAAACACTAATCCTCACCCACACCCTCACCCTCAGCCTAAACCTAAGCCTAAACCTAACCCTAACCCTAACCATCACCTTAACCCTAACCCTAACCCAAACCCTAACCCTGAACCAAAACCTAATCCTCAGCCTCAAGCTCACCCTAACCCAAACCCTAACCCTTACCCTCACCCTAACCCTAAATCTAACCCTAACCCTAACGCTCACACTAACCCTCACCATAACCATAATCCTATACCTAACCCTATCCCTAAACCTATGCTTCATATTAACCCTCAGCCTAGCCCTCACGCTAACCCTAATCCTAACCCTAAACCTTATCCTAAGCCTCACCCTAACCCTACCCCTAAACCTCACCCTCACCTTCAGCCTCACTTTAACTCTAACTCGAACCCTAACAATAACACTAATCCTAAACCTAAACCTAACCCTAACCCTAACCCTATACCTAATCCTACCACACACCCTCACCCTAACCCTAATCCTAACCATAGCACTAACCCTCACACTAAACCTCACACTAACCCTAACACTAATCCTCAATCTAACCCTTACCCTCACCCTATACCCTAACCCTCACCCTTACCCTAACACTAACCCTAACATAACCATAATCATAACCCTCAACCTCAGCCTCACATTCCCAGCAAACATAACCCAAACCATAACACTAACAATAACCCTAACCCTCACCCTAATCCTAATCCTACCCCTACCCCTAAACCTCACCCTAGCCCACACCCTAAACCTAAGCCTAAGCCTAACCCTCACCCTAACTCTCACTCTAAACCTAACCCCAAACCTCAACCGAAACCTAACCCTCAACCTCACCCTCAGCCTAACTCTAATCCTAACCTGAACCCTAACCTTAACCCTCACACACACAGTCACCTTAACCGTAGACCTAATCCTAACCTTAACCCTAACCCTCACCCTCACCCAAAACCTCACCCTAAGCCTAAACATAACCCTAACCCTCAGCCTCACATTCACAGCAAACTTAACCCAAACCATAACACTAACAATTACCCTAACACTCACCCTTAACCTAACCCTAAACCTAAACCTAAACCTAACCCTAACCCTAACCCTAAACCTAAACCTGACCCTAACCCTAATCCTAACCCTCACCCTCACCTTCACAGTCACCATAACCCTAAACCTAACCCTTACAATAGCCCTAACCCTAACCCTATACCTCATCCGATCCATATCCTTCACCCTAACCCTAACCCACATCCTAAAGCTTATCCTCACCTTAACCCTAACCCTCACACTCACCCTAACCCTCACCCTAATCCTAATCCTAACCCTAAGCCTAACCCTCACCCTCACCCTAACCCTCACCCTAAACCTAACTCTAACACTAACCCTAACCCTAACCCTCACCCTCAGCCTCACTCTAACCCTAACTCTAACCCTAAAGCTCCTCCTCCCCCCACCCTAACCCTAACCCTAACCCTAAACATCACCCAAAACCTAACCCTAAACCTCACCCTCACCCTAGCCCTCACCCTAATCCTAATCCTAACACTAAACCTCACTCTAACCCTAACCTTAATCTTAATCCTAACCCTAAACCTAACCCTCACCCTCACCCTAACACTCACCCTAACACTAACCCTCACCCTCACTCTCATCCTAACCATAACTGTAACCCTAAACCCCACCCTCATCCTAATCCTCACCCTAAACCTAAATCTCCCCCATACCCTAAACCTAAACCTCACCCTCAAACTAGCACTCACCCTAACCCTAATCCTAACCCTAACCCTCACCCTAATGCTAATGCTCACACTCAACCTCACCCTCAGCGTAACCCTAAGCCTAACCCTAAACCTAACCCTAACACAAATATTCACCCTCAACTTTACCCTAATCCTAACCCTAAACCTAAGCCTCCCCTAATTCTCACCCTAACCCTAACCCTAACACTAACACTACCCCTAACCCTCAACCTAACCCTCACCCTTAACCCTAACTCTAACCCTAAACCTCACCCTCACCCTAAACCTAACTCTAACCCTAACCCAAACACTAAACTTCACCATAAAACTAACCCTCACCCTCACCCTCAGCCTAAAACTAAACCTGACCCTAACAATAACCCTAACACTAATCCTAACCCTCACCCTAATCCTAACGATCACCCTAACCCAAAATCTAACCCTAACACTTACAATCACCCTAAAACTAAAGCTAACCCTAACACTAACTCTCACACTAACCCTAACCCTAAGCCTAACCCTAAACCTCACCGTAACCCTAACCCTAACCCTAAAGAGAATTAACCCTAACCCTAAATCTAACCCTAATCCTCAGCCTCACCCTCACCGTAACCCAAACCCTAACCCTAAACCTCACCCTAACCCTAAGCCTATATCTAACCCTAAACCTCACCCTCAGCCTAACCCTAACCCTGACCCTAACCCTAAACCCCAACCTATCCCTAACCCGCACCCTCAACCTCACCATAATTCTAACCAAAACCCTAACACTAACACTAACCCTAACCCTAACCATCACTTTAACCCTAATCCTCACCCCCACCCTCAGCCTCAGCCTAACCCTAAGCCTAACCATAACTCTCAGACTAACCCTCACCGAAACCCTAACCCTAACCCTAACCCTAAACCTAACCCTAACCCTAAACCTAACCCTCATTTCAGCTTCACCCCCACCCTACCCTAAACTCTAACCCGAACACTCACCCTAACCCTAAGCCCAACCCTAACCTTAACCCTAACCTTCACACTCACTCTACCCTAAACCTAATCCTAAACCTACCATTACTCCTAAACCTAACCCTCACCATAACCCTCACCCTAGCCCTCACCCTAACCCTAATCCTAAACCTAAACCTCAAACTAACCCTAAATTTACCCCTAAACCTCAACCTCACCCTAACCCTAACTCTAACCCTAACACTAAACCTCAAAATAAACCTAACCCTAACCCTCACCCTAACCCTAAACCTCACCATCACCCTCAGCCTAACCCTAAGCCTAACCCTAAACCTATCCCTAACACACACTCACCCTCACACTAACACTAATGCTAACCCTAACCCTAACCCTCCCCCTAACTCTCACCCTAAACCTAACCTTAGCACGAACACTAAACCTAACCCTCAACTTAACCATCACCTTAACCCTAACTCTAAACCTAAACCTCACCATCATGTTAACCCTAACTCTAACCCTAACCCAAACCCTAAACCTCACCCTAACCCTAACCCTCATTATCAGCTTCACCCCCACCCTACCCTAAACTCTAACCCGAACACTCACCCTAACCCTAAGCCCAACCCTAACCTTAACCCTAACCTTCACACTCACTCTACCCTAAACCTAATCCTAAACCTACCATTACTCCTAAACCTAACCCTCACCTCAACCTCACTGTAACCATAACCCTAAACCTAACCCTAACAATAACCCTAAACCTATTCCAAACCCTCACCCTAACCATAACTCTCACCCTAACCCAAACCATCACCCTATTACTTACCCTCACCCTAACACTAACCCTAACCCTAACAATAACCCTCACACAAATCCAAGCCCTAACCCTAACCCTAAATCTCAACCTAACCCAGACCATCACCCTAACCCTAAACATAACCCTCACCCTAACCCCCCCTTAAAGTTATATCTAACCCTCAACCTCACCCTCACACTCACCATAACCCTAAACCTAAACCCCACCCTAACCCTAACGCTAACCCTCACCCTCATGCTCAGCCTAAGCCTAAGCCTAAGCTTAACCCTAACCCTAACCCTCACCAAAACCCCAACACTAACACAAAACCTAACTCTAACCCTAAACCTCACCCTCACCCTAACCTTAACACTAACCATAACCCTAAACCTAAGCCTCATCCTAACCCTAACCCTCACCCTCACCCTCATCCTCACCGTAAGTGTAACCCTAACCCAAAACCTAACAATAACCCTAACACTAACCCTAAACTTCATCCTAACCATAACCTTCACCCTAACCCTAACCCTCACCCTAACACTTACCCTCATCCTAACACTAACCCTAACCCTAACACTAACCCTCCCACTAAACCTAACCCTCACACTAAACAAAAACCTCACCCTAACCCTAAACCTCACCCTGAACCTAGCCCTCAACCAAACCCTAACCCTCATCCTCACCCTAAAACTCACACTAAACATAACACAAATCCTCAATCTAACCCTCAACCTCACCCTAACCGTAACCCTCACCTTTGACCTAAACCGCACGCTCAGCCTAACCCTCACCTTTACCCTTACCGTGACCCTGAACCTCACCCTTCACCCTAACCCTAATCCTCATCCAATCACTCACCCTAATGATAACACAAAACATCACCCTAATCCTAACCCTCACCCTCAGCCTCAACCTAACCCTAAGCCTAAGCCTAACCCTAACCCTAACCCTCACCCTCACCCTAGCCCTCACCCTAACAATAATCCTAAACCTAACCCTCATCCTAACACTTAACCTAACCATAACCCTAACCATCTTTCTAAACCTAATCCTCATCCCCACCCATACCCTCAGCCTAACCTAAGCCTAAGCCGAACCCTAAGCCTAACCCTCACACTCACCCTCACTGTAAACCTTATCCTAAAACTAACCCTAATCCTAACATTATACCTCAACCTAACCCTCCCCCTAACCCTAACCCTAACACTAACCCTAACCCTAACCCTCCCCCTAACCGTAACTCTAACCCTAAACCACACCCTCACCCTATCCATAACCCTTACAATAAACCTCACCCTAACCCTGATCCTAACCCTCACCGTCACCCTCACCCTCACTATAACTCTAACCCTATCCCTAATACTAACCCTCACCCTCACCCTAACCCTAACCCTAACCCTAACTCTCACCCTCAACATAACGCTAACCCTAAACCTAACCCTAAACCTCACCCTAATGCTAACCCTAACCCTCACCCTCACTCTAACCCTCATCCTAACACTAATGCTAACCCTAAACCTCACCCTCACCCTCATGCTCAGCCTAAGCCAAAGATTAACCCTGACCCTGACCTCACCCTAAGCCAAAGATTAACCCTGACCCTGACCCTCACCCTAACCCTAACCCTAACTGTAACACTAACCCTAACACTAACCCTCACACTAACCCTCACCCTAACTCTAATTCTAAACCTAAACCTCACCCTCACCCTAACCCTAACCCTCACCCTCACCCTCACCCTCTGCCTAATATTAAACCTAAACCTAACCCTAACCCTAACCCTAACAAGAAGAGTAACCCTCAACCTACCCGTCACCCTAAACCTAACCCTAACACTCACACTCACCATAGCCCATAACCAAACCCTAAGCCTAAGCCTAACCCTCACCCTAACCCTCACTTTAATCCTAACCCCAACACTCACTTTAACCATAACCCTCACCCTCACCCTAACTCTAATCCTAACCCTAACCCTAACTCTAACCCTCCCCTTAACTCTCACCCGAACGCTAACCTTAACAGTAACACTAACCCTAACCCTCAAACTAACCCTCACCCTAATCCTAACTCTAACCTAAACCTCACCCTGACCCTAAACCCAACTCTAACATTAACCCAAACCCTAAACCTCACTCTTACCCTAACCCTAACCCTCATCCTCACCCTCACCGTAACCGCAACCCTAAAACTCACAATAAGAATAACCTTAACCCTATTCCTAACCCTCATCCTAACACTTACCCTCACCCTAACACTAACCCTAAACTTCACCCTAACCCTCTCCCTAACGCTATATGTAACCCTCAACCTCACACTCACCCTAAACCTAACCCTAAACCCCACATTAACCCGAACCCTAACAATCACCCTTGTGCTCGGCCTAAGCTTAAGCCTAAGACTAAGCCTAACACTAACCCTAAACATCACCCTAACCCCAACAATAAAACTAAACCTAACTCTAACCCTAAACCTCACCCTCACCCTAACCCTAATTCTAACCCTAACCCTAAACCTAAACCTCATCCTAACCCTAACCCTCACCCTCACGGTGAGCGTAACCCTAACCCTAACTCTAACAATAACCCTAACCATAACCCAAACCCTCATCCTAAGCATAACCTTCAGCGTAACCCTAACCCTCACCCTAACACTTACCCTCACCCTAACACTAACACTCAACCTAACACTAACCCTCACACTAACCCTAACCATCACCCTAACCCTAAACTTCACCCTAACCCTAACCCTCAACCTCAACCTAGCCCTCAACCTAACCCTCACCCTCATCCTCACCCTAAACCTCACACTAACCCTAACAGTAATCCTCAATCTCAACCTCACCCTCACACTAACCCTAACACTCACCCTTACCGTAAACCTCACCCTCAGCCTAACACTCACCTTTACCCTTACCATCACCCTCTCACCAACCTTTAACATAAAACTAATCCTCATCCTAACCCTAACCCTAACGGTAACCCCAACCATCACCCTAACCCTAACGCTCACCCTCACCCTCAGCCTCAGCCTAAACCTAAGCCAAAGCCTTGGCCTAACCCTAAAACTCACCCTTACCCTAACCCTAACCCTCTTCCTAACCCTTAACCTAACCATAAACCTAACCATCTTTCTAAACCTAATCCTCATCCCCACCCATACCCTCAGCCTAACCCTAACCCTAAGCCGAACCCTAACCTTAACGCTCACACTCACCCTCACCAAAAACCTAATCCTAAACCTAAACCTAACCCTAAAATTAAACCTCAGTCTAACACTCACCCTAACCCCAACCCTAACCATAACACTAATGCTTACCCTAACCCTCCAACTAACCCTAACTCTAACCCTAAACGTCACCCTCACCCTAACCATAACCCTAACACTAAACCTCACCCTAAACCTGATCCTTAACCTCACCCTCACTCTCACCCTCACTGTAACTCTAACCCTAACCCTAATCCTAACCCTCACCCTCACCCTAATCATAACCCTAACCCTCACCCTTAACCTAACCCTCACACTCACCGTAACACTAACCCAAACCCTAAACCTCACCATAACCCTAACAATAACCCTCAACCTCACCCTAGCACTCACCCTAAACCTAATTGTAACCTTAAACCTATTCCAAAACCTCACCCTAAACCTAACCCTAACCCTCAACCTAACCCTAAACCTAATTCTAACCCTCAACCTAACCCTAAACCTGACCCCAACGTAACCCTAACCCTAACTCTCACCCTAAACCTAAATCTCATCCTAACCCTAACTCTCACCCTCACCCTAACCCTACCACTAATCCTAACCTTAAACCTCAACCTTTACCTCACCCTAACCCTAACTCTAACCCTAAACCTGACCCTCACCCTAACCCTCACCCTAACCCTAAAACTCACCCTCACCCTAGCCTTCACCCTAACCCTAATCCGAACCTTAACCCTCATCCTAACCCTCACCCTAACCCTAAATCTAACCATCAACCTAACCCTAAACCTCACCCCTAACCTCACCGTTAGTCTAACCCTAAGCCTAACCCTAAACTTAACCCTAACCCACACACTCACCCTCAACCTTACCCTAACCCTAACCCTCACCCTAACCCTAACCCTCATCCACAACCTCACCCTTAGCCTAACCCTAAGCCTAACCCTAAACCTAAACCTAACACACACACTCACCCTCACCCTAATGTTAATCCTAACCCTAACCCTAACCCTCACCCTCACCATAGCCTTCACCCTAACCCGAACCTAAACCTAACTCAAACTCTAACCATAACCTTAACCCTAAACCTCACCCTAAACCTAACCCTTACCCTCACCCTCACTGTAAGGGTAACCCTAATCCTAACCCTAACAATATCCGTAACCCTAACTCTTACCCTCACCCTAACCATAACAATCACCCTAAACCTAACCCTCATCCTAACACTTACCCTCAACCTTATCTTAACCCTAAGCCTCAGCCTAATCCTGACCTTTATGCTTACCATCACCCTCACCTTAACCCTCACCCTAGTCCTAACCCTAATCCTTACCCTCACCCTCACCATAAGCCTAACCATCACTCTAACCCTATTCTTCACCCTCAACCTCACCCTCAGACTAACCCTAACCCTAACCTTACCCATAAACCCCACACTAACCCTAAACCTAACCCTCACCCGCACCCTCACCCTCACCGTAACTCTAACCCTAACCCTATCAATAACACTAAACCTAACCTCAACCATCAACCTAAACCTAATGCTAACCCTCACCCTCATGCTCAGACTAAGCCTAAGCCTAAGCCTAACCCTAAACCTAACTCTCAACCTAACCCTATCCCGCACCCTAACCCTAACTCTAACCCTAAATCTCACTCTCACCCTAACACTAATTCTAACCCTAACCCTAAACCTAAACCTCATCCTAACCTTAACCCTAAGACTCACCCTCACCCTCAACCTAAACCTATGCTTAATATTAACCCTAAACCTAACCCTCACACTCACCCTCACCCTAAACCTAACTCTAACCCTAAACCTCACCATCACCCTAACCCTAAATCTAAAACTAAACCTCACCCTAACCCTAACCCTAACCTCACCCCAAACCTAACCCTCACCCTCACCCTCAGACTAAACCTAAGGATAACCCTAACCCTAAAGCTAACCCTCACACTCACCCTAATCCCTAAACCTAATCCTAATTCTAACCCTAGCCCTAAACCTCACCCTCACCCCAACCCTCACCTTAACCCTAAATCTAACCCTGAAACTAACCCTCACACTCAGCCTCACCCTAACCCTAATTCTAACACTAAACCTCACCCACACCATAACCCTAACGCTAACCCTAACCCTAAACCTAACACTAACCCTAACCACAAACCTCAACCTAACCCTCAGCAAAACCCTAAATCTATCCCTAATCCTCACCATCAACCTAACCTTTACTCTAACCCTAACCCAAACACTAAACCTCACCCTAACCCTAAACCTAACCCTCACACTCACCCTCACCGTAACCGTAACCCTAAACCTAACCCTAACAATAACCCTAAAGCTAATCCTAACCCTCAACCAAACCAAAACCCTCACCCTAACCCAAACCCTCGCCCTAACACTTACCCTCACGCTAACACTAACCCTAACCCTAACACTAACCCTCACACTAACCCTAACCCTAACCAGTAGCCTAAACCTCAACCTAACCCTCACCCTTACCCTAACCCTAACACTAACCGTATTCCTAAACCTTGTCCTAACCCTCCCCCTAACCCTATATCTAACCCTAAACCTCACGCTAACCTTAACCCTAAGCCTAAGCCTAACACTAAACCTAACCCTAACCCTAAACATAACCTTAATCCAAAGCCTGACCCTCACCCTAACCCAAACACTAACCCTAACCCACACCCTCATCCTCAGCCTATCCCTAAGCCTAACCCTAACCCTAACCCTAACCATCACCTTAAACCTAACCCTAAACCTAACACTAAACCAGAACCAAACCCTAAATCTCAGCCTTACCCTTACCCTAACCGAAACCCTAACCCTAACTCTCACCCTAACACTAAGCCTGACCCTAAACCTAACCTCCACACTCACCTTCACCATAACCCTAATCCTAATCCTAATGTTATCCCTAAACCTTACCCTCACTTTAACCCTCATGCTAGCCTTCAACCTAACCCTAATAATAACCCTAAAACTTATCCTAACACTCAACATAACCCTAACCCTCACCCTAACCCTCACCCTCACCCTAACCCTAACAATAACCCAAACCCTAACCCTCAACCTCAGCCTTATCCTAACGCTAACTCTAACCCTAAATCTCCTCCTCCCCTAACCCAATAATCCAAACCCTAACCCTCAACCTCAGCCTCATCCAAACCCTAACTCTAACCCTAAATCTCCTCCTCCCCCTAACCCTAACCTTCACGCTCATCGAAAAAGTAACCGTAACCCTAACCCTAACAATAACCCTAACCTTAACCCTCACCCTAAGCATAATCCTCACCCTACCCCTAACCCTCACCCTAAAACTTACCCTCACCCTAACCCTAACCCTAAAACTAACACTAACCCTCACACTAACCCTAACCCTCACCCCAATCCTAAACCTCACCCTAACCCTAAACCTCAACCTCACCCTAGCCCTCACCCTAACCCTAATTATAACCCTCACCCTCAACCTAGCCCTCAACCTAACCCTAACCCTCATCCTCACCCTAGCCCTCACCCTAACCCTAATTCTAACCCTCATGCTCACCCTAACCCTAACCCTCATCCTCTCCCTAAACCTCCCACTAACCCTAAACATAATCCTCAATCTAACCCTCACCCTAACCCTAACCCTAACCCTTACCCTAACCCTAAACCTAGCCCTAACACTCGCCCTTATCTTAACCCTCAACCTCAGCCTAAACCTCAACCTAAACCTCACCCTAACCCTAAAACTCATCCTAACCAACACCATAAACTTAAACTTAACCATCACCGTAACCCTAACCCTCAACCTCAACCTCACACTCAGCCTAAGCCTAAGCCAAAACCTTGCCCTAAACTTTATCCTAAACCTCACACTGACCCTCAAAGTAACCCTAACCATCACCATCACCAAAATCCTTACCCTAAACATCAATCTAACCGTAAACTTAACCAAATCCCTAACTCTCAAACTAACCTTAACCCTCACCCTAACCCGAACCCTCACCCGAACTCTCACCCTCAGCCTAACCCTAAGCCTAAGCCTAACCATAACCCTAAACATTACCCTCAACCTAACCATCACCATAACCCTAACCCTAATCCTAACACTAAACCTCACCCTAAACCTAACCTTAATCCTAATCCTAACCCTAACCATAACCCTCACCCTCAACCTAACCCTCACCTTAACCCTAACCCTAACACGAACGCTAACCCTATCCCTCACCTCAGTCTCATCCTAACCCTAACTGGAACCCTAAACCTCATCCTCATCCTAACACTCACCCTAAACCTAAACCTCATTTAACCCTCAACCTAAACCTTACCCTCGACCTAGCCCTCACCCTAACCCTAACCCTAACCCTAACCCTAATCCTAACCCTCCCCCTAACCCTAACCCTAAACCTCACCCTAACACTTACCCTAACGTTAACCCTCACCCTCAACCTCACCCTCAGCCTAACCCTAAACCTAACCGTAACACACATACTCACCCTCACGTTTACCCTAATCCTAACCCTAACCCTAACCCTAACCCTACCCTAACCCTAACCCTCACCTTAACCCTAACCCTAACATTAACCCTAACCCTAAACCACACCCTCAGCCTCACCCTAACCCTAACCCTAAACCTAAACCTCATCCTCACCCTCACCCTAACCCTCACCCTCAACCTAGCGCTCATCCAAACCCTAATCCTAACCCTAAACCTCCCCTTAACCCTATGACTAACCCTCACCTTAACATTACCTTTCTCACCCTCAACCTCAACCTCAGCCTAACCCTAAGCCTAACCCTAAACCTAACCCTAACACACACACTCACCCTCAGCCTAACCCTAAGTGTATACCTAAAACTAACCCTAACTCTCTCCCTCAGCCTCACCCTAACCCTAATTCTATCGCTAAATATCACCGTCACCCTACCCCTAATGCTAAAACTTAACCCTAACTGAAACCCTAACCCAAACCCTCTCCCTAACTCTCACTCTAACCCTAACACTAACACTAACGCTAACTCTAACCCTAACAGTAAACCTCAACCTAACCCTAACCCTATCCCTATCCATCACCCTAACCCTCACCCTCACACTCAGCCTAACCTTAAGACTAAACCTAATCCTAACCCTAACCCTCACACTCACCCTAACCATAACCCTAATCCTAATCCTAACCCTATCCCTATCCCTCACCCTCACACTAACACTCACCCGAACCCTAACCCTAACACTAACCCTAACCCTAACCCTCACTATCAAACTCACCCTCAGCCTAACCCTAAGCCTAACGCTAAACCTAACACTCACACACACACTCACCCTCACCCTAACCCTAATCCTAAAACTAAATGTAACCATAAACCTCCGCCTAACTCTCATCCTAACGCTAACCCTAACACTAACCCTAACCCTCAAAAAAACCGTCACCCTAACCCTAGCTCTAACCCTAAACCTCACCCTCAACCTAAACCTAACTCTAACCCTAACCCAAACCCGAAACCTCACCCTAAGCCTAACCCTAAACCTCATCCTCACCTTCACCCTAACCCTAACTCTAACAATAACGCTAAACCTATTTCTCACCCTAACCCTAACCCTAAACCTCACCTTCACCTTCACCCTCACAGTAACGGTAACCCTAAACCTAGCAATAACCCTTACCTTAACCCTAAACCTCACCCTAACCATAACCCTCACCCTAACCCTAAAACTCTCCCTAAAACATACCCTCAAACTAACACTAACCCTCACACTAACCCTAACCCTAACCATAACCCTAAACCTCACCCTAACACTAAGCCTAACCCTAACATTCACCCTAACCCTAATTCTAACCCTAACCCTCACCCTAAGCATAAATCTCCACCTCACCATAAACCTCACACTAACCCTAACCCTAATCCTAAATCTAACCCTCACCCTCACAATAACCCTAACCCTAACCCTTAACCTAACCCTCAGCCTAACCTTAACCCTCACCCTTACAGTAACCCTCACCCTCAGCCTAACACTCACCTTTAACCTTAACGACACCCGCAACCTAACCCTCACCCTAAGCCTAAACTTAACCGAAACCTAACTCTCACCATAACCTTAACCCTAACCCTCACCTTAACCCTAAACCTAACCCTCACCCTCACCCTCAGCCTAACCCTAAGACTAACACTATACCTAATCCTAATCCTCACACTGACCCTCTCCCTAACCCCAATCCTAATCCTAACCCTAACCCTAACACACACCCTCACCCTAACCATCACCCTAAACCTAAACCTAACACTAACCCGAACCCTCACCCTAAACCTCACCCTAACCCTATATCTAACACTAAACTACAAACTCACAGTGACCCTAAACCTAACCCTAACCCTAAACCTCACCCTAACCCTAACCCTAAACCTCACCCTCACCCTAGCCGTCACCCTAACCCTAATCTTAAACCTAACCCACATCCTAACCCTCAACCTAACCCTAAACCTAACCCTCAACCTAACCCTAAACCTCCCACTCAACCTAACCCTAAGGCTAACCCTAAGACTAACCCTAAACCTAACCGTAACCCACACACTCACCCTCACCCTAACACTAACTATAACCCTAACCCTAAATTTAAACCGAACCCTAACACTCACCCTAACCCTAACTCTAACCCTCATCCTAACACACAACCTAACCCTACCCGTATCCATCACCCTAACCCCAACTCTCACCCTCAGCCTAACCCTAAGCCTAAGCATAACTTTAACCCTAACCCTCAACCTCACCCTAAACCTAATCCTAACCCTAAACTTCATCCTAACCCTCACCATAACGATAACCCTAACCATCATCCAAAACCTATTCCTCACCTCCACCCTCACCCTCAGCCTAACCCTAAGCCTAAGCCTAAACCTAACCATAACCCTCAACCTCAGCCTCACTCTCACCCTAACCCAAATCCTAACTCTAACCCTCACCCTAACTCTAAGCCTAACCCTAATGCTAGCCCTCACCCTAAACCTAATCCTAACCCTAAACCTCATCCTAACCCTCACCCTAACCCTAACCCTAAACCTCACCCTCATGCTCCGCCTAAGCCTAAGCCTAACCCTAAGCCTAAACCTAACCCTAACCCTCACCCTATCCCTAACCTTAACACTATCCCTAACTCTAACCCTAAACCTCACCCTCACCCTAACCCTAACTGACCCTAACCCTAAACCTAAGCCTCATCCTAATCCTAACCCTCACCCTCACCTTCACTGTAAACCTAACTGTAACACTAAACCTAACAAAAACCCTAAACCTAACCCTAACCCTCACCCTAATCATAATCCTCACCCTAACCTTAACCCTCATCCTAACATTTACCCTCATCCTAACACTAACCCTAACCCTAACAATAACACTAACCCTAACCCTAACCCTAAACCTAAACATAAACCTCACCCTCAGCCTCAACTTCACCGCAAACCTAACCCTAACCATAACACTAACAATAACCCTAACCATAACCCTAAAACTCACACTCACCCTCACCCTAACGCAAATCCTAAACCTAACCCTATCCCTAACCCGAACCCTCACACTAACCCTCACACTAGCCCTCACCCTAAACCTAATCCTAATCCTAAACCTCATTGTAAACCTCACCCCAAACCTAACCCTCATCCTAAACCTAACCCTAACCATAACCCTCATGGTTGGCCTAAGCCTAAGCCTAAGCCTAAGCCTCACCTTAACCCTTACCCTCACCTTATTCCTAAACCTAACACTAACCCTAAATCTAACCCTAAACCTCACCCTCAACCTAACCCTAAATCTAACCCTAACCCTAAACCTAAACCTCAAACTAACCCTAACCCTAATCCTCACCCTCACCCTAACCCTAACCCTAACCCTAACCCTAACAATAACCCTAAGCCTAACCCTAACCCTCACCGTAAGCATAACCCTCACCCTAACCCTAACCCTCACCCTAATATTTACCCTCACCCTAACACTAACCCTAACTCTAACACTAATGCTTACACTAACCCTAACCATCACCCTAAACCTAAACCTCACCCTAACACTAACCCTAACCCTGACCTCACCCTAGCCCTCACCCTAACCCTAAACCTCATCCTCACCCTAAACCTCACACTAACCTTAACAATAATCCTCAATCTAACCCTTACCCTCACCCTAACACTAAACCTAACCCTCCACCTAACCCTAAACCTCACCATAACCGTAACCCTCACCCTCAGCCTAACCCTCAGCTTTGCCCTTACCTTTACCCCCACCATAAACCTCACCCTAACCGAACCCTCATCCTAACCCTCACCCTTCCCCTACCTCTACCCCTAAACCTCAACCTCACGGTAACCCTAACTCTAACCCTAACACTAACACTAAACCACACCCTAACCAGAAATCTCACCCTCACCCTCACCGTAACCGTAACGCCAAACCTAACAATAACCCTATCCCTAATGCTAACCCTCACCCTAATCATAACCTTCACCCTAACCCTCACCCTCACCCTAACCCTCAACCTCACCCTGAACCTCACACTAACACTAAACCTAATCCTCAATCTAACTCTCCCCCTAACCCTGCACTTAACCCTTACCATAATCCTAAACCTAACCCTAATCCTCACCCTTTTCTTAACTCTAACCCTCAGCCTAAACCTCACCTTTAACCTTACCATCATCCTCACCCTAACCCAAAACCTCATCCTAACCCTCAACCTCACACTAAACCTAACACTAACCATAATCCTCAATCTAACCTTCACCCTAACCCTAACCCTCACCCTCACCGTAGCCCTCACCCTAACCCTAATCCTAAGACTAACCCTCATCCTAATTATTACCCTAACCCTAACCCCAACCATCACTCTAGCCCTAATCCTCAACCCCACCTTCAACCTCAGCCTAACCCTAAGCCTAAGCCTAACCCTAACCCTAACCCTAACATACCCTCACAGTAACCCTAATCCTAACCCTAAACCTAACCCTAACCCTAACTCTAACCCTCACCCTCACCCTAGCCCTAACCCTAACCCTAATTCTAACCCTCCCCCTCACCTTAACCCTAAACCTTAACCTAACCCTTAACCCTAAAGTCACACTCACCATAACAATTACCCTAATCCTAAACCTAACCTTAAGGCTAACCCTCAACCTCACCCTAATCCTCACCGTAACCCTAACTCTAACACTAACCTTAACCCCAACCCACACCATCAGCCTCACCCTAAACCTAACTCTAACTATAAACCTCACTCTCATCTTAAGCCTAACCCTAACCTTAACCCTCAAACTAACCCTAACGCTCACCCTCACTGTAACCCTTAACCTAACTCTCACCCTAACCCTTAACTTAACCCGAAACCTAACTCTCACCCTAACTCTAACCCTAAACCTCACCCTAACCTTAAGCCTCACCCTCACCCTCAGCCTAACCGTAACCCCAACCCTAACCCTCACACTCACCCTAACCTTAACCCTAATCCTAATAGTAAACCTAACCCTAACCCTCACCCTCACCCTAACCATCACCTTAAGCCTAACCCTAACATTAATCGTAACCAAAACCTTTACCCTAAACCTCACCCTAACACTAACCCTACCCATCCCCCTCACCCTAGCCCTCAACCTAACACTAACCCTCATCCTCACCTTAAACCTCACACTAACCCTAACACTAATCCTCAATCTAAACCTCAACCTCACACTAAACCTAACCCTAACCCTCACCCTAGAGCTTACCCTAAACCTAACGCTAAACTTCACCCCCACCCTAGCCCTCACCCTAACCCAAATCCTAACCCTAACCCTCATCCTAACCCTCCCCAAAACCCTAACCCAATCCCTCACCCTAACCCTAACCATCACCCAAATCCTCATCCTTAGCCTAACCCTAACCCTAACCCTAACCCTCAACCTAACCCTCCACCTAAACCAAACCCTCAACCTCACCCTAACCCTAACCATCATCCTCAACCTCACCTTCACCCTAAACCTAACCCTAACCCTCACATTAACCCTAACCCTAACCCTCACTCTCAGCCTCACCCTAACCCTAACTCTAACCCTAAACCTCACCCTCTCACTAACACTAACCCTAACCTGAAATCTAAACCTCATCATAACCCTAACCCTAAACCTCCCCCTCACCTTACCCCTTACACCAAACCTAATCCTAACCCTAACCCTAATCCTATCCCTTACCCTAACACTAACCCTTACCCTCCCTCTAAATCTCACCCTAGCCTAATCCTCAAGTTTACCCTTACCTTCACCCCCACTCTAACCCTCACCCTAACCCTAACCCTAACCCTAACCCTAACTCTACCCCTAAACCTCACCCTCAGGCTAACCTTAACTCTAATCCTATCCCTAACACTAAACCACACCCTAACCCTAACCCTAACCCTCACCCTCACCCTAGCCTCACCCTAAACCGAATCCTAACCCTAACCCTCATCCTAACCCTCACACTAAGCCTAAACCTAACCATCACCATACCCCTAATTCTCACCCCCTGCACTCTCAGCCTAACCCTACGCCTAAGCCTAACCCTAACCATCACACTCACCCTAACCCTAACCCTAATCCTAAACCTAACCCTAACCTTAACCCTAAACCTCAACCTAACACTCACCCTAACCTTAAGCTTAACAGTAACCCTAACCCTAACCCTCGTCCTAACCCAACAACTAACCCTAAATCTAACCCTAAACCTCAAATTCACCCTAAACCTAATACTAAACCTAACCCTAACAATATCACTAATCCTTACGATAAACATAACCCTATTGCTAAACCTAAACCTAATTCTAACTATCACACTCACCCTAACCCTAATCCTAACCCTAACCCTCACACTAACTCTAACCCTAAGCCTAAATCTTACCCTAACACTAACCCTAACCCTCAGCCTCACCCTAGCCCTCACCCTAAACCGAATCCTAACCCTAATGCTCACCCTAACCCTAAATTTAACCGAACCCTAACTCTCACCCTAACCCTAACCCTAAGCCGCACCCTAACCCTAGCCCTCACCCTCACCCTCACCCTCAGCCTAAACCTAAGGCTAAGCCTAACCCTAACCCTAAATGTCACACTAACCCTAACCCATATCATAATCCTAATCCTAACCCTAAGCCTTAACCTCACCCTCACCCTAAACCTCACCCTAATCCTAACGCTCATCCTCACCCTAACCCTAACCCTCACCCTCAACGTCAGCCTCAGCCTAAACCTAAGCCTAAGCTTAACCCTAACTCTAAATCTTAGCCTCACCCTAACCCTAACCCTAACCCTAATGCTTCCGCTAAACCTAAACCTAAACCTCACCCTTACCCTAGCCCTCACCCTAACCCTAATCCTAACCCTAACCCTCATCCTAACCCTCCCCAAAATCCTAAAACCTTCCCTCAACCTAAACCTAACCCTCACCCACATCCTCATCCTTTGCCTAACCCTAACCCTAACCCTAACCTCAACCTAACCCTCCACCTAAACCAAACCCTCAACCTCACCCTAATCCTAACCCTCATCCTCAAACTCACCTTCACCCTAAACCTAACCCTAACCCTCACACTAACCCTAAACCTAACCCTCACTCTCAGCCTCACCCAAACCTTAACTCTAACCCTAAACCTCACCCTCTCACTTAACCTAACCCTATCCCGAACCCAAAACTTCACCATAACCCTAACCCTAAACCTCACCCTCAACTTAACCCTTACACCAAACCTAATCCTAACCCTAACCCTAATCCTATCCCTTACCCTATCACTAACCCTTACCCTCCCTCTAAATCTCAACGTAACCCTAACCCTAACACTAACCCTAACACTAACCCTCAAACTAACCCTCACCCTAACCCTGACTCTAACCCTAAACCTCACCCTCACCCTCACCCTAACTCTAACCCTAACCCAGACCCTAAACCTCACGCTAACCCTAACTCTAACCCTCACCCTCACCCTCACTCTTGCCCTCACCCTAACCCTAATCCTAACCCTAACCCTAACCCTAACCCTAAACCTAAACCTCACCCTAACACTAACCCTAACCCTCACCCTCACCCTAGCCCTCAACCTAACCCTAATCCTAACCCTAATCGTCACTCTAACCCTCATCCTAACTCTAACACTAAACCTCACCCTAACCCTAACCCTAACCCTAACCCTCAAACTAACCCTAACACTCATGCACAATTTAAGCCTAACCCTAAACCTCACCCGAAACCTAAAATAACCGGAACCCTAACTCTCACCCTAACCCTAACCCTAACCCATACACTAACCCTAACCCTCACCCTCACTCTCAGTGTAATCCTAAGCCTAAGCCTAACCCTAACCCTAACCCTCACACTCACACTAAGCCTTTCCCAAATCCTAATCCTAACCCTAACCGTAACCCTAACCCTCACCCTCAACCTCAGCCTCACCTTAACCCTAACTCTAACCCTAAACCTCATCCTCAACCTAACCCTAACCCTAACCCTAGCCCTCACCCTAACCCTAATCCTAACCCTAACCCTCATTCTAACCTTCCCCATAACCCTAACCCTAACCGTCACCCTAACCCTAACCCTCACCCTCACATTCACCCTCAGCCTAATCCTAAGCCTAAACCTAAGCCTACCCCTAAACCTAACCCTAACCCTCACAGTCACCATCAACCTCACCCTCACTGTAACTCTAACCCCAACCCTAATCCTAACCCTCACCCTAACCCTAACCCTAAACCTCCCCCTAACCCTAACCCTCCCCGTAACTCTATATCTAACCCTAAACCACACCCTCACCCTAAACCTAACACTAACCCTAACCCTAACCCTCACCCGAACCCTCTCCCTAACCCTATATCAAACCCTAAACCTCAACCTCACCCTAACTGTAAACCTAACCCTAACCCTATACCCCATCAAAACCCTAAACCTAACACTCACCCGCACCCTCACCCTCACTGTAACTCTAACCCTAACCCTAACAATGACACTAACCCTAAAATGAAACATCTCCCTAACCATTATCCTCACCCCCAACCTCATCCTCTGCCTAACCCTAAACCTAAGCCTAACCCTCACCCTAACCATTACACTCACCCTCATCCTAACTCTAATCCTAAAACTAACCCTATCCCTAAACCTCAACCTAACCCTAACCCTCACCCTAACCCTAACACTAACGCTAACCCTAAACCTCACACTAACCCTCCCCCAACCCTATCTGTAACGCTAAATTTCAACCTCAACCTAACCCTAACCTTAACCCTAAACCTCACCCTAACCCTAACCCTCAACTTCACCCTCAACCTCACCATAAGTCTAACCATAACCCTAACAATAACACTAACCATAACCCTAATCCTAAACATAACCCTCAACCTCAGCCTCACCCTCACTACAAACTTAACCCTGACCATAACACTAACAATAACCCTAACCCTAACCCTAAACCTAACTCTAATCCTTACCCCCACCCTCACCCTCAGCCTAAACCTAACCCTAACCCTAAACCTAACCCTCACTGTAACCCTAACACAAACCCCAACACTGACACTAACCCTAAACCAAACTCTAAACCTAACACTAAACCTAACCCTAATCCTCAGCCTCACCCTCATCCTAACCCAAACCCTAACCCTAACCATCACCCTAAACCTAAGCCTAACCTTAATCCTTACCCTCACCCTAAACCTAATCCTCACCCTAACCCTCACCCTAACCCTAACCCTAACCCTCCCCCTCATGCTCGGCCTAAGCCTAAGCCTAAACCTTAGCCTAACCCTAACCCTAACCCTAACCCTAACCCTATCCCTAACCCAAACACTACCCCTAACTCTAACCCTAAACCTCACCCTCACCCTAACCCTAACTCTGATCATAACCCAAACCTAAACCTCACCCTAAACCTAACTTTAACCTTAACCCTTACCCTAAATCTAACCCTCACCCTAACCCTAAACTTAACCGAACACTAACTCTCACCCTAATCGTAAACCTAAACTCACCCTCACCCTCACCCTCAGCCTAATCCTAAGCCTCAGCCTAAACCTAACCCTAACCCTCACACTCACACTAACCCTTACCCTAAACCTAATCCTAACACTAAGCATAACCCTCACACTCAGTCTAACCCTCAGAGTAACCCGAAATCTAACACTAAACCTAACCCTAAACCTCAAGATCAGCCTCACCCTTACCCTAACTCTAACCCTAAACCTCACCCTCAGCCTAGCCCTAAGCCTAACCCTAAACCTAACCCAAACACACACACTCACCATCACCCTAACCCTAATCCTAACCCTAACCCTAAACCTAAACTTCAACCTAACCCTCACCCTAACTATAAACCTAAACCTCACCCTCACCCTAAACCTAACTCTAACCCTAAACCAAACCCTAAACCTCAACCTAACCCTAACCCTAACCCTCAACCTCACCCTCAACATAACCATAAACCTAAACCTATCCCAAACAATAACCCGAACCCTAATCCTAACCCTCAACCTAACCATGACCCTCACCCTAACGCAAACCCTCACCCTAACATTTACCCTCACCCTAACACTAAACCTAACCCTAACACTAACCCTCACACTAACCCTAACCGTAATCTCATCCTAACCCTAACCCTAACACTAACCCTCAACCAAACCATAAACCTCACACTCCACGTAACCCTAACCGTAACCCACACCCTAAACCTAAACTTAACTTGAACCCTAACTCTCACCCTAACCCTAATCCTAACCCTAACCCTCACCCTCACCCTCACCATCAGTGTAACCCTAAGCCTAAACCTAACCCTAACCCTAACCCTCACACTCAACCTCGCCCTTACCCTAATCCTTATCCTAACCCTAACCCTAAGCCTCACCCTCAGCCTCACTTTAACCCTAACTCTAACCCTAATCCTAACCCTAACTCTCCTCCTAACCCTCCCCATAACCCTAACCCTAAACCTCACCATAACCCTAACCCTCACCCTCATGCTCAGCCTAAACCTAAACCTAAACCTAACCCTAAACCTCACACTCACCCTAATCCTAACCCTAAATATCACCCTCACCCTAACCCTGACCCTCACCCTCACCCTCATCCTAACCCTAAGCCTAACCCTAACCCTTACCCTAATCCTCACACTCACCCTAACCCTAAGCCTAATCCTACTCCTAACCCTAACCCAAACCCTCACCCTCAACCTAACCCTCATCTTAAGAATAACCTTAACATTCATCCTAACCCTCAACCTCACCCTCAGCCTCACCCTAAACCTAACTCAAACACTGAACTTAATCCTGAACCTAACCCTAAACCTAACCCTATCACTAAACCTCATCCTAACCCTAACTCTAACCCTCACCCTCACCCTCACCCTAACACTAACCCTAAACCTAACATTCACGCTAACTCTAAAACTAACCCTCACAATAACACTAACCATCACCCTAGCCCTAAACCCCACCGTAACACTAACCCTAAACCCACCCTCACTCTAGCCCACACCCTAACCCTTACCCTCATCCTCAACCTAAACCTCACACTAACTCTAACACTAATCCTCAATCTAACCCTCACCCTCACCCTGACCCTAATGCTAAACCTCACCTTAACCCTAACTCTCAACCATACCTTAACCCTCACCCTCACCCTAAACCTCACCTTTACCCTTACGGTCAACTCCACCATAACCCTAACCCTAAACCTAACCCTCACCCTATCCATAACTGTACCCCTAAACCACACCCTCACTCTAACCCTAACTCTAACCCTAACCCTAACACTAACCCTCACCCTATCCCTAACACTAAACATCACCCTAACCCTAATCCTCACGCCCACCCTCACACTCAGGCTAAAACTATGCCTAAGCCTAACCCTAACCCTAAACCTAACCCACACCCTCACACTCACCCTCACCATAACTCTAACACTAACCCTAACAATAACACTAATCCTAACCCTAAACCTAACCCAAACAATAACCATACCCTAATGCTAACACTCCGCCTCACCCTAACCCTAATCCTAACCCTCACCGTAACTCTCCCTCTAATCCTATATCTAACCCTCAACCTCATCCTCAACCTAACCCTAAACCTAACCGTAACCATGAACCCCACACTAACCCTAACCCTAAACCTCAGCCGCAACCCCACTCCCACGCTAAATCAAACCCTAACACTAAAAATAACACTAACCCTAACCATCACCCTAACCCTAATCCTCACACCCACCCTCACCCTCAGCCTAACCCTAAGCCTAAGCCTAACCCTCACCCTAACCCTCAAACTCAGCCTCACCCTAACCCTAATCCTAAACCTAATCCTATCCCTAAAGCTCAAACTAAACCTCACCCTCAACCTAACCCTAACCCTAACCCTAAACCTCACCCTCAGGTGAACCCTAACCTTAACTCTAACCTTAAACCTCAACTTCACCCTAACCCCAACCCTAACCCTAACCCTAACCCTAAACTTCACCCTCTCCCTAGCCCAAACCCTAACCCTAATCCTAACACTAACCCTCATCCTAACCCTCCCCCTAACCCTAAACCTCACCCTCACCCTAACCCTCAACTTAAGCCTAACCCTAACATTAATCCTAACCCTAACCCTCATGCTCAGCCTCAACCTAAAACTGTCTCTAACCCTAAACCTCAACCTGACACTACCCTAAACCTAACCCTATCCCTATAACTCAACCTAACCCTAAACCTCACCCTAACCCTAACCTTAAACCTCACCCTCACCCAAGCCCTCACCCTAACACTAATCCTAACCCTACCCCTCATCCTAACCTTCATCAAAACACTAACCCTAACCCTCAGCCTCACCCTCACCCTAACGCTAATCCGAACCCTAACCCTCAACCTAAACCTAACCCTGACCCTCACCGTAACTCTTACCCTAACCCTCAACTAACCCGAAATAAAACTCTCACCCTAAACCTAACCCTAACCCTCACCCTAACTCTCAACCTAAACCTCATGCTCACCCGAGCCCTCACCCTAACCCTAATCCTAACACTAACCCTCATCCTAACCCTCCCCCTAACCCTTACCATTACCCTCACCCTAACCCTAACCCTCACCCTCAACCTCACCCTCAACGTAACCCTAACCCTAACCCTAAACCTAAACCTAACACACACCCTCACCCTCACCCTAACCCTAATCCTAACCCTAACCCTAATCCTATCCCTAACCCTCCCCCTAACTCTTAACCTAAGCCTAACCCTAACCCTAACAATAACCCTAACCCTAATCCTAACCCTCACCCTAAAAAAAACCCTCACCCTAAACTTAGCCTCACCCTAACACTAACCCTAACCCTAACAATAACCCTAAGCCTATCCTCACCAGAACCCTAAACCTAACCCTAAACCTCAACCTAACCCTAAACCTCATGCTCAAGGTAACCCTAAACCTAAACCTCACTCTAATCCTAAGATTAACCTGAACCATAAATCTCACCCTAACCCTAAAGCTGACACTAACCCTAACCCTCACACTCACCCTAACCCTTACTGTAATCCTAATCCTATCCCTAAACCTAACCCTCACCCTCAGCCTCACCTTACCCTAATTCAAACCCTAAACCTCACCCTCTCCCTAACCTATGCCTAACCCTAAACCTCACCTTAACCCTTACCCTAATCCTAATCCTAACCCTAACACTAGCACTCACCCTCATCCACACTGTAACCTTAAGCATAACCCTAACCCTAACCCTAACCCTCAAGCTCACCCTAACCCTTACCCTAATCCTAATCCTAGCCCTAACCCTAACCCTCACCCTCAGCCTCACCTTAACCCTACCTCTAACACTAAACCTCATGCTCACCCTAACCCTAAACCTATACCTCACCCTAATCCTAACCTCACCCTCACCCACACCCTCAGCCTAAACCTAACCATAACCCTCACACTCACCCTAACCCTAACCGTAATCCTAATCCTAACCCTAACCCTAACCCTCACCCTCACCCTAACCCTCACCCTAACCCTAACCCTAACCCTAACCCTAACCATAACCCTAACCCTCACCCTAACCCTAACCCTAAACCTCACCCTCACCCTAGCCCTTACCATAAACCTAATCCTAAACCTAACCCTCATACTAAGACTCCCTCTAACTCTATCCCTCCCCCTCAACCTCCCACTCTGCCTAACCCTAAGCCTAACCCTAAACCAAACCCTAACACACACAATCAGCCTCATCCTAACCCTAATCCTCACCCCCACCCTCACCTTCAGTCTAACCCTAACAATAACCCTAAACCGCACCCTAACCCTAAACTTCACCCTAACCCTCAACCTAACCGTAACTCTAAGCCTAACCCTAACAATAACACAAACCTTAACCCTAACAATAACCCTAACCATAACTCTCTCACTCAGCCTCAGCCTCACCGCAAACTTAACCCTAACCATAACACTAGAAATAAACCTAACAGGAAGCCTAACCCTAAGGTTAACTCTAATCCTCAGCCCGACCCTCACCCTCAGCCTAACCCTAAGCCTAAACCTAACCCTAACACTAACCCTCACCCTCAGCTTCAACTTAACCCTACCTTTAACACTAAACCTCATGATCACCCTAACCCTAAACCTAACCCTAAACCTAAACCTCAACCTAACCCTAACCTCACCTTCACCCTCACCCTCAGCCTAACCCTAAATCTATCCATAACCCTCACACTCACACTAACCGTAACCGTAATCCTAATCCTAAACCTAACCTTAAACCTCACCCTCACCCTAAACCTCATCCTAACCCCAATCGTAAGCCTAACCCTCAATCAAATCCTAACCCTCACCCTCACCTTAATCCTTACCCTAACCCTCATCCTAACCCTAAACATAACCCGAAACGTAACTCTCAACCTAAAACTAACCCAAACCTAAAACCTCACCCTAAACCTAACGCTAAACCTCACCCTCAACCTAGCCCTCACCCTAACCTTAATCCTAACCTTAACCCTCATCGTAACCCTATCCCTAACTCTTAAGCCAACCCTCACCCTAAACTTAACCCTCAACCTCAACCTCACCCTCAGCCTAACCCTAAGCCTAACGCTAAACCAACCCTAACACACACAATCACCCTCACACTAATCCAAATCCTGACCCTAACCCTCACCCTCACCCTCAAACTCAGTGTAACCAAAAGCCTGACCCTAACACTAACCCTAACCCTCACACTCACCCTAACCCTTACCCTAATCCTAATCCTACCCCTAACCCTAACCCTCACCCTCAGCCTCTCCTTAAACCTAACTCTAATCCTAAAACTCACCCTCACTTTCACCCTATCATTAACCCTAACCCTAAACCTAACCCTAAACCTCACCCTTATGTTAACCCTCACCCTCAGCCTAAAAGTCAACTTTACCCTTACCATCCTCCTCACCCTAACCCACACCCTAACCCTAACCTCATCCTAACCCTCACCCTAACCTTAAAATTAACCATCATGCTAACACTAACCCTCACACTCAACCTCATGCTCAGCCTAACCCTAAGCCTAAGCCTAAGACTTACCCTAAACCTCACCCTCTCCCAAGCACTCACCCTAACCCTAATCCTAACCATCACCCTAACCCTAATACTCAACCACACACTCACGCTCAGCCTAACCCTAACCCTAAGCCTAACCTTAAACCGAACCCTCACACTCACCCTCACCCTAACCTTAATTCTAACCCTAACCCTAAACCTAACCTTAAAACTCAACCTAACCCTCACCCTAAACTTAAACCTAACACTAACCCTAACACTAACCCTCGAACTAACCCTCCCCCTAACCCTAAATCTAAACTTAAACCTCACTCTCACCCTAACCCTAATCCTAACCCTAACCCTAAACCTCACCCTAAAACTAACCCTAACCCTCACCCTCACCCTCACTGTAACTCTAACCCTAACCCTAACAATAACCCTAATCGTAACCCTAACCCTAAGCCTAAGCCTAACCCTAATCCTAACACTCACCCTCACCTAACCCTAATTCTAACCCTAACCCTCAACTTAACCCTAACCCTCACATCACTGTAACCCTAAATCTCATCCAAACCCTCACCCTAACCCTAACCCTAACCCTAAACCTCAAGCTAACACAAACCCTATCCCTCAGCCTCAACCTAGCCCTCACCCTAACTCTAATCCGAACCCTAATCCTCATCTTAACCCTCACCCTCACCCTAACCCTTACCCTAACCCTAATACTAACCCTAACCCTAATTGTCAACTTAAACCTAACCCTCACGCTCACCATAACCCTAACCCTAACCCTCACATTAAATCTAACCTTCACCCTCACCCTCACCCTAAGCCTAAACCTAGCCTAACCCTAACCCTAACCCTAACCCTCACACTCACCCTAACCCTTACCCTAACCCTATACTAACCCTAAGCCAAACCCTCACACTCACCCTAACCCTCACTCTAACCCTAAATCTAAAACTAACCCTAACCATAACACTAAACCTCACCATAACACTAACCCTAAATCTAACCCTAAAACTCTCCCTCACCCTAACCCTAACCCTGACCCTAAACCTAAACGTCACCCTAACCCTAACCCTAAACCTCACCCTCACACTAGCCCTCACCCTTACCCTAATCCTAACCCTCATCCTAACCCTCACACTAACACTAACCCTAACCCTCAAACTCACCCTCACCCTAACCCTAATCCTAACCCTAACCTAACCCTAACCCTCACCCTCACCGTAACCCTTATGCTAAACCTAAACATAACCCGAACCAAAACCCTCAACATAACCCTAACCCTAACCCTCACCCTAAACCTAACCTTAAACCTCACCCTCACCCTAGCCCTCACCCTAACCCTATTCCTAAACCTAACCCTCATCCTAACAGTCCCTCTAACCCTTACACTAACCATTATCCTAACCCTAACCGTCACCCTCAACCTCACCCTCAGCCCTACCTTAAGCCTACCCCTAAACCTAACCCTAACACACATGCTCACCTTTACCCTAACCCTAATCCTAACCCTAACCTTCACCCTCACCCTCACCATCAGTGTAACCCTAAGCCTAAACCTAAACCTAACCCTAACCCTCATGCTCACACTAACCCTTACCCTAATCCTAATCCTAACCCTAACCCTAAAACTCACCCTTAGCTTCACCTTAACCCTAACTCTAACCTTAACCCTAAACCTCACCCTAAAACTAAACTTAAACCTCACCCTCACACTAGAACTCAACCTAACCCTAATCCTAACCCAACCATCATCCTAACGCTCCTCAGAACCCTAACCCTAACCCTCACCCTAACCCTAACCCTCACCGTCACAATCAGCCTAACCCTAAGCCTAACTCTAACCCTAACCCAAACTCTCACAGTCACCCTAAACCTAAACCTAACCCTAAGCGTAACCCTCACCCTAACCCTAAACCTAACCCTAAACCTAAGCCTAACACTAACCCTAACACTAACGATAACCCTAATCCTCAACTTCAGCCTCACCCTAACCCTAACTCTAACCCTAAACCTCACCATCGAACTAACCCTAACCCTAAACCTAAACCTCACCCTAACCCTAACACTAAACCTCACCCTCACCCTAGCCCTTACCCTAACCCTAATCCCAACCCTAACCCTCATCCTAATCCTCCCCCTAAACCTAAACCTCCCCCTCAACCTATCCCTCAGCCTAACGCTAAGCCTAAACCTAAACCTAACCCTAACACTCACACTCACCCTCACCCTAACCCTAATCCTATCCCTAAGACTAACTCCAATCCTAATCCTCTCCCTATCTCTCACCTAAACCTAACCCTAACACTAATGCTAACCCTAACCCTCAACCTAACCCTCACCCTAACCATAACCCTAACACTAAACCTCACCCTCACTCTGACCCTAACTCTAACCCTAACCCAAAACGTGAACCTCACCCTAACCCTAACCCTAACAATCACCCTCACTCTCACTGCAACCATAACACTAAACCTAACCCTAACAATAACCCTAACCCAAATCCTAACCCTCACCCTAACCATAGCCCTGACCCTAAGACTAACCCTAACCCTAACACTAACCGTCACACTTACCCCAACCCTAACCCTAACCCTAAACCTCAACTTAACCCTCACACTCCACTTAACACTAACACAAACCCTAACCCTAACCCTCACCCTAACCCTCATCCTAACCCTATATCTAACCCTAAACCTCACCCTCACCCTAACCCTAACCCTAACCCTAACTCTAAACCCCACCCTAAACCTAACCCTCAACTGCACCCTCACTCTCATCTTAACCCTAACCCTAACCCTAACAATAACTCTAACCCTAATCCTAAACCTCACCCTAACCATAACCCTCACCCTAACCCAAACCCTCACCCTAACACTTACCCTCACCTTTAGAGTAACCCTAACGCTAACACTAACCCTCATACTAAGCCTAACCCTAATCCTAACCCTAAACCTCAACCTAACCCTCACCCTCAACCTAACCCTAACACTAACCTTAACCCTAACCCTCACCCTAATCCTCACCTTAACCCTCACCCTAACCCTATATCTAACCCTAAAACTCACCCTCACCATAAACCTAACCCTAAACCCCACCCTAACCCTAACCGTCAACCACACCCTCACCCTCACCGTAACTATAACACTAACCCTAACAATAACACTAACCCTAACCCGAAACATCACCCTAACCCTAATCCTCATTCCCACCCTCACCCTGAGCCTAACCTTAAGCCTAAGCCTAACCCTCACACTAACCCTCACACTCACCCTAACCCTAATGCTAATCCTAAACCTAACCCTATCCCAAAACCTCAACCTAATCCTCACCCTCAACCTAACTCTAACACTAACCCTAAACCTGAACCTCATCCTAATCCACCCAGTAACCCTAATTCTAACCCTAAACCTCACCCTCACCCAACCCTAACTCTAACTCTAAACCCCACCCTAAACCTAACCTTCACCCTCACCCTCAACCTCACTGTAACTCTAACCCTAACTCTAACAATAACCCTAACCTGAACCCTAACCTTCACCCTAACCATAACCCACACCCTAACCCTAAACCTAATCCTCAATGTAACCCTCACCCTTACCCTAAACCTAACCCTACCCTAACCCTAATCCTAACCCTAACCTTCACCCTTATCTTAAACCTCACCCTCAGCCTAAACCTCCCCTTTACCCTTACCATCTTCCTAACCCTAACCCAAACCCTAACCCTAACCTCATCCTAACCTTCAACCTAACGGTAATCCTAAGCATCATGCTAACCCTAACCCACACACTCAACCTCATGATCAGCCTAACCCTAAGCCTAAGCCTAAATCTTACCCTAAACCTTACCCTCTCCCCAGCCCTCACCCTAACCCTAATCCTAACCATCACCCTAACCCTAATCCTCAACTCCACCCTCAACCTCAGCCTAACCCAAAGCCTAGACCTAAGCCTAACCCTAACACTACCCCTCACCGTATCCCTAACCCTAACCCTAACCCTAATACTAACCCTAAACCTAAACACAACCCTAAACCTAACCCTAAACCTAACCCTAATCCTCAGCCTCAACCTCAGCCTAAACCAAAACCTAACCCTAACCCTCACCCTAACTCTAAGCCTAACCATAACCCTAACCCTGACACTCACGCTTACCCTAACCCTAATCGTAACCCTAACCCTATCCCTAACACTAACCCTCACCCTAAACCTCACCCTAGCACTCACCCTAACGCTAATCCTAACCCTAAACCTCATCATAACCCTCACCCTAACCCTAACCCTAACCGTCACCCAATCCCGAACCCTAACCTTCACCCTCATGCTGGGCCTAAGCCTAAAACTAACCCTAATCCCAACCCTCACCCTAACCGTAACCCTAACCCTTACCGTAACCCTCACTCTCAGCCTAACCCTCACCTTTACTCTAACCGTCACCCCCACCCTAACCCGCACCCTAACCACAACCCTCACCCTAACCCTCACCCTAACCCTAACTCTACCCCTCAACCTCAACCTCACCCTAACCCTAACACTAAACCTCACCCTAACCCTAACCTTCACCCTCACCCTGACTATAACCATAACCCTAACCCTAACACTAACAATAATCCTAAACCGAACCCTAACCCTCACCCTAACCATAACCCTCACCCTAACCCTAAACCTAATCCTCAATATAACCCACAAGGTAAACCTAAACCTAAACCTACCCTAACCCTAAACCTAACCCTAACCCTCACCCTTATCTTAAACCTCACCCTCAGCCTAAAAGTCACCTTTACCGTTACCATCATCCTCACCCTAACCCACACCCTAACCCTAACCTCATCCTAACCCTCACCCTAACCATAAATTAATCATCATGCTAACACGAACCCTCACACTCAACCTCATGCTCAGCCTAACCCTTAGCCTAAGCCTAAGACTTACCCTAAACCTCACCCTCTCCCCAGCCCTCACCCTAACCCTAATCCTAACCATCACCCTAACCCTAATCCTCAAACCCACCCTCACCCTCAGCCTAACCCTAAGCATAAGCCTAACCGTAAACCTAACCCTCACCCTCACCCTCACCCTCACCCTAACCTTAACCCTAACACTAACCCTAACACTAAACCTAGACCTAACCCTCCCCCTAACCCTAAATCTAACCCTAAACCTCAATCTCAACCTAACCCTAATCTTAACACTAACCATAAACCTCACCCTAAACCTAACCCTAACCCTCAACCTCACCCTCACTGTAACTCTATCCCTAACCCTAACAATAATACTAATCTTAAACCTACACCTAACCCTAACCCTAAGCCTAACCCTAATCCTAATACTCACCCTCACCCTAACCCTAATTCTAACCCTAACCCTCAACCTAACCCTAACCCTCACATCAGCGTAACCCTAACTCTGATCCAAACCCTCACACTAACCCTAACCCTAAACCTCAACCTCAACCTAAAACTAACCCTAAACATCACCCTCAACCTAGCCCACACCCTAACTCTAATCTGAACCCTAATCCTCATCTTAACCCTCACCCTCACCCTCACCCTAGCCCTCACCCTAACCCTAATCCTAACCCTAACCCTCATCCTACCCCTCCCTCTAACCCTTACCCTAACCCTCACCCTAAACCTAACCTTCACCCTCAACCTCACCCTCAGCCTAACCCTAAGCCTACCCCTAAACCTAACCCTAACACACATGCTCACCTTCACCCTAACCCTACTCCTAACCCTAAGCCTCACCCTCACCTCACAATCAGTGTAACCCTAAGACTAACCCTAACCCTAACCCTAACCCTCATGCTCACCCTAAACCTTACCCTAATCCTAATCCTAACCCTAACCCTAACCCTCATCCTCAGCCTCACCTTAACCCTAACTCTAACCCTAAACCTAAACCTCACCCTAACCCTAACCCTAAACCTCACACTCACACTAGCCCTCACCCCAACCCTAATCCTAACCCAAACCATCATCCTAACCCTCCTCATAACACTAACCCTAACCCTCACTCTAACCCTAAACCTAACCCTCACACTCACCCTAACCCTAAGCCTAACCGTAAACCTAACACTCACCCTCACCCTCACCCTCAACCTAAACCTAAACCTAAACCTAACACTAACACTAACCCTAACGATAACCCTAAACCTCACCTTCAGCCTCACCCTAACCCTAATTCTAACCCTAAACCTCACCCTCACCCTAATCATAACCATAACCCTAAACCTCACCCTAACCCTAACACTAAACCTCACGCTCACCCTAACCATAACCCTAACCCTAAACCTCACCCTAAACCTAACACTAAACCTCACCTTCACCCTAGCCCTTACCCTAACCCTAATCCTAACCCTAACCCTCATCTTAACACTCCCCCTAACCCTAACCCTCAACCTCAACCTAACTCTCAGCCTAACCCTAAGCCTAAACCTAAACCTAACCCTAACACACACACTCACCCTCATCCTTACCCTAATCCTATCCCTAAAACTAACCCTAATCCTAATCCTCTCCCTAACACTCACCTAACCCTAACCCTAACACTAACCCTAACCCACAACCTAACCCTCACCCTAACCCTAACCCTAACCCTAAACCTCACCTTCACTCTAACCCTAACTCTAACCCTAACCCAAAACCTAAACCTCACCCTAACCGTAACCCTCACCCTCACTGCAAACATACCCTTAAATCTAACCCTAAAAATAACCCTAACCGTAATCCTAACCCTCACCCTAACCATGACCCTCACCCTAACCCATACCCTCACACTAACATTAACCCTCACCCTAACCCATATCCTCACCATAACACTTACCCTCACCCTAAGACTAAACCTAACCCTAACACTAACCCTAACACTAACTCTAACCCTAACCCTAACCCTAAACCTCAACTTTACCCTCACCCTCAAACTAAGCCTAACCCTAACCCTCACCCTAACCCTCACCCTAACCCTATATCTAACCCTAAATTTCACCCTCACCCTCAATCTCACCGCAACCATAACCCTAAACCTAACCCTAACAATAACCCTAATCCTAAACCTCACCCTAAACATAACCCTCACCCAAACCCATACCCTCACCCTAACACATATCCTCAACCTAAGACTAACCCTAACCCTAAACCTAAACCTAAACCTCACCCTAACCCACCCCGTAACCCTAATTCTAACACTAAACCTCACCCTCACCCTCACCCTAACCCTAACTCTAAACCCCACCCTAAACCTAACCTTCACCCTCACCCTAAATCTCACTGTAACTATCACCCTAACCCTAAAATAGCACTAACCCTAACCTTACCATAACCATAACCCTCACCCTCAGCCTCACCGTCACCTCAAACTTAACCCTAACCATAAGACTAAAAATAAACCTAACCCCAAGCCTAACCCTAACCATAACCCTAAACCTCACCCCCAAACTCAACCTCAGCCTAAGCCTAAGCCTAACCCTAACCCTAACACTAACTCTAACCCACAAATTAACCCTAACACTCACCCTAACCCAAAAACTAACCCTAACTCTAAACCTAACACAAAACCTAACCCTAATCCTCAGCCTCTCCGTCACCCTAACCCAAACCCTAGCCCTAACCATCACCCTAAATCTAAGCCTAACCCTGACCCTAACCTAACCCTCACACTCACGCTCACCCTTACCCTAATCCTAAACCTAACCTTAGCCCTAACTCTAACCCTCACTCTAACACTCATCATAGCCCTCACCCTAACCCTAATCCCAACCATAAAACTCATCCTAACATTCACCCTAACCCTAACCCTAACCCTAAACCTCACCCTCATGCTCGGCCTAAGCCTAAGCCTAAGCCAAAGCCTAACAATAACCCAAACACTCACCCTAACCCTAAACCTAACCCAAACCCTCACCCTAACCCTAACCCTAACCCTAACCTTCACCCTAACACTTACTCCCACCCTAACACTCACCCTAACACTAACACTAACCCGCACACTAACACTAAGCCTCACCCTAATCCTAAACCTCACCCTAACCCTAACCCTAAACCTAACCCTCACCCTCACCCTAGCCCTCACCCTAACCCTAATTCTAACCCTCATCCTGATCCTAACCCTAACCCTCATCCTCACCTTAAACCTCACACTAACCCTAAACCTAATCCTCAATCTAACCCTCACTCTAACCCTAACCATAACACTTACCCTAACTCTAACCCTCCCCCTAACCATCCCCCTAACCCTATATCTAACCCTAAAACTCACCCTCAACGTAACCCTAATATTAACCCTAATCCCCACCCTAACCCTAAACATAACATCCAACCCCAAACTCACCCTCACAGTAACTCTAACCCTAACCCTAACAATAACACTAAACCTAAACCGAACCATCACCCTAACCCTCCTCCTCACCCCCATCCTCATCCTCAACCGAACCCTAAGCCTAAGCCTAACACTCACCCACACCCTCACACTCACACTCACCCTAACCCTAATCCTAAACCTAACCCTATCCCTAAACCTCGACCTAACCCTCACCCTCACCCTAACCATAACACTAACCCTAACCCTAAACCTAAACCTAAACCTCCCCCTAACCCTAACTCTAAACCTAAACCTCACCCTCAACCTAACCCTAACACGAACCCTAACGCTAAACCTCACCCTAGCCCTAACCCTCACCTTCACCCTCAACCTCACCATAGATCTAATCCTAACCCTAACAATAACACTAACCCTAACCCTAACCCTAAACATAACCCTCATCCTCAGCCACACCCTCACGGCAAACCTAACACTAACAATAAACCTAACCCTAACCCTAACCCTAATCCTCACTCCCACCCTCCTCTTCAGACTAACCCTAAGCCTAATCCTAACCCTAACCCTAACCCTCACCTTAACCCTAACCCTAACCCTAACCCTAACCCTAAACCTAACCCTAATCCTCAGCTTCATGCCCACCCTAACCCAAAACCTAACCCTAAACCTCAGCCTAAACATAAGCCTAACCTTAACCCTAACCCTCACACTCACCCTCACCCTACCCCTAATCCTAACTTTAAACCTCATCCTAACCCACACCCTAACCCTAAGCCTAACCCTCACCCTAACCCTAACCCTAACCGTCACATTCATGCTCGGCCTAAGCCTCAGCCTAAGCCTGACCCTAAACCCAACCCTCACCCTAACCCTCACCCTAACACTAACCCTAACTCTAACCGTAAACGTCACTCTCACCCTAACTCTAACTCTAACCCTAACCCTAAATCTAAACCTCATCCTAACCCTAAACCTAACCCTCACCCTCAAACTCACTGTAACCCTAACCCTAATCCTAAACCTAACAATAACCCGAACCCTAACCCTAACCCTCAACCTAAACATAACCCTCACCCACACCCTAACCCTCACCCTAACACTTCCCCTCACCCTCACACTAACCCTAACCTTAACACTAACCCTCACACTAACCCTAACCATCACCTTAACCCTAACACTCACCTTCACCCTTCCCCAACCCCTAACCCTATCCCTCACTCCACTGTAACCCTCACCCTCAGCCTAAACCTCACGTTTAACATTAACATCACCCCCCTCCCTAAACCTTACCCTAACCCTCACCCTAACCCTCACCCTAACCCTAACTCTGCCTCTAAACCTCACCCTCACCCTAACCCTAACACTAACCCTAACCCTAACACTAAACCTCACCCTTACCCTAATCCTCACCCTAATCATAACCCCCACACTAACCCTAAACCTCTCCCTAACACTCATCCTTACCATAAACATCACACTAACCCTAACCCTAGTCCTTAATCTAACCCTCACCCTAACCCTAACCCTAACCCTTTCCCTAACCCTAAACCTGACCCTATCCCTCACCCTTATCTTAACCTTCACACACAGCCTAAACCTCACCTTCAACCTTACCATCATCCTCACCCTAAAACTCACCCTAACCATAAACCTCATTCTAACCTTCATCCAACCCTTAAACCTAACCATCACCTTAATCCTAACCCTCACCCTCAACCTCATGCTCAGCCTAAACCTAATCCTAAGCCTAACCCTTACCCTAACCCTCACCTTCACCCTAGCCCTCACCCTAACACTAATCCTAACCCTAACCCTCATTCTAACCCTCACCCTCACCCTAACCCAAATCCTAACCCTAACCCTAAACCTAAACCTAACCCTCATCCTCACAGTAACCATTACCCAAACCCTCAAACTAACCCTAAACTTAACACGAACCCTAACTATCACCCTAAAACTAACCCAACCCTCACCCAAACCATAACCCTAACCCTCACCCTCACCCTCACCGTAACCGTGACCCTAACCCTAACAATAACCCAAAACCTAACCTTAACCCTCACCCTAACCCTAAATCTCAAACTAACAGTTATCCTCACCCTAACACTAACCCTAACCCTAACACTAATCCTCACACTAACCCTAACCCTTACCCGAATCCTAAACCTCACCATAATGCTAACCCTAACCCTAACCCTCACAATCACCCTAGCCCTCACCCTAATCCTAATTCTAACCCTCACCTTCACCGTAACCCCAACCCTCATCCTCACCCTAACCTCACACTAAACCTAACCTTAATCCTCAATGTAACCCTCAACCTGACCCTAACCCTAACCATTACCCTAACCCTAACCTAACCCTAACCCTCACCTTAACCCAAACCCTCACCCTAACACTTACCCTCACCCTAACACTAACCCTACCCTAACACTAACTCTCACACTAACGCAAATCCTAACCCTAACCTTAACCCTCCTCCTAACCCTCCCCATAACCCTATATCTAACGGTAAACCTCACCCTAACCCAAACCCTAACCCTAACCTTAACCCTAAACCCCACCTTAACCTAAACAACCCTCACCCTCACCCTCAAACTCACTGTAACCCTAATCCTAGCCCTAACAATAACACGAACCTTATCCCTAACCCTAACCCTAAACATAACCCTCACACTCAGCCTCACCCTCACCGCAAATTTAACCCTAACCATAACACTAACAATAACCCTAACACTAAATCTAACCCTCACTCTAAACCTCACCCCCACCCTCAGCCTCAGCTTAACCCTAAGCCTAAACCTAACCCTAACCCTCACCGTAACCCTAAACTTAAACATAAACCTAACCCTAACCCTAAACCTAAAACTAACCCTAACCCTAAAGCTAAACCTAATCCTCAGGCTCAGCCTCACCCTAATCCTAACCCTCACCCTAAACCTAAACCTAATCCTAACCCTCCCACTTACCCTCACCCTAACCCTAATTGTAAACCTAAACCTATCCCTAACCCTAACCCTCACCCTAACCCTCACCCTAGCCCTAACCCTAACCCTAACCCTAATCCTAACCCTAAACCTCATCCTATCCCTCACAATAACCCTAAGCCTAACCCTCACCCTAACCCTAACCCTAATCCTCACCCTTATGCTGGGACTAAAACTAAGCCTATCCCTCTCCCTAACCTTCACCCCCACCCTATCCAACACTCTATCCCTAATCCTCACCATCACCCTAAACCTAATCCTCACCCACACCTCACCCACACCCTAACCCTAAACCTAAGCCTAAACCTAACTGTAACCCTCACACTCACCCTCAACCTAACACTAATCCTAAACATAACCCGAACACTAACCTTAAACCTCACCCAAAATTTCACCCTAAACCTAACCCTCACCCTCAGCCTCAACCTCAAAGTAACTCTAACTCTAAACCTAACAATAACACTAACCCAAACCCTAACCCTAACCCTAACCATAACCCTCAACCTCAGCCTCAACCTCACACCAAACTTAACACTAACCAAAAAACTAACAATAACCCTAACCCTAATCTAACCCTAAATCTCACCATAAATCTAACCCTAAACCTAAACCTAACCCTAACCCTAAGCCTAAACCTAATCTTCAGCCTCACACTCAACCAAAACCCAATAACTAAACCTAACCCTCACCCTAACCCTAAGCCTAACCCTAACCCTAAACCTAACCCTCACACTCTCCCACACCCTAACCCTAATCCTAAACCTAATCCGATCCCTAGCCCTAACCCTCACCCTGTGCTTCACCCTAGCCCTCACCCTAACCTTAATCTAACCCTAGACCTCACCCTCACCCTAAGACTAACCCTAACCCTAGCCCTAAACCTCACCCTAACCCTGACCCTCAACCTCACCCTCACCCTCACCCTCACCTTAACTCTAACACTAACACTAACAATAACACTAATCCTAATCCTAAACCTAACCCTAACCCTAACCCTAACCCTAATCCTAATACTCACCCTCACCCTAACACTAATTCTAACCCTAACCCCAAACCTAACCCTAACACTCATATCACCATAACCCTAACCCTCATCCTAACACTCACCCTAACCCTAACCCTAACCTAAACTTAACAGTAACCTAACAGTAACCCTAACCCGCAACCTCATACTAGCCTTCACACTAACCATAATCCTAACCCTAATCCTCATCCTAAACCTCACACTAACCTTAACACTAACCGTCACATTAATCCTAACCCTAATCCTAACCCTCAACCTAACCCTAAATCTCATGCTCGATGTAAGCCTAACCGTAACCCTCACCTTAACCCTAAACTTAATGCGAACACTAACTCTCCCCCTAATCCTCACCCTAACCCTAACCCTCACTCTCACCCTCACCCTCAGCCTAACCCTAAGCCTAACCCTAACCCTAACCCTAACCCTCACCCTCAGCTAACCCTTTCCCTAACCTTAAATCTAACACTCACCCTAACCCTAACCCTCCCCCTCAGCCTCACCATAACACTAACTCTATGCCTAATCCTAACCCTCACCCTAACCTTAACCCTAACCCTAAATCTCACCCTAACACTAACCCTAAACCTCACCCAAAACCTAGCCCTCTCCCTAACCCTAATCCTAAAACTACCCCTCACCCTAACACTCCCACTAACCCTAACCCTAACCCTCAGCATAACCCTAACCCTCATCCTCAACATCACCCTCAGCCTAAACCTAAGCCTAACCGTAAAGCTAATCTAAACACAAATATTCATCTTCACCCTAACCCTAATCCTAACCCTATCCCTAACCCTAACACTCCGCCTAACTCTCACCCTAACCCTAACCCTAACACTAACCCTAACCATAACCCTCAAACTAACCCTCACCCTAACCCTATCCCTAACCCTAAACCTCACACTAAGCCTCACCCTAGCCTTCACCCTAAACCTAACCATAACCCTAAACTTAACCCAAACCCTCACCGTAACCCTACAACTAACCCTAACCCTAAACCTAACCCTAATCCTAAAACTAACAGTAATCCTGAGCATCATCCTCATCCTAACCCAAAACCTAAACCTAACCCTAAACCTAACCCTAACCTTAACCCTCAACCTAACCCTCACACTAACCATAAACCTAACCATCACCCTAACCCTAACCCTCAACCTCAACCTCAAGCTCAGCCTATCCCTAAGCATAAGCCTAAGTCTATCCCTCACCCTGAAGCTCACCATCACTGTAACTCTAACCCTAACCCAAACAATAAACTAATCCTAAGCCTAAACATAACCCTAAGCCTAACCCTAACCTAATCCTAATACTCACCCTCACTCTAAGCCTAATCCGAACCCTAACCCTCACCCTAATGCAAACCCTCACAGTTACAGTAACCTTAACTCTCATCCTATCCCTGATCCTAACACTAAACCCTAAACCTAAACCTCACCCTAACACTAACCCTAACCCTCACACTCTCCCTAGCCCTCACCATAACCCTAATCCTAACCCTAATCCTCATCCTAACCCTCACCCTAACACTAACACTAACCCACACCCTAACCATAACCCTAACACTAACCCTCACCCTAACCCTAACTCTCACCCTAACCCTAACCTTAACCCTCACACTCACCCTAACGTGTACCCTAAACCTAATCTTATCACTAAGCCTAATCCTCACACTCACCCTCACCCTCACTGTAACCCTAACTCTAACACTAACCCTAACCCTAACCCTCAACCTCAGCCTCACCCTAAACTTAACTCTAACCCTAAACCTGACCCTCACCCTAACCCTAACCCTAAACCTAACCCTAAACCTCACCCTAAACCTAACCCTAAACCTCACCCTCACCTTAGCCCTCACCCTAACCCTAATCCTAACCCTAACCCTCATCCTAACCCTCACCCTAACACTAACCCTCACCCTCACCCTCACCTTCACCCTATCCCTAACCCTAACCCTAACCCTAACTCACACCCTAACCCTAAACCTAACCCTCATCCTCACCGTAACCCTCATCTTCACCCTCACATTCAGCCTAACACTAAGCCTAACCCTAACCCTAACACTCACCCTCACACTCACCGTAACCCTAACCCTAATCTTAATCCTAACACAAACCATAACCCTCACACTAACCCTAAACATCACCCTAATCCTAAACCTCACCCAAACCCTAAACCTAACCCTAACCCTCACCCTCACCCTAACCCTGACCCTCATCCTCACCCTAAACCTCACCCTAAACCTAACCCTAAACCTCACCCTCATCTTAGCCCTCACCCTAACCCTAATCCTAACCCTAACCCTCATCCTAACCCTCACCCTAACACTAACCCTCACCCTCACCTTCACCTTCATCCTAACCCTAACCCTAACCCTAACCCTAACTCTCACCCTAACCCTAAAGCTAACCCTCACCCTCACCGTAACCCTCAACTTCACCCTCACATTCAGCCTAACACTAAGCCTAACCCTAACCCTAACACTAAACCTCACACTCACCCTAACCCTATCCCTAATCTTAATCCTAACACAAACCATAACCCTCACACTAACCCTAAATATCACCCTAATCCTAAACCTCACCCAAACCCTAAACCTAACCCTAACCCTCACCCTCACCCTAACCCTGACCCTCATCATCACCCTAAACCTCACACTAACCCTAACACTAAACCTCAATCTAACCCTTAACCTCACCCTAACCCTAACCCTAACCCTCATCCTAAACCTAACCCCCACCCTTACCATAACCCTCACCCTCAGCCTAACTCTCACCTTTACCCTTACCGTCACCCCCACCCTAGCCCTCACCCAAACCCCAATCCTCACGCTGACCCTAACCCTACTCCTAAACCTCACTCTCGTCCTAACCCTAACTCTAACACTAAACCTAACACTAAATCTCACCCTATCCTTAACCCTAACCCTCACCCTCAACCTCATGCTCAGCCTAACCCTAAGCCTGAGCATAACACTTATTCTAACCCTCACCATCACCCTAGCCCTCACCCTAACCCTAAGCCTACCCCTAACCCTCATCCTAGCCCTCACCTTAACCTGAATCCTAACATCACGCTAAGCCTAATCCTCACCCACTCCCTCACCCTCAGCCTAACCCTCAGCCTAAGCCTAAGCCTAACCCTAACTCTCACACTCACCTCACCCTAACCCTAATCCTAACCCTAAACCTAACCCTAAACCTCATCCTAAACCTCACCCTAACCTTAACCCTAACACTAACCCTAACATTAACGCTCGACCTAACCCTCCAACTAAGTCTAAATCTAACCCTAAACTTCACACTCACCCTAACCCTAATCCTAACCTTAACCCTAAACCTCACCCTAACCCTAACCCTAACCCTCACCCTGACCCTCACCGTAACCCTAAACCTAAACCTAACAATAACACTAACCCTAACCCTAACCCTAACTCTAACCATAACCCTCACCCTCAGCCTCACCCTCGCTGCAAACTTAACCCGAACCATAACACTAGCAATAACCCTAAAATTAAGCCTAACCTAACCCTAACTCTAATCCTAACCATCACCCTCACCCTCAGCTTAACCCTAAGCGTAACCGTAACCCTAAACCTAACACTAATCCTCAGCCTCAGCCTCACCCTAACCCAAACTCTACCCCTAATCCTCACCCCAACTCTAAGCCTAACTCTAACCCTAACCCTAACCCTCACACTCACCCTCAACCTAACACTAATCCTAAACCTAACCCTATCCCTAACCCTAACCCTCACCCTAGCGCTCACCCTAACTCTAACCCTAACCCTCACCCTCAACCTAGCCCTCAACCTAAACCTAACACTCATCCTCACTGTAACCCTTACCCTAACCCTCACCCTAAGCATACACTTAAAGTGTACCCTAACTCGCACACTAAACCTAACCCTAAATGTCACCCTAACCCTAACCCTCAACCTTACAGTAATGGTCACCCTCAGCCTAACCCTCATGTTTACCCTTAACTTCACCCCTACCCTAACCCTCACACTCACCATAACCCTCACCCTAAAACTAACTCTAGCCCTAAACCTCACCCTCACCCTAACCATAACTCTAACCATAACCCTAACACTAAACCTCATCCTAAACTTAACCCTACCCCTCAAACTAACAATAACCCTCACCCTCACGCAAACCCTCAGCCTAAACCTAAGGCTAACACTAAACCTAACCATAACCTTCACACTCACCCTAATCCTAAACCTAATCCTAATCCTAACCCTAACCCTAACCCTCACCCTCAAGTTCAGCCTCACCCTAACCCTAATTCTCACCCTAAACCTCACACTCACGCTAACCCTAATACTGAAACTCACCCTCACCGTAACCGAAACCCTAAACCTAACTCTAACCTTAAGCCTAACCCTAACCCTAACTGTACTCCTAACTCTCGCCCTAACCCTAACCCTAACAGTAACCCTAACCCTAAACCTCACCCTAACCCTAACCCTAAACCTCACCTCACCCTCACTGAAACCAAAAGCCTAAACCTAACCCTAACAATAACCCTAACCCTAATCCTAACCCTCACCCTAACCATAACCCTCACCCTAACCCAAAACCTCACCCTAAAATTTACCCTCACCCTAACACTAACCCTAACCCTAACACTAACCCTCACACTAAACCTAACCATAACCATAACCCTAAACCTCAACCTAACCCTCACCCTCACCTTAACTCTAACACTAACCCTATCCCTAACCCTCACCCTAACCCTAATCATAACCCTAATTCTAACCCTAAACCTCACCCTCACACTAACCCAAACCCTAATCCGAAAGCCCACCCTAACCCTAAGCCTAACCTCACCCGCACCCTCACCCTCACCATAACTCTAACCCTAACCCTAACAATAACACTAACCCTAACCCAAACCATCACCTTAACCCTAATCCTCACCCCCACCCTCACCTTCAGCCTAACCCTAAGCCTATGCCTAACCCTCACCCTAACTGTCACACTCACCCTCACCCTAACCCTAATACTAAAAATACCCTATCCCTAAACCTCAACCTTACCCTCACCCTCCCCGTTAACCCTAACAATAATCCTAACCCTAAACCTCAACCTAACCATCCCCCTAACACTAACTCTAACCCTAAACCTCACCCTAACCCTAAGCCTAAACCTCACCCTAACCCTAACCCTCACCCTAACCCTCAATCTCACCGTAAATCTAACCCTAACCCTAAAAATAACACTAACCCTAACCCTAACCCTAACCATAAGCCTCAACTTCAGCCTCACCCTCAGTGCAAACTTAACCCTAACCATAAAAATAACAATAACCCTAATCCTAACCCTTACCCTAATCCTCAACCCCAACCTCACACTCAGCCTAATCCTAAGACTAACCCTAACCCTAACCCTAACCCTAACTCTAAGCCTAAGCCTAAACCTAACACAAAACCTAATCCTAAACCTAACCCTAATCCTCAGCCTCACCCTCACCCTAACCAAAAACCTAACCCTAACTCTCACCCTAACCCTAAGCCTAACCATAACCCTGACTCTCACAATGACGC